>NC_050471.1:11325982-11968482 GCF_013373865.1 Monomorium pharaonis
GCATAGATTATTCCTCCAGTCACAACTGTAAAAATTGTCGCAATGAGAGTATTTAACTTTGCTGGTTGTGCTTACATTTCAATAAATATTTATTTAAATATCTAATATTCGTATTTTTTTGTAGATAATAGTTTCTTTTACACGCGTGATGAACACATTTTGAAATTCTCGCGATATTGACCTCTTGATAAAATTCTTACTGCATCTCTCACACGTATCGTACATTCTTAGATGCGGCACGTGAGTTCGCTCGTGTTTATCAGTCACAGATCCGACATGAACGTACCGTAGAACGCATTATTATCGTATCACTTATGTAGCTCGTCGCTGCCCACGCGATTTTAGACATATCGATTATCCAGACACGAAGAAAAAGATACACATTTTGAATCTCAGAACGATAACGTTACATTTTTGATGCATATTATATAGAGACCGCTACTGTCGCTACCGTATCGGGCATGCTGCGTGAGCGCAAATATTGTATATGCAAGACGCATAAATCTTTCAGCGAGGTAACAGTAGCAATGCAACTTACTTTACCTTATAAAGCCGACAGCACCAAGGAAATTTCTTATATGTTTCTCAGCAAGCCGTTGCACCACTAATTTATAACAAACTCATAGTATTTGATATATAATGAATCAAAGGTGTCGATATTTGGAAAATATATTTAATTATTCTAAAAATTTATCAATATAATACCTAACACTTAGTAAACTAACTATTGAGAAATATGTGCCAGAGCCCCAATCTGAAGTTGAATTTAACGCTGAGCGCAGCGCCGCAAAGCGGAGAGAAATCTATGCTCAAGCCTGTGTTAATTCTTAATGCTTAATCAGTGCACCTTATCGCGTGCTCTTACCCCTCTCTATCATCGTGAGCTGGCAGGCATGCTTTGTAAATAGAGGAAACGCGTTTGCCGCCTATCTGACATTTTCAAAGAGACCGACGCCGCGACGGTTTTATACACTTAATTTATGAACAATATACACATTCGGGTTGTCCCACCTAGATTCTGATATCTATCTTCTTAATTTCTTTCTCTTTCTCATTCGTTTTTTGCTACCGGGGTTTTTCACTCCGCATCTCATTCTCTCCTTTGTCAAACACCTTTAAACAGGAGAAATCCATGATAAGCGGTTCCACGTTACCCTTATCAACCGTTGCACGCTCTGCCACGAGAGCAATTATCTTCCCCGTCTCTCGCTTTCGCGCATTTCTCTTTACGCGTGTTCCCAATTTGATTGCCGTGCTTCGTAATTATGGAGCTTCTGCCGCGCTTTAGTCGCTTTCGCTGTCGTTATTGCGTTAGTTCATGTTGCGCCCTATATATATATATATCGGCCGCAAACGGGCGCAGAAAGCGCCGGCTACGACATACTTATTGGACACCCAAGTGCCGCGTATGTGTCTCCTTTGTGACGATAACTTAGTTTTCATCGAATATTGGCGCGTTAACGGATTTTCGGTTTCCCTAGTTGTGTAACATACCACAGTGTTGTTCGATAAAATTAGAACGAAGCAGTTGACCTTTTAATTGAAGAGAGACGATTAATAATATCTTTAGATCGTTCGCATTGAGAAACGACAGTGGTAACAGTTCTAATAAAGAATAGTAAAGAATACATTAATATCTCGGATACTGTATGCCGTCATAATGTAACAGAGGAATTCTCTTTTTTAATTGCAAATCTTATTCATCAAATGAATTAATTATTCACCGGTTTCTTGCGGAGCAAAAATCAACCGGAAATTAAACTTCCTGCGTGGATCAATTCCGACTGTAAATTGAGGGATATAGTCACTAATATATACGTATTCCTGAGGCTAATTCCCGCCCTGTATGAATCGCGAGACGAGGCGGAAAAGTATTTTGCGCTCTTTCGCTGCTAGCTGCATGCGGCGTGATTTTTTGTCGCCAGCTGCGCGCGATGTAACGAACGGCAATCGCGTTAAATCGTTACGCCGGCCGCGCGTTTCCGCGAAAGGACGTCGGCGCTGATTAACGATTCGATCAGCGACACCATTTGGCGCGCGTGTGTTCGCTCGTCGCTTCACCGAAATGTCCATGAATTTTTATCTGCAGCGTCGGCGGACACGCGCGAATGCCAACTACTCTCTCGCCTCTTCTAGATTCATGCTCGAATCACGATAAAATCAATTTCGCGGCGTTAATTAGAATCGCTCGATATAACGCGCTTCGTTGCACTGAGTTTAATAACTGATCTCATAATTTTTCGAGTGCCGATAAACGGATTCCTATGATAGTGAATCGCCTCGTTATAAAAATCCCGAGCCTGCCGATATCGCGCGCTATTCTACGCCATTGGCTTTTATCGAGGCTAACTGGCGTTTTGGCGCGTTTTATTATATCGTGTAATGAATTCCTGCATCTCTCTCTCTCTCTCTCTCTCTCTCTCTCTCTCTCTCTCTCTCTCTCTCTCTCTCTCTCTCTCTCTCGTGTCACGTTGTGCTTCGCTTCGCATTTCGAAGGGACGCCCCAGCGTTAGTTCGTGAATACGAGCGGAAGGGGAGGAGGAGCAGTACCCTCTGTAATGACCGCGATAAAATATGACGCGTCTCCCAACTGCTTCAATTAGTAGATTTTATACATACGACATAAATAAATAGATTTTACGAACCTCTACATTCTATGAATTATATTAATTCTACGATCTCATGTAATCTATTTTTTTTCGTAATACAATTTTTCTCAGGCATACAATTCTATAATAAACAAATATATAAGATGTATGAAATAATAAACTGTACGAAAATATAAAATATATATTACATCATGTAAAATGTTTAATTTTTTCGTAGGTGATAAGTTTAGAAAGAAAATATATGCACGATCAATTATTGTTGAGTAAAATAAATTCACGGCTATTGTTCGTGCGTAATATTTTATTATTCTTGCAATTATTTTATTTTCCATGATTAATCTTGACTTTTTCTTGTTTTCTGTTTCAGGTAAGTCCGACCATCTTTAGCAATGCTGACAATACGCATAGAAATTTTTTGAAATCTTCTCAGGTACAGTATAGTTCAGATCAAAGTATTCATATTAATTTATTGTAGTAGGCTGGTATTACATTTATGTCACACGATAAATATAATAATACTTCTGTGATATGAAAGGGGAAATATGAGTTTTGAATTGAAACAACGACTTGAAAACTTGTGTTTCTTGTTTACAAATAAAAAATTGATATACCTTTTTATGTTATCGACTGAAAAAAGTCTATTCTTATATCATCTATTGAAACAAGAATTAAGATAAGTACTTTATAAGTTTGCATATATTAAATTTTTGGACCAAAAGTACTTATTCGATGATACAAAAATTATGATCCATGCGAGACTTTACATGCTCGGTATTCAGCGATATATTAATTTTTGTAATGGCTCTGGGGCATGGAATCCCTCTATTTATTTACCTTTTTAAAGAGGGCCACAGATTTGCTTGTTTTATATTTACACATTATTTTATCTTAAATTAATAACGCTATAGACCCATGTGTGTAATCGGAAATGTAAAGTATAACCGTGCGAAGCTTCTCGGTTATAATGCGGTTGGGAGCTTTGTCCAAGAGTCGATGGACTCTTACTTAGCCTTGGCATCGGTTCGCCGGGTCATAATAGAACGAGAGGCCACTAGAGCTGGCGAAACACATGCACTTCCGATAGGAAGGGTGCATTAGTCTAATCTGACGATCCTCGTGGGTTGTGAGAAGTATCGCGTTCGACCCTACAAAATCAATCGACATTGCCTAAACCGGCACGTAACGTCCGGCTATGTGGGTGGTCGAGTGCCGAGTATGGTTTTCTCCATCGACTTGCGTGTAAGAGCGTCTAAGTACAATCTCTATTGCAGTTACGAGCTTCTATCCACTTTGCAGTGCATTTCAGCCACTGGTTTAATCCGCATCACGCTTGCTGTTTTATAGCCGAGAATTATTTATACTTTTAATAAGAGCGAAAATTAAATTCCCATTAAACTGAAAATTTTCGAAAATTTTACACATCCATCTTTGGAGAGAGAGAGAAAGAGAGAGAGAGAGAGAGAGAAAGAGAGAGAGAGAGAGAGAGAGAGAATGCTCCAGAGCTTATATATATTTTTTTTCGCGCGTTTATTTAATATTATCTATTATTTGTATAAGTTTACTTCACCGTTTTACTTATTCAATCCGTTTACTCACATGATTCCCACCCGCATTCATCGCTTCCGCTCATTCATCGTCCGCACGGATTTTTACGTGGTACCATGAGCATTAACGGGGCTGTCCGTCCTAATCTGACTAAATCATTCTTCCCCCATATTCAACCGACTGTGAGAAGTATCATGTTCACCCCAATAGTCGTTTAAACGAGCACAATAGAACTGCGATTCGTCGACGACTGGGGGGGGGGGGCGGTTTCCTAAGCCACAAGCAGAAATAATAACTCGTATAATACTCGACTGCGCGCCGGACGGGCCCACCCCACGTATTAAATAAATATAACGTCCGCGTAATATAGCCGTTATAGAGGAGAGAGAGGCTTGTCGGGCGCGGTCGACCCCGTTTGCACCCCATCAATTGCATGCGGTTGTCTATCGCGCTTTCCCCCCACCTCTCGCTTATGTTCTAGCCGCAATATAAACCACTATTGCACGCGCGCGGGGGTGAATCGTCACGCAGCATATCTGTGTCTCGTTTAACGCCGAAATAGTCACGTGCGCCGGCTCCAAATGGATTGTTCCACCTGTTATACGCCGTGTAGAATACGCTTTTCTGGACATGGCGTGAGATTCGTTTCTATAACAATCAGTATGTCACTACAAGACAGCTGCTGCCATCGTAAAGTCTAAAAAGTGACAATTAATGAAATTAATTGAAATCTTTGATCTTTTTTTATTTTGATTATGAAACAATGTGTTTCATTAATTAAAAATTTTAGTATTGTATTCTGTCTTTTTTTATTAATCATAATGTTAAAATCTTTTGGTTATAAAAATAGAATGTGCTTGTTAAACCACAAAATACAAATTTGATATTTTAATATACATGTGTTTTGAAAGAGTGTAATCTATTTGTTTCGGCTAGTTTCCTTGTTTGCCGAAAGATAGATGCGTAGATAAGATGATACGGAGAGGAGACCCCTTACAGACAACTTCCGCTTTTCATGTTTACACAGGGCTATCACGACTTACGCATTGGCGGGATGCTCGCACCCTAAATCATTGACTTCTACTTGATCCCGGCCGGGTCAAAGAGAAAGTGAGAAAGAGAAAGAGAGTGAGAGTAGTCACGTCCAAGTTAGGGCGGAAATCGTTGTGTGTCAATGTTGGCCCATTCGTCAGCAGTTACACATTGCGATTATTCGCGACGATCCACGATCTATGATCCGTGAATGGGCACCCCGATAAATAGAATCGGGGTGTTCGACCGACTCATTTCGTCAGACGACTAGCCCTCTTCTCTGCCAAATATGAATATAATATCGCACCCCGCCACTTACGAAATGATTTATCAATTGAGCGCCGTCGACCCCGGGGTACTGGTGTTGAAATATTATAACATCATTCCCCACGGCTCACCCTAATATTATCCCCCCTAGCCGGCCGCCATTAACATAACAATGTCGACCTAATTGCGGCCTAATCGGCGCCACAGGGCAAAACCCGGACAGGCGGTATAGTCGGATCTTCTCGTCTCGCTTTATCCCTCTTTTCTCTCTCTCTCTCTCTCTCTCTCTCTCTCTCTCTCTCTCTCTCTCTCTCTCCTTTATTCTTTCCCTCGATCTTCTCTCGTATGAAGAATATCCGATTTGACAAATAATTCTGATAGGGCTTGATGGTGAAGTGATACAATCATTGGTGCATTTTTCAATTGGTGTTACGATACGTAATTTTTAATTTAAATTTCAAATTTTACATTTTCTTTACACACAATTGTTCTCTCTTTTTTTCCTTCTGTCATCCTCTTTTTCTGCTGCAGCATTAAATTTATATAAATAAATTGGGCATTAGAAATAGATTGTGCAAAAAAAAAGAAAAAAATTTGTTAAGATGGCCACTTGTTTTGGAATTCCATGATAGATTTGTAATTTAATACCGTAAACGTAAAAGTGCATACGTGTACACGCGTGCTTTATAAAACACCAATGTTACGCCGCTTCGTTATTGCGTTATTACTTTCCCTTTATTAACGATGGGCACCAAATAACGCTACGCTGTATTCTACTGTTCTCGGGATGATCCATTGTTCACAGCTTTTCGTGATGATTTTTGTTTAAAAACCATTTGCTGCATTTTCAACCCTCTGCCTTAAAAAATTCTCAATAATCGTATATTTACTAGTTTTATCAATAACGCATAATAGTAGTACAAACAACAGTAAGACTGTTTACTAAAATCGTATTGTCCTTTTCTCTCTCTCTCTCTCTCTCTCTCTCTCTCTCTCTCTTTTTCTTTTATTTGAAAACGTATCTCGTGATTCAACATTCCGCGCAATCTCTGAGTAACAAAGCATCAAGTGTCTCTATGCTTTTAGCGTGATGAGATAGTTTGCGCGCGCGACGTCTATGGTCTATGGACCAGATTCTTTTAGAAGGTACGGATCTTCTTCGAACGATTTATCATTACCCTACGGGTCTGCTCTGCTGACGATATCAGCGTACGTACGGTAACAGCAGCAGCTATACGCGCATGACGTTTCCACGTTGGGCGATGTTTACGACGACGATCGGTCGGCCGGTCCTAGATAACTAAGTGAAACAGAAAGAGGAAGAAAGAGGAGAATGACATGAGAAGGTGGCTGCCAGGGGCACGATGTGTTCGCATGATGTGTTCCTGAGTAACGTATGCAGATAATGGATGTGGGGGAATACAGTCGGACGTATAAAGACCCCACGCAGGAGATACGGTGGAACTGTAGAGGCCATCTCTTCGCGCTCTTTCTCTCTTTTCGCTTCCCCGACGCATCGTCCCTCATACAACAACCTCCCTCCTCGTTGTCCTAACATGCACGCGCGCACGTTTCTTCCCGCTCGCGCTCTCGTGTTTATATATAGGAAGCAGAAGATCAAAGAGCGAACCTTCGCTTAGCTTAGCATCAACACTGCTCCGCTCGGGGAATCGGGGAACACGGCCCGTCGTCGCCGAGATAGGTTGAGCGGATGATGGCGACGACGATGGCGATGATGATGACGATGACGGTAACGGCGGTAGCTGCGGTGGCGGTCGATGTGGAACGTTACCGATATAAATATTATGCTTGCTGATCACTAAGAGAATAAGAGGAAAGAGCAAGTGACAAATGGTCGACGGAACGATTGATCTAACTAACGAGTCTTGGAGAGATCTTGTGGAAAAGAGTCGAGAATGAATGTCGCGTTTTATTATGTGGAAGTGACGTAGCAGATAGGCATGGGTTTTTCTCATTTTCTACCACAAACGCGCACTGCTTTCTACCGGAAATCATATATTCAGATGCTCATTTCACCATCGAAGGGATATTGAAAACGAAGTGCATCTCGCATGAATTTGCGGTCTCGCAGCGTTATCTAGAGGAATGCACGAGAAATTGCAAGTTCGTGCCAATATGTGTGGCGCAATGAACTCTGCCGAGGAGAGGTGAATCGACAGCCTGTTGCATTTTCTTCACGCTATCCCAATTAAAAATATCTCTCATCTCATATCCTGACATCTCTCTATCGCGATTTGCGATAAGTTCGAATGCCTCTTCTCTCATGTTCTTAAGTGATATTTAAAAAAAAAATGTATCGAATCTATAATATATTATTAAGTATTGCGTATACAACTCCAACTTTCATACCACTCAAGTCTAGACGAAGAATTACAAACTATTGTGCTGATTTGAACTGCAAGATTAATTCACTTTATTAGCAAGAGTGAATTGCGCTGCATCGTTAACGGTATATAGTATCGCGTATGATATTAATTACTAAGAATAATGTAAATATAAACCACAAAGAACTGCTGTCGATATAAAAATGAAAAATGTGCTGGAAATATTTAATCATCCATGATGATCTTCCGGTTTTTTTTTTTTTTTTTTTTTTAATTTTATTGATTCTCGTCGGATCGAGGATGCGGCGTTAATGAAATATAACGAGCTAAAGAGGAGAGAAGGAGAGGAGAGGCCAAAGAGAGAAAACGAGAGGTGTGAAACGATAGTTACGGATCCGCTAGACGAAACTGCAACGGAACGTAATCGCGTTAATCTTTGAAAATAGAAACACCTCGCGCGTTCTCGGCTGAATAACCGGCCCAACGACATTACAGCGATCGCGCCTGTGATCAGAGGCGCGCCAGTATCGCCGGGGCAATTAATGTAATCACGCTGAAAAATAACTCGATATCGAATTTGACGCGGCACAAAGAGAGCGAGAGAGGGGCGCGGCAACGGCGGCGGCGGCGGCCGACAGAGGAGAGGTGTGCGCGAACCACGAAATACGAAAAGTTCCATTGTGTTGATCGCATCGCGGCGGCGGCGATGGGGCAGTAATTCGATATCGTTTAAACAATAGCGGTCAAATTTCGCGTTATACATTGTGCGTTATACATCGCACGGTTATTATTTTGTTTCACTTTTTCTATTCTAATTCTGCGCGGCAACATGCTCGCTTATGCCAACAATAATGATAGAATGGAAGATTAATATCGATTTTTCGTTAATGTCATCGTATCATATATGCCGATTGTATTAGCATTCAAAGCTTCGAGTTTTCATAATTCAATTCTTTTGTTATAAATCACGTCATTGCAACAAGCTTAATAATAGAAAGTTAAATTTTCATAAATTGAGCCTACCTATACAAATTAAATTTATACGAATTAAAATTCGTGTGTAATTATAAAACCAATGACGATTTAAAAGAGAGAATTGTGTATAAAAACCCTACGCTACTGACACTCGTAGATCGCATTAAATCCTGGATCGAGGACAGCTACCGCTGTCCTTAGCGAATCATTCGTTTACGAGCCCCTATACATATATATGTACACATAGCGGGATCGCAACGACGTGCTAATTACACGATGTTTCGCGTAACGAGATGCGGGTCCCGAGGGGGTAGCCCTTTTCGAATTGGATATCCAGATAGGCCGGGTCGGAAAGAGGAAGGCTAGTCGGACGGACAGCAAATTCCTGGTAGTCTCCCTTTTTCGCCGACCACTTAAACGATATCCTCTCTAATTCTCAACGTGTGTTTTCCCCCTCGTCGTCCTTCCGAAGCCAAAAATTTCGCGTACCGAACTGGCGAAATGATAGGCTTGTGTTCTCGTGGCCCGGAGATGCATCGACCAACAGGTCAACTTTGCTCCTCGGGCCCACATCTCTCCTCGTAGTCGTATAATTTATAGCGGAAGACAGCTTTTATTTTTTTTTCCTTTTTCTATTTCTTGTTATCTCGCGCTACAAAACGCCCAATTAATGCCTGTCTGCATCACACTTTCTTCTGAAATTTATAGATATTACAGTAAAGATCGATTTGTGTCATCTTTTCTATTTTCTGCTGAAAATATATTTATTTACTTATAATATGTATTTATAATGTTATATTTCGAATATATATCCGAGAAAAATTTAGATGAGGTCTAAAGAGGTTAAGTAAATTTTTAAATTGTACTTTTCAAGGTCACCATATTTCAAAATGAATAGAAATTTTATTAACACTGAAATTTTTAAGCATGATACAAATTAGATAGAATTTGCATACACATATCGGTTAATAGGTCTTGCATCGCGCGCTGTGTCCAATCGGCATGTGCCTAAGGCTGCTGTACTCTCCTCCTATGCCCCGAACTCGTTTATACGGCCCTGGGCGCCCTCTTAGAACCGACAAACAATCTGCTGCGACGAGTGCTACCGCTGGTGATGGAGGCCACGTATTACTCTCTATTAATATCATAATATAAACATAACTCGCATGTGCGAGCCGGCGAACTAATAACGAGCAAGAGTAAGACGGAGCGAGGCAGGAATGCGAATGGAGTGAGGAAGACGTAACGAGATGGCGACGAAGGAGAAAGAGGGGGGGAGGAGGGGGGGAAGGAGAGAGAGAGAGAGAGAGAGAGAGAGAGAGAGAGAGAGAGAGAGAGAGAGAGAGAGAGAGAGAGAGAGAGAGATGCGTTATTCCACCGCAGCGGGGTCTGTTCAGGCCAATAGATTTTCTGGGATCGCTTCGGTTTCGATACGGGGGAGGAAGAGGGATTCAAACGGAAGGGAAGCAAGTGGCGCGTGATGAGCAGGGTGTGTTACACGGATATTATGCGAGATCTTGCCCTTCTCACAACCCCGATTCTGCGCGTACCCTTCTCTATTCCTACTGCTGTCACAGTAGGTTTTATATAACGATGAGAAAGAAAGAGAGCAAGCGCCCGGAGAGGGTTACAACTATATATCGGATAATCGTGCCAACCCCTACGTATACGAGCGTTATGCAGACACGAATCGTTTGTCTGACATGTCGGTCGTCGACTTCCTACTTCCGAGATGTTTACAAAATTTTTTAATAGAGCGATAAATCTGCTTGAAACGTAGCCACAGAACTTCCTTAGTAATGACGATATGTAATCATTTACATGACATCTTTTCTATATATTATGAACCCGAAAGATTTAGGAACTTTTTAAATCAAAGTCAAAGTCATATTTTTCAAGAGTTGGTGGAACAAAGCTCGAGAAGATGTATCATTAGCTTTCGTATCGAGACATATTATTACTGAATTAGCTATTATTACAAGTCCAAAGGGATAGTCAGCCTAATAATATTAATATCAGCATTACACACAACACACACCGCGCATATAGAGTTTAGCAAGAGCACATTAGTGTATGATAATTATCATCATTAGCGTAATTTTAGAAGAAGATGATGCTGGGCGATGCATCTCGCTCCTAGTGACACTTTCCGTTTTGCAGAACGAAATTGCAAGTACTGTTTATTATTTTCATTGACGAGTACATTAACGATCATTAGGAAAACGCTGCAATAGTTTATTTTGGATGGACGACACAAGCGCTGCGTTCCAAAATCTGTTGTCAGTATTGAAAATCTATAATTCATGTTACGTATATTATGGATATTCTGGCAGTGAATTTTGGAACGTAGCCAAAGACTGTCAATTTTAATGTCACGACAAGAAGGCAAAAGCATGCGTTTTACACGAAGGCGATAAATGCTTTTAAATATTTAGAAAAATAAAACTGAAATAGAGGCAAGTTTGCGTTGTTGTAAGTAATTACAGCATACGATTGCAAAATCCTTTATTTTTTAACCAATACAATGAGTATAATGTAATGTAATAATTTAATTACGAGTAGCATCTTCGTGGCATTCTTTTCCGCTTTTTATTCATTACTCTCATCCGCGAGTATAAGCGAGATACGTTTCCGGCAGGAAAATCCGCGAACGAATTGTAGTCGCTCTCGTCTCTCGCTGTGTTGCAACGCTCAACCGCGCCCCGCAATTTAGCACGTGCGTGCCGTGATGCACGTGCGCACGCGTGTGTGCATCTCTGTGCGCTGTTCTCGCCGCCACTTGCGCGCGCGTATGCATCGCGCCATGTACAGACTGACTCGAAATTACACAGCCTCGTAGCACGTGCACGATATGAGATTCATGTGCGTCGCCGTATATGTAACGTGCTGTGATTGCGCTTGACGGTTGTTGCCTTGAATTCTATCTCGAGAAATACAATATAATATCGCATATTTTTTTTAACAGAGGATAGTTAAAAATCCACTTGACATTTTAGTGTGATGATATATAAATTAAAGGAGATTTTTAATATGTATGTGTACAGATACAGATATATGTATAAGATACACATAATAATGATATTAAACGTACCAATGTTCTGTAAAGAAATTGTATTCGTACACTTTAATTTATCCATCATTGTCTATTCCGCAAACAAACAAAACGATTTTTTTTTACATTGTTTAGTTATCACGTATAATACTACTTTCGACAAGCATACCAGAATCACCCGTTATATGAGCTCGCGCGTGATGATACACTCGACTGTAGCACGCACTCCACGCACGCAGAGGGGTTGAGGGGTTGCATACGTTGCGGTATGGATTAGTTAGGCGGACGCAATAATTTTACTGGTATGGCCATGGGCAATGTTTCCTCTTCTTCTCTCTATTTCGTATTATTCTTTCTTCTCGTGGTAGCTTTTTAGATGCAATTTCTTCTCTGACAATAATTAGAATTTTCTAAAATGTATCCAAATTTTATTATAATTGTTTTTAATATGTTATACTTGCTGATTTTTTAGTTTGTTATTTTTATTTAGTTTGTTATGATTATACGTACGTAATTATAAAGCATAAAGATTTAGAGTGCCTAATAAGCGTATCTCAATCTATTTTACATTACTCAAGATAACAGATGTGAATATTTAATATCCGTGAAAATATCGACACAATTTCACACACTTCCGGTGCACAAGCTCAACTAATTATTGTGCGGGTGCGTCCATAATCATCTATGGATGAACACTCCGGGACAGTGGCTACTATTTTTTTAATTAAGTAGGAGAGGGAAAGGGAATAACTAGATGAAATTTCTCAAAATCCGAGTGAACATGATTTTATGACGATCACTTTAACGAGGATTTTTACGGACGTTAGGATTTTTACGGAACTGATACGGAAAACGTAGCTTTCGGAGTAACACGATAAAATTATCACTCGTTGGATATAAATTTCACAAGATAACACGCAACGACATGCGTTTATCCATGAGCGCCATTATACAAACAACTGAACATTCTTATCGCGTGTTTGGTGTTAAATTTCTCTCTTTCCTCTTCTTCCAGTTTAGGAACATTACTAGATACCCAAGCATTGCTTCGCTAGCCAAAAATAAAACTTCTTGGTCAGATTCTAGTCCCGTGGCAGCTGTTCAACTTAGACTTCCGCTTGATAATCTTTATTCGCCTGGACGAAGCGTGCCAATGAGCGAATAGTCGTTTTATTTATTAAAAGTTTTTATTTTTTAAATTTAAACAATATTTTCGTTATTTTAATGTTGTTAGTTTCACTAAAAATACTTATACTTTAATACAACAGTTATTTTTATAAATGTTATCTCTGAATCTTAAAACTTGTACATTAATTTTAAAATTTTGAATAACATTAATTTTTGAAAGATATACCTAACGATTATTTCTTTCTCTCTCTCTCTCTCTCTTTGTCTCATAATTTTTATTCGTGATGCCAAATATAAATACTGATACTTTGTTTCGATTGAAAAGCAGTGAAAAACAACGCAATGGTAGCATCGACAAGGGAGAGACAAGTAGTCCGGGGAAGGATGAAGCGATCGGGGGAGAACCCCTGGCCACCCTTATTAAGATTCCAGCTGTGGAATTCTACCTGCGCCGAGCTCGCTACTGGTCTTAAGTAAATAAAACACGACCGGAGCCACGTCGCCTCCGCAACCAACGGCTCGCTCGACTCTCTTCAGCTCCGCTCCATTCCGTTCTCTCTACTCTTCATTCTGCTCCGGCGCGGCTCGCTCGCCCGGTTTGTCGCTGCTGCTTCCTGTCGTTCGTTCGCCGCTCCTCGGCGTTACCGAACGCGGGAGCCCTCGGGCCCTAAGTTCGCCGTGCCCTGTCCTGCCCTGCCCTGCCCTGTCCTGCCCTTTCCTTCCCTGCCCTACCCTGCCTTGCCTTGCCTCGCCGTGCCGAGCCGTGCCTTGTTCGTCTCTGTTCGCCTCCGAGTATCCCTCTTTCTCCCTCGCCCTCTCTGTCTCTCGTCCACGCCACCGACCCGTCCGTGTCTCGTTTTCTCGTCCATTATTACGGCTGCTTTGCCTACGCCTCGCTCGCTCGCTCGCTCGCTCGCTTACTCTCATCTCGATCTTTCTCTGCGTAAACGCGTCGTGAGGGAATTCAAGATCCAATGCTCTTCTGATCTTAACGTCAAGGACGCATTCCGATCTTTTGTAATATCAATCTTTTCAAGATCTCTAACATTTTAATGAATAGTACACGTAAATTATAGTTTGGGGAGACGTGAAAATCTATTTTAAAAAAATGTGTGTGTGTGTGTGTGTGTGTGTGTGTATAAAAGAGAGATAAGTAGAGTGAGGAGTACGTATGTATATGAAAATAGAAAGAAATTCTAAGCCGAGAATGATTAATATTCTGAATTAATATAATATTCTGAAACATGTTAGAAATCGATTATCGTTGTAAACAAATATTATGGATACATGTAATTTTCAGCTTCGTTGCGGTTATAGCCTGTGAAAACGTACAACAGATTCCGTTAAATCTCCACTATCGTGCCCACGAAACCGCGACAAAGCGTCGACCGTGAATGTCGGGTATATTCATGACATATTGAAAAATGAAGGATACAAGTTGTAATTACTGTTCTGTTTTTGATAGCTATTGTGTATATCTGGAATGAGAAATTTTACACTTTTTATTATAATTACTTGTACTTAACCCTTTTGTCTCTCATAATAGAGATAACACGCACGATGTTTTCATTAACATGATTACTGATCCTATTCGAATAATTTCCAAGTGTATACAATACGCGCACATAGAATAATTTTATCGATGGGAATTATCGTGGTAATCACATCGCGATGATACTTGAAGTCTGGTAAACTATAAATTGGCCTTTTCTCGCCGTCACGACTCGACGCAAGTACCCGGTCGATGTCAAGCGCGTTGCAACACATGTCATAGCTCCACAATCATAACGGACGACTTTTTCAAAGATTGATTCTTGTCGAACCCTCGAGAATTGACCATGGAAATCGGAATCTTTCTAACGGGATTGTATGATGAATTAGTGCGTCGAATGACATTGCATGTAATTATCTACAATAGTTAACGGAAAAGTAAAATACAACTGCATTAATATGAAAAGTACATTTATATGAGAAGCAAATGATATATTTGTACAGAAGAATTACAAGAGAATGAAGGGAGGAGGGGGGGGGGGGGAAATAAAAGGAATAAAAACAATTTACGGAAAAGAAAGAAACGAAAATATTTTGCAATTATACCATCATTTCCACTCATTATCTAAATAGCTTATATTCCATTTTTTCTTACATTCTTATGTGCAGGAATCTCCAAGCGTGGTGATGACATACATCCGTCGGGCTTGTTACCCGTCACACTCACGTGAGGGTAGACGGCGGATGCCATCAGCGTCGCTGCCACCGTATTCTATAGAGCGTTTTTAATATTCCCTCGAGCTAGATTTTCTGCGCGCGCGCGCGCTCGCGCAATTGTCATTCGCGCTTTTCGCGACACTCTCGTCTAAGGGATAAAGAAGAAAGAGGCGTATCGCTCTTCTCTTGTACAATGCGCCAGGTCCCGACGGCGACGCTGCCGTGTTCTCATCGTGGTTGACGTGGTCGTCGCAGTTACTAGAGTCGGAGTTGCCTCCAGTTATGGAAGGCAGTCGCCAACGTGGCGCCGTAGATAGATAGATGCCGCGTTGATGCACTTGGCTGGAGACTTTCGCTCGGGGCCACGATAACTACGCATGTCCCGCGCCACGCGAATCGTGTTCGTGTCGTGCGTACATTTTCGTACAAAAAGAAAGGAAATAATAGCGGACATCACGGGAGATAAAGAAAAGTCTTCCGGGCATAATCCAAAGCGTCATGCCCCACGAAGAGGCGTCAGAACAAATCAAGTCTTCCACATTGTTTTTACTTCTGGTGCACCATTCTTTCCCTTCTTTCATCCTCTTTTTTTTTCATTGACGATTGGAAACAACGCCCAAGCAGTCTGTAATAGCAGTCGTAATTGAGAGGTTTCATTTATCCAAAAAATTAAAAGGATTCTCTTCTCTTTGTATTATCTTTGATTCAATTGATAGCACAAAGAAATAATTAAGTACGTCTTACTTTTTCCAGTTATGTAGTTTCAGTTTTTAACAATTTAGGCAAGATATTACTATGTCAACATTAAAGTGCACGTTAATCACTCGATGAATTTTAACGATCACTAATATTGCCATAATAATAATAAAAATTTTCTTTTATATGCTGCGAAATGAGAAATTTTATATTCAAGTTAGAAACATTAGACATTCGTCTTATTATTTCCGAGACAAGCCGAGGATGTATGGAAAGTATGCGGCAACGAAAAGGACCTCTCGGTAAGCCGAGGAACGGCAGGATTCCGAAAGCGGAACACGCATTGTATCCCGGGAGCGGGAACGAGAGACAGAGAGAAGAAAGGTGAGAGGGAAGGCCGGTCCTTAAAGGCCCAGGCTTCTAGGAACTCCAACGTTGCATTCGGTCTCGAAACCACGCGCACGAGTGGAAGTTGTTCACTTGGAGGCCACGACCGGCCGGTGTGCTACCACATGGGGTTTGCAGTTACCACGAAATATCTGAAGCCACATCGTGCAGTCCATATCACATTTCTCGATTCTCCGAGTTCCTTCGTCTAAGAAAATGTCTTTTTTTTTTTTTTTCCGACGTCCAGTATAGTTGGCCCGCTCGTCTCGAAGTCGCCTGTGCGACTCTTTAAATATATATATCTGTTGAATTTCTTTATAATATTGTTTACAATATCGTATTAATTCACAAATGTCGTTATTTAATAGAAAATGTCGTGTTATGTAACATAATTCCAATAATTAACACGACGAAACCCTAGTCAATTCTCCTTCGGAAATCTCAGTTTAAGAATTGGTTCTGGAAATTCCAGAATATTCCGTACAATTGTCGTACAATTGATTTGTTTTATGACAGTTGTGTTTATTAATAACCAGAGACGACAGACGAAATCGACGGAATAACTGTAATCTACAATCAACGCCAACAGTAAACCATATAATTATGAATTAAGGATGAATTGCGACAGACGGAGAAACAGGCGTAATCCAAGGATATGGTAAGGATATACTCTCATCGTAGGTGAAGAGAAATACTCGAGTTTTATTGTTTGGGCACATTTGTATGCGTATGTGTACGTGTGTGCACGCAGCATCGATCGAGCGCGAAAGAGCATAGTGAAGCTGATTGGGTATCATCTTGCTCGGCTTCAATCGAGGCATCGCGGCGTGCCCTGTAATAAATCCCCGGAAATTCTTCGTTTCTTCTTTTTATACTGTCGTTTGCTGTGCGCGCGACCATTATGGAACGCGCGGAAAAAATCTCGTGAAATCACCTTACTTTCAAATCAAAATACATTTCTCAAAGAACGTTCTAGAGGAATATCTCTTTGACGGATGACATTTTAATGAAAAATATGGAAATAATCTTTATTTCAAATAACCTTCGACTTAGTTTAGAAAAGTAACATATTGACCGAGAAAACAGTGGATTATATAACGCTGGTAACTCTAAAAAAATCTCTTGACTTTTTGTCTTGTGCTCTTTTATAGATAACATTTTTAAATATTGAGCCATTATAAAATCTTGTCTTATCACGATACAAAGTTACTTCCATCGACGCGATATGACCTCATTTTCCACGATGTTGTACGGGACTTGTGGTAGGGTAGTGTTATGTTGGTTACGGTGTGTACTCAAACGAGAACGCTGCACAAGCCGAGCAGCCGGGTGGGTGATTTAGAGGAAACGAGTAGAAGAGGAAGACAACGGCAACGATGAAGAAAAAGGGTTGGCAGGTCGTTGAACAGGAAAGTGGTCGCTTGCGCGCGCGCGGTGTGTGTGTGTGTGTGTGTGTGTGTGTGTGTGTGTGTGTGTGTGTGTGTGTGTGTGTGTGTGTGTGTGTGTGTGTGTGTGTGTTAGAGAGAGAACAACGATTACATGTACCGCGCGCGCATCAAGACGGATCGACAGGAAAACATGGTGCTTCGCGGCATTACCGGCGGTAGCAGAAGCAGAGACGGCAAGCACTTCTGCACTGGCAGCTCATCGAGTCGCGCTAGCTAGATAGCTCGACGATAGCTGACTGGTCGGTCGGCTCGTTCGCTCGCTCATTCGCTAGTTTGTCTCCTTCTATCACGTGGTCTCTTACGTTCTCGTCCTCTCTTCTCCATCTCGCTCCATCACGCTCGCGTTGCACCTTCTCGCGAGCCTCACGACTCCCCCTCCGGGGTTGCGCCACCAGTAATTGCTTCCTTTGAGTAGCTCCGGAGGTGTAATTTAGTCCCCGACCAACAACCTTAACTAATTAACACACCGAGTAGCGAGCGAGTAAGTGAGCGAACGAGTGACGGAGAACGAGCCACGACGGCTTGACTGACGGACTGGCTGGTTGACTGGTGGACTGGGTGGCTGACTGACTGGCTGACTGACTCCTTCCTCTTCCTCACCTTTCCTCATCGTGCACCTTCGCGTGTATACTGTTCGTGGTTTTGTATCCCCCTCCTCCCCTTTTCCCTCCCTTCCTCCCGATCTTCGCGCGTTGATGATCGAACTCGGACGAGTCGATCGCCGCGGGACGTCTTTCCTTCTTGTCTCGTCGAGGCGCCTTGGGCCAGACTACTCACCACCTCCTATGCAACTTGGTTACGTGATCTCGCGTGTCATACATTGGCGATACCTTCGAGTACTTGAACAAGCTGATCTGTCAACTTTGATCTAATCACACTCGAAATCATCCATTGGTGGATATTAATGATTGTCTTTTTTGTTCTTGTGATTGTTGCATACGTATTGTGCCATGTGACAAACATGTAATATGGATTTCCGATCAAGTAGTCAAATTTTCGTTCGTAGACATTGCAATTGTAAACAAGTGTTACTATCAATCGTTTTATGTATGTAGCTTCTTAAGTGCTGTTCAATTTTGTGTTCTCGGAACATTGATTTTCGATTAAAAATGCACTCATATTTCAACGATATTACTCTACTTTATTCACCGGGTCTTGCTGTCAACGGCTATTTAGAGGTGGTATTTGAGGTCAGTCTTTGTTTCCTTCCCGTTACGCATTTACCGATTGAATAACCGAACGTTGTTCCTTCGAGACTTGGTTTTTCACCGATTAACAAGCGGTTTACTCTGGCCCACCTGTAAACCGTGTAAACCAGGCTTTAGGGTCTCTTGTGTCACTTTTACTCTGTGGTCTTGCGTCGTCCGCTATCCACAACTATCCTAGAAAGTACAGAAGCGTTGAAGCCAGTGAAGAGAAAGGAACGAAAAAAGAACAGTGAAATGAAGAAGATGAAGCGAGAAAAGCATCTCTTCCCTTCTTCCCAATGCCTTCCTCGAAAGGTAGTGGGAATATTCTCGAGATGTGCAACGATGCTCGTATTTAACACCTGATTAAAGCGAGAGGCAGCGAGCGCGCGTTGGCGTGACCAAAGCGATTGCTGTGAGATGAGGTCCTCTTTCTCCTTCCCCTACATTCGCCTCACACCCTGCTCTCGTCCCCTTGCCGCGCTTCTCTCGTCTTCATGGTTTGAGGACATAAGGTGGCCCAGTCGATTCTTCGTCACGAGCATGTGTGAATTTGTGTGTGTGTGTGTATGTGTGTGTTCGTTCATGGTCTTTTGGCTGTGTGTTTGGAATGACGGCCGGGACGAAGGCGGAGAGATTGCGGCCGGAACGGGCCCCAAGCGACAGCGTAATCACCTGGACGAACTACCACACACACTACCGCGTTTTTCAGTCCTGCAACACGCGTACAATGGCGTAGCCGAAACGAGAGAGAGAAGGAGAGAGAGAGATATGGGGGGGAGGGTGTCACCCGAAAATTGCGGACCGTCCAGCCACAGCACGATTTACGATTGGTCCGGGAATTTTGTTAGCGCTACGTGAAGGGATATAGACGAGCTGGCCGTGAAGTGCGTGATTCACATGTAAATTGGACATGTCGATTGTCGAGTCGTACTTGTGGGCCTCGTTGGTATGACGTCGGCGCCACGTGGATTGCTTTTCCAACAGTGGTCCGCGTGATTGGGCCCATCGCTTGTATCTCTTCGTTTTGCTCCTTTATTCCGTACGTTCTCACGTGCGTGTTTTTTTTAAATTAATCCTCTCGTTTTCAATGTGGCTTGTTTCAATAACTGGATTAAGATTAACAAAATAACTTCTAAAATACAAACTATACACTATCAGACACATGTCAGTTAAAAAATTGTGATTAGTAATAATTAAAAAATTATAATTAAAAATAATTTTTTGAATACTCTTTTTCTACACATTGTAATAATAATTGCGAAAATTTGAGATGTTTTTCTTCCAAAGGATCATAAATTTCAATTCATTTTATATATATTGCAGACTTAAAATTTAAACAAGGCATATAAGCTTGCTTTTGTTTAACGCATGTTAACAAAGTCGTTATCGTCTTTATCATTATCGTCAAGATTTCCGAATAGAATCATGACACGAATAAAGCGGCTACGGTTTTTTGCTTGAATTCCTTTCTTTTCTCATCTTCTTCAGTACGTCACCGCACGGTGTCCTGGTCGGGATCCTTTGAAAATGTAATATTCCCTCGTTAATTTCTCGCCGCGGAAGAAGCGAGAAAAGCGTCGCAGGAAAAAATGCGTGAAATAAATGCCAGAACGCGGGCATGACGCGGCGTCAAAGGTTCGCGGAAATTCGTTTGCTTTCAAGTTTTAATTTTTGACGCCGACTTTATCAAGATGGCAACCTCGTTAACGTCGTTCTGTTTCTCGGCAAATTTTTCTCGTTTTTTTTGCCCCTCAACACTAAAATACAGCGTCGTATGTATATTGTTGTCATTACAATATTATTGTTAGATAGAGCATTACTAATATATTTTAATTTTTAATTAATTTCTTTAATTTTATTAAATACTTTAAATAATTTTAAATAACTTATTTAATTTTTAATTAATTTCTTTTTATTTAGTGATTGGAAATGATTAAAACTATTATAAATTCTATATTGGAACATCCACTGTTCTGTTTAGAGTATACTCTAATGTTCTAGTAAAGAAGAGTGACAACAATATGGCGAAACCCTGTATAATTCAATTATATTATTTATACAACACGTTCTGTCCAGTCGGGATATTCGTTGAATATTCATGGACAGTCTCGCGCGCCTTGCAAACGTCATTGTTTCGTCCCGGGATGATTATAGAGGTGCTCTGATCCGGATTGTAGCAAACTCTCTCTCCCGCTGTACAGACTGCCTCGTCCTGAGACAATGACAGTGCCCGCAAAGGAGAGGCGCGATCACTCGTTGTGATCTCCATTTCATGATGCGACCAATGAGGCACGACCGCGCTCTCTCTCTCTTTCTCTCTCTCTCTTCTCCTTCCTCTTTTCTCTTTTTCTTCTGTGCTTTCTTTCGCGAATGCTTTGGGAGCGTAAGTCAAACCGGGATTAACGAAACAATATCTTGTGCAAGGTACCTTTTTCATCAGTCATTACCTTAGTAAAAGGCAATGTACTTCCAAAATTTAACCAAGAAAATGAGTAAAACTATTGTGTTAATTGAAGTTACAAAGTATAGAAAGAATAGGATATTGATTACGATTACAATAATGAATAGAATGATACAAGGGATTTATAATTGCGTTATACAAATTATGCAGTCAACAGCTGAGTTTCATCAATTGATATGTTATAAACGGTATATTGTGTATTATGTATGAAAAATTTTTTATGTTTTGATACTTGTTACGCGAAAATAACTAAAATTTTCCTTATAATTAAGATTATAGTTATTACGTGGACTCTCCCAGCGTGTAAATTTTCATGCCATTCCGTCACGTTACAATAAGTCACGTAGACGCAATGACATCACTTGTCACACCCATGTGGAAAGCATGAAAAGAAATCGAGAGAACACCATGTATGGCCTTGAATCCGACACCTTGCTAAAGCTGCCAATTGTGCTCCCAAGTATAACTATACATGCTGCACGTGGTATATGACACTTTTCTGGTAAAAAGATCAATCTAATAGTAATAAAGTGTTTCAATTATTTAGATGTAAGATATGTAGGTATTATTTTCAAGTAATACTCTCACATCATTTGCAAGAAGAGTAAGATGAATAGTGCAAATATGACAATGCAATATTTTTCAATGATAAAATTAACAACTATTTTTTTTTTTTTTATTAGCTTTGTAATATATGTTATCTAACGATTATCATTTGTCACGATTTACCTGATCTAACGTCTATAATCAATAGAATGGTATGTGATAATGCACGAACAATTAAGATGTCCTACGATGATCAGTGATGATTAGAAATTAATTTTTATTCGAGTCACTATCAATGCCCCTCGAAGCATACACCATTGGGATACACCGGACTCAGCCCCTTGTTCATCGCATTAACGGGCATGACTTGAAAAATGTGGTTCCTAACACCGTCCTGTCGGTCCTGGTGGAATGACCGACGTATTATTAATGCGTCTTCTTGCCTCGTTTCGTTGATAGTTTAGGCTCCGGATAAGTTGGAGATATTGGATGGACGAAACAAATTACAGAATCCAAAATTGGCAATATTATTGGCATGATAACGGTTCGCGTAACACAGCTCTGTCGCGAATTTACACGTGTAATGATAGAAATTTGTTAATAATAAGTAATTGAATAATAAAACTAACAAACAGTAAAAAAAAGATAATAAATAATAATTAATAAAAAAATTAATTAAATTTGTATTTTTACAAATGCATTGTGGTGCAAAATTGCACGAGCAAAGATAGAATTATTATTTCGTTATCGCTATTAACGAAGTGCATTTTATCGCTGAGTCGTTACGCTTTATTCTTGGGTTATAAAGCGTGATTGGATTAAATTAAATATCATGGGACAATTTTGCAGTCGAATTTAGTTAAACGTTAAGTGAAACGAAAAATGCCGTTACACGCGCATCAGCGGTTCCCTTTCATGTATTGCTACATTATTTTTTTTCCCCTGTGTGAATACGATTCGTGGCTTCGGTCGTGCAGTTAAAAAATCGTTTATAAAAATCTGCTGGTTTAAATACTGGTATACTGATTTAAATACATTTTTTTAATTTGTTTTTTTTTTTATTCTCGTTTGTTCCATCTATTATAAAACGTGTCAAATCTTAATCTATTACGATTTCCGTGCCCAATTACGCGATTAATCTATGAATTTTTTATTACGTTGCAAACAATTTCTTTTTGGAAATCAATTTCCGACTTTTGTTTTACTTTTTTTCGAAGTTCCTAGATTATGGCGATAATAATAGCGCAGACACACTTGCACGAAACGTTGTTCCCCTGACCTTTCCTTATCCCAGAGCGGAGTCGCACCGCTCAGCGTGTCTCGTGAATTTCTCATCGCTGCGAGTGAGTCGCCTAACATCGGGAGGATTCAACGGGCTTAATCTTCGGCAACGCGCGGAAAGAATCACACGCATTTATAATGGATATCGACTCGTCGCCAATACGACCTTTCTCGCGGCTTCTTGACTTTGCTCCGACTTTTCGAGAGGTAAGAAAATTTCCCCCTCGTCAAACGCTCTGAATAAAATACTTCGATCGCAGCTTGATTCGTGCACTTTCTTCCACGTCTTTAAAACTTTAAGCCCTCTCACGGATCAGCGCGAACGGTTATTATTACGGTCGCCTTTGAAAAAAACGACGAGAAATCCATGTAAATTTGTTGTGGATATAGAATTCAATTAAAATTATATGGCAAAAACTTTTATTGTTTGCAAATGTTATAAATTATAACTATGATTGAACTTAATACAGAATCCCTCAGACCTTTGCGCGAAGTCGCGACGCGACTTATCTTAGCGTGGAAACTCGTTTGAACGAACAGTGTTTTTTGTAGCTGGCTTATTCCCTCTTCGTACGGTCTCTTGCGATTAGTCACGTGTCGCGAAGTACATGTCTTAAAAAGCTTACATCGTTTCGACCCACGAGAAGTATTTATTCAGCGTTCTGATATCGCCACGCGGCGATGTGAATACATTTCTCTGTATATAAGCACCTCCATTTCTTTAACAAAACTCTCAAATCTTGACCGTACCGCCACACGTTGACGGCGTGGAGTGTGATTGATCGCGGTTGGTGGATGCTCGAGACGAGAGAGACATTTCACTTTGTGAGAGAGCTTGGTTAGAACCGTTTTAAGATATTAAAATACTTATGAATCAATATAATTAGTATTAGAGAAAGCTAATATTGATATAAACTTCTTAAAGCGGCACCTTCCCCCCTCTCCTCCCTTTGGAAATTAAACAATGCACTGTATTAATATGCTGAAATAAAAGAATAAAGATATGATCTAATAGATAGATTAAAGAAATAAAAACCCGTAGTTCATACATTTATGGTCAATTTCTTAGGCGTAAATTTTTGTTGATTATATGTTTCGAAAACATTGATTATTACAAGATATGAAATAGTATTATAAAAATTACTGCACCATCTAATAGAAGACACTTTTTAGTTATGTTTTCAAAGTTTTATTTTTAGCTTTTTTAAAGAAATATTATCTAAAAACAAAATGACATGCCAGTATTGGTGTCCTTCTTCTATATACAATAAAGAAAGAAATACAAAGTTTTCATTTTTATAATCATCAATGGTATGTGTAAATTTTTTTATCAACATTTTTCAGTTGGTAAGCATGAATGTATTTTGTATAATAAAATGGATGACTATTTTAATTAAATAAATCTTTTTATATGGGACAAAGTAATGTAATGTGAAAAAGATGTAAGTCCTTTAGGATCTGACTTCAGACCAATTGTCAAGACACAGCCCTCCGTTTTCTAGCTTACGGGCTTCCTGTCCTACGCGTGACACGTCGCCAGAGTGCGGTGTGTAATCCAAAGAGGGACATTAATGTTGCATAGCGCACGTTAGGCTCAACGCCGCGTGGCTGACAACACGACGGCAACTAAATCAACATTATTCGTGGCGCTACAATCTTTCGATCGAACAGCCACTCCCGTTCCGTGATTTGGTATGATATAAGTGCAGTTGAAGTCTCAGAGTCGGAAGATCGAAAGATTTATCGATCGGAGATAGCTGCTTTTTTAATATTTTTAATATTAATCCAAAAAAAATTGCGCAGCGAACAAATATAATTTAGGAGGGGATTTTTCAGTTCGGCATACGATTCGCCTTGCAATGCTGTTGCCGCTGTTTCCAAAGTAAGGAAGGGAAAAGGAGAAAAAAGGGGGGAAAAAAGGTGAATATACGCGATGAAGAAGAAAGAGGAAGGCTTTCATCGCCTATGTTTTACGAGGGCCTCTCTTGGTCGTCGCGGGGCAGTTAAGAGCGGGCTGCCGCCGTTCTATGTAATTTGAGCGATCGCGCGGTCGCACCCGGTAATTCATAAGTACGTGTCCTCTTCGCGGTGAAATTTTATAAGGTGAGCAACATTTTATAGGGACGCCGCTCGAGGCGTGGTATCTGCGGGGAAGGGAGGAACGACGTAAAGGGAGAAAATTATATATCGGCTCGCAGGATGTACGAACCGCCGCGGACTTTCCACACGTTCGCCAACCCTATGTCCGAGGGGCCCCTCTCTCTCTCTTTCTCTCCACGTACCCTCTCCAAACGGAATACTCGATCGCGATTAAACATACATAGGCACACCTCCGTCGTTCACCTTTAATTCCGCGCGCTCTGCCTTTTGCGACCCTGTCGCCGACGAAGCTTCCGCCACACTAGCGAGTAATTTATTTTTTTTCCTCGCTCGTCACATCTTTTTGCTTCTCCTTGTCCGAAATGGATATTCGAACGAGTTTCGCTACGAGATTTACGGTAATATTATTTTTTTAATTCTCAGACTCTTCTAAATTAGTTCTTTTCTAAATTAGTTCACGAAGTACAAAGTTGTCGGAGTCTGTTGCTCTAGCGTGTATTTAAAAAAGAAAAGATTATAACTAATGCATTATTACTAACGTGTCGGTAAGAAGCCGTAAAGATACTCGACACGCAATGTCGTTGGGAAGACGGCTCTCCTACGGGGTTATGGAAAAGAGGATACCGGCTATACAGCGGTGTGATACGGGGCAAACGGAATTTTTGATGGGCAGATCCGTTATTCTACAAGTCTACACGGATCTACCAAGTCTATTGTGTACGATCGTGGTGCCAGCCCTTGGACGCCAAGCAAACTGTCCTGTGGGGTTGATCGATGTTGCTCCACAGCGTTAAATGGAACATAAAGACCGAGAGGAAGATAAAGAGAACTCTCTCGAGCCGCGCAAACACTTCAATTCCAGGAATTTTTTACGGTGAACGATGTCGTTATCTCGTATCGACGTTAAATTTTTTTTTCCTTCAAAGTCTCGAAAAGAAGACCACGTCGGTGACGACAATCGTCACCACGTTATATTAAATAAACTCGATTGTAAAGTGAAGTTAATTTCATTATTTGATTATTACTCATTCCAATTTTTCTTCGCATGTTCCTTTCTTCAGCTCAACAAGTTCAACGACTTGGGCATTGTTAAAATGTTGGTTAATTTTCACTTTGGCAAATTGTGCAAAAAAATTCTTTTTTTTTTTAGTTATTTCTTTCATAAAGGTATAAGTTTTTCAAAGACATTTAAACATTTCATTATCGCGAAACTTTGATCGAAGTTTTGCTTCCCTTATTTTAAGACACAATATAAAAAGCAAACTCGTTCTACAAGAATCTGAAGTTAATTTCCGTAGACACTGAGTACATGCAAATTCGTGTTTATCCGTTCGGTGTGAAAATTGCTCGTTAGATCTTCGAGACGAGTGAGGCGAGATCTCGCGAATCGTTTCCGGTGGTTTTCTGAAAATTCTCGAGGACTCTCACTCGAGGAATTCGTAACGTCATGATAGAAGACCAGGTAGAATATCCCGCTTATATAGTCTTCGGAACGCAAAGGAATGGCAGGGAGCGCCATTCGTAGAATATTAATAACGATCAACCGCGTACACATGGGGACACACGTTCGCACACACGCTAATCGTCCTCCATCCGGGTCCGGAGATCGCAATCATGGCGTATAATTATTTCAGTACCCGTGCTATTTTTATCCGCCACCCCAGGTCGCAATGCAGGTAGAAACGCGTCGACCAGCGCGTATTGCAAACTTTTTGCCTTGTTACCGCTCACTTATCGCGATTAATATCAACTGCATTTTTCGAAAACCTCAACGGGCACGTGTGACGCAATTTTATTTAAGTGATCGCGTTAAAATTCAATACAATATTTACTTTCCTCAAATTTTTTTCTTATATTTTACATTTTATATTATTAAAAGTGAACGATATATTTTACGCATCCTGAATAAAGGTATTATAACATTATTGTGCCCTAAAATCTAAAATAGAATATAAAATATTAAAAAATGACAGTTGTTGGACTTTTGAAATTTATAATAAAAATTATCGAACGGCGCTATAACTAACCTTAATACGGTTAAGGTTTTATCCGATGCACCAATCTGTGCAGCATACGGAGCGCACGCTTCGCGGCCACCAGCACCGGGTATTCCATTAGCATGCATCTCAAGATCAAACGTCGCGTTCACGCTGCTCATCCGAGAAGTCTCGGTCCCGGGAAAAAGTTGAACTCCTAAAGACGGGCACGTCGAGCGCGCGCGTCTTAAAATTCTCACGGCGATCCCGCGAGACCGGTAAACCGTTGGCGTCGATCGTGTGGCACAAGGTAGCAGTGGGAACCCGATAATGGCTAGACATCACGTCGATAAAAGAAAAACAAATTATACACATCGACTGCGCGCGTCGCGAGAAAACACTTAGCGAGAGTTGTTCGCCGCCGTGTCCAGTGTCCAGTTGTTGTATCGCTAATGTTGTTTCACGCAAGATATTTATTTCTAGGCGCAACATTCGTTGTAATACATTTAATCATCGGAAAAATCTATAATGGTATAGAATAAGTAATAATAATTCGTTTTTATTCGCTACTATGAATATTATAGAACGTTAGGTTGTCGTGCTATTCATCTTATCATTTGTTTTAGGTGTAACACACACACACACACACACACATCGTGATTTCTCTATCTTAATTAACGTAATTACTCCGAAGCGTTCTACCGAGTCAATATCTCCGCGCAAGTTGCATGTGGACGTGTATATTACATCGTGTCATGTTACACGTACAGCATCGCCTTAACGAATCACCACCCTGCATATTTCGCGACTCCCGATCGATGCGGCATTGTGTCAGATTTCTTCAAGACCATGATGTGTCTGATGCAATTTTCACACGAGTGCACTTGCACGATATGAATCGGTACTGGATAAGAAGCTTAGGATCGCCGCGTATATCTCCGTCTTTATCATTGATCATATAGAAAACAGCGCAGCCGAGTGTTCTCGACGGCAATATCCGCAACGGCAGCAAGCAGCGCGTAGAGATAATTATTGCGAGCCGCGTTCCCGACAAATTTCCCTTAATTAACGCGAAGAAGCGCACGGAGGAGGCGCCTATGTACAGACGAGCGGCCGAACGCTCGTCGCGTACACACGGGTAATACATAGAGCGCATGTACGAGTCTCTCCCTCGTGGGTACTTGGCGCACTTGGTTGGTGTGCGTGCGCGAGAGCTTAGAGACGTCCGCGCGCACGAGGGCAGTAGCAACGAGAAGCCTCATTATTTTCTAATGCACTTGTTAATTGACCAATCGCGGAAGGGAAGTACGCCTCCCACGCTGCAGCCGCCTCTTCCTAGTGTTAACCATAGCCGGAACAATTTAATGATCGGTGCGCCCGTGCTTCTTTCCCGTCTTCCCCCGCCAGTCCCGGCCTCACCGTTCTCCAGCCATCGTTCGTGTCGGGGACTATTATGACGCCGCGCTTCGGGAAATCTTTTTTCCTCTTCTCACGCCCCGCTTCCCCGTATTTATGCTCCCGGGGTACGATATGCCTGGATGACGAAAAAGGCGACGCGACGACGCGGGCAACTATCTATACGGCCGATATATGTATACGCAGATGGAGTAGTCGAGGGGATGGGCTCGACTTTCGCGAACTCGAGAGTATCTCGCTTATCTCGTGATCGAACGAGATACGTCCGCTTCTGGATACGAGGAAACGGCTTCCACGCGCGCACACACAATCTCGGGAGAAGCTCGTTTACGATCGCGCACGGCCGGACGAACGAGAAAAGAATCGCGCGCTTCTTACCCGCGCATCATTTCATTCGAATGCCGTCGGCCGGCGAATATTTTCGCAGGAATTGACGAATGGTCGAAATCGCCAACAGCCCAAGAGATCCTCCGCGTTTTCCGCCGTTGACGGAGAAATAGAAGGAGGAGAGAGTATGTGAGGCGACGATCGCGTAGTCCTTTACGGACGAAAAGTGCTCGGCGATCACAAATGTGTCGTCGATTGTACTTTATGACTTCGGATAAAATTCTCATACGCAAATGAATTAATTTTTTTTTTTTTTTATATTACGTAGCGACATACAATATACGCCGGGGAAATTTGATATTTAAATCAAAGGATTCCTAATTGAGGAATTTGTCATAAATGTTGAGTTTCAAGCAGAAAAGCACATATGAATAATTCTAAATAATTCTCTTAAATTTTCACATTTCATAAATTAAAAAATTTTTATTACCTAGCGATATTCGATAATTAATTTCATACATTTTTATTCAGCAAATTGGAGTTACAAGCATTTGATCTGTGCTCGTTTGATTCTACGCAAAGGACAGATAACAATGTTTTTCCAGGGGTTATAGTTGCTCATGAAATTTAACCAAGTACAAAGCGAGATGTAATTAGAACGAAAGCTCCACTTCCGGATGCGCACTGGCTTTTTGTCGAATATATATCAAGAATTGCAACGATGTATTTTTAGTTTTAATTATTTTATGCCGCGCGTACCAACGAACCGGTTGTTGGAAACTCGGCGGTCACCCCGGAAATTCGACATTTCGCCCAGGCGAAAAAATATTCGTCGGATTTACTAAATTGCCAGTCACCAGCTTACAAATAAATGTAATTACTACGTTTATTTATTTCACTGCGCAATCTATGACAGGATTCATCGACACAAATCGCGATATAGCGTAAATACAACCGTGACGGAACTGTAAAATCGGTTAATCTATTTTTTTTCGGCGCACAATTTCGAAGTAAACTCAATTGGATTTTTGTTTGGCGCTTAATATCTAAATAAATATAACGAATTTTTTATCAACGTTCTTGGTCTTTTTTTAGAAGTCTCTTGTATTTGGATATAGCGATAAAAATGACATTTTATCGTTAACACATCTTGTCGTAGACTTGTTTGCTTTTAGCGAATTATATATTTTATATCTGGTTTTTTAGGATTAATCACGAAACGGTCGATTATATGTATAAGACTTGTCAAATTCTATTTTACTCTGTCTTTTGCATCTGTCGATGACTGGGAATATTCTAACAAAAAAGCGATATGCTCCTTGTTTTTCTTTTTTTTTTCTTTTTTCCATCTTTACGCTTCGAGAAAAGGACATCGTTCGATTAAATAAGAATAGTGGTCTTGCTGGAGCGACTTAAAGCAGTATAGGAGACAGCGGATGGAATAATGACCCGTCTCCCCAAATGACGCGAGGTGCATATTTAATGATCTCTTCTATACTGTGTCGCATCGAGTCTGTTTGTGCATGCGTGGCACTGGCGCATGTGTATGCGTTCTCAACGTAATGAGATGAAAATTCAAAGATGGAATTTGATGAGAATGAGAGAGCATGTTGTTGCACACGAAATTTCTGGCTGTCTCAGTTACAGTCTCGTTCGAATTATGTGAATAAGTTTCTATAGTTTTCTCTGATTTGAAACTTGTAAACTTGAAAGATAAACTAGAGACAAGCTTTAATTCTAACTGGTTATGAATCGAATTCGAATGCGATTAATGTGGCGACATCGAAGTTGCGTTATCCTTACGTCGTAACGTTTTTTCCTCTGCCGCTTTTCTCTTCTTCCCGAACAACATCGTGGGTCGGCGACGGCGGTATCGAGTGGCCTTAAGTAGTTTATCGCTCCCCCGCCCGTCTTGTTTTTATTGAATGACGAGTCGTGATACGATTTCGCTTGAGCAAATAACCAATCGATTTATTCGAAGACATTAGGCGACCACCTTCCGGTAAACGTCTTTTAATTTCCTCAGCCATTCTTACACTCACACACATTGAACCGGGGGATGATTGATTATTGTTACACTCTTATACGCTCGTTACATTCGATACACATCGAAGAAGATTGTCTAATATTTTCAAATATATTATTTCGAGAAATAAAATGCGCAAAAATTTTGACTGCCGCATTTTTTATGTTGCATATGATGAGAGTTTGGCATACATAACTGTACTCAAAATTTGTGCAGATATAGTTGTGCATGTTTTGTTTAGATGTAATTATTTGATATACACTTTGAAAACAGAAATATTAAAAGTATTTAAATGTAAAAGACACGATAACACAATGGTAATTAGACATTTATTTATTTTTTATTTAGAAACAAATAAAATGTCAATTTATATTTTTTTATAACATATAATATAAACCTAATAATTTTAATAATGATAGAACTTTTAAGTCATTATGCTTGTTACAAATTGCTCTTTGAATAACATGAAATCAGTCTGGAATTGTGTGTGTGTGTGTGTGTGTGTGAGATGAGAGCGGATTCTTAATTTACAATTCTGTTCGGCTCTTATTGCCTATATCAGAAAACAATCGAAGCAACGACTCAATCCCAAAATCAATACTTTAGTCCCGAAATATCATAGGGTGCTCCGACGGGGTGCTCTCAACGTCATGAAAAACGCACCTTGCAATACGATCCGGTTTTTGCCGCGTCAGCGGAAACATCGGATTCACGACGGACGACCCATCGGCTTCGCTCCGAGGATGAGCTGGTTTTATTAATCTGCCTTACAAAGAGGTTTCGCTTTTTCGTAAATACTGCCAATATTGGCGACTTTTGGTACACATGAATTGAAAGACTGAGGAAGAAAGAGAATTCGTATGTGGTATTGTCAGATATTGACATTATATCGAAGACGGCACGTTATTCACGTTGCGTCGCGAGGGATATAAGAAATATTGCGATGTTCTCGAGAAATGGGTTTTGTGATATTTCTCATCAATTGTTGCTTATGAGAATATTTCATATTTGTCGTCTTTAATTAGAACATATGGGGGAGAAGAGAAATCCGTAAAAGTCAAAGATTTGACAAAAACCCAAACAAACATGTCTTAATATCAACAAACAAGAAAGAAATCTTTCTTTGTAATGCATACACTTACATTTCAAATCTTTTTAAGCGGTTGTCGTCCCAACTAGTTTTAGCCCCTCGTTTTATTTCGTCTAGAACTCCTTCTTACTCCCTTCTCAGCTCTTCGAGAGGCGTACTTCCTCGTCGCGTGTCAAGTGCAAGATTCCCGTTGACAACGAAAGCCGTGTATCTCGTCCTCGCCAATGAATATTTGATCAGACGTATCAACGTGGCACGATATACTCCACCTACAAGATTATGCGGCGGCCACGTCGTTTTCATGCGTGACAAGTCCGCAATTTGCGAAATACCACGTATCAAGGGCGAACGACCGGTGTCGAAGGGAGGTAATGCACAAACGCATACTATCCTATTGAAAAGGTTGTCGAGATAATGCTAGTTTTCCACAAAAAAACCTCACGGAGACACTTGCTGCGCACATTCCACAAAAATACGTAGCATAAATATCATAAAATGCATTATAGGTACAGTATCGACATGTTTGACATTGTTGCAAACACGGCACTTATGAATCAATCTTTGAAAAATTCTTTAACTATGTCGTTAATAATATGGCATATGTATGTATGTTATAACAATTTGATAAATGCGCAATTTTTTTTCTTCAATAAGATTGTAATATACATATAGTTTATGGAGTTTGACCGCTTACTTTAGCATGCCTACTTGATCAAAATTTTTTCAAAGAACACGATGCTAAAGATCATGAATGTCCGAACACACACGAATCTGAAAAAAGATCGAGGAGAGAGGATTTTACGTTTGGTTAGCCAAGCACAAGAACGTTAACGAGCGTTAAGCTATCCGGACCGAAGTATTTCGTTAACCTGACGTGTGCTCGCGTTGGACCGTTTTAAGAGAGGGACTCGTCATTCGAAGGCGCTGGAAAGAAAAGCATCGACCGCGACACAATACCCAAAACAAATTTGAGGTTTCCCGATTCCGAGCCGATGCGTCCGATGAAGCGCGCCACGATTATTCCGGAATAATAGAGCGCTATCGCCGTCTCTTTCTCTCCTTCTCAAGGGTAAAAAGGGAGAGATCGCCACAGGGATATACATTTCGGGTACAAATATTTGGACGTTCATGACCGCGAAGCAGGAAGACGGGCCGTAGTAGGAGCAGAAAACGGTCGACAGAGATTGAGGAAGATGAAGCCCAAGCCGGGACATTGTGTCCGGGCGCTTAGCGGACCGCGATAACAGAGTTACCTTGGCCCCACCGACCCATTGTGCTCCCATATTTTATAAATCGCATAGCTGTGCGAAAAAGGGCCACCACCCACTCTTGCCTTTGGATCATTTTGTCCAACTCGTGACATTGTGGACGCGCACCGATGCGCCTCAAGATGTTTCCCCGATTCATCTCGGCGACGAATTCTCTCTTTCTCCTTTTCTTTCTCTCTTAACAACCTAGTCGTGATTTCGGCAAACTTTGTGGGGTTATTATCTTTTCTCTCTACTCGTACATAGAAAAAGAATTATTCTCAAATTGAAACTTATGTATTCAAATTAACGCGATTATTGTTTTATACATAAGCAACAATATATGTTCTTTTTAGAAGAATTTGAAAATCTTGAATATCAAAATATTATAGTTTTATTTCAATACTGTAAGTGTTATTTCAAGAATATAATATAATTGTTTTGATAATTTTATTCTAAGAAAATTATAATCTTTGATTTGAACATGTAGTCTTTTCTATCCAACATTTTTTCCTTTCCATTCAAGAAAGTTATTTTTAAATAACAAGAATATCATTTTTTTGGTTAAACTATAATATAAAATTTTAAAATAAATCTTTGTTCAAGTAAATCTTTTTGATTTAACGCAATATAATTTTATTTCAAGATTTCCGTTTTGAAACTGTAGAGATTGTCAAAACAAGAATATTCTTTTTTTCTGTGCTTGCTGGTATAAGATTTGAAGATTTAATTATACACTTTTTGTATAGTGCGGAATTTTTAACTAGCCTAAAATATGTGACGTAAATTTTACGTTATACGTTACTAACGTAAAATTTCCCTCAACGACACGATATGGTAATAATACTATACATAAGACAATAAGCAATGTCATGAAATAACGTTCGCTTGTTGTCAGCGATATATGTCAACCGGATATACATCGCTTTCCCCCATAGCTCTTCTTCAGAAATAGGTGAATCCCATGCGTCTCTGGAGGGCTCTTACGAGAACGTACGACGACGGGAACGTGTCGGGAGAGAAAGGAGAGACGGCCAGAAACTACCGCGGGGCTCGACGTGTGACTGCGTGTGTGACTCCGTTGTTTACTTTAACGTCTCGGTGGATCTCGCTTCACCAGCTTCGAGGTTCCTCTCACGACTTCTTCTCTTCTCCGACTTCTTTGTTCTCTCGCCTGCTCCTTCCTCTGTCGCTCCCGCGTACTCGCGTCTAGTGTTTGCTCGTGGCACACAACTTGTGTTTTCGCGTGCGTATCAGACCTGCGGTGGATAGGCACGCTGTAACGGCGAGGACAGGTTTGGGTTCTAGGTCCCCTTCGACTTTTCGAACCCTTCTCGACCTCGCGCAGGACGATGTCGACGACGTTGTTGTCATCGTTGTGTGTCGTCGACGAGGATCGGAGCAGAAGGTATAGGAGCGCAGGGCACGGATCGACGCGCGGCGACGGGAATTTATTTTTACGAACTATGCAGGAGGGATCGAGCAGCCTCGTCTTTGATGTTCGAACCGACGCATAGGCATTAGCGTATAAATATTTAGACCTCCGGCCGTTGCCCGGGATATATGGGCGCCTCGATCGACTATGCTACCGTGCACGATATTACGCCTTTGTCGAACCGCCTTTCGGCAAGTATTTTGAACCGCCATCACCAATGAAAGACGGAAGAGCGTTGTAAATTCGTGGCAAGGTACTGATAAATCGTGGCTCCGAGGAAAATATCAGGCCGATGTTTAATCGACAGTTAGATTATCGATAGTTTTTACCAAAGATTTCTTTCGGACTATGTATATACGAGGAAATTCCTATTAAATTAATATTAAATAATGATTTAAATAATTTGCATTGTTCACATACTTAATATTTTATGTAAAATAATCAATTGTGGAAAAATGCGTCACGTAAGAAGACAATACGATAGAACCTTAATCAACAATCTAACCAAACGCATTCACATCCCAGTAGTTTATTCTGAGGATATGGTTCCGTGCCGTCGGCGCGGAAATTAGAGCGCTGCCCGATTGGCGGAGGTGACGGAAAAGCGGGGATTGGAAATGGAAGCTCCGATATAGAAGAGAAATGGTGGTAGGTTGAAAGAGGACCGAGAGAATGGCGAGGCGGCCCGAGACTACGTCGAGTTTGACGGCGATGACGACCGGAGGGATTCGCGGGGCGAAGGGTGATGATGGAGACGGAGGTGGAAGCAGTTGGGGAGGCTGGCTTGAGGTGGTAGGACGGGTCTGGGAGGGTAATTACGAAATATAAAGGGTGGGCTGGCCCGCGCCACCAAGGCAGGCAGCCAGACTGATGAATATTTCACCGTTCTGCATTAGCCAGCGAGAGAGACGCTTGTGTGTGTCTCTTTCACTTTCCATATACAACGACTCAACGTCGGCCTCCTTCCTCCGTATCTGACTTCCCCGCACAAATAGACCCTTCGTATTCTGGTATTTTGGCCGAGACAGAAGGATTTGTGTGCGTCCCGGTCCAGTTGACGCGGAAAGAAAAACGCCGTAGAAAAACAATCGCGATAGTGATCGCAAATAATTTTCCGCAATATTCGCATTAAAAAGCAAGAGGGAGAGAAAGAGCTCAGAAAGAGCCGATATCTCAATAAACTAAATCTGACTAATAGGTTAGAATAGAAATAATACTTTACTTTTAATATATCAAAGCGCCACGGACTAAATCTACGATGTCCCTTAAATCGTCTCGCAATCTTCGAAATATGATTCGAAGCAGAGGAAAGGGATGGAATTCCCAGTCCTAGGCCAGAAATTTGCAGGGCAAGTCTCGTCCTTTCGTAGTGTTGACGTCAGCCAACCGAAAGCTGCGTTCGAGCAGCAAATTTGAACAACTTCTAAAGGAGGATGAAATTCCGACACGGAGAGCAAGGAAATGCGGAGATCGGCGCAGCTGTCCCGTTTCATCTCTTCCTCTGCTGCTTGCACTGGACAAGGAGCACGAATACAGCCGGAATGGTTGACGCCGTTTCGGACGATATGGTTCCTCCTGGTATAAAGAGGAGTCGCACACTTCTAGAAGTATTTGCGCTCTCTCTCTCTCTCTCTCTCTGTTCTTGAAACATAAATATATGTACGCGCACGCACGCATGCATACATGGCATATTTACAAATATACGCATGTCAAGGAGAAATATCGTGCATCACACCGCATTGCCACTCTTTGGCGACAGGGCCCTACTAGACCGACCAAAACGAACCTATCGACTGCGAGCAGACTACCACTTCAACGTCTGGCGACCCTTTCGCCATGCTCATTCGAATTTATTGGCGCGTGTTCGAATATTCATAAAAAAGGGACCTCGTTGGCGGAGCGGAGCTCGGCTCGCTTTGCCCCTCTCGTTTTCCTCATCCTCCAGCATCGTCCCCCTGAACCGCGCGACGAATTATTATACGGATTTTTAAGTGGCTAAGCGAAGCGAGGCGAGAGGGGTACGACCAGCGACCGAAACCTGTATATGCTCATGTGGTTACGATCGAGAAATCGATTGTTTGCGCGAACAATGTGCTCACTGACTTTATGTCAGAGAAAGGGTTTCTCGTGTCGATGTTGGAATACCATTCCACAACATTCTACACCGTACGTCACATCTTAGTTCGACAAGTTGATTAATATTAAAAAATATAGTAATGTTAAGATAATATAGTAATGTTAAGCGATTAGCGAAATTCTACAAGTAATTATTAAATCTTTACACATATTTCGCAAGTAACTATCGATCTAGAAAATTGCCTCGAATATTACACAGCAAACTTGAAAATTAACCTTTTTTTCCAATTATACGCAGTCATCTGTGTTCGTTTTGCGTGCGTCGGCCTGTCAATCCTTCGGAGCCCTTGTACAGCTGAAAATAATTAACGGGTTTGAATTGGACGGCAGTTATTAATCCATTATCAATTTTTTTCCGGGCGCTCGCATCCAGACTGCTTGCCTCCGCACGTTACACACGACGGCCGGATTGAACAGCACCGATTGGAAATTGATGCCTTGTTGCCGAATGTATTTTGACGAGAAGCCTGAACTTGCTTTTCGCTTTTTGTAGCCTGTTTGCCTGTAAATTTACCGACTGATTTTTCTCCACCAGACACGTCAAATTCGCGGATTTTTATGTTGACGCGCTACAAATGGAACGTTTACCGGACGGCTTCAGGGCACGCGTGTTTATTTAAAATACAACCACGTCTTTTCGCCGCGCGCCATGTTATTTAAATATTATTTTCATCTATATAAGTCTCTCTCTCTCTCTCTCTCTCTCTCTCTCTCTCTCTCTCTCTCTCTCTCTCTCTCTCTCTCTCTCTCTCTCTCTCTCTCTCTCTCTCTCTCTCTCTCTCTCTCTCTCTCTCGTTCTCTCGTGTGTTGTGCAATCGTGGCAAAATCTTTTCTCTAGCATACATTGTTTACATATTTGTGCGAAATAGAAAGATAATAGACGATTTGGCAGACTAAAATTTTACTTACTCTTCCATGATCCAGTCAATCTCGATTTGTTATTTAATTGTCGCTTAGGATTACAAGTGCATCCGTTTAACTTTTGTAGTTTTACAAATTGGTGTATACATCCGGTCGGGATACTCCGTACGTCGCGCGTGTTTATAAACCCGCTCGTGTACGTCGACGAAATTCAGCTGTATATACACGTGTAACTAACTACTTATACATACGTAAGGAGCACATGCATGAGACTCCGTGTGACACACGCCTGTAAACGTGTCACCTCATGCGTACCCTCGGCCGTGTGTATACGTACCCGGTGACTCACCTAGCGCCCGTATTTTGCCAGTGGAATTCAAAGGCGGGCCGGGTATTGTTTTTGGCAAAGATCAATGTGATCGGTCCGCTGGTCTTCCGCATGGAAAACCCGGCTGGGTTCTCCCTGCTGCATTATTTGCTCCGATAAACCTAAAGAGGTTCGTCCTATCCGACTCCTCCTACTGCGCATCTCTCCCTGTCTCGTCCTCTCCGTCTCTCTCTCCCTCTCTCTCTCTCTCTCTCCCTCTCTCTCTCTCTCTCTCTCTCTCTCTCTCTCTCTCTCTCTCTCTCGCTCTCTTTCGCGCGCGCGCGCGCACATACTCACACATATCTCTTTTCCTACTGCCTTCGAATAACCCATCTCGAGTTTTTTGTTCATACTCCGCTCAACAGATTATTAGAATTACGACTAGAAAATAATAAGAAAAGAATCTATGTATTTTCGAATTTAATAGTACAATTTTTTTGTTCTTATTAAACTCAACTCTCTTGTTTATGTATGTGTACATAGATATATACAATATATTGTATATATATGATTTATCTCAATTTCATGTCTATCTTCCAATATTTCTGTGTTATACTCTTGAATTAATAATAACATAGATGATAAGAAATACACGCAATTCCCCAATGAAAGTAGTTGCATTTTGGCGAATTTGAAGGATATTATAATGAGGATACATTAATCTGGAAAATCATTTATTTATCAGTTAAATGCATTATTCTTTTTTTCTAAATCATCGTGTATTTATCTAAATCTAAAGAGGTGTAAAAAAGTGATGTAAAAAGACAAGATATTATAATAAAAACTTTTAAAAAAGGCTTTGAAAATTTCTAAAAAAAGAACTAAATTCAAGAGTGGATTACGATCCTTCTATAGAATAAGTATTATGACTGGTTAAGTGATTAATAAAATTACTATCAAAACATAATTAAAATCTTAAACAAAAAATTAAATTTTATTGGAAAACATATTCTTCAAGGTATTCTTTTTGAAATTATGTGTGAAAATCATCGTTGATTTTGGATGTAGAAAAGACACGGGGCATTTCCGCGTAGATTCGCGCAGCGGAGAAGCGGCGAGTTCGCGGCGTTAATACAGCGAACGGCGAGCCGAGAGCCGCGTCGAGCTCTTTGCCACTCCACCGAGCGGAAATTGATAGGATAAATTCCGGGTCTGAATTGGCTCCGTCGAGCTGGAAAACCTCCCCCTCTCGTCTCTCCTCTTCTACCCCCCCGCGTTACTATCACCGGCGCCATTTCCTTTCCTCCCTCGGCTCCTACTACCCTTCTGCCGATTCTCCTCTCTGGGTCCTCTCCGTTCACCTTTACTCATCGACGAGTATAGTCATCTCTCGGTTTTACTATATCGTCGATGTTTCTTTTAGATTTTTACTGTAAAGCCGTCGATTGCGACAGTTGGTGAATCAATGTCGTTATAGCGCGCGAAAATAATCTCGCAAATTCTTGAAAATATTATTGAAAAAAGATAAGGAAACATTTAAAGCGTCAACTTCGTACCGAATTAATGTGATTTCTCAAGTATTTTTTAACATTGTGCAATTATCACGATGCATTCCAGTCGAGAATACAGCATATTACACATGTATCTATAATTTGAGTCAAAAGATTATGACGGAAATACGATATTCTGTTAATAGGTTGAGCAACTGGTTTAAGGTAGCGATGGATTCATATTAAAATATGATTGCACGAATTATGCTCTTTTTAGTTGCTTTTGACGTGGATACAGTCTTGTAAGTTGATAGAATCCAGATCTCTTTTCTAATTCTTTTTTGCTCTAAATTATATAATCTCGTCTCTCTCTCTTTCTCTCTCTCTCTCTCTCCTCTCTCTCTCTCCTCTCTCTCTCTCTCTCTCTCTCTCTCTCTTTCTCTCTCATGAGATAGAGATTGATCGCGGCTTCGACTATCTGATAAGCGCAAAATGTTAAAGAAACACGTGTACATATGTCGCATCGCTTGACAGCTTTTTTCAGAGATCCGCTTACTTCGTGCAAACAAGTTGTTAGTACCTATTACAACGAGATGCAGTTGCGTATCGCGGCGAGTTTATCTGGAGAGACGCGCTTTATTGCATCTTCTCGTATTGACGCAAGCGTACACATTAAGGAGAAGGACAACGTAGTTAACAGTTGCAAGTTACGTAGAACGATACGATCCTCGCCTATATGCTATAATATCGAGTGTGTCTATTTATGATGATGAGATAATGCAGGTCACATTAGAGAATTGACGTTTGAATGCAAGCAATTATAAGACTGTAACAATAAATTTTCTTATAGATAATTTTTCTCTATTGATTGAAAGCAAACGCAAAATAATTGAACCCACTCGATTGTACAAAGTCAAGAGTTGTGAGAACTCACATCTTCTTGATATCGCAACTTTTATTTGAGAGATCCCGAAAATAAGCTCCCTCAAAAGTAACTGGGAAAGGACGAGAGGAAAGAAAGAAAGAGAGAGAGAGAGAGAGAGAGAGAGAGAGAGAGAGAGAGAGAGAGAGAGAGAGAATACGCCGGATACTTTATGTCAGTGGACAATACGCACAACTGTCGGATCTATTATGCCCACTTAATTAGGCTATGGCGTGTCGTGCAAGGGGCACGACACACGGGGACACACGGGTGACGCGAGGGGCACACACCACGACGACTACGGGATAGTCAATAGTCGGACAAGATACACCGCACGCGTGTACGCGACGCATGTACATAAGATAGGGTGAGAGAGTAAGGTGAGGCACGGGAACACGACGAGATATGGAGAAGACTACGGGACACAGCAACAGGGGATGCAGGAAGAGCAGGCCCTCGGGGGGTAGACGAGATTATAATCTGTCCCATTATTGTGCCATCGACGTCCCGGGGGGGATTTTTCCATTTGACAATGCAGTTACACATTTGTGCATTTAACATCCGCGCATCCCGCCACGCTTACGATGCGCCCGAATCAACCCCCTTCTCCGCCTGCCTGGTATAGGGGGACGAGCACGGGATGAGCTCCGGGACACGATGGACTTGATCGGGACATCGAGGAGGGTGGATCTCGTTCATCCCTCTAAAACGAAAAAAGGGGTCCTCGGCTATAATCCTACCTGCATATGATGTCCTCGGCTTTGTTTGCCACTGCGACATACTGAGCGCGACGAGGACTCGCGAATAGAACGAGGGGAAAGGGAATTTCGCACACATCGACGATAAAACCTCGGTTGTGACAAAACGTACTTAAACGATACTCGTTCTCCAATCGCTGGACATATTTCTATTAAGGTAAAATCAACTTCTAATTTGTGGAGACCAAGAAATTTGTGGAGAAAAAGAAACCGCAACGATTTATACAATTGGGACACCATATGTAACGTTCTTTGAATAATGTATTTCGGAAATGTATTTCCGCTTAATTCTGCAAATGCTGCAAACTTGTACACATTATCTTTCTTTTGCTTTAAAATGTTTCTTTCCGTGGAATATATTATACATACATCGTGATCTTTTCATTCAGTACTATTGTTTAACACTCTTTGTCCCAAAATTTGTTTTGTCCCGTGCTGAATGGCTTTGTGAGGACGCGAGGGAACATTACCGTGAGAAAGTATGTTCGCAAATGAGGGAACTACTAATTGCAGTTTCCGAATAATAATCCTTACTCAAAGCAGTGCGGGAGTCGCGGAACCAGTTCCTTCGCTCGGCCACTTTCACGGTCGAAAGAAGGAAAGGCATATCTCGCATTATTACACATTATTCGCCTTTCGTCAAGTTTCCTGCTGTTTCCAACCGCTGACCGCAGTGTGAGATGGAATGACTACACCCGCCTGTTACATCGAAAAGTACAGGTTCGTTCATCCGACTGACTGCCCTCGAGACAGTCGTCTGTCGTCACGTTGTACCGAGGTATCCATTAAACTGTCGAAACTGAACGCCACGGCCTTTACGATTTATTATCGCGGCGCAATATGTCCTCTGCCGGCCATGACTGTATCGATCATAAACACCTGTTTCGTGACAGTGATTCATGGATCGTCGTTCGTGACCGACGTATCGCCAGATCACTTTTACACCTATTGAAACTTTGGCATCGCGAGTTCAAAGTAATAATAACTCAATCTTGCAAATAAACCCGACTTATTAATTAATCACTCATTTTACTTCTCTTAAAATAATAATACGTTGCAATTATAATTATATACGTTTCTCCCAAAAGGAACTTTAGCCATATTATATGAATACAAATTGTTTATTTTCACTTTTTCTAGAATTATCAAATTTATTATTTTCATTTTTCAATTTTTCCCAACGCAACACCTAAATATTTCAAGAAAAGAAGAATCCTCAGAAACCAAACAAGTCCAACTCCTTAACACTTGCTCGTCGGTTATCGCGCGATCGCTGCGGCTGCTAACCTCGGATGTAGCACCGCGTCGCGTCGCGCAGCTCTGACTACGTCGTAAACATTTGCGCCAGCGAATTCGCGGGAACGTTCGTGTACTCGCGTGGATAGGATTGTGCGAACGCGGTGCCGACGGTAATGCGAAGGGTAAATCCCGACCGCCGCGCCGCGCCGCGCGCAACCGGCCCCGGCGTATCTAATAACCGTTATTATGCGTGCGCGTATGTTGACAGTGGTAATACGGCGTGTAATAGGCCGCCGGTGTATAACTACGAGCCGCGCGTAGCTCCCAATATCGTCGCGCCCGGTTATCATCGGCTGTTGTATCAAGGTACACATAACGGAGGGAGTGAAACGGAACACACGCCGATCGCGTACTATCGCCGGGGTGCTCTTACATACGCGGAAAGGATTACTCGCGCGTGCGCCGCGCCGCGCCGCGCCGGTTAACATCGATAATTTCTATATCGAAAGGAAGGGACATATTTCCAAAATAAACTTGTAGAGTATTTACGTTTAATTCGTGAAACTTTTACAGCTTCGGTAAAGTTAAATCAATTTTTTCAACGTACTATGATGGATTATAAAAGAAAATTACACAGCGTGTCGACGTAGCGACGCATCGTGTTACGATCGTCCATGCGCGTCCACAAATATATAAACGATCCGTCGAGCTCGTGAGGCCGAGTATAGTGCGCTTGTCAACATGGGAACAGCAAACACGAATCGAAACAGATAGTACTACAGCCGAGCAAATAGTTAGGACCCTTTCCTTCGGCTACGCGTGTTACGTAAGCTGAGGCACGCGGAACGTTACGTTGGTGATCCTCTGTCCCCTTCTCGTAGGCAAACATCGCATCGTTGTTACCCTTTTCAATCGACAGTGTCTAGTTTGACGGGGATGAATTAGCGAGAAACGTTTTAATTCAAACTCTTAACTCGCAAATATACTTATACGCTAAAATAGTAATAGTATAAATAATCATGGTTTTGATAAAGAAATACAGAGAAATAGCAGAGCTTACGGAAAATTGAATTGTGTGATGAATTGTATATCGGATTCATAGATGATCGCACGTTAGTAAACATTTCTTCATTTATTCGTATTATTAACATTGATTGTTTCATTTATCGTTTTTTTTTCCCTTTGTTTCAGGTATGTACGATACAGAGATGCTATTGATGTTAAACGCGCGATAAATTGTGAGTACCCAAGACACTGAATCTCGTCATATCAGAATAATCCGATTACAGTGTTGCCATAAGCGCACCATAAAATACAGACCGAAAAACTTGATCGCGGATTCAACAGAAGTATAGTGCCAGAGTCCATAAATCCGTTTACAGTGTCGTCTTGTCTGGCAGAGAGCGTATGTGCCGACGCCGACGCAGTGACGTCCTCCACTCGTGTAGTTTTATGGGCGCACTTTAGCGGCTGCGTCAATTTCATTAGGCCGAACTTGGATTCTTGGCACGTCCGCCAGACGTAGCTCCACTGAAATCCAATAGGAGGCGAGGAGTAATTGCGAATTTAAAACGTGTCAAATTTAAGACGTTATATATAAGCTAAGTGCCATACGTCAATACTCCTTTCGTGAAAAGTAAAACTTAATTAGCTTTACAATTAAATCGAAATCATGAATTTAAATGTTTGATATTTGATTTTTTTAATATTTCGTATTGCTAATTAGATATAAATAGGGAAAATGATTATCGAGTCTATAGCTACGTAGTGGCATTAATTAGCGTTAATAGTAATAATACGATACACGTACTACTAGGGCGGTAATGAACTAATGTGCGGTATCTGGCGCTTCGTGGTGTGGCAGCGCGATGTTGCAATTTCAACCCAGCGAGAGGACGTGGAATACCTACTCGCGTTGCTGGTTGACTCGCGGCTGTTCACGTAAGACTTTCATTTTACTGTCGGTATTATCGACGATGTCGAACGATCGCAGATCTTCGTTCTATCTGTCGAAAATGCTTCTTCGTTGTGCATCTTAAATCTCGATAAGAATATTGCGTATGTTACATTTTTATCTCATTATGGTAAATTGATTAATCGTCGATCAAATTAATAAATTCATTGACGAAAGTTACGAGCAAAGATCGATTATAAATGTCGAGAAAGAAAAGATTTGCAGATATCGTTTATTAATCGATGATTTAATGTGGCTAAGTAGAAAGATTTTTTTTCTCTCTCAAAGCAAATACTCCAAATGAGACGGCTTCAAATTATTTTTATTACATTGACAACATTTGAAATTAAGCATCTTGTAAACTAAACCAAAAAAAAAAGGCTAAAGAGACGCGAAGGAGGTAGTCAGTTCTTCTAACGATGCCAGTCGGCAAACCTTAGCGGAGAGGGGAGGGACGGCATAAAATTTCTCTCTCCGTCCCGGCCCTCGACCTGTTCTCACGCAACTCGAGCGCAAGCTTCTTGCCTCGCGGTGATCACGAAGAGAGGAAACGTCCGTCTGTCCGCGGTGCCGGCGAGAGCAAGATTTTTTTCGTTCGTTTTGACGTGAACGAGCGTATACCCCCGCCTCGTTCCCGATGTGCACGCCACGCGTTGCGCATCGCGCCCTTCGTAAACACGATCGAGCGAAACCCGCCGCGTGATAACGACGTGCAGCCGTTCGTTTACTCCTTTTGCGGCACGTCTCGCCATAAATTTCTCCAACGCCCGCAGCCTAGGCATTTAATCGCGAACGTTAACAGTCTCTGCTTGATCGGAGTTGACAGTGAATTTTAAATAGGCAAATGATGCCGCAGGTTAGAAAAAGGACATCATGATAATTTAACAAATAAAATAATTGTTTTTTTGTAAAAATTATATCGATTAAATTTATTATTTGACACATTTCTGTTTATTGGTGTCTTTTTCTCAATTTACACTTGCGATGTAAAAATTCTCGAGAACTCTTAAGATCTTGTAAGGGAATTTTGTAAATAAATAATCCGTCGCAACAAGAAACTTTTGCGAAATCATAAACATACTGAACATATTGAGCAATCATTTCGAAGCAAGAGAAGACCGTTAGGCGCATAATCTCAACATCCACCATTATTAAATAACTATTAATCTACGCCGCCGAGAAATGGGATAAAAACTCAACAAGAACGGCATCGCATCAATGCCCGCCTCATCTCCTAATTCTCGTATTTCTTCGCTAAACATTAGCCCGCGCTCGCGTAGGTACTTGGATTGGCCTAGATTTTTGTCTTCGGGCGGATACGACGCGACGGTCTCTTCTGATTTCGAGGCAAGAAGTCGGCCGTTCTTTGCTCCCATCGCCAAGGGATTCTCGCAGCAGGATAACTACCGATGGTAGGACACAGCCGCCGCCGGTGGGACTCGTGGGTGGGCCTTCTTCCCGTTCGCGGCACGTCATCCGTAATTACAGGTTCCTTTATTTACCGCCTGTTACACACTTCGTTAGCACGTCACTTATATAAAGCGTTCGTGTAGCATTTAGTAGGATACATGTAATTCTCTCTTCCTCATCTTCGAAGCGCCACGTACAATCCCGCTGCCTTTTTGCATCGTTCTTTCACATCTTATCCTTCTATTCGGCACCGAATCAGTCTACTATTATTCCTCACCTTTTTTAGCTTGTCATGAATTTTACTGTGATCATTGTGACGCTAATCACAAAATTAACGGGTTATTTCTTGCTAGTGTGATTTAACGAGTGATCTCTCTTTCTTTCAATCTATGTTTTTTCGAACGGCATAAAAATGTTACTACTTCTATAATCATAATATTATATTGCTCTACCTTATAAAAACTGCAATTATAAATTTCTTGTTTTGCTATTTGCAATTGTTTATTGAGGCATTATTTTATTTCACCAGATGTATGTGTACATTATTTACACAGACAAAATAAATAATAACTTACAGTGCTTTGTTAACGCCCAATGGTTTCGTCATTTAAGATATTATCTCGACCACTTTCCATTGACACTAATCGTCGCGTGATTTGAAGGGATAGAACGATGATCGGTTGTGGATGGTTCTGGACAATCGCGGCTTTACGAAAGAGATACAACCGACAGTGAGAGAGCGGTTTATGAATGAATCGCGTGCGTGCCAACCGTCCTATTAGCGGTAGGCCCCCGCCAACGGTAGCCAAGTTGTGTTCGAACACGAGAACGTTTCTCAATTACCTCGCAAAGCCGCTCTCGGTGCGCGTACCTACCGCCGTGATTATAACCGAGCCGTGACGTACCAGCTCGCCACCGCTGTTTCACGAAGGTCTCGGCCAAGGCGTTACCATCACAACCCAGTTAATGCCGCGCTTCGTCTACCTGAATGGAAATTGCACATGCCATGGAGATCGCTACGGATAATTTTAAACTCTCCGAATAAAACCGCTTATCTGGTTTCAGGAGTTATGTCAACAGTGCATGCACACGGATGTGGGAGTAAACACACATAAAGTATATATTATATTGAAAAATACTAAACTGATTTATATAGATTATATAAATCAAGAAGTAAAATAATCTGTTTTTCTTTTTTCTGACGTATTAGATGTCTTCTGAAATTAATATGAGAAGGAAAGACAAATTTATGGATCTCTATTATCTATTATGAATAGTATATAGTACGAATTCTATTTCTATGCCAACGATTTTTATAATTTACGGAAATTCCTCCGGAAAGCTTTCACTTCTGGAAAATTGCAATAAACATGCGCGTGCCCTTCTTGGAGCCAAGCAGAAAGAAGCTAGTAAATAAAGCCACAAACCAGAAGTGTGACACTTTATCATCCTCAACGTGCAGAAAGAACGAGCTGCATGGGTCTTTTCAGAACTTGCACCTCGATTCCATCTAGTAGTTTTCCATTTCCGTCATCGTCGCCTGCTGTAATGAGATTTCAGAAAGCACATGGCGCGCAAAAAAACGCTAACTATGAAATATGATTGCAAGGATTGTCGTAAATTTATTTATAGTCATATTAGATTATAATACTTTTAAAAAATAGTAAAATTTTAAAACTTAATGCAATAAAATAAATGATTGCCATTTTTTTAATGTGTTGATTCCGAAAGTATTTATTATATAATAATACGTGTGCACATAGAAGATGTATCACATCATGTTAAAAAAGAAACTTATATTTTGTTTGCAACTAGAAACAACCATGGTGAAATTTGGAATCATTGTGCTCGTTGGGTGGCGGGTATTCGCGAGTAAAACTTTTTTAGAATGATAATTACGATTGTAATTAAACTTTTCAGAATGAAAAGGAACCCTTGCGATATCCGTGATAAAATGAGCAAGCGAGCGCGAGAGAATGATACGCCGGAAGAAAAGGAGGTGGATAGGTAGCGGGAGAGAGGGATCGGAGACTTCAGAAGGGTGCAAGCGGTTGGTGAAGTACCCGGGCCCGAAGGGGATGCGAGTGGAGCAGCTCAGTTGAAGCCGTGGCAAGGCGGAGTGCCATAATTGGAGCGGTCGCGTGCGTTCGCCGCGGGACAATAGACTCGTCCGAGTGCAAATTATTAACACAGCGTTCTCTTCTCTCTCTTCGTTTCTTACCGCTCAGGCTATCCATCTCGAAAGAATCACGTTGTTTTTGCCTTTTGTAACGTGATGATTATGGAATTACAGTACGGTAATTTGTCGATTTGTTAAAAAATCGTAACTAAAGCAACAAATATAGATATATAGATATATCAGAAAAGATTTTTCCTGATTTACACAATGAATATAAAAAATAGATAATTAGACACGATTTAAAATTTTCAAATTAATAATCTCATTTCTTGAGAGAGAAAGAGAGAGAGAGAGAGAGAGAGAGAGAGAGAAATTTGCCATCGTACAATAATTACGTGATATCAAGAGTAATATATCCGAATATAGCCATTTGCACACTCGGATGCGAACGAATGTAAATCAAGAAAAAGAAAAAACAAGTGGAAAGAAAGAGAAGCTTCGATCTGAGTCGTGGTTCGGTAGAAAATCTAAAATACGCAGAAAGCGAGAGAGAGAGAAAGAGAGAAAGAGCTTCGTATTTGATATTCAAAATCTTGAAGTATGACCAATAGTCTTTTGTTTAGCAAGGTTCATGGAGATGATGGAAAAAGAATAGAAAAAAAAAATATATATATATAAATAAAATAGAGAGAATAAGCGAGAAAAAGGATCACCTGGCAGAGGTAACACGGCTTCGGGATAAATTTGCACTGAGTGCAAAATCTTTCTGACCTCGATGTGCTTGGTCCTCTCTTTTCCATTTCTGTTCTCTCAATGCATGAATGGCTGGTCGAAGATAGAGGAACGCGAAGAAGCGAAATTACGCCAAGTTTGGGATGCGAATGAAGCGGCAGCGAATGGATAGCCAATCAGGGGTGAGTTCCATTTAAACCGCGACGGATTCTCTGCACCGCGACTGAAAGGCATTTAACCGATCCAAAAGACCACCCTCTTTGTCTCCCCCTCGCTTTCATTAGACATCGTACTTTGTTCCTCCCCGCTACAGCAAGGTTTATATTTTAAATGCTAATTGCTAGTTTTTAATGGGCCGTGCTGCGAGCCTCTGGCTTCCTTTATTATACGAATCGAGCGTCAAAAGCGGAAAAAGAGACATATGCAAAGAGATGGAAAGGGTGAAAAAAAAAACACAATGTAGAGAGAATATTTGATGATATGAATTTCAGCAGGATAAGGAAAAACGGAAGTTATTTATAAAATAATAATGCGATAAATATTGATTGTGGATGTTGTTAATCACATAAATGTAGCATAACATATGTGTTTCCGGGGAGAGAAATTGCACATACGCAAAAAGAGTTTAAATTAAAATAAAACTTTAAGAGTTTGAAATATATATTATATAGAGAAACAAAGAGAGGGGGGAAAGAGAAGTAGAAAACATGCATACTCGCGTGGGACGAAGAAGAGAACGCTCCTACTTCCCTAAAGATAACCGCCATCACCGGTATTTGTTCCGTCGGGAATAATGTATAATGAAAAAATTACAGCTTTTGCCGTCAATTATTATGTATATACGAAGGTGCCATGTGCGCGCACGATATACACGTATGTATATCCAAGAACAAAAACCCCGGTCGGCTGCGTGCAACCGCGGTTATAATTTCTCTCTCGTTGCCGCATAAATCACCCTTTCCCGATTCCCTTCGCCTCGTCTTGCGATTAAACCGCGCATACAGAACGCGTGTTGTAAGGTTCCTCTTGTTACCGACAATTACCGACGCTTCTCGTTTAATCCTCGTTTTTTTTTCCTCCCCGGCAGCTCTCCGCCATCAGAGTTATGTTAAATAGATTGAGCGAAAACAATTATGTTACCCTCGAAAGAGGGATATCGCTCGCGATATACTTATTATACTCGTCACGGGACGCTGCCCCGTTGTGATTTGCGCGCGTCGATGAGAATCTCGACGGAAAGTTAACGAAATCAGCTTGTTCGCGCCACTCTAACGAGAAAATTACTTTAAATTGATAATAGCTTCTCTTTCTTTCCAAATTGCCGAGTGGAAATGTCAAATGCTTTCTACTTCTCTTTTCTACTTCGGTGTCTATCTATTGTGCTGTTTGTTTGTAATTATTATTTTTGTCGTTACGAAGAAAGTTTAACAACGCGTGTAAGAAAATTAAAATAGAAACGTAAAATGGTTTAGTTTAAACGGTATTTTAGTTTGAGACTACTTTTTGATATGGCTCCAAATAGCTTTTAAAAAGTAAAGAATTACTTCGAAGAATCTAAAATTGTAAAAGGTAAAAGTACAATAGAGCGACGTTAATGAATGTCGAAGAAATATTTATAACGAGGAAAGACCTAGATCTCATATACTTGAAAAATGGAAGAAAAGAAAATGTGAGAAGATGGAAAAGGGGGGTGAGCATTAACTGCTCATATATAATTAGCATTTTAAATGTTTGAAAACCTCATACAGAAGGAGGAGTATTCTTTCACTCTGTCATGACAACATGAAGCTGTAGATATATTGACAAACGTGATAATGGAGTTGTTGCGACAACACTGAAGCAAGTGAAAAGTGATCTCGGGAAGATGATTCCGAGAGAGTTTCGATATGCTATAGAAATCGCACAGAAAGAGCGTAATATTAACGTTTGAGAGTGCGCTTAGCTGAAAGGAGCAAATCCGGGGTGGGTTCGTTGACGAAAAACTGGGGAATATCGCGAAGGGGACCGAAAGTCCGATTATCTTTTACTTCTCGTCGCGTCGCCGCCGCGTCGTAATCAGCAAATTAAAGTAAGCCCGTGGGCCAACCTCCATGCGTTTCTCTTCTCAACTCATCGTCTTTTTTCTTCTATTCCCGTTTATCTTCTCCACAAGCATAGTCCTTTCTCCAGATCTTCTTCCAGACCTTCGCGAAAAAGGAAGGAGGAAGCCGATTGTGTCGACTTCCGCGCAAAGACGACAGGATGCAAGAAAGCCTCAAAACGTCAGGAAGGCGGGCTTGCGAACGAGAGAAAACTTTTACGGAATGACCATTGTTACTTCGCAACTGATCGCACCCTAATTTCCTTGTATCGATTTTTGTTGACACTTTGTTCACTCGCGAATTTCTTTTCGAGATCGAGAAAAAAGCTCGTTTGTTCGGAAGACCGCTACATAGATGATATTTTCCTCGCAATAATTACTATTATCGCTTTGAAAATCACGACTGATAAATCTTGTTTAATTATTATTATTTATTAAAAGTTAATAAGGAACATTTATACTTTACAGAATTTATATGTTAATATTAGAGTTTATATAACATAGAATTGTTACGTTGTCAAAATAATGATAACAGGCACACTTTTTATTTAAATGTGCAATCACTTTAATTTTTTTAAATATTATGCCTTTTTAAGAATATGAAAAATGTGTATATATAAAATTAAATAATTTTTTACAAATCAGTTTTATCTATTAGTTTAATAAATACAAAGTAGTTTTCGATAATCAGCCGTCTTTTCAAAGGCATAATTACAGTATAAACTCCCGCGAGATGCCATTCTAACTCGATGTAACGAGTTCCCGAGGCGTAAGTTTCGATACCGTGTAACGTGAGTTAACATCAGTCACTCGGCCGAGTTAACGAACGGGAATCGATACGATTGCATGGTCGCGCGGAATTATTTGGCAAATATAACGGTGCCGCGGTGCAGCTGGTGCCACGCGGGTTTAGTCTTCCGCGCGGTGGTTTTTCGTGATCCCAATAGAAGCGCGTGAGCGCACGCGCGCGCGCGCGCGCGCGCATGCACGCGTGCGGCAGTTCTCGCGCGGTCGCGCGATAGCATGGGCACTCGTGTTTAATGCAAATTCGCAAATTGGAGAGGCCACGGTAATCAACTAACCGCCAACGAGTAACTCCCGTAAACTCATTGAAATAGTTCATAACTTCGGGCGCTAGTTTGAGTTTCGGAGGGGAACGAGGGGGGAGGCCTCCAACTTTCGCGGAATTTCCCACATCATACCGGCCGACCGACTGCCCCGGCGCATTGTTAGGACGTTCCTGATAACTTCTCTGTGGTGTTTTATCTCTCATCGCGTATAAATGGTGAGTTTAAAAGGCGAGTTTCTCAATTTAACAAAGTTACGCTTAAGATGCCGGAGCACTTGCAACTTGCAAATATTTACCCGTAATACGTGAAACGAAAGATTGAGAGGATTAAGCAACTATCCACGTGTTTTGATACTTATCGAATATGAATTGAGGACTCGTTGCATAAAGTCGTATATTATTAACGCTATGCGATTCCAGGCGCGTTCCTTAATTATTCCAAGTTTCAATACCTTCATCCAGCAGCCCTGCAAACTGCCGGAGAAAATCTTAACGGAGTTAAGGAAGAAGGGGGAGAGGTAGGCATGTCATCGGATTAAAAACTTTCACGTAAATAAATGAGGGGCACACAATGGAACAACGTTTGGCCGAGGGAGGGGTGGAGGAAGGGAAAGGGGAAATCATGGTAGAAGCGCGATACCGAACAGCGGGAGGCTGGCCAGTGACTGTGGGTTTGCGTATCCGCTCTTAGTATATTGAAACAGGAGTCCCTTTCTCCCTTTTCGAAAATCATACCGTCGCGTTTCCCATTTCGCTTACTCCCATCGCGCGTCGTCCCACCCTTTCCCTTCCTCATCTCTTCTCGTGCACCTTTCGCCGTGCTTTCTTCGACTCAATCCTCTCGACCAAGCGAAGCCGCCTCACTGTCCTCCGCGACTTCATCCCCCCATACCAACCCACTCCCACCCCTCGCTCTCTTCCATCTCATTCTCGTTTCTTACCTTCTATCTCTCCGGTTCTCTCTATACCATAGCGCTATCCACCGCGCAGACCCTCGGCCACGTATACAAAGCCCACCGGTCCCGGGCTTTTATTACGAGATACGAGATAGAGGCCCCCCGGCCTCGTCCAGGTTCACCCATATCTACTCCATCCCGTATACACTCTCTGAACGCGACGTCGTCGCGATATATATATATATATTGGCAAACTTTGCGAATGTTGCGGATCACGCCGGATTACGCATCTCCAGCAATATCGTCTTTTCTTATACCCTCAAATTCTAACAGGAATTCCCCCATTAGTAAGATTTTATAAGATGTATAATGTTTGATAATAATACAATTAATCAATTTAAATGTTTATAAAACCAAAATTACGTGAAGATTTTTATCATTAGGATAAAATCAGACCAAAAAATAATCTACTACGAGTATGTACAACTCGAACGAGTGATCGGCAGTTATCGTGTCGTTTTTCTCGAGCCAAGTGGTACCTATAACGGATTCTCTCGATCGTGCTCGCGAGTCGATTTTCATGGCGAACGCCAGAAGACGAAGTTTACCTCGCTCCCGTCATTTCGAAGTGGAATAACAGTGCGCGCGCGCGCGCGCGCGCCCTCGCCAGTAAAGGCGGACTTAAATCGATTAGAGGATGGCCCATGAGATGGAATCATCGGGTATGGGAAACTGATAGAGCAACGAGATTGGACAGAATGGGAAGCCCCGCAAAGTGGATGAGAGAGAGAGAGAGAGAGAGAGAGAGAGAGAGAGAGAGAGAGAGAGAGCGCACTATCACTCCTCCCTCGCGCGCAAGGCCTGGCCTGCTGCGCGAACTTGCCCAAGTAAATTGCACTTCCTTTTTTCGTGCTGCCGCGCTCCGCGGAATATATTGGGGCCCGATCGATTTTTCTGGGGAAAAATCCATCGAAAATTCAATCATGCGCTTTCAGAGCGAACGAACGAGCAGGTCGGCGTATCTATTACTGGCGCATTATGCAAAGATACCTTCCACGGACGCATTAACGCCGAAATGTCGATCTACTATCTCTTCTCCGTTGAAAATTTAATGGTACGCGTAAAATCAGATTTTTAGTGTCTCATGAAATTACACGTATTATATTGCTTCAAAGTACTTCATGAATGGATATATTATGCATGTAACCGTACATTTGTCAACGCTTAGAAAATTCATATACACGTAAATCTTAGCTTTGTCCAAAAACCTTAGTATTTTATCTTAAGTAATTTACACGTTTGACTCATTCGTCGATTTGATACACTGCTGACGCAAATACTCGGTCGATGGATAAAAATAACACTGAGCAAAATACAATATGCGGTTTTCGAAAGTCGTGCAATTTTGTTGGCACGAGAGGCGAAGGGAGTGCGACTGCAGGCGTGAACGGAGCGGTACAGAGTGAATAGGGGTAGGCAGGCAGGCAGGCAAGCAAGCAAGCAGAGATGCAGGGATGATGGCGAACCGATGCATAGCGCGAGCAGGAGGGACACTGACGCGAGTCCGTCGGGTGCGAAAGCCAAAACCGCAGAATGGAATTACTCTTGCTCAATCGTTTATAACGGCTGGATAAATGGATTAAACCGTCGGTGCACGACTCGTAGTTTATTTGTCATCGCGCAGAGGAAAGCGCGACAAGTGAGTCGGCAGTATGTTCGCGCGCCGAAAATCGCATGCGAGAATTCTCGACGTTACAAATGTAAGTTGCACCGCAATATCGACTACAATTTAGGAAGTTTTATTTAGATACTTTGCCATTTCGGTCGTAAAGCTTGATCTATTTTAGCTTATGAAAGAATTGCGAACAATATATTTCTACAAAGATATTTGGAAACAATTTTTCTTGTTTCCGAAATATATATATTATATAAAATTATGAGAATGAGCGACGAGGGAAAGAGAGAGAGAATACGCGTTATGAATCCATCTACGCGCTCGTACAACAAAATGAAATATCACAAAGCCGCAGCGAGGACTTTTTTATATTACAAGGGGAGCTTTTACGTTTGTAAGCTTACTTAAATGGCGAAGAATGGATATGCATTACTGTTCCCCTTAAAGAGAGAGTCAAACGCTCGATAACGAAAGCGCGACCGAACAGTACATTTCCAAAGTAATACAAATCACGATGTATGTTCTTCCTTTCCTTTTTCATGTTTGTCGAGTTATTATTATGAGAAAGAAAGGATTAGAGAAACATCGTTACACATCTTTTTCCTTTTTTTCGATTCTCAGATTCTCTTTTCGATAGAGAAATGGCTAGAATAAAATATGAAATCAGAATTTGTTTACACACACACACACACACACACACACACACACACAGAATAATTATTACTAAAGCTCCGTATCTCATCTATAAATTTTTTTATTCAGAGACTAGAATCCGCGTTGCATTCTCATGAAATCGTTTATAGTGAACGGATCGAATGTTGAATAAAAGTCACATCCCCTCGTCATTCGCTAGTCGGTCTTTGGTAATGACGAGCGACGGCGACGGTGGCGGCGGCAATGACGGTAATGAAAAACTGGTGAGGGAGTGACGTTTACTTGATACGAGAAGGTAGATGGAGGCCGTCGAGTGTAGTAGACGTTTGCATCGTGCATGCGTGTGCGAAGGGTGCCGCAGAAGGGTGCGAGAGTGGCCCAGGCATTGTTTGAAACGTGAACGCTTAGTAAAGTTGCATGGCGAGAGAGCCCGAAGAAGAGAAAGAAAGTAAAAGACTATCTTCTTCTCAACTGAGAATACAAGAAAAAAAAAGAAATAAAGTGTATACTCATGTTATCGTCACCGTCTATCAAATAGTAAGTCTTGTAAGAAAGTTGTAATTTAGAGCGGACTCGCGCATTAATGGGAATACGAGATTTTATTTTGACTTGAAAGTTTATGATCGGGATCGCGAATGAGCGCATTTAGGATCGCAAACCTCTCATCATCGAGTGTACTAAAATTAGAATGGAAACGATTGAACGCGTGAAAATGAGTTTCGATTTTAGATTGAAATTAAGATTTTGTTAACTCTTATATAATGCCATATATTTAAATGTATTGTGTATGTCAACATATTATTTATGTGTATAATAGAGAAACAAATCTTAGAGATTAATAAGAATTTTTTATCTTAGGAATGTATATGTTTATGTTTAACAAGTAAAAACTAATTATTAACTGATTATTATCTAGATATATAATGATATATAGTACATGAACACGTATTATCAAAAAGCGATATACGAAAAAAAATGTATAACTTTACAAACACACACACATACATTGCAGACTAATTCTTTTTATACCTAAACATTTTGCGTTAGAAGTGTTAATCTTTTCTTTAATTTTTAATCAGTTTAATTCTGATTATAAATTAGTTAGGAAATAATTAGTGGAATTATCTAAATTCTTCGTAGTAAATGGAAATAATCAGAAATGGCATATTTTTGTTGCGTGTCAATGTTGGATGATTAGTTGGGCAATTACTGTATATCGAGAGAATGCCTAGAAATCGTTTTCATTAAAGATGCCTTCTTGGTACTTTCTGCTAGATGATATTGATAATTTTGCAGCGATCTCAATCATTTGCTAATTATAAATATTGGAAATAAAGAAGTCATTGAATATATTTTACTATTATCTTTTAAATAATTTTTTTATTGCATAAAGCATCCTCTCTATTTCTCATATAAGGTAATGTTTAAATAATGTTAATTTATTTGAGATTATATTAATTAAATTTGGTAAAGATATTTCAATACAAAGGATTAAGAGAAGTATTCTCTTCCTAATAATAACGATTTACTTATCTCGAGCGTCTTTCTTATCGATGCAATTTTAACGAAGTGTCTCATTTAAAAAGCAAATATTGCGTCAAAGCGCTTGATTGTATTCGAATGGTAGTTTCCACGTTAATTGGAATGAAAAATCTTAACATGTACAAAATATTGATAATATATATATATATATATATATATTTATTTATTTATTTATTTATTTATTTAATATCGAACTTTTTTTCGTGCACAGAAAAAAAATGTAATACAGCCAATAACATATGTGATTGCGGGCTGCCAACTACATAAAATACTCAATACAATAATATTTGCTATTAATGCAAGTACAATGTTGATACTGCAATAGCATATATTATTGTATTGAGTATATTTTTAATTGGCAGCCCGCAATAACATATCTTATTGAATATATTGCATTTTTTTTCAGTGTGTTTAAATCATTAATAAACCTCTGCAATATTTTTTTCTTTCCAAATTTGTTTAAATCGAAAGAACACTCGGTCACACATTCCAATTAAGCATACGATCTCGATCATACATTTAATTGAATTTTCGCTCGTTTCGATCGAGAGTGCTTTTGAAGTTCTTCATTCACGACGTGAATTGGAATAGCAATATTTTCACAGGGTAACGGGAGAGACATCTTAAATCTCTGAGGAAGGAGATCAAAACAAATCGGCTTTACCTAGGCTTCCTTCTGGGAAGCTTCGCCTCGAAGGGACAGAAGGGAGAAGAAATGGATCGCCATTCTGCGAGGGGTTATTCTTAATATTTGTAAGGTTTTCATCTCGCCAAAAGAGAAGTGAGATGACTGGCACCCTCTGGCATAGCGGAAAGACGCAAATCATGGATTAGAAACGAAAAGCGAAAATCGGCTGATCTCTTCGCCGATGAGAGTTTTTTGCCCAAGATCTACAGTTTGATAGTTTTTTGCATTATTGAGAAAAACATTGAACTAAAACAAAAAGTCTTAAAAAAACTTTAAAATATTTAATTTTTCAGAATTTCAATTAATTCATATAAACATAAATATAATATTTGCAAAACTGCAAAATATCCGCAAAACTGAGTAACAAGATGATTAAGTTTTGCATTACAGATACTAGATTAGTAAGAATGTTTATTTCTGAATTGACAGACGAGATAAAACTGCGATAGTCGATGGACTTCTTCATAATGGACATGTGTATGTCGCAGAGATGATTATATACGCCACAATACATATATCATGTACGTTAATACTGACAGCACATAATCCGCCATTAACGCAAAGCTGCCGACAATCACAAAATTAACTCGTCAGTCCTAGAGTGACTCAATGAAAAGATGATACTGCGGAAATCGTTTGAATCATTAATATTCATTACAGTCTAACTCAAATAACACGTCATCCAAGAAGCGAAGAAGTTTTCACGCGTTTCATACATAATATTATCTTGGAACGAATATATGTACAAGATATATGATAAATAAGATTTGATGCTATTGATGCTATTGATAAATTAAACAAAATAAAAATATATTTATCAAATTAAATAAAAATATTTATAAAGGTTATGAATTTTTTCAACTTAAATTTTTAAGTTATATGAAATAAAAATAGACTATTAATGGCAGGCATGTAGACATTTTATTAATTTTGAAAATATTAAAGTTGTGAGTCATTCATCATCAATCATTGTAAGAGGATCATACGTTGTACGTTCGAATTTTACATTTTTGCCAATTACGAGAAAGTCGACGCTTTCATGTAGCGAGAATCCATCATAATAGCAACGATTTTCCGCGAAGGACCGCCGAAAATTTCGTGGACGGACGACAGCTTTATGAAGAGAGACCGCCAAGTCTCCACGAACGTGACAAATGGAAACCGGTGGTTGCTGGCAGCTCGTTCGTTGAACACATCAACCGTTATGGAATGACGATGTGGTGCCGCCGCCGCTCGTGCCGAGTAGTTGTAATCGCAACGCGCTGCCGTACCATCATTGTTACTGTTATCGTTGTTGTATTGCTGTTGGTGTTACCGTAGATGGAGAGGTTTAGGCTGCCCTGGGCTTGCTACGCACAGGGCTCACGGCTACGTAGCTAATTACCCGATCCTACCCATGAACAACTGAGCGCGTTCATTGGGACGAAAGGGGTTGGGCGAGAGAGAGGGAGATGAAGGATCGGGGCAGCGGGGGCGGCGACATGGGGTTGCGCTACCGCCACTGCTACTACTGCTGTTGCTACCGCTGCTACTGCTGCCGCCGCCGCCGCCGCTGCTGCTGCTGCTGCTACTGCTGCTGCTGCTGCTGCTGACACCAAAGACTTCTCAACATCCAACCGGGACTCGACTCGGTGGCAGCCATAATACAACTTCGTCCGGTTATACGAATATTTCGCCGTAAACTGGAGGCCAACGTCGAGAACCGCCGCCGGCATTCGGTTTCAATGGCCAACAGCAGTCGGCTTGGGCAGCAACCCTCTCTGATTCCACTGAAAAAGGGAAATTCTACGACTGCGAACTTGTAACGATGAATAATGGCGAGTTTATAAAATGAGAGAGAGAGAGAGAGAGAGAGAGAGAGAGAGAGAGAGAGAAGCAAAAAACCTATGCAATCTATTTTTATTATTAGTTTACTATGTAAAAAAGAGTGAAGCCTTATCGCAAAAGTTTTCTAAAAGATTCTTTACTAACTTGTAAGTAATCGATCCCTTGCTATTAATTTATTATAGTAGCCATACCAATTGATATTTTTACTTCTTTTTATTTTATTAATTTATTTAAAATTTTGTTATAATAAAATATTGAAATGCGTTTATGTGTTTATGTATCGATACACATAGATGAGAATTTATTAAAAGATTCCCTATGCGAAGATGATCTATTACGTCACTTACCCAAATATAAAATTTGCTATTATTATTCGAAAATTAATATTTTGTCTCTAAAATCGATTAATCGATTATAATTTGGAAATTGATAAAAATTAATAAAAAGAAAGGAAATAAATTTAACAAAATTTAAATAAGTAAAATACGTTTATCAAATTTGCTTATTTTTTTGAAAAAAACTAATTTTTAATTAAAAAATTGAAGTGAGGACATACATATATTTTGTTACGAAACGATATTAATCCGTTTGTTACGAACGACTATAGTCGACAGCCACCAAATGGTCACATATTTTCGAAAGTTGATTATAGTCGACAGTTGTGAAATGGTTACTCTATTTTTTTGACGATGTTATATCTTATTTACAATTTATATTTTTATAATATCATTGAACTTTATTTGGCTATTGCTAGGGCTGTGCAAAAGAAAGATCAGCGTTTCGCGTATCTAGACTCTCGAATAGCACTTACGATTGATTTCTATCATATTGAAAGGATTAACAGAACCAAAAAGTACAGAGATTTATGTAATTTAATATTTGAACTAAAAGAATATTACAATAAAGCATTATACAATAAATAAATATAAAGAAACGATTACAAGAGATGTAAATCTCAGATTTATTAAGATAAAATTGCTCGTGTAATCTATATTTTAAATGAACAGTTTTCCCGACGACTGATATGTATCCAAAGTATTATCTAATAAAATGGGAATTTCTTTTCCACAATAATATGGTTTCGGAGATTGATGTGAAAAGCGGCGAGCGGTTCTTTTTGCACGAGAATATCGAGGTGGATGAGTCTCCTCGATGGTGAGACCACATCGAACTGACGTGTGATATTGACTTGTGTGTCGAGATATGATATGATAGGAAGGTATTTATACCAGAACGGCGGCGAGCCGAATGGCAGGAGCTATAGGAGGCGGCAACCCCGTGTAGGAGATGATCGAGAGAACGACAGGGTGAAGCGGCAGGCGAGAGAGGAGACTGCTGAAAGGGAGGGGGATCGATCCGATTTTCCAATCTCGGCGGCCGACTGTATTTGTATTCCGGCACAAGCCACTGGTTCCGTGCCAACTATAGCGCGCCTGATCTCTAACTGTATACGACCGTGGTATCCATCTATATCGCCGCGCACTCTGATCCCGACTAATAGCGGAGACTGATAGAACAACGATCAGCGTTAGGTAACACTGAACATGGCAAATGTTGTAGATTGTCATTTGGTTACGCGAATCAATGTTTCCTTAATTCTGATAACATTTCTTCTCTCTTTTGATGAAAGATTAACGCTTCCTGATGCTGATAAGATTTATTAACATTTCGATGTGATAATATTAATGCTAAGATAAATTCCTGTTTGATACAAACCGTTTGAAACTAACAATTCTTATTTTATATATATATAAAATAAAATAAAATTGAATGTATGCAAACTATGAAACAAAAAGAAAGTATCACGCGAAGGACTAAAAGACTCAAGAGACAAGTACTAGGAACAATAGAAGGATAACTTTTTCCAGTGTAAAAATCTACCAACTAATTGCTTTGACGAATTAATAAAGGTCATCATGAAGAGTGTTATGCGATAAAGTTTTCATACACGATTAATTACGATGTTATATTGGTACTGACACAGAGTATGTCATGTATTTCCTTTCTGTTGCACCGAGAGCGCGAGGAGAAAGTGAAGCTGAAATTATAACACAAGAATAGAATAAGATGAAGAAACTAGAGGAATTAAATAAGTTTTTCAACCTCTATGGAACTCGATCTATCCTCGTCCGTCGTCCACGTTGTCTTATTACATTTGCATTTCAATTCTAATTTTTATATGTTAAACGCAGCATTATGCAGATCATAAAGATGATTTTTTTTCTCATAAGATAGCTAATTGACTATTAATCCTCGAATCAATTTGTGTAATTACAATAGCAGATGAATTTAATAACACTAATATTCATAAATGGGTGGATTTAATTATATTATAATACTCATAAATTAAGCTACCAAATTAAGATTATATTTGATTCTTGTACGTGAAAAACATTTTTTCATGCGCATATAATTTTTAATTAGCAATATATTATGCAGAGTGCGTGTGTGTGCGTGCGTGCGTGCGTGCGTGTGTGTGTGTGTGTGTGTGTGTCCTGGAGAGAATTTATATTATATTATTACAATATAATTATATGTATATATGATTCTACCCGTAGATAGTTGTTACACACTGTTCGAATATTCCCTTAGAATTTCCATCATCGCATTTTGCGCCTCGCTTCGTCGTTCGTCTCCAGCCACGAGGAAAGTCGAGCGGTGGATAAGGGTGGAAAGAAACGAAAGGGGACGACGAAGAGGAGAAGGGCGACGAAGTGGTGGGTAGACACGGCGGATGGATCGATCGTATTTTCCAATCTCGACAGAAACCCGTCCACTGGCGGCAACTCCCGCGTCCCCCTTTGCCCCCTTCACCCCATCCCCCTCCCCGCGACTGTATTTGAATTCCAACGCGTACAGCTCGGACGCAAACCGAGCGATCGAGCGAGCGAGCGAGCAAGCGAGCGCGTAGAGCGAGTATAGAACCAGGCTTCTGTGCTGCATCCCGGGGTACGGTCATGACGTGTCAGGCCTGCCAGAGGATATCCTAGTAGCTGTGATAGCCGTGCACCACACCACACCACACCACACCACACCACACCACACTATACCACATCATCCCGATGCCCCCCAAGCTTACTCTCTGCGAGCCTCGATGGTATTCTCTCTCGGTTCTCCTACCCGTTTCTCTCGTTCTCTCGCTCCCGTCCTCTCTCTCTCTCTCTCTCTCTCTCTCTCTCTCTCTCTCTCTCTCTCTCTCTCTCTCTCTCTCTCTCTCTCTCTCCCCCTCTCTCTCTCTCTCTCTCTCTCTCTCTTTCTCTCTCTCTCTCTCTCTCTCTCTCTCTCTCTCTCCATGTTGGTAGTTGCGGCCGGTGCTGCGATTGAATGCTAGGAATTTCATCATGAGTTGAGTCGTGGAGACGGCAGCGGCAGCGGCAGCGGTGGCGGCGAAGCTCGATCCAGGGGGACCTGGCACGATGAAGAACGGGGGCGGAAGGACGGGGAAAGAGAAAACCGGGGTGGTGGAGAACCGCCCCCGGTTCGTTCCGGCGTATCCACCCCGCGGACACGCCGTGCGAGCTAACCGGGTCTAGGGAGCTCGCTGCCTTGCTTAGCAGCCAGCCGTTCCAATCATGATTCCATGCTCCCACCGTTTGAAGTCTCTCGATTGAAAAGGGGCGGAGGTTTGACTAAAGAACGAGTGCCCCGGCTATCGGCTATCGCTCTATGCCCGATGCGCGCGTGTGTGGATCATCTGACGGTCACACGCGCACCGCGTATTATACAGAATGTTTCACAATCGATAGTGCATATCTCAATGAAAGATTCCTCAAAGTCCTAAAAGCACAAAAAATATTATATATAAATCTGTATCAAAATTGTTTCTCTACTTTATATATAGGACATGAACATTTTTGTTTGTACAAGATTAGTTTCAGATGATTTAAAATTATCATTAGAACATGTATTATAGATACAGTTAATTTTAGGACAGCCTGCATATGTACTTTGTGATAAAGATCGCAGCATGGGGTGTAAAGTGGCATATATATATATATATATATATATATATATATATATATATGAGTGTAATTTGAGATGAGATAATAATAACGGTGAAACTTGATTATTCTTTGAATAGAATTTTCTCTCGTATTTTCTAAGTGCTCTTCTAAATACTTTCATATCAGATATTAAGAGTTACTGGCTCAATTAGAATTGTCTCTTTAGGAATTAATTTTGTAAAAATATACTTTCTTTCTTGTTGATTATTAATTGTAAAAACCCTATTTTTCTTTACCTTTTTTTAATAAACCATAAATCACGTAAAATACATAATTTAAACATACACAAATTGCTAGTGGTTGCTCTTTCCTTAACACGCGATTCGTCACACATGCAGAACCGAAAAATCCGAAAACGCCTTATTAGCGAAATGAGCTCGACTAACGCCTCGTGCCTAGAGTCCTTGAAAGAGAGGGGATCCGCCTAGAGTATTGCACGCATATCGAAAGAGAAGTCTCCGTTATATATCATTGTACCGGATCTCATCACAAAGAGTAACGATAGCATCGGCCCTCCTGTCGATCTGAACCCCTCTCTCCCACCCCCCCTCCAATCCTTCCTTTATTCATCCATTTTTCTTCCCTTGTAGCTGATCGGTCGAACTGGACACGACTAAGCTGGTGCGATTCAGTGTATTTGTGCATATATGTATTTTGATGGGTTTGATGTGTATATGGGCGTGTATAAGAACGGGGAAGACGGTAATCCGTAGGAAATTACATATTATTATGACGTGTTATTAAACGCGCAATAACGGGGCGACGGTGTACGCCAGGTGGCCTGGAAACGGCGATCTTGATGGATCTGTTACGGGACGATAAAAATCAGCGACATCGGTTACACGCTCCCGATCAAAGGAGCTTCCACGCTCTCGTTTTCTCTCTGTCTTTCGTTTTATCTGTCATCACCTCACCGAGATTTGAATGACGGTGCATTGCATTATGTATTTAACTCAACATCGTCGACCATGTGGCGCGCGCGTGAGAGGGAGAAGGGAGTAATAAGATATTAATCACAGAGTTTGTTATAATTTTTTTCGCGAGAGAGAATGAGAGGGATAAAGTACTTTTAAAACATATTTTTAAAATATTATAGAATATTATTATAAAATATTATACGTATATTATACTTCTTTTATCATCTCTCTCTCTCTCTCTCTCTCTCTCTCTCTCTCTCTCTCTCTCTCTCTCTCTCTCTCTCTCTCTCTCTCTCTTTTCTCATACATCACTAATGAATCACTAATGATTTCGATAATCAAATATCTTTAACAATAAGAGGGTAGATGTAATTAGAAAATTACAAATTTAAACTTCCAGATATATATTTTGGAAACAACTATATTCTTACATCTATATTCTTACGGTATCAAATTTACATCGACTAAGACATTTTACAAAAAAAAAGTATCTTATCCACTCGATAATTTTTACTTTTATAGAATATCGATCGTCAAAATATACATAGATATATATATATATATGTAATACTCATAGATATATTTGAAATATTTGAAAAATGGAAAACACGAAGTTCTATTTTTCTGAACACTGCTGTATATATACATATGTATAGATGTTTGCAATTTTAGTTCTAAAATAATTATCTTCTTTTTTTTCTTTTTTATATGAGTCCTCGGTTGTCTCGAAAGAAAAATGGACAAATAATCTTCTTGTTTCCTCCCTCTCTTCTTTATTCCTTCTTTTTAAAGGTAAGCAAGGATCAGGAACAGAAAAGAGGAAGAAGGATGGAGAGTTAGGAAAGAGGTAGGAAGCGTGGCGCACAAAGTGTCGAGCTAGTTTGCGCTATAATCTACTATCTCGTCGTTTGCAATTAACTTCTCTTGATGATGTCACGTTTCGTTCGCGCCTCATTTCCAGCCGCGCCGTATAACAATCTGCTGTGCTAGCCCTCTTCTGCCGGGACGATCCTTTTAACGCTTGCCTCTAAATTTCGTAATCAAGTTTTTCCTCGCCGAGAAAATTTGCGAATCTCCCTCTCTTGAAGCGAGAACGTTCTCTCTCTCTCTCTCTCTCTCTCTTTCTCTCTCTCTCTCTCTCTCTCTCTGTCTTTCCTACTTTCCTTGTTCTTCTCTTTCGCCTTCTCTCTATCCGTACTTCGCTCTTCAAGCATCGAGCATACTTTATACTTTGATGTCAAACCTTGAATGTCACCAGCTGACCGTTTAATTTACATCAATGTGTTTGATAGAATTCTTTTTGGTGCTTACAAAACATTTTTTCTTTATTTACGCAGATATATGTCATACCTTCTTTTGTTTATATTAGCTATTTATTGTTTTTTATTTTTAACAAAAACATTTTTTCATAAAACAAAACGTGGTTTTGTGAAAAATGAAAATCAATTTAATTCCCAAATTTTCTCTCTCTCTCTCTCTCTCTCTCTCTCTCTCTTTCTCTCTCTCTCTCTACAAGACACAGATAAAATTTAATATAAATAATGACATCGCCGTTCACTGTCGAATAGTTCACACGTTTTGACGCTTTGTTCCTACAATGCTCTCTCACTCTGGTACAACACCTAGCTGTAATTATCGTAATATTTTTCACATTTTGACTGATTACACTAATTTTTAATATTATTGATCGGAATTATCCTCAAGTTTTAATGATTTGACTCTATGTTTTTTTTGTCATAGAAGGAAAAAACTCCGGTTAAACCCTACGTTTTTTCGCCAAAAAACGAAAAAATATTGTCTTCGTTTTTCTGTCTTATTTGTAATTTTGTATTTTTTACCATCTTTTTATTTGTATGACTTAATTTTCCGGCGATATGTTGATTACAGTTTTTTACTTCAAGTTTTTTTTATTATTTATCCATGTAACATGATGACAATACTTATTTTTGTTTAATCTTAAATATTTTTTATATCGACCAATGAAGATTTCGTAAAGTCGAAACGTTTCGAGAATTTTTTTATTATTATATTTTTTGTTTTAGAATTTCGTTTGTTACATTTTTTATCTTTATTTATAGTAGTCAATAAATTATAAATTTAATAAGAATACCGTATTGACTCGTTATATTGATGTTTTTTTATATTTATTAATATAAATTTATTACATTATTAGCAATATACAGAAATAAGTTCTAGATTTAGAATTAGCATTTTACAAAATCCAATTTTTTTCAAAATAATAAAGAAATAGAATTATAATTTGCTATTGAAAAAAACAGTTATATATCTTATAGTAAAGTTTCACAGAATTATGAAATTTGAATATCACTTGTACCATGTTTCATAAAATATCAGTACGCTTGTAAACTTTGTCGACACTGCTGAATAACTTAGCTATTTACCGACTAAACCGACTATGCAGTAACGAGAAATAAGGGAGAGTTGTTGAATGCATACCGGTCGCCTAAATCGTATCTCTTCAATATTTTATAGTTTTACTTAATATAAATAATATTTAGTAATCAAAATATGAAGCAAATGGGAAATGAGAAATGTAGATAAAAAATTAACAGATTATGTCTTGTTTTGTGCATGTTATCAGCATTTAAAAAATCAAGTACAACTAATGTAAACTTTTGATCTATTTATACAGCTAATAATAATGTAATTATATAATTTTATACTAAAGTTTTTTAAATATTTTTTTTAAAAGGTTTTTATAATATATTATAATATATTTTACATTTATAGTGTATATATATATATATATATATATATATATATATATATTTATGATTATTGCAAAAATTACATCCATGTTTTTATAAAATCCATCAAGTTTTTCTAAATCGCATCACTACAAGGATTCCTATATTTCTATTCCTATATGTATGTTAATCACAAAAAATAAATTCAAGCTACTTTTATTTCAATGTCTTTTTCATTATTTTCTTTTCATTATGTTTATCATATCGTTTTTATTTAACTTTTTCATTATTATTATTTATTTATTTGAATATTTGATATTCTCTTTATTTGATAAATAATAAATAAAAGTTTCTTTTTTTTTAATAGTCTTATATGTTTAATTATTTTTACTCATAAATTCAATATTTTTGAAAGAGATACGATTTAGGCGACCGGTTTTCTAAATCGTACTTTTTGCAGCATATTACAAAAAGCTTATAATACATTAATTTGTTATTAATAAAAGATTTAATATGTAATAATAGGCCGTTTAAAGATTGAGCTACAATTTTCAATGTTTATTTGCATCCCAAATAGTACTAAGTGCGAAATATAACCAAAAATATTTTAAGTGGTACGCTTGTAGCGTACTCTCCCTTATTAGCGCATGATCTGGTGTATATATGACGTGATCTCGGCATGCCTACGCACTAGTTGCATCCGGAATTCGTGAACAAATTAAAGAAAGCGAGGCAGCTTTTTTAATATCATGAGATTTTTAATGTCAAAATCATAGTCACTTTAAATGTTTAAATGATAAATGATTTGCAACTATATTTGTATGTATAAACATTGTATATAAGGAATACTAATTATAATGGTTATAATGAATTACTCTTTAACAGTAACTTACACATGATGTGACTAGTTAGTTTCGAATGCTAATTAATCGGCTGTATGTATTACATAAATTATGAAATAAGTATGTTCTGCAACACTTTTTCGAAATTTTTTAATCCGATTTTTAAAGTGTTAAGAATATTCAATCTAACTAAACATTTTAATGCGAGTTAACGCCATGTCACAGTGAAAGTTTGTAGCAAAGTTTGTAGACTGGTAAGGTTTGTTGAGAAATGCTATAAGAGAAAGAGAAAAAGCTAGAGAGAGCGAGGGAGAGGGAGGGACGGAGATGGGAGAGGGAGAGAGAGAGAGAGAGAGTATCCAGTAGTACGTACCTACTGTGAAATATGCCAAAGCCGAGAATATGCTAAAGCGAGAACGACAGCTAGCACATACAACGGGTGAGCGAAACGGCGAGATAAAGAGCGCATGGGAATTATGCGTGAGGGAAACGCGTACGGATAGGACGACGGGAGAGAAATAGGAGAGAGAGGGAGGGGGGGGGGGATCCGCGGGTAGAAGAGGCAGAGGCATAGCAAGTGGAGCGAAAATCAGATTTGCTCGTTGTCGCCTCCACCCACGTAGCATCGCCACCCATCTCTACCCTCCGGCCCGTCGGTTCCATTCGAACCACCCCGAGCGCGCCACCCGCTTCCCCTCGACCTCTCCGCGTGGACCACTACTCTGCCCTCTCTCGCCCCATTCTCCCTTGCTGCTCCCTCTATCCCGGAGCGCCACCGTCCCTCGAAAGCTCGAACGAGCACCGCCCTTTGATCCTGCCGACAGCCACCCTCTGAGCCACCCAACCACCATCCACCCATCCGTCGACCTAACTCCATCCCCTATGGCCTCCAGGTCGTTCCCTTCCCCACTCCCTACCAAACGCATCTAGCTTCTGCCCACTGTCTCTTTTTCCGCTACGAGTTACGACATTTCTATCCTCGCGCCTTGTCCCCGTCAGCGCACCCTTTCCCGAGATATATATATTTCTCTTCGTCTCTTTCTCTATCGTTGCTCTTTCCATTTTCATCTCTCTTTCGCGCACGTTATTCGAGAACACCGGTTGATAAATATGCTACCGGTGGGTCACGCGACTGCCGATGCACGTGCGTGGCCACGAGGCAACGAGTTCCGAGCTTTGAATTTGGCGTTCTCGTTTGTCTGGGATTAAGTGAGCCTCGTCGATCCCGTGCTTGCGTTAACGTAGTGTAAAATGTAATAATAGGACGCGGTAGAATCGACAAATTTTATCTTTCGTTGTCATCATAAACTTTATTACACTTACACAATTGAACAGTCTCCTAAAGTCGGAGTTTACCGAGAAGCAACATATTCTTCCGTATATGTCTATATATCATGTTAGCACATGAACACGTACCATCTGATCATTAATTGATCACTTATTGCAAAGTATTGCAATTGAGTGCGGAATTTCCTGCATAAATTGTCATTAAAAAATTTTTATGAACAATCATATAAAATTGTTTACAACGATATACAATATATATCTTTTATTGTACTGCACCTTGATTTGGCGCAATTTGGGCTAGTAGGCGCAAACTCTGTCTCTCTTTTTGCGTTCTAAAATAACTCGAGTGTGAAACGTTTAGCGCGTCGCAGTTTTTTTAGTTTATCGCAAAGTTCCGATCCGCGAACGTCGAAGGATAATTGAATTCCCCTAGGAAGGGTAGCTTTTAATACTGGCGGTGACTGGTTTTTAAACGTGCCGGTGCAGTCAACAATGACATTTTCCGGTAAAAATGCGCGCGAAAAAAGGGGGAGGCCAGTCCCGGTATTTAAATGGCCATTGGCAGATTACCAATATCGGCGTACTGCTTAGTTAAACGAGTTACCGCGAAAACTCAATACGGCTTGTGTAGAGAGGACAGCAGAGAGAGAGAAAGAGAGAGAGAGAGAGAGAGAATGGATCGACCATCGGGCGTGATCTATGTGTTGAAATCACATAGCACCGTTACAAAACCGCATTGAATGCATATTTGTCCGTTTAAAAGGTCACAAAATGGCGATTCATAGGTACGAAATAAACGAAAGTACATCAGATTACCTGTCGCCGGCGGGTCCCGTTTTAATTCGCAAAATTGCATTGGCGTCGAGCTAATTGCAGTTTAATCCCGCGTTAGGAACTAATTACCAGAGCGTGCAGCCGTATTTGCGTTTACGGCGAGGCTCGTTAATCCTATAATATACCAAAACTTTGTTCGAAGAATATATTAAATTCAGTATTGATATTTCTATAATTGTTGCAACTAATAATAGTTTAAACTCTTTTTATACGCGATTATGTTGATGTTAGAATATTTTTCGATGTATTTATATAAAGTCGCGTCTCTTTTTTTCTTCACAAAGAAAATTTAAAGACAAACATTACGATTATTCAATTCATAATGTACAATTTCGATAATTTTTTATTTCTTTCTAAGACACTTTTATTTTTGCCATAAAAATTTTTTTAGTGAAAAAATATGACGAATATAAAATAAAATCAGTAATCGCGTCATGCATACAGAGGTACATCGATCGGCCGCGACAAGCAATTCAAGCTCGCGCCATTTAACCATTAGCTGACTGAAATATTTTAATAACATCCGCCGCAATGTGTGTCCAGCGAGCATGTATCGAATATATTGGCATTTAACATAACGAATTATTCATTTTCGAACGCGGTATTAATCCTCGAAGTAACAAAAAGATATATAGAAATGAAAAGAATGTATATAATCTAAATTATATAATCGAACCTTTGACATTGTTATACATATATTCAAGAAATTTGATTTAACGATTCAACTATTCCCGAGTTTATAAAACATGATATACATTTTACTTTAATTCACTTATTTATTTATAATTAGAATATAATGATATATGATTTAATTATGAAACGATATTTTCATGTAAATATATCAACAAAATTGTTTATCTTTATAAAAAGATTTTATTTGAATTATTTGTGTGTGTGTGTGTGTGTGTGTGAGGATTAGTTTTATGTCTCTAATTGGTACACAATACCGTACATAATTTCTAATTATCTTACACAACCTTCGTTGAATAACTGGGAGATAAAAACCGTTTTGAAGAATCACCAAAAGCATTGCGATACAAAGGCGCTGTTAAACAGACGTTTCGCTCATTATTCGTCGTTTCACGCAAAAAGTCTCTGCTCGGAACATTTTCGCTCGCATGAACTCCGCCGAACAGGTGCTTTGCCTGTCTCTCATCCCCTCCTTCGCAGTTCTTTTTCTCGGCAAACGTACGTTTTTCATGTGCCGTCACCCTTATGTACCATCGTGGTGTTCCTTCGTTTCGCATAGAAACGAAATCTACGTTGCTAAATTTCGTTTACGATTTTCGCAGATCAAACGTATACTCGAGCATCGCTTGATTACACACAATGATACCGTTCAAGCGCATATCGACCTCGACCTTTGCATTTAGTGACATATATAATGTATCAAGACAATTGCGTGGATTTGTTTAGCTAGTAAAGTTCAGAAAAGTTAAAAAAAACTGCTTATTACAAAATCTCCGTATATCTATAATTTACGTTTTTAATTTAAGAAACAATTTTATTGTATTTTTTATTGTGTTCACACACACACACACACACAGTGAATAATTCGTATTGTTTCTGATTAATTTTCACACTCACACATACAGAATTATCTTGCCATTTTGAGTTAGTCGTCTTGAAAATAAAACTCAAAAATTATCGATTTATCGAAATTTTTGTCTCGAATCGAAATACTCAACACCTTATTTAACCCAGAACGATAGAATTTGGAATTGATCAAAGAATCTGTTAAAGAAATTAATATGGTAAATTTTTTAAATATCCTATATATGTATACGTGTACAGTCAAGTATAACGTTGGGCTGTTTATAAAACAAAGGACCTCCAGTGTTTGGTGCCGAACTCGCGTTTAAGGAACCGAGCAAAGCGCTTTACGCGCTCGCTAACGCTTCGTGCTTCCAAAGTGGCACCTCTCACAGTTTTCCTTTTTCTCGACGAAGCTCGACGTGAGAAAAGACGGGAAAGGATGGTGTGACGAGACACGGTAAGCGAAGCTGGGAAAAGCATTTTCCTTCTCTTCATCTTTTGTTTTGTTCTATTTGTTGTTTTCCTGTCGCCTTTTCGTATTCGACATCATTTTCTTTTCTCGGTGCATTTAACGCATATGAGTTTATCTTCGCGAAAGGAAAAAGTCGTGACAACATTTTGTTTCCTACCGTCTTGTATTTTCGGTTATTTTCTCTCCGTCTGTTTTTCCAAATATTACGCTCGATTGCAAGTTGACATGAGTCAACTTGCACGTGGAAAGAAAATCACAAGAAATTGTTATATAGATATCCTAAATGCCTTACATTTATACATTCATTACTCGTTTGCATATAAGAGCTGACTAGATGCTATTTAATAAAATAATATTTAAAAATTTACAGAGCAGCTAAAATAGTAAATTATAAAAAGAAACTAAATGAAAAAGAGTGGACAGCATTCGTGTATTTGTTTCAAAACTAAACAGATTGAAGAGCGGTCGAAAAATAAAACGTGAAATGTAGAAGAGAACAGAGAAAAGTGAGGTGGGGGAAATGATCGTGGAGGTGACGGTGAGCGTAGCCTTTGATCCTATTCCTGCTCATCAGTCTTGCTCATCGTCTCCCTTCTGTCGCGCGCAAATGGATTTTTTAGATTAGATAAATTGTTTGTACTGTCGAAAAGACGATCCATTCTCTTACAATATTTTGCTATGATGATATTAACTTTCCCACAAGTTGTTTGAACATTAATAATTTACTAGTGAATATGAAATACATTGTCTACGGAAGGTTCAAGGTTGAAAAGTTATTTTGCAATTTTGATTTGATTGGATGTTCGTTTCTCTCAAGATAGCAGTTTATCGATTCTCTGCAGACACAGCCAATAGTTGCAAAAGTTTCGCTGGACTCCCCGTCAACTTTTTGCCCTATGGAATAAGATACAAACTTATCGAGGGAATTCAGAAATCCTAAAGGGTTGAGAACGGGAAACAAGGTGAAAGTGAAGAACGAAGGGTGGCCTTGCTCAAAAGTTTCTGTTTACCGAGACGAGGGAAAAAGTATTTCCTCAGTACTTGTGAACGAGACTTTCCATAATCTACCATTCCACAAACCACTTCTCGGTCGACGTTTCTGTTACAAAATTTTTCCACATCCTCCTTATAAAAAAATTCTATATTTCAAATTTCAGGTAAATAAAAATTTATCTCCACGAACATTTCTAGGTCAAAAACTGATGCTCGAAATAAAATTATAAATATATGTTATACATTTATATATCTGCAAAATATTTATAATTATGAGTGATTTATTTTCAATTTTCTTATGCTAATTTTAATTGTTTTACATTTTTTAAACAAAATTGTGCGGTAATAACTATGGTGTTTCGGGAATATCTCATTTCTTGTTTTATAATATGAATTTCTTTTTCACGCAATCTTAATAATTTTCCACGATTACTTTCGAGATTTAATAGATAAGTGGTACTTAGAAAAGTACAGTCGCACGTAAACTGCTCAAATACAGGAAATGATGCGATAATGCAATCGTCAAAAACACGTCATTGGTGGTCAGTGGGCACGCTCTGGTAAAAAAGGAAATTACAAGTTCTACAAATGGACGACTTTCTAGACCAAGAAACTACAAGCTCGTGAAACGGCTGCCCTGCGTTACGTTTCGCCCTTGTATTTCTACAGAATATATAATTACATAATGCTAGGTCGAAGAGAGATTTAGGGGGAAAGAGCCCTTCTCAAGGCGAGTTAGGCGAACACTCCCTCTCCAGCGTTTGCGCGCTCGTTTGTGCAGTTCTATCAGTCCTAAATGCTAACATTACGTAATGGAAAATTTACTTTTGAAAGGAACAAAAACCTCATTCAAGCTTGACTAAGAAGAGAGAACTTCGATAAGGAACGAAATGTTATTAAAGACGTCCAAATCTCATATCGCACGATTAAAAAGTCGTTATATACGTCATTAAGTAATTTCGGATTCTCTCAAAATGTATCATCTGGCTAAAAAAATAGAATAAAAATTACAATTTTTTAAAAATTAGTCTTACATCAAGTTTAATTTTAAAAAATATTGTAAATTTGAAAGACACAACAGTAGAAATTTCGTCAAGATTTTAATGAAATACAAATTCTGAATCTGAAAAATTGCGTTATATGTACGATCTATTAACTTGTGAAAGTAATCTCGATATACACTTCCATACTAATCTCGCGCATTAGAATCGTAATAGAACCGCGAAAGGATTAGGCACGGATCTCCATAAATTACTCGGCATCATTTAAGCGGTGTGCTTCTTTGATATTTTTCTAAAGAGAGTTCTTTTATTCTTTGTGTTCTTCGCGCGCCTCAAAAGAAAGGAAAAACACGACACAAACGACGATGTAGTGAAGGCGAAAGGAGATCCTGAAGTGTCTCGCGAGGGAGCAACAGTTAGCGGCCGCATACAGTTTCAAGTTGGACGCCATTGCGCAAAACTGGGTTGAACAAAGTTCTATATGTCATTACTCGTCATTTTACATTAATCTTATTTTACTCGAGACGCTCGAGAAGCGCCTTTTTAAACTCGTCAACGCAAAAAAAAAATAGATCATGCATTAATATATCAAATTATAAACTAATATCGATACAATAAATTCAATGAAAGATAACTCTAACTGTCACATCTTTCAGAAAAGAAAATTTGAAATCTGAAATTTTATTATAAGAAATATATCAATACGAAAGGAAAGAAAAAAGAACACCCCGATCACATCTATATACCGGGGTTGCTTGTAACCAGTGCGGTTAACGTTCTAGGGTTAAGTTCGTAACAGTTGCAGCGGAAAGTGGGTTAAAGGAGGAACTCACCCACGTAGGTTCTTGGGCGTCTCGGCGTTGGCCAAGTGTAGCATCGGTACCGGAAAGGGGAAGAATGTATTTATGCGAGAGAGGGATGATCTCCTCTTGTGTGTGTGCGTGTGTGTGTGTGTGTGTGTGTGTGTGTATATGTATACCTGCAATTCCGCGCGCGTGATAGTTAGTCGTGCGTTTGTGTTCTTCGAGTGTACGTGTTCCAGCAAGCAAGTCTGCGTGCAAGCCGGTGGACGCAGGCGCCGGTAGCCATGGCGACGATTCCTTCGGATTGGCCGCAGCTTCCACTTGAATCCCCGCCGCCCACACCCCCGCCGGCCCTGTACTATCCGCCACCATCGATAACCCCTCCGGCACTCGCGTAGTCATGTTCAACCCCGCCAACCTACCCTCGTACTCTACTCTTGCTCTTGCTTCTCTTCTTCTCTCCGCTTCCCATCTTCTTTCTTTCGATTCTCCGTTCTCTTCAACCCCTCCCCCTCTCCCATCCTTCGTCCCTCCTTCTACCCTTCGTTCTCCCCGTCGCCGCGTCGCGCCAGTCAGGCGGTCTGACCACCCGACGCGGTCGTCCACCATTCTTATCGGGCAGACTCGTTCCCTCGTCACGAATGTCGAATGCAGGTATTATATGCTTTAGTCGTCACTTTGCTTTTCTTGGTGTTGCTCGCGGTGGCGTTTGAGGAGAAAGTCTGTTGCGAATTAAGATTAACGGAAATTAATTTATTGATATAGAATTGACCCAAGTGCCTTTGTATTAATTTTAACGATTTAATTGTAACAAAAAACTAAGAAAAAATTTTCCTTTTTGATAGACAAAAGACATGAAATCACACAATATGCATGTATTTTATAAATATTTAAGTTGTACAATTCTCTCTCTCTCTCTCTTTTTCTCTCTCTCTCTCTCTCTCTCTCTATAAATATATATATATATATATATATATATATATATATATATAAAACAATTGTTGATTATATACCTTGTTTTATTTCGTGACACTGAGCTAAACGCATCTCACCAAAACTCTATTAAATAATAATAATCAGAAGCAGTCTTTATGAACGCAGCTCAGCAAACTTGGTATTCGCGATTAATTAACTCCGATATATCGTCAGCGTTATTAACGTAGGTATGTTGCGTGCGGAGACGTACACACGAGATACCGTGCATGTGTGTGCTTGCGCTTTCGCCGAGCCACGCGTGCGCGTGCATACGCACGGTGCACGCGCGCGGATAGATGAAACGCTACACTCGACCAATTACCATCCTATTTAACACGAAGAACTAACCGGCGCGCTGTTGCCTCCGGGCAATTGTGTCTCGCATATATGACTCTCACGATTTATAATATGAACGTCGACACCACCGACATCGCTGCCGCTGCCGCTGCCACCGCCACCATCACTGCCAATGCGTTATATACATTCGTTCTTCTCAGGGTAAAAGCAGTAATATCGAATAGAGGCTTATTTTTTAAAAGAAAGCGCTGCTGCATTCAAATGATAATCGCTGCAAGCTGTTACCAAACATGCTATAATAAACAGCGAACCTTATGCGACAATGACTTTCTTCAATATAACTTATTTATTTTTATTGCTCCTGAAAGATCACTACATTATCTTAATTAACCATATTCTTCTTACAAGCTCCAAAGTATATTTCTTAATGTCTGCTTTTTAATTCCAGTTTTTAATAATGTTGTATAAATTGTCATGTTGCTAAATTATGATTCTTAATTTTTTTATCGACACGAAAAGATTTTGTTATTCATATCGAAATATATAGGAAATACTTCAAGGATAGAGAATATAAAGCACGTTTATATATTTCAATGTTATTTTATTTGTTATAAAAGATACAATTATATCTCACAAATTTTTTATATTTTAAATTTAATATTCATGTACAATGATTATTACTGTATTCTCATTTCTCTCTAGTCATTTGACTTATATTGCGTATTATCTCCTTTTTTTAGACTTCCTCATTTTCATACTTTATATTTTTTCGCGCGCGTTAATACTGAAGTTGGATTTAAATTTTGGAGACTTTTATTAATTATCTGTCATAGCTAACATGGTTTTTTTAAGAGTTGTACATAAATTGAAAATCTTAATACACATTTACATTGAAGTAATATTAATTTAAAAACGGTTATGCCATATTATCTTTACCTGAATTAATGTAAAATGTTATCCAGAAACAAATGTTGATAATATTTTTTCTTTTTTATAATTAGAATAATTTGTATATGAAACCTTTTAAATTATCATTTTTTAATTATTAGAGATTATAATAAAAAAGAAAAGTTACCTTTGAGCCATCACGTGCAATTTATAAAACATTACAGAACATTACAACTCTAATTATAAAAATATTCTCCAAATTGTTTACGCGCATGTTGTTCGCGTTTATGAAAACACGTTATCGAGGTTGAACGAGCGCGATGACAAACGCGCATAATTGCAACAACGGTGTATAATCTCGACGTTTTAAAAACAGTGCGAAGACGAGCGCCGTATATACGAGGTATAATGATTACAGTCTCTTTCCACATCTTCTCAGCTACAGCGGGCATGCGCACAGGACGCTGCCCCTATACAGTCTCGCACAATGAATATTCAGCGTTCTCGCAACCACCCTCATATGGATTACTTCTAGAACAAGTCCAGTTTCGCTCGATTACACATACTTCCGTCGAGCCGTATTATAGTCTGCCTAAATGTTCCTTACATTGCAGATTATTAATCGAGTCTTTTCGTCAATAGCTTCGACATTCAAAGATTTCTTCATTGTGCAACTTAGAAACGAAGAAGCAAACAATTTTTTATGCGAATATCTTGTATTTTGCATTATTTCTAAATCTTATAATTCGATATTAGCTATCATAAGTTTCTAAACATTAATAATCGAATGTAGGAAATGTAGGAATTACTTGAAATTGAGTTTGCGAAACTTTAGGAATTGTATGAACATTTGCTAAAATTCATTGTTTGTGGTAGACAGTTGAATGAAACATTTTTAGAAGCAATAAAATGTACTTTAATAAAAACATTTTTTTAATTTTATCGTTGGAATTGAAATTACGAATAAAAATCATGAAAATGATTATATATGTTTTTTTTTAGACAAAAATGTGGAACGATTTCTTAAATTGTTACACACGCTAAATAAATACAAATGCACGCGCTACAAGGTAACGATTACGTCAGTTCCCGCGCTGTCATGTTCCCCGCATCATGTTGACTAGATAATTCTAGTGTCTCGTTTAATTACGGACGCACGCTTCGCTTATTGCGTCAATCTGTCAAATTCGTACCGCTTTTATGAGTAATTGTATATAACATTCGATTCGCATCTAATGAACGCACGTCTGCGCGTGTTGATAATCAAGACATGTTAATGATATCCTTAACTACTTTTAAGAGCGTGAGAGACCAATTATTTAGTCCGCGAGTTTCTCCGGTACATGTTTTTCAACTTGACTTGAAATTAAAAGCCACACTTAATGATACTTTTCTTATTATTGAAAATAAAACAGTCGCAAATTAGGAGACATAATTTTCGAATTATTAATATTGACCACTTGAAGCCTTGAAAACCCATGCGTCGTTGTTAATCTGAGTAATCCGGTATTTTTAAAATCTAAAGTGAGACTGAGAGAGAATTATACGAATATCTAACGGAGAATTCCATAGCCGGGTCGCGGTAACTCGATCTGTTTAGGAATAAATACAGGGACGAAGAGTGTGCGAAGAGAAAGAGCGAGTTTCGCCAGCCTCTCTCCATTGCCGTTGGTCGTACTTGGATGTCGGACGTCCGACGTCGGTTGTCGGTCGTCGGTCGTCGGTTGTCGGTCGTTGGTTGTCGATCGTCGGTCGTCGGTCGTCGGTCGTCGGTGGTGCCGAGGCTGAAGCCAAAACCCTCCCATTCCCGTGCCGAGCCCTACCACCGCCCGACGGTATCACCACCCCTCTCTCCCCCAATGTCGTAGTATACCCCTGCGTCAGGATCCAACCTCTCATCGCCCCCGCATTCCTCGCAGCAGCCCTGGACGAGCGAGCGAGGGAAACCCTTCCTCCCTGTCCCCAGAGCGCCTACGCCTCCCACGTTGCCCCGGCAACCTCAGCTTGGGGTTGGCCACCACCGCCTCCGTGTTGCCGCGGCTCCATTCACCGCGTCCCCTCTCCTCGCTCCTTCTCCTCCGCCGCGTTCTCCGCCCTCTTCTTTCCGCCGTTATTTCTCATCCTTGTCTTCCTTCTCCTCTAACCCTGCTAACCTTCCTCCAGCATCCCCATACTTCTCTGCTCTGCTCTGCGCTGCGCGACTCGTCCCTCTCTCACCGAGGTCGCTGCTTCGCCTTGGTCCAACCCTCGTCAGTCTTTACCCTTCTACCCTGCTTTCGACCTCGTCTCGTCTGGAGTCTGCGAGAGAGAACGAAACGAGGAAAGGGAATGCGTTGGTCTAGGTAGAAAAGAAGCAAGGAGAAACGGTGCAGCGGTGGTGTAACGGCTCCTCTGGAAGCCAACCGGATTAATGTATTTCGAATAATTCATGCATAATTTCGTGCCACGTGAGAGGGAGAAAATGTGCACACCTTAACGCTAGATCGAATCAATTTCAATGACTGCGGAAAAAGAAAAAGGCGGAAACAATTTAATAAAAGTACAGTTTATAAACCACTTGAAACATGTCCTTTCCAATGATGTATACAAAGAATAACAATTTTTCTTTGTGTGTACACATTGATAGTTTTATTAACGATACTTGACAACGTTGCAATAATCGGTTTGAATAACAATTATCTTTGAAAAAATATACGGATTCGTATGGACTATAGATCGTAAGAAGTTGCGGCGTATTTTGAAACTGAAGGATCGTTTTTGGCCAAATAGGCATTGCGTCACTTTTTGACACGAATCCTATGCGACCCTCTTTCGGGAGGGCTCTGATGTCGACGAGTTGAACTTGTTACGACGTTACGCGATTCCTTGATCGAGAGGGAGAGTTTCGCTCTTGTCTGAGACTTTTTCGCTACGACTATAGGGTGAATCAAATTGTCGCCTTACTAAAGGCGGGAAGAAAAGAGACGGGTTCGATTCGATCTTCCGCGTGGAGGACTCGTGTGGCTGTGTTGTTGCATGCGAAAGAGGGAGAGAAGGATAGCAGGTCGAAGGGGGTTAAATCGATGGTAAAATCTTGCGCTCGCTTTCTCTCTCTCTCTCTCTCTCTCCCTCCTCTCTCCTCTCTCCACAGCCGGGGCAGAGAAATGAGAGGCTGCTCTTGACGATTTGGCTATGCCGCAGTCGAGAGAGAGAACATCCGAAACTTGGAATCGGTCTCCGACCGCCCTCCTCGCAAATTCGCCAGGTAATTCGATTATATCCGCGCAGCTCGTCCTGCGAGAGAGTCGCGATCGATAATACCCGCGTTTCGCGTCGGATCCTGCTGGTATCCGGTTCTCGGCAGTCGCAAGGTATCAGTTTTCGTTGCGCGTATTTCGACGAAGACCTAGCTGAAGTGAAGAGAGGCCGAAGTCGATTCGCGATTGCGCGCTAGTTATAAATATAGATGTACTTTTCGTAATTCACGGTAAACTGGAAGTAATATCATAAACGTATTATTTTCCATAATATAATGTGCAATGATTAATTAATAAGTAAATATCGCGTATTGAATATCAAAGATAATTTAAGAATATATTTATAAGAATAATTTATAAGAATAAAATAGTGCTTTTTTGATATCATACAAATTCTCTCTACTTTCTAGTACTTTAAGTTATAATTGGAAATTATTTTTTTACGTGGTAATTCGATAAAATAAAAATGACCAATTATTAATTTTTAAGTAGATAGGATGGTCACTCCAGCCATAATTTCCTTAACCCTAGAACGGTATACCTATATTTTTCGACTTCAAACGTTTTATTGGGTTAAAAATGTACCCCATTCGTCCCCAAATGTGCTGCATTGAACAGATGAACCAAAATCAATATTGTGCTGCATGAATTTCTTCATCTTTTCATGACGAAGACGATAGTGTAATCCGCAATAGTATTAATTATCATTAAACACGCGAAACATTAACTTAAACAAAATAAGGTTCGAAAAATCGCAAAAATAACTTTTTTTTTTAATTTATCGTATTTTCGTTAATTTTTAACAAATTTTAAAAAATCGAACAGTTTTGAAAAAGTAAAAGATAAATGTAGAACCGGGATAAAATGGATTTTAAGTATCGTTTAAAAAGTATAATTATTTTGACAAATGAAAGTTGGAAAAAAACCGTAGTTGAAAAAAATGAATAAAGACGCAATCAATCTTTTTCATTTTGATATAAAACTAAAAAATGTTTTTTTTTAAATATAGAATATATTATTAAAGTAAAAAAAATTATTAAAATATTTTCATGACTCCAAGCGACACACGGTACACTGTATTATCCTATGATTTTCACACACAAAATGTTGTATCAATCTTTCTACAGCGAATACCCATCTGAACGAAATGTAAACATATAGAACGGAATTCATAGACCGATCTTAAGAGAATGCTAAAGCCGTGTGTTTTACCGACATTCTGTTCAATCATTTAATTTCGAATTGAATTTACAGAATTGATAATCCTTTTACACTTTTAAAGTACGTACACAAATAAACCCAGGGACGATTAGATAAAGACCAAAAATGCAAAAAATTTTTTAAAGTTTATTTGTTCATAAAAATATTTGCTTCAAAATACAAGTTATGTAGCTTATACGTACAAATGAATGGTGTTCCCGGGTTCGGAATAGATTGAGGAATAAGATTATAATCGTCAAATTATGATTACAAGCCGTAAAAAAAAGATATTTTTATAATAAAAGCGCTTAAATGAATAAAATTTTTGATCACATAAATATGTTTTTTTACGGCTTGTAATCGTAATTTAACAAATATAGTCTTATTCCTTCTATTCCAAACTGCGAGACACCATTTATTTGTAAGTATAAGCTATATAACTTGTATTTTAAAGCAAATTTTTTCATGAACAAGGATAAATAATGACTCTGCATTATCGACCTCAATCAAGTTTGATTTGAATTGTCTTAAGTCTAGCTTCGAGCAGACTTTAAACTTACTTAACCAATGAAATAACAGCATTGACGTCTCAAGATCGTGCTTAAGAGTGTATCGGACATACAATCTTAGAAAAAAGTGCATGAAATTTGAAATACTTAAATATCTATGCCTAACGCGTAGTAAATCTAGATGTAAGAAACTTGAACGATAGTTGGAGTCTTATTTTTACTCTTACAAAGGTATTTTTTACGTATTTGCGATTTTTTTTACTTATGAGTTTAAACTTTTTACAGTGAAAATGCACAATTATCTCAAGTTATATTTTATTTCTTTAAAACGATATAGTGAAGACAATTGAAACTTGGCAGATATTTTCATCTATTTATATACTAGATGTACAAAAAATTCAAAACATTGGTATTATTTCTTCTATATTTTTTTAATTGTTTCATCCGTTCAAGATCGTCCTTTTCCATAAGAAAGAAAAGGATACCATGTAAAATCAGTGAAAATTGAAATAGTTATAACTCAGCAACCGTTTAGTGGATGCGTTTTCAATTTTTTGCAGTACATTAGGGAAACTAAAAAAAGAATTTCACAAATTTTTAGCAATTTTGTACCATTTTGAACTTCAGTCCGATACATCCTTAAGATGAATCTTGAATAAGATCGGTTTATGAATTCCGTCTATAGAGTCTAAGCGGCGATTTTTTGTAAAAGTAATTGTAATAGCGGCATCAGCATCAGATCAGCCGACAGATCTCGCGGCGTAGGCATCGATTCACAAATCTCGCGGCGCGGCGTTGGCATCGGCTATAGATCTCGCGGCGTCGGCATCGGCCACAGATCTTGCGGCTTCTTTGATGACAAGACGCGGTGACAAAGACGCGAAGCCGCCGAAAACAATCGTGGTTTGCCTTTTGAAGAAATACAAACACGAAAACACTCGTTCATACACCGAGAAAATTTTATTGCAAAAATGATTATAGTAAATAGTGAGCGCGGACCAAATAAGGAATTATGAAAATGTTTACTATGTTTTTATTAAATTACCATAGTATTTACACTATTTATGGTATAATTCTTCTGAAATTTCTTTTTATGGTCCTTGACTACTATCATACAGAGTAATTTTTACTATAAAATTTTTTCCAACATCCGAACGAATACATACACAAATTTAGGTTAGGTTGGGGTATATTCGTACCCCATTTTTACTTTATATTCGTACTGCTCGGAAATTAATAATGTTTTGACGTCAGCTAGTGTCTTTCTCGATTCTTAAGTCTTAAGTCTTTAAATTGAATTAAAGACTTTTCGGTCGGTGCACTGAGTCGATTCCTTTATATGCTAAATTAGGAGAGGAAATCAAATTCGCGTTAGGCAACAAAATTACCCCGGTAAGTCATTCTGCACAGAGAGAAAAGTTTCTCTGGATTTGTAAATTTTCTTTAAGTCAAACAAATTTAATCATTGGTATACGCCGATGAAACTGATGTTTGAACTAACAAATACAATTGTTTGGACTTTTAAACAAAGTAATTGTTTCTTTTAAATAAAATATTTTTTGAAAGAATTTAATCTTCTTTGATTCAAATTATAATGTTATTCAACGATAACACTATTTGAGCATATATTTTTCTTCCAAGGAAACAGAAGCTCGTGACCGAATAGGTGATTACCACACGCAGAAAAAAATATTCATTACTGAAACTAAAATTTAGCCATGGCAACTAAGATGTGTCTTTAAGATGTAAAAAAAATACGTAGACCCCGAGAGTTCACTTCGATATTATAGGTTGATGCATTTTCACCGTGGGTGGTCTGCTTATGTAGCCTTTACAGTGTAAATTGCATTACGAGAAAGGTGCCACGTGCGTCGGCTAGTGGCGGTTCGCAAAACTACATCGCGGCTGCTGCGACTATATAGGATTGAATCTTATTTGAATCAAATAATGTTTATATTTAAATCAAATATTGTTTCAAATAATAGTGATTATTCCGTCAAACAATATGATTTAATGTAACGAAACAATCAAATTTTTATTCAATATAAAACAATATTTTCTAAGAAATAATTTTTTTCCAGTAAAATAAATATAATTCATACATATATTAAATTCAAAGAAACAGTTCTCTCTGTGTAGGGTTAATATTTCATACTTTAAGTTAACATAACTTAAGGCAACATAATTCATCGTTGTAATTTGTATCTTCCCATGCTTAGGTTCCTTAAAATTCATTAGAAAGCTTTAAAGTTCATTATTTTTACATTGTTTTGATCTCATACTAGATATTACAGACGCGCACTTTGCGCGCGCTATTTAGCTTTTTAAAAATAAACTACGATAATTTTATAGATAATCATCTATACAAATTGCTGTCCAAATTCAATCGTAATGACAGTTATTCTCATAACATGAAGTAAGCGCAGCGAGAGAACCAATCAGCATCGCGGAAAAGAGGCTTCATTACATGCCTTTTTTAAGATAGGAGGAATGACATAATTAAATTTTACTCTATAACGTAATATACTAGTAAACTACCTAATTTAAAGAAATGTTGATGTGTTAGTTTTACAGATTAAACTCGTTTTATGCATATACGACTGACAATATATACATCCAATTTACGAAACCTCAGCAGATTCCTATATACTACATTGAGATCTCACGTGCGCTTGTACACACACGTGCGCGCATAATTTTTCCACGAAGTAAATGTTTCGGTTAATTAACGGTTTTTTAGTGTCGCCATATTGAAATAAAATTTGATTTAAAAAGCTATAATTTTTTCCCGTTTTTGACAAAAAATACGCCAGAACCGCATACATTAGCATGGGCATTTTAATTATATAAAAGAAATTCTGCAAAACCGTTATGAAGTATAACTTGTTTAACAAAAAGATATTTTTATTAATAAAACAAGCATCACCTTTGAAGTTAAATAGAGATAAGGAACGAGATTCTCAAACTCAGTCAAAAGCGAGAAAGAACGCTACGAAAAATATACGATATACATTTTCTCCCTGTAGTTATTACTGAAATATGTTTCGTTCAGATTGTTCGCGTTACATGGAAATACATTTTATCGGTACTGTGACGTTTCTGGACAAATAATCCAATTAAAAGCTATCCGTACACGAAGGTAGGTTCGTTGCTCTTATATCGTAATCGTAGAAAGAAAGTCTATACGATCTTGTGACAGATATGGCGATAAATATGCTGGGTTCGGCGTTCTAAAATCGTTAGTCGGGAACGAGCGCGGTTAGTTTCCATTCTGGGCGTTAATTAATATCGTGGGATTGCTTAACTTTCAAACTCTCTTCGATATAATGGCAAAAAAAAGCCGCGTATACAATCCGAGTACACGCAATTCTAACAAGTTGTAAAACATAAAATAAACAAATTATTGTCAAATAGATAAAACAAATAGATTGATTAATTGAATCGATTATCAATGACCGCGAAGAAAAATAGAAAAAAGTTTTGCAGCAATTTAAATTTCACGATTACAATATACACGGAAAAAATCCAAGTTATTATAATTATATTTCTACAATTATACTAGTATCGATCTCTTTAAGTGAAACGTGGCGTAGCCTATCGCAGATGAATTAAAGTGTAGTGTATGTTGCATTACGGAACGTAGACACGTGACGTTTCGTCTCCGATACTCTCTGGCGAGATCGGGTCTAATCACAAATCGCAACACGCACGACGGACGAACGGATCGAACCGTGCTCCGTTGCTTATTTGCGTGCGTCTAAAAGTCCGGGGGCGTGTAGATCGCGCGCGACGTACCTGGGAGAGTAATCACGCATAGTACCTACCTACCTGGCTGCTGGCATAGCCGATCGATTACCGTATAGTCGCGCGGTGCACACGCCTGCCTGCCGCCACGTACCGCAACTACGTGACAAATATTATCGCGATCGACCGACCCGCTGCGTTTGATGTGGACGCGTTTATGAAATGCCGACACGCCGATAATCATGCGCGCGACCAGCGCCCAAGGCTAAATCCGATTTGTAATATTAATCTCAGCGTCGCGCCTCGCATCTCTTTCCCTCCTCTTCTCTCTCTCTCTCTCTCTCTCTCACACACACACACACACACACACACACACACACACACACACACAAAATCTTTTGTTACTCTCTCCCTTTCCTTCTTCTTTTCTCTCTCTCTCTCTCTCTCTCTCTCTCTCTCTCTCTCTCTCTCTCTCTCTCTCTCTCTCTCTCTCTCTCTCTCTCTCTCTCTCTCTCTCTCTTTCTTCCTCTTTAATTCAGTTCTTTTCAATCGACGAGACTAGAATCTCATGAAATTTTAACCACAAATCATATTTTTACTATTTAATTATTTCGATGCAATTGGATATCGATTATGCATTTTTCAGCGTTAATTAATGTTAGTAAAACAAATGCCAATGGATAATTCTGCATTAACAACACTACGTATTGTATGTACATGTATAAGCGTTCAAGATACATAATACAAAGTTTATTTTTGCTTTGTCTGTATAAAATTAATCACACGGGGGCGATTGAATTTGATTAATCGCGAGTATAATTCACCGGAAGCGTTGTTTTTCCGATTGGGATCGTTCTGATTACAGCGCCACGGGATCGGGTGTCAACGATCTACGTTTAGCGTATGCGATAAACAGCCTGAACAAACACCGGTGAAAAGGTCGGGCTTTTAACTCCGGAGCGCAGAAACAAATCTGCGCCTCTTTGTGGACTAACTTGTTTCGCGCGAGCTAGCAGAAGCGTTCTCCAAACACGCCAGGCGCCATTATGTGGCCAAATGGATCGGTATATTTAGTTGACTTTGGCCCGTATTCAGCTCTCGTGCTTCCAAGATCTTCAACAGCTGGTTGTCATTGATGTACATACGGCGTCTCGGATTTACCCAGTGCATTTAGTATGTAATCGCTAATTGTTGCACTATATTTCTCGCGCAATATATTTCTCCAGGCTCGGAAATTGTAACATTAACATACATTACGTTGTTGTTCCTGCGATCTTTGATCACAGTTTAATATGTAGACAATTTTCTCTCCAACATTGTTGGTAAGAAAAAATTAAGTAATTGAATTTTTAAGTGGTCAAGAGAAAGAGACAGAGACATAGTGGTTTGGATTTCGATACCGAATACATCTGCAAGATGTGTCATCGAAACGTTGATGCGCCCAATGACGGATACCAGCTATAGTGTCCTCGGAGACAAGAAAATCTTGCTTATCTTATCATTGCCGATAAGCCGTGTACAGTCGATGATACGCGCGACTGTGTGGCGCGAGTCTCTCACATTGGAGGCAAAGAGACACGCATGTGGACGCTGAAACGAGGAGGCGACTCTACGATGCGTACGTGTCTCTCATCTCGTTGTGCCCCCTCTGTCTCGTTTCCGTCGCCACCACCGCTACCATCACCAGCACCACCACCACCACCACTACCTTCTCCTCCTCCTCCTCCTCCTCCTCCTCCTCTACCACCATCACCACCCGCCAGTACTACCACCACTCGTGCTCGGCCGCACGTTCCTGTTATCTCGCTCCGACTTCCCTCCCCTCCCCTGCCCTCCCCCGCGGGTGCCCTGCCAACCAACAAGGGCGGGGGAGGGGGGGTCCCGCTTTCGCTTTGTGTGCGCCGGGGCGGCGGTACATCAAAGCCTTCTAGTTCCCGCTCCGGCCTTTGACGGTCGCGTCGCGGCCGCTCGCTCAGTCATCGCTCGGCGTTGTAGGCGATGCCGGCGCGCCATAGATGAGCGGATCGCGCGCGCGCGCGCGCGCTCTCGCACGATGAGCGCGGACTCGGCCGTGAGTTCTTCGTTCGCCACGTCCGTGTTCCGGTTATCCAAATTCGCGATACGACGACGACGACGAAGACGACGACGAGGACGCGGAGGAGATTCGGTTTCCATTTGACGATCATCAAACGCGTGTCTATGGCGTGATTTCGAGGCGGCCACGAATGCGTCTGGATCGTGCGATGCCGCCTCACGGCGGCAAGTGCCCGCGTGTCAGCAAAGTGGCCACCAAGGGGCGCCGAGTGAGCGCCTCTCATCATCAGCAGCAGCAGCAGCAGCACCAGGAGCAGCACGTCTCTCCGGATCGGGAAACCGAAGAAACGATTACAGCGATGGCGACGATGACGACGGTGACGTCAAGTGGAACGGCAGTCGCGACGACGAGAATGGACAAGCCCGCCGCGACCGCCGCCGCCACCGCCGCTGCCGCCGCCGCCGCCGTGGTAACGACGGCGTGCAACGACGAGGGTCGATCGCAATGGACCGGGCGCATGCGCCAGTCCCTGGAGAGCAGCAGCTCCGAGCCAGCCCGTGAAAACGGTGGTACCCCGGTGCATCGTTATCCAGAAAGGCAACGACGAGGGTTACGGGAGAAACACGCCGCGGGCGCGGGCGCGGGCGGGAGGAAGCATCGACCGGCGGCGACGGCAGCGAAGGCCAACTCCGCCGTCGCCTCATGCTCCTCGTCGACATCGTTGTCGTCACCGCCGCCGGTGCTCTCCTCGCCGTCCTCTTCTTCCTGTGCGTCCTCGCGCCGCTCAAGTTCCCCATCGCCGTCATCGAGCACCTGGTCGCCAACGCGGTCCTCCACCTCGTCGGTCACGAGCGATCACCTCGTAGCGATCAAGCCTACGGCGGCGGCGGTCGCGGTCAGCGAAGGCCCGCGAAGAAGCCAGACTCCTCCCGATCATCACAGCGACGACGGGATTGGGAAGAGGAGGCAAAACGCCGCGGGGACAAGACGGGGACGAGATAACGACGGCAGCACGACTCATGAAACGACGACAGACACGACGACCACGGCGACAACGGCAACGACGACGTCGTTGGTCACTTCCTCGTCGCCATTTCCCTCCCCCGCGTCGACCTCCTCCGCGTCTTGCCGGACGACGACGACGACAACGACAACGACGACGACGCCGCCACGCGGACACGGTGCTGCCGATCGTGGGACCGCGCACGTCTCGTCCTCTTCCGCTCTCGAGAGACTGAGAAATGCCCTGGAGAACTACGATCGTAGTCGAATCTATCTCGCCCACGTTTGCTATCTGGATTGGCGGGATTTGCCGGGTAAACGGCGTGGCGGTGGCGACGCGACGCGGAGCAGCGAGCGGGTGTGGGTGGTGGGGGCGGCGGATCACGAGGGCCACCACCGGACACGATTGTTGGTGGCCGGCCGCCACTGGCGACCACGTTGCCTACGCAGGGTCAACATGCTGAGCCAGCCGGTGGTGTACGCCGGCGGCGGCAGAGGTTCCTTGACCGCCGACCTCTTCCTCTGGTGGTTTCACCGCGAATTTGCCGTCACGGCAATGGCGATGCATCCGGACGGCGCGGTGCTGGTCGCCGAGAGCGCCGATTATCTCCCACCGGAAAATGACTGCGTCGCCGCGGACGGTCTCGTACGGCTTTTCGTTGTACCCAAGGACTGTATGGAAACGCGCCTGGTAGTCCGAGAGTTAAGAGTGCGTCTGGCTACCGGTATACTATCGAGGGCACGTTGTGGCGTTTACCGCGATAAATTCCCCTCGATTTTAGGCTTACCCGAGGAAGAGGGCGATCGTCGATTGGACGTGTATCTAAAAAGATTCACCTTAAAAGAGGCTTTCGCGGACCTGCATCGCGCTTGGCTCAGCGTTCGATCGGAGACTTTTGCTCGCAGCTGGACGCTGCCACGCGATCGCGAGGATCATCCGTTGACAGGATGCAACGGCGCCATGTTACCGCCCAGGATCCACGCGGTCGATCACGAGGAGGATAGAATGCTATTTGTCCAACTGCAAAACCTCGCTAGACAGGTCGGACTAGAGATCTCTGATGACGAACTTGGCAGTTGGATCCTCGATGAGGAGAGCACGCTGGCGGGTCTTATTAGGAAGAGAGAAGCACCGGACGAGGAGCACAGCCGGATCAAGATCGAGGTAGAGCCGGATAGATGGTCGGATCGCAATGGCGACGAAGACGACGACGGAGGAAACGACGGTGTCGAAGAGGATGATGGCGAAGACGAGCCCACCGCCGAGGAGGCTGTCGGACTTCTTTCAAGAGTACTAACTTGGATGGAAAGAGAACCACTCGATCCAGGACTTCTACTGGCAGTCAGATCGATGCGCGATACCGCCGCACTTATGGTAAGTACACCGCGACTGATAAAGGACAACCATCTCTTAAGTGCCTATATATCGATCGCCCGTGGAATGGACGACAAGAGAAAGAGAAGAAAGGGGAACGAAGGGAGAGGAGAGGAGGACCAAGAGCAAGGAATCGTGCTCGCGAATCTGCGAGCTTACGAGCAGATTGAACTAAGCTCGTCGACTGTCATTTGACAAAGAGCAGCGACTAGAGGGTAAGGGAGATTGAAGAAGTGGTAGGTGGGTTATGCTACTATCCTCGAGAATGGCACTCGATTTCGACGATACGTTGCGTCGAAACGAATGGACGGAAAACTTGAACGAACCCTCGTGAAGCCTCGAGAGAAGTACGTTTCTCCCTCCGCAATCCTGCACACGATCTTTGCAAATTAACGCTCGAGCTGGTCCTCGATAAGCACTCTTCGATGAGCTCCCCTTTGGAGCAAATCGAATTGGATATCGTATTTCTTTCGAGAGTCGTGAACTGTAAATCCTTCATGTTATCCTTGCACCTTTTACACCACGATGTTACTATACATTGCCTAAACGCTCTACGATTCGCATTCGAACCCTATATCATACATATACGTAATAAAATAGATTTCTGATAAAGCGAAATATCACAAGCAGCAGATGAAAAGGCAATTTGTATCAGCATAATGATAAGGATTAATGATGCTTACTTAAATATAAGTTTTATTACATTAGTGTATATGTAATATTTTATTAATTATAAAGTATTAAGAATGCAAAAAATTCAGATACTTTGTTTCAGTTTATGTCAGCTATTCTTTTATTTACAGTTTTATATTAAATATAAATATATACTGGTCCTTCGATTGACCAAGTTGCTATGTGGTTTTTGTAAAAAAAATCGCATGTAAAAAATTTATTGCACAAATTAAAAGTGTGTTACAGCAACGAACATTTTCTCTTTGATATCCAGTAAAATTTTAGAATAACATTGATTACTTTTGCAATAAGGAGACTAATAAATAAGTTTTTTTTTTTATGATAAACTGAATAAAACGTATAAAAGTGAAGTTTTGAAGGATGTTTATTTTATACAATGTACATATAAAGAATAAAAATATATTTTTTATGAACATACATAAATATATAACTAAAGTGTATAGCTATTATTATTTTAATAAACTCAATTTTTAGTCCGAGTTTTTCTAATTAAATAGTACAATATTCGAATGATCTAATCCCTTAAAGTATTGTTGTGTGTGGGGGGGATGTGCGTGTGCGCGTGCGCGCGCGCACTTTGAAATATTATCAAATAAAATAATGTACAAAACTCAATTACTCAATACAAATTTGTTATTTTGTAGGCGAGCAAGATGGGCCTAGCGGGAACGCATCCAAGCGGACTACCCTTCTTCTGCCCGAACGGGGACCACCTGACGCAACCACCTCCCGCCCATATGGGTATACCGCCTTACGGCGCGTTGGATGCGGGTAAGGCGGCCGCCGCGGCTGGTAAGTACTTTTTGTTATTTGTTATAAACTATTTATTAACAGCCATCCACGCATCTCTACAATTAATATTTTCTTGTTGCAAATAGTCTTCATGAGCCAATCTTTTTTATTTGACCCCATTACGATAATCGCTTTTGTTCGAATTGAATTGAAAATTTTTGAAAAAGCTGTTCATTCTAATCTATTTAACAATTAAAATTTTTTTGTGTCATCGTCATTTTCATGCTATATTTTTTGGCATAATTAAGTGAAATTGTAAAATATTAAAGTTTATTAATTATTAAAATACTTGTTACTAAAATGTTGATAAATTGCTTACTTGATGTACTTGATTCTTGTAGATAATAAATTTAGCATTTTTATCATTTATTTACGAACATGATAAAATGATGGGATAAAGAAATTGCATTGTGCGTGCGTGCGTGTGTGTGTGTGTGTGATCTTGATTAAGAATAAAATGTAAAGTTACTTTTAAATTTTGCATTTAAAAAAATAAGAAACTTTTACTTTGTTTTTACTTTATTTGAATGTATACATATACATATATGTATATGTATACATACATAACTGTAAATCTATAACTAAATCATTGATATATATCATTTAGAACATTTAGCTATTCCGAAATAATTTACTCTTTAAATGATAATTTAGTGTATATTTACTGATTTGCAGTAGTATATTTATAATTGTGATAATGTTAGAATTGATTGTTTTTCAATGATTTTGACTTAAAAATTATTATATTATTACTGGAAGTCAGTGTATTTTCACTGATTATAATTTAGAGAGTAGTTTTGTCGTTACTTTTATTTCGGTAACCAAGTAATTATAAGATCTATTATTGTTACTGTCATAGTTTGCAAGTATCTTTTTATACGGTAGTAACGTAACAACATTCAGTTGACGGTCAAAAGTCACAGATTTATGTAAACGATACCTTAATTACGTTTACGTATTATTACATTTTGCAAAATATCTTGATCGCAAATATACAGCCGTTAATATTATAAAATCTCATTCAACGCACGCTTTCAGCATGAACTTTCAACTACTGACAATACGCCGCACAGTCTCGATATCCCCAATGCGTATCGGTTGAATCAACAATTCTTTCACGAAGTTAATCCGCTATTGTCCGGCCAAATATTGACGTTCCTCTCGAATTGTAATTGATGGAATACTTCTCGTCCCGCTCGCGTAATCGACACGCTCCGCCCTCGAGAGAGAGCTTTATATATAATTTTATTGTATCGAGCTGCGCAAATATTAACATGGCCGTTACAACCCGACCCAAGCGAGTCCAGCTTGTGCCTGGCCTTTGCGCAAACCGTTTGCGACCGCGTTAACACACGTTAATCTTTGTTGCAGATTCGATAGACGCAATACTGAATTATTATTAAACATGTGTGTGTGCGTGTGTGCGTGCGTGAGTGCGCGCGCGCGCGCGCGCGTGTGTGTGTGTGTGTAAATGTACAGAGCAAAGCAATTCGTATTATTGATATAAAGTCCTTAAGTCTCTGAATACAAAAATTAACATTGCAAAGTATGGAAATGTCTTTATTGTTGAGTACGTTTGATTCTCTCTTGGGCTAATCGTGAACGTATTCGATGCTCTCGAGTCGAGCTAAAAAGTCTGCGTTAATACTTCAACTTCTAATTGAAGGAATATTTCTTATCAAGTCAAGAGGCACAATGATATCGAGATTTAAATAAAAGCTGTGAAGAGGGCGGCATAATTCCTGAGGCTCTGTTCAAGAGAGAAAAAGGGAGGGTAAGGGGAAAGAGAGAGAGAGAGAGAGAGAGAGAGGGGGGGGTGGAGGGAGAGGGAGAATGGGAGCAAATTGGCGTCAAATACGAGAGAGTAAGGGTTTACAATAGCTAATTACCTCTCCAAAAATCTTTTCTCTAGGTCAAGGCGAGTTCTACTTGTCTAGTCACAGTTTCAACAGATTATGTTGTGGAGAGGAGGAAGGTCTGTCAACGGTGAATTATCGTAAAGGTTTTACTATTGATACACCATCAACGCTCTTAAGGGGTCAGGGGCAGTCAGTAATTTTGAAAAAAAACATTTTTTGGATTTTCGTATTTTCTGAAAGTATAACATCTCGAGAATATCTCATTAAATTTTCAAGTCGATCCGACTACAACTGTTAAAGTAGCAAGGTCGCAAAGTCGGTCTCTCAGGTCAAGCGCGACTGTTAGGAAGGAGCAGCTATCAGCAGCTGCTCTCTCACCAACTAATATTTTAGAGGCTGCTATGAAAGGTGAAGGTGTGCTATATGGGCCTAAAATTGATGACTCTGTGTAAGTTTAAAAATACACCTTTTATTCAAATTGATCACATGATTTTTGAATGAAATACGTAAACAGTAATTAAAACTTTAAACGCGTCTTTCTCAGAACTGCATTTTCAAATACGGTGCCAAAGATTTCTGAAAAACTATTCAACCAATCAATCTGAAATTTTACGTGCTCTCTTCTAACATAAAATGCAAGTCCTTGATCGAAGGATTTTTTTTACTTATATTTTTAATTTTATGTACAAAAAATAGGCGCTTTTTTTACGAAAATTGGATGTTTGACTTTTGGCAGCTGCCATTTTGTCCCAAATTAATTTTTTCCTAAAATCTTTGATTAAGGACTAGAAAATTTCAAGTACAAACTAAATTTTCTTTATTCATCTGTTTCACATGATCCGGCTTCACACAGCAGTTGGCATCGCAAAACGTGTTTTAACGTATTTTTTTTAAGGCGGCTTCTATAATTAACTATAACTTCTTTAAATTTTAATATTTTTACTTCAAATTTTTTTTAAATTTTCTTTAAATGTTATGTAACACAGTGCCAATGTTCATAAATTAAATATAATACTGTAGCTTCAAAGAAAAAATCCCAAAAAGTGTCTTTTTTGGCCTTCTAACTGCCCCTGATCCCTTAAATACAATCTTGAAAAGTTTCGAGGTAGTATCATCGCTGAAAGAGCTTAACATTGCTTTTACAATTACTAATGTAGAACACAGTTTTTATGGCGTCACTTTCACAATACATATTTTTTATATCGTAGAAATTCCAAGGACTTTTTTATCATTTTGTTTACAGACAAGTACGAGTGAGATATCTTTTACTTCCTAAAAAGAAATTTAAGTGTGTAGATGATGTTGTCTGACAGCGTTTATGTATAGCAGCTCGAATTCTTTGTCTTGCAAACAAGGGAGCATTACGTCTCTACTCATCGCGCAGTGAACCGAAACTCAACCTTACCCTGTTTCACTTGCTTTACCGCTCGGCGCCATCTCCTTATTCTCAATACTTCTCCAAACCCACCACCTTCAGTCTCTCTTCCGCTGCCAGACAGTTGAGTATCGCGATTCTAACTTTTTTTTCTTCGCCTTTACCCTCTGCTCCATTTTTCACAACATTTGTAATTTCCATGTCTATTCCTACTATGTCTATTCTCTCTATCCTTTTCTCTCTTCTTGCTTTTTCCTTTCTTTATTTTCAATTTGTGCGAGTATCACAATTTTTATCTTGCTTGCATGAATACATATATTATTTTTAACTAGCTTTATTTTTCGATCTCCGTTATGTTGTGTGTATTTAAAAACTTCATGATAAAAAACAAGTAAATATCAGTGAAAAAAGGGAAATAGTAACGAAGATGAAAAGAGAGCGAGAGTGAAACTAACTTTTCATAGAGATATGGCTGTCATGGGTGTCCGTAAGGAGGAGGGGCAAGCGTGGTACTTACTCCTTCTCCCGCTGGTAGAGTCGGATTTTTCCAACTAATTAAATATCAATTAAATACTTAATTTTAAACTTTTAAAAGTTTTTTTTATTAAAAAAATTATTTACTTAAAAAACCTTTAATTAATTTACTTTTAAAAAACTTCTAAATGATTTGAATTCTTAACAAAGCACAAAAATATAAAAAAATATAAAACAAAATAATAAAATTTTTAACAAAAAAACCCTTTCTCGTTTTACACCTACTTCTTGTCGCGGTGAGAAAGCTTTAATACTAAAAAGTATATAAATATAAACCATATTTGTTAATCTAAAAGTGATATTTTATATCTTGCTTCCCCCCCCCCCAAAATTCTGTGGATGCTCTTGATGGCTGTTGATGACAATTTTGGCATTCTGTTTCATCGGAGCTTCGCTATTGATTCGCTTAACTTCTTTTTTCCTCATTTTTTCCTTTCTTCATTTCTTTTTGTTCATTCTCATTGATATCCGTATTTATTTTCTTATTTTTTCATGTCTTCTCAGGTTTTCTCGTGTTTCTTTTTTATTACCCCGTAGAAAAAAATTATGCAAAAATTATTACACAAAAAATTGCATATTTTTGTGCATGATTTTCTGCAGTTCTTACAGATTTTTGTACAATGTTTTCGCTTTCAGAATTTTTCTGTAGAATATTTTGCAAAATTTTATGTTTTTTCTGAAGACAAAAAACTTCAGAAAACATTACATAAAATTCTGCAAAATATTCTGCAGAAAAATTTTGAAGGCGAAAAAACTTTGTACAAAAATCTGTAAAAACTGCAGAAATTTATGCACAAAAATATGCAATTTTTTGTGCAGTAATTTTTGCATAATTTTTTCCTACGGATACAATTTCTCTTTATATAAATTTTTACATTTTTTAATAATCCGAAAATAAATAGGATCGTTTTGCCGTTAATTTTTTGTTGAGTTTTTTTTTACTAGACATGGCAGACGCGTGCTTCGCGCGCGCTATTTAATTTTTTATTCTTTACTTTTTGAGAATAAACTACAACGATAATTGTATTAATAACCATCTATAATCTATACAAACAGCTGTCAAAATTCAATCGCAATGACAACTATTCTCGCAACACGAAGTAAGCGCAGCGAGAGAACCAATCAGCATCGCGGAAAAGAGGCTTTATTACATGCCTTTTTAAAGATAGGATCATACTACATCATGGATAGGATTAATCCCGAGTTATTCTTTTTTTATGTCTCATTAATGTTACATGAAAAAATACGTTATTTCTCGCTAATAGTCAACAACGGTCCCATATTTCGCAATCTGAGCATGCTGAGTAAAATTCACTAATATCCTTAATAAATCAATAATTAAAATTGTATTTTATAATAAAAGTAACTTTTTTAAAAGTAAAATCTCAATATTATGAGCACTCGAAAAGTTTGAATTAGATATATGTATACAGGTCTTAAGAACTAAACTGTAATATCATCTACATCTGCACTTGTATAATATAAATAGTAACGTTATATTTAGAATTTTAACAAATTATGTTTTGCCTTTTTTTTAATATAAAGAATTCTAAAGTTCTTGGTACATTTTAAGAAAAGTTTTGACGACTAAACACAACAAAAATAGATGTTTTAAGGTATACAGCATTAATTTCATAATTTTTTTATACAAAAATTAATAATTTTTATTTGATTTTAAATTAAGGTTAAAATGGATTTAAGTCAAAATACTTTTTAAGCTCTTAACGCGCATTATGAATCTCAATAAAATTTTTGACCTGCAAAAAAACCATTTGCAAAAGTTTTAACTCTTTGCACGTTTCTTTTATAATTTTACCAACATCGTTAAATTTTTATTTAACTGGATTATTATCATTTACAAATTAAGAGAGAAAAGAAGTAAAATTTTGGTAAGATTTATACAGTTTATTAGGAGATAATTTTTTAAAGGAAAATAAAGGATTTCTGTTTTGTTTCTTTTCACACTATATCATCGCTTCCACTTTCCATTCTACTACACCCGTTCAGTTTCCGAACTTGTACTACCGGTTTCCGGAAACCGGATGGGTAGAATTCACGACGATAAGGTTTAATAGAGCGAAATAGACGAATTTGCTCGCAGGGTTGAGCGAAGCTACGAAAAGCGGTTGGAAAAAAGAACTTGAGAATCGGCCGAGTTAAAATCGACTTGGATAGAAGTACGAAAAGAATGACGCAGGAAAACGGAAGAAGAAGAGAAAGAAAGAAAAAGTATCGCGGTACACGGAACATCGGGAACCTGAGTTGTTCGAGAATAAAAGAGTAATTTTCCGGATGGTGAGATGCCGATAATGGGGTTGCAGACTGCCGAGTCAACTGGAAAGTGATTAAGCACACATGACGGAATTCACGAACTCGTCAGGATATTATGAGGCACCTCTTTCCGCTATCCTCCCATTTCGTCGCTCTCTCATTTTCTTGGTTTTTCGTTGTCTTTTCTCTGTTCCTTCCCATTTTTCATCTCCTCACACACAAACACTCATATACTCTCTTCTCTCTACGTGTATATACTTTTTTGTACTTGTGCTTCCAATTTTCAATACTTTACTTAATTTAATATCATATTAAATGAATAGAGCCTTTCTGTTCTACTGAATACACATTTTGATCTAATCAGTGTTGAACGGATTCATCTTCAATTTCATTTTTATTGTTAATTGAGATTAAGTCATGCTTGCTCGATTTTTTAATTTTATTTGTTTAAAATGGCTTATTCAAAAATTTATCATTGAGTACGAGAAATTTTAATTTTCATGCTTTTGTTCTCTTATTGTGCGTCATCTTAGATACGATATTAAACTATGAATATTTTTATAAGAGAAGGTTGAAATTAAGAAATAAATAATAAATTGTAATTTAAATAACGTTACAATATTAGAATATTCACATGCATACATAATGTGTGATTTGTTTCATGATTTATACCTAAAGCGACGTAAGCGGATATATCATGTTGCACGCGATACACAAATTCGCGCGCAAGATAAAATATCGGATTATTACTTTTACGTGGGATTAAATTTCGTTTCGGCAGCCATTGTTTTCACGGGCTCGAGTGTGCTTCGTTATTCAAATGAGATTAAAAGCCCAGGGCTGAGTGGGAGCCGGTCTCGTTACAGTCGAGTGGCTAATCGTCGTTATGCAAAGATCGAAAGTAGCTCCATTGTACAAAAAAAAAGCTCCAGCATCCGCGAGTTTTACATACGCCGTTGAATCATTTTATCTTTTTATGTCGGTATTACAAATAGTATCACAAAATAAAAGCAATATACTTATTTTTCTCTCGAAAATAACAATTCTAATTTTTTTCTACAAAAAAGATAAATAAAAATAAATATATCAGAAACTAATCTGATTATTTGAAAAGAAATGTGCTTTTGACAAAACTGTAATTTTTGACAAAGATAAATTTTTATGTATAGAACGACAAATAACCAAACGTAGGATATACTACTCACGATCGTTCAAAATTGCAATCATTTTCGTCAAGGTGTACTTCGTTATCTGAACGCAAACGATTTCGGAGACGGAAGTCCGATCTCTTTACGGTCGGGCGGTCGACAGTCATTATAGAGTTGAGGATTGAGAGTGGCCCTATCCGGGGAAAACCACGCGTTGACCGATTTCAGCACGCGCGAGAGGACGAGAGAGAACATCCAGATTGTTACGGGGAATATGCCTTCGGGACATGTTCGCCCGCAAAACGCAAAAAGGAACGAGGGGAAACAGGCTGGAGAGTCCATCCAATCCGTTTGCGTATACTATGTCGAATGACATAGAAAGAGAAAAAGAGAATGACAACTACAGAGAGAGAGAGAGAGAGAGAGAGAGAGAAGGGAGGGGAGAGAGACGTATTGGCCTCGTCAAGCGGTTTCAAGCTTGCCGATATTCCGGGCGCTTCTCGTCGACCCTTATGAGGCCAATTACACTTCGCCTCGCCAAAGGCACCCCACTTATATCCGCACCCAACATTTCCCAGGTTCTCTTGAAGCCGCGATCGGTTCCGCGGCACGTACCAGTTACGTTAGATACCAATGTAAAAGCTATACTTATATCTTGTCCATTATTCAACCTACGATAGCCACATGCATCTATAATTTTACAATTTGTTTGCTGTGTGACTTTAAACTTTCAGTCTTTTTTTTCTTTGGTTGAGAGAGTTACGCTTATTGTGGCTTAAATTGTAAATTATAGTTTTACTTAATTTTTAAAAAATAATAATTAGAATTATTTAATAATTTTTCTTAATCTTGTGCATTTAAAAATATTTGAACATGTTTTCTGAATTCAGGAAATTTTGTACATCTCAATATAAATGTAACACGCGGACTTGATCGATCACAATTATGTAAAAATCGGATTGATATCGATACCGTTCATTCGCCTGGATGAGTTACACGGCATTAAATTTCATCAACGACTGTTCTCTGCTGGTATATTCTACTTCGTGTTGAGTGCTAGTTACAGAGGGTGCAGCCACGCACACGTTGATCAATGCCCATTCTCTCGCCACGAAAGAGAGAAAGCTCAATCTCTTTTGCTTCGTGTGTTTGTATTGCAAAAAAATCTACGCAATATATTAAAAACAGTTTTCTTTTCTCATTTAATCGCTTCTTTACTGTCGTCATAATAGTATTTATCCGTATACATATAATATATTAAGATAATTATCGGTGTTTTGTGATATTGAAAACTGTAATAGTTTTTAATATCTATAACAGTAATAATAATGATTTTTTTTACATTGGATGTAATTAAATAGTGCAGTAAAATATTATAATTGGAAAAACTTTGTTAAAAATGTTTATTGATCCTAATCATTGATTTCTTTACAATTAATTGATATAATTCATATTATGTCTCGATGGAGCTAAAGTTCTTGAGTGTTTGTTAGCGAGAAAATTTGAAAAATTTAAGCCAATAATAATAAAAACAATAATAAGAACAATTGTAATAACAGTAATAATAATAACATTAATAACTTATTCTATTCTGTGAAACAATTTCTGTGAAATAACCGCAACATATTATTCAAATCTGATTTTACTTTCGATAGAAATAGATGGAACTTTTATCTTGTGTATAAAATATAAATTTATATACTTTTCTTAGGCTATGAGAAAAATACAACTTGCAATGAAATTCTTTTGTGTTTTTCGCGATATGTACAAATACAAAAACCACTGTCGATTCGTTATTCGGTCTTTCGCGATCTCACCGCGATTAAATTAAATGTCACCACTTAATAACCGTAAAATTGGTCACGCTGCCAGCTAATGATACATTAAACGCGTTATGATGCCGTTAATTGCGGATACGAGATGTGCGGTGAATTTATTTTTTATTCTAACATCAGCCCATTAATCGCGATAGTTTCAGTCTCTCGATTATTAAAGAAATACAAACGTAAAAATGAAAGTGAAGAGAATGTGACCAAAAAAGTCTCAAGTATCGAAATATGTACCTGTATGATCATTTTGCATAAGACTTAGAAAAATCTGATATGTGGATAGAAGTATGTTAAATTACATTTTGAAGAAGAAAAATTGTCGGCTATTTAATATTAAAATCAAAGAACGGTATTTTGTTTTAAACGTTTTTTTTTTTGTTATAGGTCTTACAAGAGCACCAATGTATCCCTTCTCAACAGGCCAGTATGCATATCCCATGCTTAGTCCGGAAATGACGCAAGTCGCTTCTTGGTAAGTTAAAAATATATATTGTTTAAGTAGAGAGTTTTCATACCGAATTCTTTTCATTTATTCTCTCATATTTGTATAAAAACAGCACAGAGTTTGATAAAAGTTTCGATTTAATGCATTACAATTATATCTACGTTATTCTGCGATTGGTTGCATTACACTATAACGTAATATTATTTCAATTATAATCAAACATATATTCGACTGAATGTATGTGATGAGAGCGATATTCAATTTCGCGATGTAAATGCACGGCGCGGCGCGGTGTCTATAGAACAAGAATCGTTTTACATTCCGTGTTGTGTATGTATTATATTTTATATTAATTACGCGTTAAATAATCGATTCGCGTTTCACAGTAACGCAAATGAAAAGTAATGGAGAGCATCGGATTTCGATCGTGTGCCGAAGCGATTCTTGGCGATTTTAAATCGCCCGACACTCAACACAGATCGCATATCGCGAATTGTGCACAAAGGCTACTAAATATTCATAAAAATGCCAGCAAAACACAAGAGAAATCGTTACATGACGAACTTACTCTTGATAAATTTTCGCTTTAGATAAATTCTCCTTTAATATAAAGTATGCGAAGATTTGTATGAAAAATGTCGTCAGAGATTTTCTGACTTGAAATACATCGACTGATCTTATTAAGTTTCTCTCTCGTTAGTAACAATTTTCTACTTAAAGATGATTTTTTATTAGCAATTTCCGATCTTTTTCGCGAAATTATCGAGGATCTTTAAAGTGAAACACACAAATAATCGTGATGTATTTACATTTCGATTCAATTTTCTGAACAAATCTGGACATTGAATAGGTGTGGACTGCTTTGGTCAGTCAGTCAGTTGGTCCTCTCAGTTCCGGTCTATTACATCGGATACGGAACCTTGCCTCATCCTTGCGATTCTCATAGACGTCACCCTCTTTTTCGCGAGGAGACAGGTCCTTGCTATCAGGTTTTCGCTCGAAACCGCCGTTTCCCCTGCTCGTTATTTGCTTTACGCCTGAATTGTTCCAAATTGCGATTTTCCACGGATGATTAGGCTCCTTCTTCTCAATTAGAAGGACCCACAACATCCTTACTCGCTCGAGACGAACCTAGCGTGCGGAAAACTGTTTGGACCTCGACATCGTAACATGCACAGAATTTTTCTCTCGCGACATCCATCCCTGAAAAGGAGTAAAGCGCGAGAGACCACTTGTAATAATGAGATGGTCGGCAGCGTTTTTATTAAACGAAGTACTTTTGGTCTCTGTCTTCTCGACAACGGAAATGCGAACAGCGCATTCGCGAGGAGGCACGAACCAATTACTCTTATGAGAAGAAGTTTACAATGTTAGTCATAATTAATTAACTATATAGCTGACTGTGTTGCACGACACTATGCAAATATTGTGTTGTTTTTTATTAATAAACTAATCACGATATCGTACTAAGGATTACGATCGTAAAATTCAATATTTTTGCATTAAAAAAAATCAAAATTATTATCAATTTGGTCAGTTGTTCAATGATTGAGAAAGTAACTTGAGCATAACGATAGTTAATAATGTTTTTTTTTAATTACTAAATGCTGAACTTTTAAATATTTTTTTCCATTGGGAATACGTAATGTGATGAATATTCCATCAAACTGATAAAATGTAATGCAGTTTGTGCAGTTTTACACACGGAGAAAATTTTCTAGTAAAAGTTACTATGTACAATAGCTACGGGCCGTAAGAAAACATTTTCGAGAATTATATCATGAGTGGTGTAAATACTAAGGTAATTTGATGAAAAAGAGTAAAAATTTTTATAAATTCTTCCTTGATCCGTGGTTACTATTTACCGTAGTAATTAAAAAAAAAAATTTCTCCGGGCAAAGATAGCAATCTATGCATATATTTTTTTTCTAAAATTTCACGCATATTCCCCCATAGAGATATGGCAAATCGGGCAATATGTTACTATGAAATAAATGGATTAATCAATTATCTAGAAAATTTCTCGCTAGAATTCAAATATCGAGGAAATGTTTTACGAAAACTCTTATTCCGAAACTTGTAGCAATGGTAAAATATTGCAAATGAATATTTACAGGCATACACCGAGCATGTATCCCATCTCGCCGGCGAACGCCGGCTTTCGAAGTCCGTATCCCACGAGTTTACCCATTACAAGTTCTAGTTTACCAAGGTAAGCAGAAATATTTAATATTGACAAAAATTGTTTTTGCGCTTATCCCTATTTAAAATGTAATCTCCACAATTAAATACTTTGTCTCGATTTTTCAGTGATCTCTACCGGTTTTCACCAACGGGCCTTATGCCTCCACATCCTGGCCTGAGTCCACACGCACACGCGCTAGCGTCGCACGCGTTGGTATCTTCGGCACCGAAGGCGGATCACTCCACCCTGGATCACAATCACAGGTTCGTATAACTCTCTATTTCGTATCGCTGGCGACATCTGAACAACCAGCAGCAAAGCCGACATTGATTATTTCCGTCTAATACCCGATATCCTTTGTCCTTCCACTCGACTCGATAAATTTTATGGGATTTACCACAAACAAGTTTTTCAACTTTGGCATCGCTATTGATTGCAAAAGTCTTGAAACGTTTAAAGCATGACTTACCATCCACGTTTATGTTAATGATCTAATGATCAATTATCAAGACGACATTTGATATATGAGAGAGAGAGAGAGAGAGAGAGATGCAGCCAAAAAATCCCATATTTCAAACAGTGATATAAACTTTCAGAGGCAATTAATGAACTCGCCGACTTGAAAAATCAACGTTTTATCTACCAACGCTTACAATACTATCGTCGATTAATTACCCGTCGGGGATATAATTAATTTATAATATATCGCGCGTTGTTTTTTTTACTTGTGAACAAAAAGACTATGTCTATACTTGTCCACAAATTAAAACAAAAAAATATAGAAAAAAGAACTTTTCATCTTAATCGATTTTGAACGATAATTTAAAAAAAAGCTGACACCCACGTAATCATTGGAATATAAGAGGATACAGAAAATGAGTCAGATCTACTATAATGTGGAACACAATTTTCTTCATTAAGAAAACACTTAACAAATCAAATAATGAAGGATATATCTTGTATCACATAAATAACTAGGAACGTGTATCGTGTAATCCATTTAATCTTGTTTAGCCATTAGAAAAACTTAATGAACGAATTAGTAAACTTTATTATGAATTCAATGTGTGTCATTGTTATGTTTTATTCTGAATGACATTCTGGTACGAGGACATTCCTAACTATTCTGCAGATATTATTCACCTAATAATAATAATATAGAATCCTGTAAGAATCTTTCTAACCACCGATTGTATCAGCCTGGAAATCCATGAAGCGTAAGCGACACACGTTTGGTTGAACTATTCATTTGACAATCGATAATAATACCCGAAAAGCGCTGATAGTTGTAAGATGGGTCGCGTACCAACGCAGCACGTCTGCTGATAAGGAAGCGTCGAGCCGAGGATGAGAGACGGGGTCGTGTCGTTGCGCCGCGAGGTTCGTAGGGGGTAGCACGTCTCGACTATCCCGGAATGATCGGTCGGACCCCTCGTCGCGTGCACTCTTCACTCCTTTGGTAGTCGAGAGAGCATATATAACACTTATCGAATGATTCCCTCTGCACAGCGTCTGCGCCTGCTACCTCATCGGCTGCTGCCGCCGACGTCGTCAACGCCAGTTATGTATTGATCATTACCCTCTTAAACAGATTTCTAATTTACATTAGTATACCCGGACGCGTAGTTACGTGTAGCATTTTGTTCTTTTTCCTTCTCTTTTCTTCTTCTCTCTATACACATATATTGCGCGCAAGTACGAAGCTTCATGAAAGACCAGCTGACGCGTCTTTCCGATTTATCGGTGAGAAAATTTACGAAAGTGATAGACTCGCGTTTTCAAATTAGCGTGAAATTTGTTTGCATCCATATTACTGCGATATGTAGCAACAGAAAGAGCAATCGATTCTCTACCAAAAAGAACAAGATTAAATGTTTTCAATTTCAATCTTGGTAAATAAATAGTGAAAAAGCTGTGTTTTGCACCAAAACAGAGATGAGACGGAGGCAGCTGATATTAAAAAATCGGAGCGCACGAGTGCTGAAAAATTGAACACTTGAAAATAAAAGGTTGATGGAGTAGTAGGGTACTATCTCGAGACTGGTGATCCTGCGGGATCCATCCTGCCAGCTCGCCACATTGCTGGCGAGTGGCAGCAGGATACCTCAGGTTGATCGGTGGTGGCCGACGGCAGCGACGCCGCGACAACTCGTTAGAAAAGGAAAACTCGCGGCGGCACGTAGAAGAGGAAGCCCACGGAGAGAATGCGATATTCGCTGTATCCCCCCACGCGCTCCCGGAATTGTAGAACCGGCTGATGGTAGGGTTGTCTCTATCGTTGCGAGAGAGCCATGAATCGCGATGATGCCACCCATCCCGCGATGCCACCCTCGCGCAACCCCGCACCACTGCCGCCACCACCACCACCACCACCACCACCACCCCTCGTGCAATTCCCCCGGCCACCCCCAGACTCGCCGATAATCAATCGTCGTAACACCGGTCGGTGGTGATTCCGCTGACGCCAGGAACGAGAGCGCGTTTGAGACGCGGCGGAAAGTGGAAGAGAGATACAGGAGGGTAGCGTGTGCGCTACGCTCTGAAATCCAACGCGAAGATACGCGGAGACGCGCCAGAGGGGAACGGATCGAGACGAGGGAGGTGATGTGTCGTTGAGTTTTCGTGCGGGCATACGCGCGACAAACGTCACGGAAAGTCGAGACGAGAGGGTGCGTTTTCGCGATACGACGGCCGAACGAGCGCTATAGTCGTCGACGTTGGACGAGATAGACGGGGTGTTTGGTTGGGTATATAGAACCACCAACCCTCTGCTTGGAGGCGGCGGAGGCGGCGCGGAGGGGGCCCCCCACCCCTCCCCCTGGAGAGAGAAGGGAGAGGGTGAAGAGGGAAAGGGAGCAAAGAGAGCGAGTGAGCGAGCGAGAGAAAAAGAGAGAGAGAGAGAGAGAGAGAGATATGACGAATGGGTGACCGTGGGATGCCGCCCCTGGAGACATTTCACCGCACGAATCGCCGGGTGACGAAGTCGCGTCAACGACTGCCGCTGCCAAAGCACGGCGGTGGCGGGTGCGAGCGTGTAAATGAAGGCGATCTGCAACAGTGACGTAGGGACGATGACGGTGCCATCGTCAGGCACTAGGTACGTGCGGACGACGCGCGGCAAATACGACAACGGTAACCACGTACGGAGTCTCGGAGACTTCCGGCGGAGCGAGGCTACTGCCAACGTCTGTCGGATTACTACGGACGGCGCGTAAGTGTCGTCGTGTGCGCCACCGCTGCTCGCTCGTACGTGCTGTTTACAACCGAACTCATCCCGAGTCTTCCATCAGGAGCGGATGTGAATGAAGAGTGCATAAATTGTCGAGTGTCGTGGCTGGACCCCAACGAGCTTTCTCTCTCTCTCTCTCTCTCTCCCTCCCCCTCTCTCTATTTTTCTCCTCTTCTACTCCATCGCAAGTAGTTGCGATGCCACGAATATCGAGCGTGAGGTCGTCGTCGAGAGCCGATGCGGAAGAGAGGATCTAAGAGACCCTAGAACCAGACCGCGGAACGGACAGACGTGCCAATTCGTTTCGCCGTGAAAGTTAATCGTCGAACATTAGAGCGCGGGATCGCGTGACGTTTAAGTTCCATGGCACGTTCCATGGCTCGACTTGGATCACTTCGGCGGTGGAGCCGCGAGTAAGCACGAGGCGGCAGTCCCGTATGTGGCGATGGAGCCAGCCGAGTGCCTGGAACCGCTGAATTTGGTGATAAAAAAGGACGACACTAACGACAGCGGGCCGGCCAGGATTATACTCGGGGAGAAGATCGGGGAGGCGTCGATCGACGAGGAGGAGAAGGACGCCGTCGTATCCGAGGAGAGCGCGATCGAGGATAATATGGCGATACTCCAGGACGCTGTCAAGTCCGCCGAGTCCGGTGGCTTACCAACCGCGGATCACAAACTCTTGACCGCGCTCTACATGAGCAGTCTCGTGCAAATGTCAAGCTTGAGCGCGCCGCGCGGCATCGCGCCGCCGCCATACGGCGCGAGCCAGCAGCAGCAACAAAACTTTATGCAGCTGCTGGCGATGGTAGAGGCACGACATCGCATGTGGCAGCAGATGAACTGGCCACTGCCGCAGAGCTTTCTGAGGAGTCCGCTGACGCTACCACCGACCGCACCGTCCTACTTTGACGGCGCGACGCCGACACCGACGCCGACGCCGACGCCGACGCCGCCGAACCTGACTGACCAGCTATCCCAGAACTCCGCGCCGACTTACCCCCTGTCCTGCGCCAAATCCGAACCCCTCAATTCCGAGATTAAACAATCATACTTCAATAAACGGTACACAAATGCGATCGATACGCTTTGCAGAATCAGCGTAAATCCCACCCACGGAAAAACTCACCTTGAATATTTTTCTTACGTATGTGTTGCAGGTCAACGATAGAACAGAAAAACTCCACGTCGTTACCTACGGACAATGCGAAAGCTCAGGACACGGGACAACAAAACAATCAAGGTGAGTCTTTGAGAAAGAAGTCGGTGCGCTTGGATTGTCATGGTACTAAGGATAATTCATTTGACACCATTGTTTTGACAGATAAAAAGAAACCCCATATAAAAAAGCCTTTGAATGCGTTTATGCTGTATATGAAGGAGATGAGGGCGAAGGTTGTGGCAGAGTGTACCTTAAAAGAAAGTGCCGCGATCAACCAAATATTGGGAAGACGAGTGAGTAAATCTTCTATCTGGATATTTTTTTATCTAGAGATTTTAAGTAAATTCTTCTACATCAGAGTATAGCGATTTCGACCTTGAATAGCTTATCTAATTTATTAATTTTTTTTTACTGCAATAATAAATTATTTTGACTATTATCTTTAAACAAAATGTAGAGAATATTTTATCTATACCCGAGTTGTTAATAAAGTAAATTACTGTACTTCTGATGTTAGAATAATTAAAATATACAAAAACCAATATTTTCTCTAATCTCATAGTAAACTTTTTTAATATGTTGTGTGTGAGTATGTCTGTATGAAAAATTATAGCGTCATTATTAGAAAATCAATATTACCAAATCATTATTAGGACAAAAAAATAAAAGTACATTGACGTGTGTGTGTTGCGTGCGTGCGTGTATGCGTGCGTGCGTGCGTGCGTGTGCGTGTGTGTGCGTGCGTGCGTGTGCGTGTGTGTGCGTGCGTGCGTGCGTGCGTGCGTGCGTGCGTGCGTGCGTGCGTGCGTGCGTGTGTGTGTGTTGTGTGATAAGAGATAGAGATTTTTATCTAATCTTTTAATCTTTTATTTTTAATTGGTAATTAATTAAATGGAGCTATTATTTTCTGCAATTTACTCAGTTAATTCAAGTCTAAGATTAAATATATATCATCGTTGCAGACAAAACTTTTATTTATAAATTATATATTTTTTCTTCATATTAAACTAGCTATCTCGACTATTGATATAGTTTTATATTTATGTTAAAAATTGTGTTGTTTTGATTTTGTAGCAATTATAAAAGAAAGAGAAAGAGAAAATGTTGGTCAACGCTTATTAAATGCTTATTAAAGATATTACAGACGAATTTTTATTCTAGATATACGAACATTGCATGTATTTTTATTGAACGAATCGTCTATCGGGTCTATTAATTGGAGCTAACTAACCGTACCTACTAGTATCTCAGTACGAATAGAACATTGTAGGTGGGATCTAAGGAAATCTCAGATAAAAAGAACGCTGTGACAAAGGGGGAAGGGTCGAAGGGTGATTTCTAAGGGTCTCATGGGACACGTGACGAGTCACACGAGTCAATGATGGACTTGTCCATTTGTCGCTAGTGGTAAATAAGTTTAAGCGAGCGAGCAAGAGAGGGAGAGACCGAGAGCGAGAGCGAGAGAGGGGGAGAGGGAGGGAGATATAATAGGACGGTACACGGTGATACTGTGAATCTATGAATCTGAATTTTGGGGATATGACACGCAGTGGCACTCGCTAAGCCGGGAGGAGCAGGCGCGGTATTATGAGGCGGCCAGGCAGGAACGCCATCTGCATCAACAACGATATCCCGGCTGGAGTGCCAGGGATAACTACGGATATGGCAGCAAGAAGAAGAAGAGGAAGAAAGAGCGATCCGCAGATCCCACCGGAGGTACCACTTTCCAGTGCTAGAACAGCAGGCCCTTAATAATTCATTATATAATAATTGCTAGTATATACTTATACTGGTTGATTGAAACGATCAAAGTCTCTGTGCGTTTCTTTTTTCGTACGTTTCTTTTTTTACGTTATTTATTTATTTATTTATTTTAATTTTCTGGCATTCAATCTTTTTCAACATGCAGGCTATATATATTTACCGACATATATGTATATCTCTTGAATATTTATATATGTACATATATGCATATATATATATTTTTTTTGTTTTTTGAAACTGAATTGGATTGGATTGTCTGTGGGGATTGTGGAATGTGGCACAGCAGAGAACTAAAAAAAAAGAAAAGTACAAAAATAAGAAACAAGAAACGAAAAAGATGGAAGAAAATCAACGCAAACTCTCGCGACATGCAATACAATCTTTTTTTTTTATCTGGCCAAACTCCCTAAAGCGGTATTCGTTCTCCGGTGAACAAGAAGAAATGAGACGAGACAAGTAATGTCATGATGACACGATAACAAGAGTGAGAGTGAAAACCAATGCCTCAGGTACGGGATGTCTGGTAGAGCCCAGGGCCTGACCATTTTTTTTCTCTACTTTGTTTCTCTTTTTTGCCCCGGGGCATTTATTCGCAGTCGCTTCTCTTCCCCCTTTCCCGAGAGGGAAATAAAGTATGCTATGTCAATTTAATGAGAATTATTCGCAGTGTCCAGTAATGTTTTGTCTTCTTCAGAATGTAGATCTCTTTCTGTTTTCCCATTAAATACCATAATTTATACGTGGAGAAAAATTAAGGCAGAGGTTTGAGGAATTGAGGTCAACGGAAATGTACACTGGAAGAACATCTTGCGCTTTTTTATGAAGAATGCCTCCATATTGCTGATAGGATTAAAAAAAATATTAAAATCTAATTGAATCGTCTATAATAAATGAACGATGATCGTCTGTCAACAGATTTATAAGAATTTAAATCAGTAAATAAGATAAAACTTCTTAGTTTGTCAAACGGTATATTATACGAGTTATATATATGTATGTATGTGTATATATATATATATATATATATATATATATATATATATATACATATACATACATACACACACACTAAGGATTTTATCTTCTAATAATCGCAAGTTCAAGTGCAACATCAGCGTATGGCGTCTTTAAGAAACAGGTTTTCTTCAGTGTGTTAACATTACTCTTTTACTCTTTTATTCGCACGCGTAAAATGTTTTAACGTCTACTTGCTAGGTCGTATTCTCTATCAGACACCCTGTATGCCTTAGGTTGTTAATATCGACCTTATGTGACGAATAGCGGTGCGACCGAGGGGGAGGGGACAACTTAGGCTGTTCTTCTAGCACTTTAAACGGAAAGTAGGGACCCCAGTGTTACTGAAATGCTATGAGGCAACGAGATAATTTTCTAAGAAAAAATAATAAAATAAAATATATAACGAAAAAGTAAACAAAATTAATTTTTAAATAGAGTGAGAACTAACTCTAATTTTTTATGCAATTAGGGTGGCGGCAGTAGCATTAGTGAATTTTCTTTTTTCTTGATTAAAAATATTGTTTAGTCCACACACGGTTCATGCACAATTACAAAAAGTGTTTGGTTCTCTCTCGGTAGTGGCACGCGCTAGGGCGAGAGGAACAGGCCAAGTATTATGAGTTGGCGCGACGGGAGAGACAGTTGCACATGCAGCTGTACCCTGACTGGTCTTCCCGCGCAAATACCAACCGAACTAAGAAGAGGAAGCGCAAACAAGACACAAACAGTGATCCTGGAGGTACCCACATGCCTCACTCCACACATTCTTACAATCCCCTCGTCATAAGGAAAGAGCCCCTGCCCCCTCTACCCTATTCATTATTACATATATACTATTATATTATATTATACATTCTTATATTACTACACTATATTATGTTGCATGTTTCCTCCCCGTCTTAGGGGTTTTGGGTCGATATCTATATTATATTATATATATATGTATATACATATATATTTGATATTATGACTATATTATTATTATTATTATACACACATGCATATACGTTCATATATACATATATATATAAATGTGACTCTATTATATATATGGTCTTTTACATTAGTCGCGAATACGGACGTGCACATACGCATGCGCACGTGCGTGCCTATGTATCTGCATTACACATTGGCAACATGTGACACACATTACGCACAGAACACATGCACACATCTCGCATACATACGCGCGCGCACACACTCGAGACAAACATCATGCATTTTATTATTAATTACGTATACAACTTTGGGGACGCTGGCCATTTTGCATTTTTACAGGGACCTACTCCGAAATCAGACAATCCTGAGAGTTTAATTTTCTTTCAGTCTTTGCCCCCCCCCCCTCTCTCTCTCTCTCTCTCTCTCTCTCTCTCTCTCTCTCTCTCTCTCTCTCTCTCTCTCTCTTTCTCTCTGTCAGTTTTTTATCTTATAAATATGTATCACCTTTTCATCCTATTATTCTTTCTCGCTATCACTCTCTTACTCCTGTACTTCGGTTCTTGATTCGTATATTTATATTTCTTTGATCGTTTCAATGTTGCCTGGATTCCTTGATTTTTATTCTAATTTTATTATTTTCATTCTGTCGTCTTAATCGAGCTACTCAGTTTATTCTCGACCTTTACATACGAAAATTTTGTTCACTAGCGCTCGCGCGATAGAGCGCTCACATCCATAATATTTTTTAGATATTTTTTTAGATATATTCCGGAGCTTACGTTTATAATACAAGTCACGACATTTCAGCCGAGTAGATCTTTGATCGTGTTTTTAAGCTGTTTTTACGTCAACGTTGCATGCTATATTATTTGTTTGACAAAGATATAAACCGTTTATTTAGAAAGTGACATAATCCGCAATCTTGAAACACATTAAGTGAATTAAATAAATTTATTTTAACGTCTTGTTAAAATGTATTACTTTAAAAATCGATCTGCATCGCTTTCAAAATAAATGATTCGCATCTTTGTCAATATGCATAGACCCTTCCTCGAAGATTATCAGTTTTATTACAGAAATCTGAATGAGATTTAAAGTAGAAATATACGCAATTACATTTTTATATTGTTTATTTGTTTATGTCATATTTCGTGTAAAATCTATTCTTTAATGTGTTTTATTTGATACCGATATGGTATGGTATCTTCGATGAAGATTTTGCGACATATCGTTTACAACTCTTTGAGATCGAACACCAAAATCAATTTTTAATACATTAATTTTAACGGAATTTTATTCCGGAATTACATACACAGGTTTAAATAATCTACACATAGATTATAATTTCGAATTTATAAAATATCTTCTTGAAAAGAATGAAAATGCATAATGCGTAATCGATAATCTTGATCGATGTTCTTGAATCTCAAAGGGTTAACGTCTCGTTCTGTTACACGCATGACTAGTTAACATTCGTTGAATTTGTTTGATATTTTCACAGAAACATAAGTTAATCAAACGCAAAAACTCAAGCACTGATTCACTCCATACGATAGATTACGTTGTTATTTCATTGACTCGTACATAACAATTTCGCACAGTTTTTTAATATATAACAGCCATATATATTATATCACCTATTTTTTCTTTATCATAGATTATTCGCGTGTTAATTTTTACAATTTTTTTACACGGCGATGTCAATAACTATGTCATTCTTTTGACAGAATGCAACTATGTAAAATAGCTATGTAATATAATCCCACTTACAAACAATCCACAATTATTGCATTAATCGTTGTTTCCCTTTTTAGGTAATAATATGAAGAAATGTCGTGCCAGGTATGGATTAGATCAGCAGAGCCAATGGTGCAAACCCTGCAGGTATGTGTGCCACGTGCAGAGCTTTCTTTCGACACCTCTAAATTTTATGCTTTAGCAACAAGACAATCGTCAGACCGTGTGTACGATCTTCGTAATTTGCGTGTAAACATATGTCAAATTTTATGAAAGCCAGTGATTTAGCAATGTCACGTTTATCGACTATATTTTTAGAAATTTTGCTTGCCCACCATTAAAACCATTAAAACTTGTATAGAAGATTGACGAAACGTCTTTGTTTATCGATATCATTAATCTCAGAGAAAAGGATCATAATGTCACACTTATATAACGTCAAGCTTCCCTTTCCGTTTAATATAACGAGTTTTATATATATACATATCATTAAATACTTTACGATAGTAACATCTGAGTAACTTATTTAAAGTATACTCTGATGCCTTAGAAACGAATGGATGATTCGGAAATTTTTGTAAACGAATTTTGACATGTACTAACGACCTTCTTTCAATTGCTCGCGCCATATCGATCACGATTGTAGCATTCTCGACTTTCGCTATCTCGTATCGGTCTCGGACCTCGTTCCGTCATCCACATGGAACTTGAAAAAGAGGAGACACCGCTATGCGACATATCTCCGCAGCGTATGTACAAATATTGGTGATTTGATACGATGCTGTACAATACGACGTGAAACGTCATGTGCAACAGGTCTTACGTCAGGAACGACTCGTGCTTGCGATGACCGTACTTTCGTCCTGTCGAATTTACAAATAGAGCATAGAGTGAACGAGGAAAGAAACAGAGAAAAGAAAGTATAGCGCGAAGCTGCGTGTGTCCGTCAGAAAATGTGTCTTCCAAAAAAAAAAAAAAGAAAACAAAGGGATGAACGACGAATCTTCTCCCTAGTTGTGCGAGTGGGCGCGATGCCGTCTAAATGTGTCCAACTGTACTTGGCTTGTAAATATCGGTTTTTAGAAGCGCACTTTCGTAGTTTGTCGTGGTGTCACGAGCCACTCGTTTTTATCATCGACTATACACTATGCCTCGTTGTCACGACGTAGCCCAAATGCCCCAACTCCCGGCTGGGTTTGTGAATTTCATGGACCTCATTAAAGGGGCGAGGACGAATCCCATCGACGATACTTTTGTTTTTTCTTTCATTTATTACACAATAAGAGAAGAACAATTTTAAAGAGCGATCACCAGATTAAGTGCCACTTGGAGAACGTAGTTTGCCAACAAATTGTGCCAATCTAACAACAATTTTTTATCACCGCGTGTATGGGAATGAATTAAAAGCGTATAAAGTTCATGTCGCAAAACGTGTAAATTCATCCTGTGCGGTTGTCTTTAGTTTATGTTTCGTCTTGCCAAAGTCGAGACTAAGAGCTTTACTGGAATACCGAAAGCATTTAGGTTGTTGTATTTGGATTGCACTCTGCATTGAATGCACGTAACTTATGCTTGTATAACGACACCATTGTGCTTTCGAGTGGTCATTTTATCATTTGAAAATTGATATTAAAGAATTGTAAAATATAATAATTAAAACGTAACTCTAACAATAGTAATATACATAAATCGTAGAGCAAGGACGAATATTCGTAGCGTTATCAGGTGCGCTAAAATTAATTTAAATCATCGCGTTAGCACGAATATTTGGGAGACATATTTTCTGATCGATATAATCATATTTTGCGCCGTCTTTCTTCGTTCCATTAAAAATTCAAGTTTATTCCAACGGGATCGGCAATATGCTAGCTGCAACGCCTAAATTATCAATCGACCATCTTTATTACTAAACTTTAATCTTTATTTTTCAATATTTGAAAATACGGCATTCTTGTTATTAAGAAACTTTACATGTTTGTCAATTAGAAAAAATGTAATAGTAACAACTATTTCTTATTTCTTATATGAGAGTGATACATAACAATGTCTGGTACCGCGTATTCTTGAATATTAAAAATTGCACAATAGTTGAATATTGGTAATCGCGCCGGTCTCGTTTTCACAATTATCAGAGAGAGATATCTAGGGAAATCAAAAGTTAAAAAAACGGTTAGCGGTAACACATTCGACGTACAAACGTACACACATGCGTGTGGGTGACGACACGATACGGTACGAGATTGAGGTGGGATTAAGTCGACGATATGTCTTAGCGAGAGAGCGCCCCTTTAATGGCTGGTGGTTGGTTTTGGCAGCCCAGTGGAGCATGGAGCGGGGATGGGCATCCACGCGAGCATAATCCATCATGGTGTGGGAAGTAGCGCGGGGGCAGGGGTCGGGGCTGGAGGTGGTGGAGGGACGGTGGGGACAACCGCCGCCCCGCCAAACACCAACACTGCCTCCAATGCTTCCTCGCCTCAGCAAGAACCCACTTATGTTAATCTCTAGTCAAGCCTATCGCCTCCCTTCTACTGCAACACTTCTTCTTAAACAGTGGTCAGTCCCGACTTAAAACCTACGGGCCTTCGTCGGTCCTCGCTATGGCCGGCTAGCCGCTCGAAAGATTTTGTTGTACGCAAACTCAATAGATAACTCATACTTTTTTCTAGCACTTTACGAAGACGTGTAGCTCGCTTAGATAATTATTGTGACAAAATACGAGCGAGGAGCCCCATAGTAAGCGGCACGACGGTGGCCCGTGATGCTCGCATTGTTTCTCATTGTTGTGGCTCTTTACAGCTTATTATTGTTATTTATTTATCCCTCTCGTTTAGTTGGAATTTACTCAGTGTTGCCCTTAGCATGGCTGATCTGTAATATATATAATATTATATATACATATACGTTTATATATATCTATATATACATACACATGTAACAGTTATTTACTCCGATTCGGAACGTTTGACACATAGAAGATCTTTATATATTTTCATTTTTTAGCATGACAGTTCGTACGATCGAGACCAAATGATTGCGTTGTACGAATGTGTTTTTTCATTTTTTTTTTTTACCTTTAATGTTTAATATTTTTTTCTTTTGTAATACAATAACGTGTTTTATACGTATAGTAACCACTTAAGGCACTTCTTTGGAAAACAAACGCGCTGGCTGAACGTGTAGATGGATTTTAAGTTGAAATTTTGCACAATTTCGTATTAAGATCTCGGATTGGATTGCAAACAACTTTAATTGCGAGTATTTTAATAAAATAGCTTTGACTATATTTGTTTAAAGTATTGTATTATACTTATCTTTATTAAACAACAAAATGCGAATAATTATTTCTCGATATCTTAGATGTACTTTATAAATCCTAAGAATATGATTCCTATGACTCGCATATTAATTATAATTACAATACACAGCTATCGATGATTTATCTAACAAAAAAAGAACAATATATGTTGCAATCCAGCACGAGAGTTTCGAATGTCCGTTAGTTGTCGCGCACTAAACGGAGTCTAACTCTCGTAAATTTTGTATAATGCTTTGATATCCAAGTGTGATTGTAAGTTAATAGCAATTTCCGTCGTTCTCGGCAGCACGGCCGATGAAACTAACTGATTCAGCTGAGAGATAAATAATGAGAGCCAATGGCAGAGCGGCAAAATGTCTCGACTGCGAAGCAGTTCTCGGACGAGGTCGGACAGGCTCACTTGTGAAAATTGTGCAGTAGCAAAATGCCTTTCTTCCTCTCGTCATACAGAATCTATTCTATCGATGTCCATCTTTTACGCGACTGAAAACTTTACTTTGACTACACTTAGTCGCAATATTCCAAGTTCCACGTAGCATACTGTATTTATTCTGGTCCATCATTGGCCGTTTTATGACAAATCGACGCTGCAAAAAAAAATGAACGCAATTCTTATCGAATTATCGATTTGCAAATGATCAACGACTCGATAGATACTTCCTAGCATTTCGACTGATTTTTTTTCCTTTATCACGTATAAATTTCTTACACGTTATGCTTGTTACGTCCAAAGATTTTGAGCATGGCATTTGCGAGCGAGTGATCAGTGTCGAGCAATCGAAGCATTGTCAGGCGCACAAAGACCGTCATTCCCTCTGGCAATTAAGGCATTTAAAAACACGAGATAATTTACTAACTCTCGAGATGGTGAAGTTTGTGCATCTGACCTTGCAATGATGACGAGTAATCGCATGTTTCTTTTTTTTTTCCTTTCCTTTTTTTTAAGTTGGTAACAACTTTAGATGTAACATTTTTCATGGACACTATGCATTTCCAACAGTGAGAATTCCATTAAATATCAAGTTCAGCGTAAAGTGCAGAGACAATTGAAGAGAATTCAGAAACAAAAGCCAAATTAAAATAAAACTTGAACGTTGTTCGGCCATTACCTGATTTATCGTAACATTAGATCGAGGCAAGGTTCTAATTATTATTTCCTAGTAAACAACATGTATAAATAAAAAAATTAACGATACGTTATTATCTAAATAAATAATAATCTCTCACAGATGGAAATTGCAGCAATCGAAAAACAAATTACATTGTGTTTTTCGAGCGCACCTAGATGAGCGTGCACTAATCGATTTCCTGTCGTTATTTGCAGACGTAAGAAGAAATGTGTCAGATACATGGGGGAGGGAGGAGACGGCGACGGCGAAGCTGACGGTGAAGCCGAGGATGACCATTCGGAGGATAACCTGGGTAGCGTAGGAGAGGCGGGAACTCCCGAAGAGGACGAGTCTCTGAGTAGTCCCGGGGGCCTATCCGCATTGTCTAGTCTGGCGAGCCCTTCGTTGGTCTTACCATCGCCCTCGAGCCTGGCCAGTCCATGCCCGTGTCCGTTGACGCCCCCGGTGCCGCCTCCATCTCTGTCGAACACGAACCAACCGCCGATGGCGACAACGACGACCACGACGACGACGACGGTGGCAGCGGCGGCGGCGGCGGCAGCGGCGGCAGCGATGGCGATGGCCGGATCGGCGGTGACGTCAGCGGCAACGCAGCAACAACAGCAGCAACAGCCGCAACCACCTCCGCAGCCTCACCGCAATCCCGTTGGCACGAATCCTCACGACATTAACAACCCGCTAAGCGTGAACCAACTGACTGGACAATGTATTAAGAGCGAGCCCGCACCTTCGGGCCCCTCCAACCCGGCGATCAGTGTTACGTAGCCCCGGCCGGACCCACGTGACCGAACTGTTGCTACACGCGGTGTCATCTATAGGGTCCGTTTACGTATGCACGCGATGAGAAGACTGGATGATGAGGAATTGACTGAGATAATGATAGAAAAACCAAAAGAGAGACTTGGCGGATGAGAGCGGGACAAAGAGAGGAGAGGGGAGAGAGAGAGAGAGAGAGAGAGAGAGAGAGAGGGGGGGGGGAGACCAAACAAGAATCTCGCTTTTGTCTAGCCTTTCTCTCGCAGTTCCGATTCTGATTGGAGGATTGTCAGACAGAGGTTTGAGGAGAGTATTTTCGAGATGCTTGAAAAAATCATTTAAGTGAGGATCGTTTATGAGTAATTGATCACACTTCGTTGGAAGACGCAAACTACAATCTAAGTGGTGTATTATCGACGATTTGAATTTGTATGGGTACGCAAAATCATTGTGCGAATCGTTGTATCGTTATTGTGGATTTATAGCGTCGCCTTCGATCGTTCTCTCCTGGCCTCGTTCTTGTCTATTCGCCATAATAGAAGTCATCCAGTGTCCAAAGTCGGGAATAATGATCAAGACATTATATACGTGTTAACGCAAGAACAGATATAAATACTATGTGCAGAAATACTCAGGACCAAGTATTTGGTTGTAGTCACCCGCTCGGCAAAAAGACAAATGTAAGCGTGAGAGAATATATGTGCATGTATGCTTGCGAAGCTGGGGAAGAGCAAGGTGCACGTCTGATAATAATGCGACTGAGAAAGCAAGCTCATTGAAGGTGCGCGTGACGCAGCTTGTAGTCCTTGTTACGTTGTGATGCCAATGACTGAGAGTCATGTTCCTGTGCCAGCTACTATACTCTAGGAAAATAATTATATTGCGGACAAGTGTAACTAGAAGCGTAAAACAGAGAAGATCCGCAAGAAAGAACGAAACGGCGCGCACACATGCGCGTGCGCGCGTGATGCGTTTTTTGTCATTTGTTTATTCGACCTCACCTCACACATCAAGTGTGTCAAGATACCTAACTTCTATGTATATGCAATTTGTTATTTTTTTAAAAGTCTATACAGTACGGTTGATTAGCGTGTAAGATCCTTATTACCGACTTTCCCCCCTTTCCCCATTAACTTTCTACTCGAATATATTTTTCTTCGCTTTCTCCCTTCTCTTTCACTTTCCTTATTTCATTTTTAATAATATTACAATTGATAAATGGCGTTATACAATTGCAAGGTTTTAAAGACGTGTTTCTGTAAAACTTGTCAAAGAAACCTTTTTATTTGTGCGGAATATAACACGCTGTTAATTATTAAGTATGAATGCGCGTATTGATACGTTAGTATTAATTGCGTATTAATTCTAATAATACCTATTAAATTTCGTGTTTATATTATCGCTGTTGCAATCAACTTTACATCATGCCGATGTTTTCATTTTTTTTAAATTCTTTTCCCGAATAGATAATAATGTCTGTTGTCAATCGACAAATTCACACTTTTGATTGAAAACAAAGACAATAACCGCAATAAATTAAAAGAAATAAAGAAAGAAAGGACCTGAATCGAAAGACTCTCGTCTTTTACAAAAAGATTGGACTGAACTACACATTGAGTCACTTATGACTAATGTCAAAAAAGGTATTTTTAATGGATCTTATCCTATATATTCATTTCTTCCTCTTATATTTCTCCTTCATGTTCGCGTCTTTATAGAAATATTTTTTGCTCCTCTTTTTCCCTTCTCACATATTAACGTGACATGAGCGTTCGATAAACGTATAGCAATGTCCGATGCGACTTAAAGATTAGCCAATTTATAATCCGTATATATGAAATTCCGCATCAGAGAAATAAATTTCTCTCTTAAATCGCGAAGTAGAAAGAAAATTTTTATCGTTGAAACAATCGCTCAATGAACGATGATTAGGAGAGGATTTTAGGAAAAAGGTTTTATGATATCCTAGATAAAACAATATTAGATTTTACTAACGTTTCAGTTTTCTCTCTTTTCATTAACGAAGTTTTGCATGTGGTTTCGAATATTATAGAATAGTACAAGTGTTTGTTTCTAGATGCAAAATGACGTTATAAATATTTTTTATCGGCAAACTATGTTTTTTTCTTATGTTTCATAATATATATTATATTGTTTATCTCGTATATCGGTGTAACGTGCAAATGTAAAACGTACTATTTGGACATTTAATTAGACCAATTAATTGGCGAAATGATATGAAAGAATGAATATTCTTCATTGTGTCACGCATTTCTGTGTTGTAAAAAAATCTAAGCCAACAGTCTCTTTTTGTGAATAGAATAGAATTGTTAATCATACGCTAAAAGATGGTTCGTGCAATCTTGTAAAAGAATACTAGCTTTTTATCTTTCTTGCTTTATTAAAATTTTTAACGTTGTTAATTTTTAAATTTTTTATTCTTTTACGATGCATGTTTTACATTTTTACGAATGTAACAATTTTAAAAAATCTTTTTACAATAACATATTTACACACACGATAGTACGTTTTATAAAAAGCTAAAATCACGTGTGCGCAATTTCGAGCATGCCGAATATAGAATTGCAATGAGAATTGTTAATGACTGATCTCGTTCCGTTATGCGACATTTTGATGCAATCTTAATTTTTTTCTATTATCTAGCATCGAACCGGAAAGAAATGCGCTAGAGGTCCTTTATATAACGATTGTTCCGTAAGAGTTTATTCTTCAGAGAGCAATTTTTCTTTTTTGTACATAAAATAAATACATTTTATAAAATGCATTTGTTGCGGCGCATGGGAAAGTGCAATGGAGGTGCCAATGAAAGAACGAGAGATTGCGCGCATTCGTGCGCTACGTAACGGAAGTAGACGTTGTACGAAGATGCGCGCGAACGTCTATGACAATATCTTTTCCCTTCTCTCCCTTCCGCAATGTGTTTCTCCCTCTTTATACTCTTTTTTTTTCTTATTTTTTATTTCATCGACTGAAATGATTCGATGTTTATACAGCGAACACGGCAAGAGCCGCTATAGGAACGCATCGCCGAGTATAGCAGCAAATTAAACGTGCCATAACAACGTCATGCCAATATTACTGATAATACATATTGTTTTTTGACATTTATATTTCATTCAACTTGGTTCTCTGTCGGCCGTGAAGCATAGGCTATTGATGCGAATTCGCCTTTTTCTCCTTCCTTCCATCGCCCTTATCACTCGTCAAGTCAACACATTCTCTCCTTTCCTTCCCGCCTTCTTCGTTTGTCGATCGAACTCATTAACAGACTGAAAATGGCATTTAGTAGAAACTTTTTCGCGAGTTAATTTGTTTCATTGAACGATCTGTATGTATACGATCGAAATGTAGACTCTCGCGCGTACAAGGACGTTCGATCGAAGAACCGAAGTACCTACCTATCGAATAAGTACGGGACAAGGACAACCAGCAACGTCTCACGAGAGACAAGTGCGAGAGAAAAGGAGGCGGCGGCGGCAATAGAGACGTAGTATGGCGAAAACGAGACTCGTCAAGTCTCGTGCGAGATTGTTTCATTATCGTACGTGCACTTGTACATGGCGATGACCGCTATAAGAGTGACACGCGAGCGGGACCGATTTTTCTTCGATGCTACGAGAGAAGCGGTATCTCTCTCGCCTTTCCTACGAGGAAAGAAAACGTCATGGACTATCTCGAGTTCGCTCGCTGTCTCCCTTTCCCTCTATTAGGACCGACAAGGCGATGTCACCTAGGATTCGGTGGCAGATCACTCGTTCGTGGTTCGACGTTACCGGGTATGGAAAGAGAAATGTATCCCTGGGACACGAAATGCGAGCAAACTCGCTCGATACGGCCTACAGTCTACTTGAGAAGAGAGGGTATCGAGATTTGCTTGCGAGTCGCAGATGACCCCTTTCCACCGGTGACGAGGGGTGACCAAGCTCGTGCCGATCGAGACGGGTTCGAAGCTCGTGTCTCGCTTCAAAAGAATAATTGTATCATATTGTATAGTATCAATCGACAGTTCTCAGCTGCGTTGTACAGTGTTTTCTAAGTATCTAGGCTGATAGCGCGCGTGTAATTGAGAAAAAGGAACATTGTATTTACATTAATAAGCGATCTGTATCATTCATTCTCGTATAGTCTGTACTCCTACTCATGTAGATGCTAAAAGTGATTTGTGTCATAAAGAAAACCTATAAATAAAATTAGCACTTTGAGAACGTTGTCGGCCGCGTGTACGAATTCTTTCTCACTTCCATTTATCTTTCGTTCAGCAAAACGCGAAAGTTTTGTATGCGTCAGTCTGAAAATCGTGGATTATTTTCACAAATTCTGAAACTTTTACATAGATTTATTACGACTTTAAGATATTTCATATCGCTGTATCTACTTGGTAGATCGTAAGAAGGAAAAGTCACTAAGAAATAAGACTTAATGTTGATGTTTAGATGGAGAAACGTTTCTCGTGATCGAAAAGAAATGCAGGCTCAATACGTTTACCGCGTTCAAAGTGTATATGTTCGGCCGTTTGAGATTACAATTGGCTACGAATATCTTGGCCATTTTTACGATACTGTTACACTTGAACATACACGCAGCGCCGTCGTATGTGGGTCTACCCCGATCGTTTCTTGAGCATGGGTCGAACATGTAGAATTTACCATAATACTGCATCACAGCCACTGCCAGGTTGGTTGTGTGTAATATTCCAGCACAATTGGCGCGGAAGAACATGGTCAGCGCCTCATACAGATCAAAGACGTCAAGTATTCCTGCGGTAGTGTGCTCGTGAATGTGAATAGAAACCTTCGAATCACCTACGATGAACACGGTGAGCAACTCGCTGGGCGATAGGTTTCTGACACCCGATCGAGCGACTCGGGCACTCTCCGAGTACAACGAGTCGCCGTACCTGACCACCGCATCGATCAGCTCGGAGGTCCACGTGGATGGCACATGCAATAATCCAACTACAACGGCGACCGCCGCGATTGCTGTACTCTGCAGACCCCTGTTTCTCAAGCTGAAGGCGCGATGATTCATGTGCAGACTGCCATGCAGAACGCTTAACTCTTCATCCACGATCTTGTATCTGCTCAACGGCTCCACGTTTAACATTACTGTCCTTTCAAGGATAATTGGATAGGTAATTGGGATGGTACGATCCAAATATGGTTGAAAACCATCTGGACATGGCAATGCTTCGAGCATGACGTTTTTTACGATTACCCGACAAATTTCGAAAGTTCCACGTCTCTCATGTGAATCAATATTCGCCAAAATTATATCGTATAGAGGTTTCATGCAAGCAAACCACATTACACATGAGGTTCCACGGGAATCCGGTAGACCTTGATCACTTTTGGCTCTAGGATCGTACATGAAGTAAACTCCTAGATCCTTCCAAATGGCAATCATACCGCGATCGGTTACTAGAATACCGGCCCGATTATCGTGAAAAAATTTTTGCAAACCTTCCTCGAGTAAAATTGGAGAAGATAGCGATTGTTCTCGTCGAGTCGCTCTCTTTTTGTCTTTGTCAGTCCTTTCTTTTGCCTCTTCTTGATCCTTTTTATTATCTTCTGAGACAAAAGGTATAATCAGACCAGTCACGGTGTTAGATTCGACGTCAACGGTTAAAATATTAACACCTGAAAAAATAAGTTTAATCATTTTTATAAATATTAGAGAAATTACATTAACAAGGATATTTAAAAGAAAAGAACACACAAATAAACACTGTTGATTCCTCATTCTCATTTGATTCTCTACTGTACCATTATCTGATGTTTAGCTTTAATAACGCAAACTTGTTGTTATTATGACTGAGGATGACTAACAATAAGTAATATAATCGAAACATCTTACGTAATATTAATAAATTACATCTTACAATTTTCTTAGATCTTTGAGCTCGTTTTTTTACTATTCTTTTTTCATAATTGTTACTTTGTAAACTCGAGCTTATTTAATGACATTTCTTTTTTTTAACACACAGTATTGTTTGTATACAGTTCTCAGAATAAATTTTAAAGCAACAAAAAAGAAAGATGTACAGACATACCTATATGAAATATTCTGATAATGTCCTTCGGTTTCGGTCTCAATTCGGTAGATACGTTTCTTCTTGTCTCTTGATGAACGCTACTGCCAATTGCTAAGATCTCGTCCATAGTCTTCTTTGTCCAAGTAACGGGACTCTTGACAACCGACATACCGAGCGCAACAACGCAATTTGCTGCTGTTTGTCGACCGCGCAGCGTCTCTGGAAAGATCTTGTCGCCCTGATGATAGCTTCCGCGCAAGATAGCACGCGCTTCGCCTCGTAATTTTCTGTAAGCGTTGAAAGGAGGCAGATTTGCCCGTCGAATCGCCGGACTAGGATCGAGTTCCCAAGGTAGTGGTTTATCCCAGTCCTGTACGTCGATCGCGGTAATCTGATAATCGCCTTCGCTTCCCAAATGGCACAGAAGATATTCTACGAGAAGACGCGTGTCCTTAAACCTAATCACTCGCGGTATCGTAGATACAGTATTTGGAGATTCACGATTTTCTTCTGTAGTAGTAGACCAATCAGGTATCAAAGTATAATATGCGTTATCAACCTTCCATATAGCTAGATTTAGGTTTCCTCGCACAGTCAACACGCCAGCTTCGTACTTGTTGAAAAAACTGTCGATACCGTTCTGCAAATTTTGAATCTTGGGAGGTTTCCCGGCAAGACTACCCGCTTCAACACAGTCCTTGATTGTTAGAACGATGCGCCGGGAGGACAGAAAAAACTCACTAATGATCTCATTTATTAGGGGTATCGAATCGTTGCCGAGTCTTTCGACACACTTTGAATGCAACTTATCGCCAGTAATGATAATTTCGTCAAGAACTGATGATGTCCACTGTCTCGGTTGATAGACCTTTATTAATTTTTTATGTTAGTCATTTAGCACAATCTAGTTACAAATAAAAATTTTATATATATATATATATAAAAGAGAAAAAGCGAGAGAGAAAGAAACCTTGGAGAAGACGATAGCCATCGCTGCAATAGCCGCACTTTGCTTGCCGTGATTTGCTTTGTTCAACATTTCGTGCGTCATAGTGATGTTACCGTCGATGTGCCAAACACCGTTGTCGAGTTTCGGAAAATGATGCCACAAATCTTCACCAGAAGTTGTCTTCTTAACACGTTCAGCTTCAGTCACTCGTGTCTCATAAACATTCTCGATTGAGACAGCATCGATGACAAAATCGTCAACCTCCCGTGCAACTGCCCGAAGGACACCAGCTAATGAAGGAATATCGGTGAACCACATTACTGCCGCAGTTCCATCTCTCGGTTCGCCCTGAACGTCCCTGCCTCTGGGATCCATTGTAAAGAACACTTCGCCCTCTTTCCAAATCGGCATCATTACGTCACCCTGACGAAATACTCCCATCGCATTTTTTTCAAAAAACTGTTCCAACAGTCTCGTCACGTCAGTCATTCTTCCGGTAATGGATTCTTCTTCAAGATCGATCAACATTCGATTAACTCCAATGGCGAAATCCTCTGTGATTTCCGACGGGAGGAGATAATTTCGAGGTAGTTCCTCCTCAGTTTCCACTTCAGGTAGATTCATCAAATTCTTGTTGGTGAATTTATCGCCTATTCTCAAAATGTCATCTACAAGCTCGCGATACCATAGAAAAGGATCATAAAGTTTTGTCATAGCCAATGTTGTCAGAGAATTAGCGGCCTGTTGTTTATCTCTCGTTGGTCGTTTAAAAGTCATTTCATTTTTTTGATCGATGGTACCTAAAAGTAAAGCTCCAGTGTTGCCTAAGTTGGAATAATTATTCAAATTTGGCATGATTGGTATCTGTTTGTCTGCCTCGATTTCCTCGTTTGTCATCAACGCACCGATAAAAACATTCTTCAACTCGTGTATCATAAAATCGTCTCCGCCTTCAACATCTTTTCCCGCATTGTTCTTAATAAGATCTGTTAACGCTGAAAGATTCGAAGAACGCACCAAGCAGGCAGAATTCTCTTCGTTTCTCTCTGTCGACAATTGACCTAATTTATCACGAGGGTTCGGGTCGAAATAATAATAAAATGTCTCCTCTTTTTTATCTTTGTTTTTAATCTCCTCTTCCTCTTTCCACACAGCTGCTGAAAGTTTTTTCGTCTCAATTACTCCGTAACGTTTGATCTCAAAAAATTGACGTAATCCTTCTTCCAAAGTTAGCGCTTTAGAATCATCCGATGCCAATAAATCCCCGACAACCGTTGCCTCTTCGATATCGATAGTTACTTTTCTATTTTTAAAGTACAAGTTTTTCTTGAGATCCCGAACAAGAAATAATCTTTTTTCTTCCATTTCGGCAGGTTTGCACCAATTATAATAAGTGTCGCCTTCCCTAATTACTTCATCGATGGTCTCGCTGTTCCATTTTGCTGCTGGTGTTTCCTTCGCATTCACCAAGGCCACAACTGACATGGCGAGACTTTGAAGTCCTTGGTTCTCCTCGAATGATTCATCCATGTTGGATATTCTACCTCGCAATACCCATGTTTTACCAGCTATGCCGGGCTGAAAGTCATTCCAAGCTCGAGTGCCAGGCACATCGTCCATGATTGTGATATGTCGGATAATGAACCGATCATTCTTTTTCGTAGGATCAACGTTCTTTAAGAATAGCGCAACCAAAGAGTTCACATCTGGAAATCGAATCACGCAACAATTTCCTACCTCCTTCTCATCGTTTTGTTCAAATTCCTCTTCCTTATCTCTCTTTGCAATTTTAACAGTCTTCTCTTCCCTTATCCTGATCCCGGCAGCATCACAAGATCGCGGATTGAAAAGATAGTAACAGCTATCCTGACTCCAAACTGCCATTGCCATTGAAGTCGTTTCGATCACACCTTCCTCGTTCAGCAGAAAAAACTCTTCCATTGCCTGTTTCAGGTTCAAAACCGGTGGTACTTTTGAATTAATTGTACCAGTCACGGTGATTAAGTCGACATCTACTATTAGTTTACGATCTTCTATTTGGATTTTTGTGTTGTTTAAATCGGCAGCCGTCATCATCTTTATTGTTGGTTTGTTAAATTTAACATTAGCGTATAGTAAGTCGCCTAACCTTAGAATTTCGTCCAGCTTCGATATCATCCATGTCTTTACTGGATGCACTTTCTTCATAGCGATAGCCATTACACAATTTGCTACATTTTGTTCACCCTTGCCCTTATACATATCACTCTCTTCATGGGTCAGACCATGAAGAATCGCTATTTTACCGGGTAATTCTTTAAATGTGGACGGGACGTTCACGCGCATGTCATCATATGAATATCCCGTGTCAAAATCATTTCGATTCACCAGCAACTGCGTAGCAAAACTTCGATCGATACTATAATTTGAAATAGTGATGAACAACGGTTCTTTCTCAATCCTTGCGAGTGTTTGCAACGTTTCCTCTTTAGGCAGAGGCTTAGTGCAATCCACTTTGTGATCATCGATATCCACATGATTAATAGATCGTAATACACTTTTCCGAACTATTGGCGGACCGATGACATCTAGACGACCAACGAATCCACGGCCGACCTATGATTTTTATATAATTTTTTTCTTATATAAAAATCTTTTTATGTAAAAAATATTTAAACTTTTTTCTACTACTTTATCACTATACAGAAATTAAAGAATATTCTTGTTTTGACAATATCTATAGTTTCAAAACGGAAATCTTGAAATAAAATCATATTGCGTTAAGTCAAAAAGATTTACTTGCATGAAGATTTATTTTAAAATTTTATATAGGTTAACCAAGAAAATGATATTTTTGTTATTTAAGAATAATTTTCTTGAATGGAAAGGAAAAATGTTGGATAGAAAATACTACATGTTCAAATCGAAGATTATAATTTTCTTAGAATAAAATTATCAAAACAATTATATTATAATTTTGAAATAACACTTACAGTATTGAAATAAAACTATAATATTTTGAAATTCAAGATTTTCAAATTTTTCTAAAAAATTATATATTATTGTTTATATATGAAACAATAATCGCGTTTATATATGAAACATAATTGCGTTAATTTGAATATATATAATTTGAATATAAGTTTTAATTTGAGAGTAATTGTACTATTATTATTCTGTTACTATTACCTTTGTGACACGCAATACGGTGACCTTGTCGATGCAATATCGAGAGTCATAGCGCCAATTCAGGTTCTTCAGCAAATGGTCGTGTAAATCATTCATATTCTTAAATCTCATGAGGCAAGCAGTACCATCAGGATAACGCAAACCAGTCTCGTCGCATGATGCTGGATCATAATAGAAGAAGCCATCATCGTCAGACTGACGCCACACTGCGACGGAAGTACCCTGAACGGTGATCACTCCGGAATCGTTACTCTTTAGAAATTTTCGAAGGCCTTCGGCCAAATCTGAACCAATTGACTTGCTAAAGAGATTGCCGTGGATACCGCTGTCTTCAATACTGACCAGAACTTTGTAGAAACCAATATAGAACTCATTATGAACGAGATTAGTTTTCATGTACTCTTCGTCTTTTAGCTGACTCCTTGTCAAGCTTATATGAAACAATTTGTCACCATATTCTAGTACTTGATCGACATGATCTCTCATCCACTCCTTTAGTTCAAACAGGCGACCGTAAACGATGGCTATTATCGAGCACGGCGCCGCTTGTCGTCCTCGACTTTTCACCGTGAAGCGGCGATCGTTCATTGCACGGGAACCTCGAAGAATAAACGATCGTGGTGTTAGAACTCGGAAACGATGCAATCGTTTTCCGAAATCACTCCGAAATGGAACTTTCTTTTCTTTAATTTGTCTTGTATCGCCATTGCCGATACTGCCAAAATTTTCCGTGCCTTCTAATTTCGGTGAAAATTTACTTTTCGACATTTCTCTTGAGATATTTAGATAATCCAAATGTATATACGTATATGTCTTTAAAAAATTAAATTAATGTTTAAAAGATATGTGCATGCATTATGTGATAATTTGATAATTCTATAAAATTGAGTATTTTTAATAATTTATACGTTATAATACTTACTTAACCTATGATAAAAATCAGTAATCGAATTAATCGAAAAGTGATATTAAAATATACTTTTGTTTTGCGTTTTTATTGATATGAAAGTTAATGTAACATGTAAAATTTTATTTTAAATAGTTTCACTTGTAGATTTACAAAAATAATTAAAATAAGTCTCTTGTACAAAGAAAGTGCTCTGTCAAAAAATTAATTTGAAACTGAAACAAAAGATAGGGATGATGCCTCACAAAAAATCTATAATTTTGCTTGCACATAATAAGTACAAGTTTCTGAATTCCAAAAAATTGTAATAAAAATTATACTCAAATATCTTAAAAAATATAAAAAGGTAAGATTTTAAAGATAAGAGATGTACAGGAGAAAATCTGTAATTATACCTAAAACTTTATTACATCAACATATGAAAAATGTAATAAATACTATAAATACAGAAATATATAAAATAAAGCCAAACAACTCTTCATTGTAGTAATATCGATGTTTCCTTGGATGATTAAGCTTAAAGATGTACATGCACACGCACGCACGCACGCACGCACGCACGCACGCACGCACGCACATACACACGCACACACACACACGCACATACACACACACACACACACACACACACACAATATACATAATGAATAACAAAAATCAAGTTGCATCATCGCTACAATCTTCGAATTTAATACGCAAAATAGTAACTATGTCTTATGAATAATCAAAGAACTCTGTTGTCCATTATTTAACGATAACAAAATTTTGATTAGCTGTCACGCAATGACAGAAGCTCTTTCGCTAATATTCTTTATTTACAATATATATATAAAATTTGTATATGTGTTTGTATGTGTATACACACGCGCGCGCATACATATGTATATGCATATATACACTTAACCGGTCTAATTATATTACAGTAACAAGTTACCAAAAAATATCTACACTTAAAAATCTAGATATATGTGATATATACATATAAACACGCAATTTTATATTCGCGTGTATGTATGTGTACGGTCGTGCATATACCGAAAGATAGCTAAATGCAAAAAAATTAAGAGAATATTCCATGGCTTATTTTATTATAAAAATATCCTATAACCACACACACACACACATACACAAGATTAAAACTGTTTCATGTATTTATAGTATTTATTTATAAGTTTTTATTTTATATTTTAATTCAAAAATAGCTAGAAAAAGGCAATTTTCATACTTTCAAATTAAGAGTTAAAAAAATTGTTAAATTCCTTAAAAATCTTAGTATGTGGTGTATTATTTAGAAAAATTAGTTTAAATTCTTTTATTTAAAAAATAAATATTATTATTATACGCATGCCCCTGGGTCTAAAAGTTTTATCAATATTAGAAAATAATTCTTAATATCATAGGCACGCATATTAATTTTAAATTAAATATTTTTATAAGCGTTTTCTATAGATTTTCATATTTCTTTCTCAACTTTAATACCCAATATTTTGAAAACAAAGCACTTTAAGATATATGGTTAATCGAATTTTTTCATAAAATAAGCCAAGACTTCGTTTAAATTTTTTGTACTTATCGTATATGTGTACACACACACACACGCGCGCGCGCGCGCGCACACACGAACGCACAAACTATTTATTATATATACATATACATATATATATTTTTTATATATTTGTTACTTCTTATGTAATTAAAAACATCAACGAGAGGCTCTTCCATTAATAGAAGAGGATATCTTCCCTTATCATGTGCGTGTAAATACATCATCTTTATAATACATAGTCATAAAAGTATATGCACATGTCACATTTCTCTTTACGTATACCTGCATATATCTATACATATGCATATTCGAAAGTGTCGTTTGGCTTATGTTTTTTATGCGAGTCTCCAACCGGGAAATAAAAAATATTCTCACAAATATCAAGTCGATTTAAGCTCTATAAATGGAAATTCTCTTCACTGCATATGAAATATCCATCCTGAATAGTAACAATATAAATAGGTTTATACGCATTATTGTGTATACATACGTATACATACGTATACATACAAATAAATGCGCGCAATATATATTACTCTTTGCAAATATATATCTGTAATATCTGAATGCGTCTGTGTTCACATAGTTCATTCTCACATTGGCGTAACGATTAGCGACACGTTATTGTTCTACTACACATATGTATCAGCTGAGAATGTGCCTACATACATTACGCATATACTTCAAAAATATATTCCTAATACGGCGTTATCTGTTTCATGTCGAATGCGCGCGAGAATGTTAGCTAAAAATTTCACAGTGAATTACATTAATCTTATTAAAATATATATTTAACAGTTACACGCATTTATAATTTGAATTTCAAGAAGAAATATCAGAGGTGACCTTAAGGGTCACATCGGTATTGATCCGCCAGTCGATTGCTATGTTAATTAAGACCACAAGACCACACGACAATTTATTCTTTCTTTTATTTATCATCACAGACGGAAAAAGAGTTAATTAGTATTACTAACATTAACGCATTTCTCTCCCTTCATCATTCTTTTTTTTCATAACTTGCATGAATTTGATTTAATTATTAAACATATCTGTGTATGATCGTATAATTCTTTTAACAAATAATAAAAAAGCTATATAAATCAACTTTATACAATTTAATTCCAATTGATTAATCAAATGATGTAATAAAAAATATAATTTTTCACATAAACTCTTCCGCGAAGTGTTGTAAGAAATGTTTTATTATTTATTTAACCTACATATATACAAAAGAGATAACAAAAATCCGACTAAAATGGTAAAGTTGCAAATGCGTTTCGTACATATTAGAGATTCAACAATGAATCACATATGGACAAAATAACAAGTCACCCTTAACGCATTTTAAACTATGATTAAATGTTACTTGGCATTTTTACAATATACATACAGTAAACACGCGACTTTTATCAAATATTAGGAAAACAAATAGTCACGCAATTTATTACCGCTTACATTATTAAATGAGATTCATAATCGTCTATATATATTCGACTCTTCAAATATTCAAATTTCGTCGTATTTTCATCGACATCATTTAGGTTGTTCTTGTTCTTTTTCGCTGCACTGTTGCACTTATGTAATAAATTAGACTGTGATACATACATATTTGTTTCATTCTAACTTATTGCACAAGTGTAGCAGTGCAGCGAAAAAGAACAGACCAATTATGTAACTTTTTTCCTCAAATGAGGAAAAACATAACAAGGCAAGAAGTGCAAAAATCATTGAAATAACGAAATGCGAGAAGAAGAAGGAAGAGAGAATCGTACGAAAGATCGAAGATTATTCATTAATTTGTAATTCGATCTTTCCACGAATGCAATTTTTTTATATTTTGCACGATTTATTACATTGCCTTTGTTGTGTGTGTGTGTGTGTGTGTGTGTGAGCGCGCGCGCATGTGTCTACGACAACATTCGGTGTATGCATAAGCATATACGACTTTATTCCACGAAAAAACGAATGCTTCAATACTTTCCTTTTTATTTTTTATTTTTTCATTACTCTATATATGATATTTTTATATTGTCACTTCCGAATAAAAGGGCGTTAAGGCAGAAGCCGTTTTGAAAAAGGCTTTAACTCTGAAGCCGATTGAAAAAGGTTTTAACTCAAAAACCGATTGAAAAGGACGTTAACTCGGAAGCCGATTGAAAAGGACATTAACTTGGAAGCCGATTGGAAGAGGCATTAAGTGGAAAGCCAGTTGAAAAAGGCGTTGATTCACCTGTTAAAATTTTTCGCTTTATTTATTTTCGCAACACTGCCGAAATAATTTTAGTGCTTAATTTAAAACATAAACGTATTGAAACGAAAATGAATATGCACATATAGGTAGAAACAATACTGTCAAAACTTAAATTGAAGCAAAAATTTTGAGGGCGCGAGTTAACGCCTTTTTCAACCAGCTTCTGAGTTAACGCCGTTTTTAATCGGCTTCCGAGTTAACGCCCTTTTCAAACGGTTTCTAAGTTAACACCCTTTTATTCAGAAGCGACGATATATTGATTAATAATGAAAGCTAAAAATGAAATATATCTTTTAGAAATTTAATATCCATGATCTATTACAAAGTTGTTATAAATAAACTTATCCAAATTTTTCTACGGCAGAGAGAGAGAGAGAGAGAGAGAGAGAGAGAGAGAGAGAGAGAGAGAGAGAGAGAGAGAGAGAGAGAGAGAGAGAGAGAGAGAGAGAGAGAGAGAGAGAGAGAGAGAGAGAGAGAGAGAGAGAGAGAGAGAGAGAGAGAGAGAGAGAGAGATTCGGACTGCAAATCGACAATAATTTGTATATGTAGCAAGTAAAAGCTCCAAATTTCATGTTTGACTGGTTACTTATTAACTATTGTAATGTAACCAAAGGTACGAAATCTTTGTGATAAATGGCAATATTGTTGAAACATTTTATCAATGCTCAGTATGCTTAGTTCGTCATTATATGATTTAACATTTACTATTGAGCGTTCTTGTTTTGGTCCCACGAATTTATACAATCCTCCAATAGTGAATACTAAATATTTCTTTCTGATAAAGAATGAAGGAAACAATTTTGAAGATAAGGTGGAACTAATTACAGCATATACATCACGTAAATCTACAGTACATATTTGGCAAATTCGTTTGAAATCGTTTTTTCATCGGAATAATTCGTATTGCAAATGCTAAGTCAGGGGCGAGGACGTCTAGATATTGGAAGTCAAGACGTCGACTCAAGTCAAAAATGTGATTCAAAGATTCGTTTAGAGGAAGGATTTAGATTTTGTTCTAATATTTATCTACAATGGCTCTTTAAAGATTACAAATATTTCTTATTGCACGGTATCGCTCGAACTTTTATAAAACACATTTATTCTATGTCTACTTATTTATTATATTACTTTCGATTTGTAGCTATTAGAAAATATAAACGCCTTAAGCGAATTATTAATATGTATTATTATGTATTAAATTGAATAACTTCCTCCATTCGAATCTTTACAATATTATAAAATTCATCTTTCTATATCTATTCTTTAAACTGTATATAACTGTATTAGACTGTATAAATTGTATAAAAATGAAGCAAAAAATAAATTTGGGCTAATTGGACGATAACTTTACATTAAAGAGCACGGGTATTGTGTTTAAAAGTTCACGATTGAATTACAAAGTGAACAAAATTCATGCTTCAACAATGAATATGCATTCGCTCTTAAAACAATCGTACGTCCCATGTATATTCCTTTGTATGTAGTGAACTTTTATCAGAAATTTTATCACTCCACATTAATAAGCCTCGATTTATATACATATTTGTGTGTTCATGTGTGTTGTGTGTGTGTGTGTACGCGCGCACGCACGCGGGCGTAAAATATTTACAATAAAAGTAATTTCTTTATTTTTTAACAGTCTCTATCATGAAATCAAAACAAGTATTAACTATCTCGATTAGGATGCTTGGCAAGAAATCGTCGAGGCCAGGGTAGAGGCCAGTCATATTGTCGTGGCACTGTGCCGCCTACATTCTTCTCAAAATATTTGAAAATGGAAAACCACCAGAGCCGGGCCAAAAAGTTGTTTGGTCCGAATTGCTACAAAAATTTTGTCTTGTAGATTAACAATATATAAATTACACTACAAGTGTTTATTATTTCGTAATATTTGATATTATAATAAACTAAAGTTTATTACCATATAAATGAATGTTATATTACATAATTAATGTTATTTAAAACTATATTAATTACGATTTTTTAGATCAATTATCTTTGTCGCAAAGTAAAAAATTTTCAACGTTTAAAAGAAAAATGTACCTTGAGATTTGGGTTGTTGGCTAGCGTGTGATAAATATACCACAAGCGCGTAGTAACATAGTAAGCTATAAGTACATCCACTGTATAGTGACCATGAGCTACCAACACCATAATTACCCCGACGAGTACCGCCAGGCCAGCTAACCAATGGATCGGTTGACATCTCCTCGGAGAATCTGAAATGCATTACGTATCGTTACAAAATTACACTGACGTCACACGTATATCCGCATTTGTATCTCAAACAAACGAAGGTACATACATTCCTTAATGATCAGGTAACTGAGTACAAGCACAACCGTATGCCCACTGTAAATGTAATCTCCGCAATAAGTATGTTTGCCATTAATGGATAAACCAAAGCCGGAGATGAGCTGGAGGACCCTCTTCGTTACGAGAAGCGGACTGGTATTATTCGCCTTTGGGCTGCAATAGTAAGTTTTACTAGCGATCGGTAACACTGTCACGTACATCGTGATACTCCTCATCATGTAGAGCAAGCCCATAAGCAGAAATATTCGTCTAGCTACTATGAATCTGTAGAAATAAATTTGATCGTTAGAAAACATCTTATATATAATCTTTAACCAAGATTATTCGACATTGATTTACTTTGCGTTTTATACGTACCTATGTTTATGAAAAATAATAAAAACCATCGCGGAATTGGACATGATCATAATTAGGATTTCCGAAACATTAAGCGCCCAATCTTGAGCGGTGACATTGTCCAGTATCACGTCGGGAAGCGATCCGTACGTGTTTCTATCTGGAACGCGCTCGTGTACCATCGCAAGGGAAGCCGTCGTCAGTATGAAGTTTACGACCATAAATAGAAACGCTGTAACGGAAAGTAGCAGTTTATATACATGTCTGTTCGAATATAATTATCGTGCCATTTTCTTCTTTCGTATATTGCTCTTTCCGTTTCCGACAATATACTCAAAGAAATAACGGCGGTATTAATCAACTCAGTCGTGCAACGACCATCCGCATCAGATTATAACAGATCTACGTAACGGAACTCGCGAAATTTGCTGCTCTGTGCATTTGTGTACATTTTGCAAACAGTAGGGAACATCCAGTTGCTCGCTTCGATTAACTCTAATGCAAAAAGTCATCGCACGAGCTCGAGGAAAGAGGAGTTCGATCCGAGAGAGGCTCTCTGTAAGAGACGAAGCTGTGCGAGCAGACCGGTGTATCGAACGAATACCAGGCCACATAACGACCTCGATCTCGATGGACTCCCCGCTGTGAATCAACGTCACATATACGAAGCCAAGCGCTGAAGAGGCTCCGAGCTCCAAGGCTGGCAAAATTAATCGACAAGTTTTTCGCTTAAAAAAATTTTACTTAGAAAATTTATTTACCAATTGGTTGAGCGTAGTAAAAATCAAGGAAATTGATCGGCCATATCGAGAAAACTATTTCTCTAACATATTTCTCGAAGAGATGTAGTTGATATTATTTAATAATTCAAAAGTATGCACGCATGTTTGTTTCAAGATTTTAACTGTATTAATTATATTAAATGCAAATATAGCTTGGTGGAAGCAAAATTAATTTTTTTTTAAGAATTTTTGTAAGTCTTGAACCTTTATTTTAAAGTTCTAAATATAAAGTATAAACATGCTACACGATTGGATGGAACAGAATCTTCATACGTGTCTTTTTTGAAGATACATGAAAGAGATAAAGCCTTCGGATTTCCTTGAGGAGAGATCATCCTTTAAAATGACAACTTTAACTTTCGCACGTTTTTTTACCGAGAAAAGTTTTCCATTTTTCCTTGGGGAAACGTGGCTCCTCGCGAAGCGGCGCCGGTATGTCGATCTTGACGATGCCGCTACCGGAGCCGTTCGGTATCCCGGGGTGTCTTCCCAGGCTTTCGATATCCTTCTCATCCTCGTCATCCTCGTAGTAGTCTGAGCCCGAGGCCACTCCGGACCACTTGTCCTTGCTCTTGGACAGCGGCGCGCCAGGCAATAGCGGTTGCCGTTGATAAACATCGCTGGACTGCGCCATCCCACTGCTGCTTCCATCAACGGCCGCCTCGACGTCTCTCTCGTGGTCCTCCCCGGCGCCCAACGGTCGATCGAAACTTCCGTAATCGTTGTGCAAGCTAGTGGCCTTGGGATCCAATACCATCCTGCACAGAACAGAAGTTGACTTGTCCTGATCCGACGAATCTCGGGATAAGCCTTGCATAGAAGCAAAAGGCACTGTCTCACAATCGAAATCGCGCATTCGGCGATTCGTATCGTTATTGGTGATGAGACAGCGCGAAAGGTGAGGAGAAACGTGTGGATTTAGAGAAACGAAGCTGACCTTGGCACGCGCTACTTGATCGCGTGGCAGAATAACCGAGCTATTGTTGAATAAAAAAAAAACTGCTTTATGCGCACGCGTCTGCATATAAAATACAAGTGACACACCACTGTCTATCCCATCGAATCATCCTCGCGCTGTGACATTCCAAGTTGCAACTCGTAATTAATCGTTTCAAACATGTCATCTTTTCATATTCTTATCTGGGATGTATTAACTTTCTTTTCTCATTACGTCAAGGATATTTTCAAAAAAAAAAAAAAAAAAAAAAAAAGAAAGGAAGAAAAAATCAAAGTTTATTTGACTAAACGTTGATCGCTCGCCCAGCGCAACGATCAGGGCATCGATAAAACTGGTGTTACACGTGACACACATCTGCGAACGGGACATATTTATTTGAAGCGTTCATTGCGCGTCACGCCCCGTAAAGCACGATATTTTTAGAAATTTCCCGACGTATAAAGGGAAAAGGTTATTACTACCGGAAAGAAAGCGTGTATCCCGTCGAAGTTCGAAATTGAAAATTGTTCACTGTTTATCCGTTGATAGAGCCAAGATCCATTTTTTGCGACGCCAGAATCGTAACCGGAAGCATCATCGGTATTATATTATCCAGGGGCTCGTGTTCCAAGATGTGCCCAACTAAGGTAACGATCAGTCAAATGAGACATGCGGTGAGGTAAAAAAAAATTTATGACACGTACTTATATTTCTTTTTCCTACACCGCAAAAAATAAGAACGATTAACATGACAAACGTAGCGTCGAATATAATCCGCGGGTAAAAATATTTTGATTTTCTTACGTAGTAGCATCATTATATGTATGTAACGAATCTCTCTTTTCATCCGTACCTTGTGCACATCATTCGACATCTCCGGTACGGCGTTTCGCTCGTCAGATCACAATCAAACACATTCAACAAATGAATGGAATGCATCGCGCCGGCGGGATGTAATGCCGCGTTGCTTTCGATTGGCGAGCGGGTTATATCCGCGTCGGGATGATGTGTCCACCCGTGACATAAATGTTTAACATCAACGAACATGCTTAACGTGATACGCGATTTCGTGGGAAAGATAACAGCTGTATCGGACACCTTTGCCCGACAACTCGCGCGATAAGACTATAAGTGTCGTACACGTTTATTGAACAAATTACAATCCCACGATACAGAAAATGATAGTTTGTATTCATAGTCTAAAACGATAGATACGTTACAATTGTATAACTTGGTTATACAATTGTAACGTATCTATCGATCAGTCGAGCAATATCAAAATACAATTTGTCAAAATCTTTAAAAAATCCTCAAAATAAATATATTACTAATATACTACTAAATAGAAATTTTAAATACATACATAATTTTTCCAACAAGTGTAGTAATTTCCATGTACTGTGATTAAAAACTCTTAACTTTTTGCGCTTCAAGTGCTGATCTAGTTAGTGCTTAAAAAATTTGGAATTTTACTCTACGTATCAACTATTGCTAATTGACAGTAACGAAAAAAATCACGCTAAAACGTAATATATTATTTCTCTTTTAATACTTCAATAAGTATAACATATACGACACACGAGCACGAACGCACGCACGCATACTTATTGTAAAAATCGCAAGTGAATTAACATTACAATACGCGAAGTAAACTGTCAACATTGCTCCAAATCTGTCAAGCGCAAAGAGTTAATAAAGTTTTAATTGAAACTTTGTTACAGTGAGGAAATATATATAAAATATTTAAAAAATTTTTTAAATTCTAAAATTATTGTTATAGATAATAATTTTTCTTAACATTTTTGCTAAGAAAAAATCAAATTCGTCGAAAAATCTACCTTAGAAAGATAATGCGTAGAGATATAGGATATCCAATAATTTGGCCCTATTTATAACTTGATCTATTATGATCCAATACGATTGCATTCCGATTGTCGAAGGAAATGAATTCCCAAAGTGGATATTACTTTTACAGGATTAAAAGATGCGATTTTAGGAATGTGACTTCTGTATTTATGCTGATAAGTCGAGAACTTTCTCACTTGGATAATGATCCTTTTGATCTGAATAACGATGTTGTGATCAATTATTCTCGAAAGAAATTTGATTCTGAGAATTATCACAACTATTTCGGACACTACTCTTACAAAGAGAATCAGAGATTTCATGTTGTTGACGAATTAAAGAAAAGAATGAGAGAATACAACATACGGGCAGAAACTGCTTGTCAAAAAGATGTATTTGAACGAAATATATAATATATTTAAGTTAAATATATAATTTATAAATTCAAGTATTTTATGTGTAAAAATTAAATACATAAGTATCTGAATTGATATTTGAAAGTACTTAATCATATAGAAAACTGTAGTGGTTAACAACTTGTTTCTCAGCGTAGTACAGCTGTTACGCATTTTACAATAGCGTAGTTGTAAAATACGTAGTTGTAAGTGGTTGTACAGTAATGCAAGACAATTATTTGTCCACTTCTATCAATATAAATTAACTTTAATCTCGATTTTTTTTAATAAAAAAGAAACTAAATTGAGATGAAAGCTAATTAGAAATTAATTAGAAATAAACATACAACTGCGCTTTACAACTACTTACGACTATATATAATTACACTATTGTAGAACAACTCTAAGGGCCGGTTGTTCCAACTTCTTGGCAAATTTATCTACCGGGTAAGCATGTGTCTATCTTCATTTCTTTTCTTAAATAAATAAAGACGAACATATATTTATCTGATAGGTAAGTTTTACCAAGAAGTTGGAACAACCGACCCTAAGGGTGTTTAAAACAGCTGACTACAGCTCACTCATATAACGATGCAATTTGTATATTGCTGTATATATGTCCCATTTACACAATATTCATATACATCGTGTCTCTACTTTATTCCAATTAAATCGCAAAGCTTATTAGTATTGTATCAATAACAATTAGTATTGTATCTATATGCATTTTATAGTATGCATGGTTAAACCGATAACCTATGTCAAATTTCTGTATAAAAAAATTAAAAATTATCGTTACCAATAAAAATAATATTATACAATGATAATTCTCAATTCCAAATTTAAAATTAAATATCACATATCTAAAATATTTTAAAAGCACATTTCTTTAATTGTTAAATTTTATTAATCCTTTAATTACATGCTTGCACCACTTATATGAAATATGATACTTGTGATATCAGCTCTTAAAAGCGAATGATTTATTTATTCAGTTAGATACTACTCTAGGGTTTTCCATAGTACATGGAAGTCTCAATAACTTTCGTAACAGGTGAATATTTTCACATAACTACGTTCGAGAACATACCACACTATATCTAACGATTTGCAATCCATTAGCATGGAAATACGATAAAACTTTGCAACAGCCAACCACAGTTATCATATCATTATTCTACCGTTACTATTCTGACGCGCAACTATATGCCAATTGCACCACGCGGTTTATTATGGAACATAATATATATAAACACGGCCACATGCCAAATGCATGTAAAATGTGATACCAATATGATTGCAACAATCATTAATATTTGTAGAATTCTATATTAAACAATTCTATATTAAATTATAATTGCTTTATTTATTTTGGAAAACTACAGAAATTGCATAATCCATATGTAATTAGTGCTCCTATAATCAATTTCTAATTTAATGCTTAGATAATTACGAATAAACATATTAATGATAAAAATAATCGTAAATATATCGTGTACTGATAATAAACTGAAGGCCTCGCAATGTTTCGATTTACTTTGCGAACAAATATGTTACTTGTGCCTCTGAGAAATATTCGAAAGAAAATGAATTATAAGAAGAGAAAAGAATAGTCTAAAAATAATTAGTTTCCTACAAATAAAATTTTTTTAGAGTTTAAAAAACATCCTAAGATGCATCCTTTATACAGAATCATGGTTAACAATTATCAATATCGAATAAACAAAATATTGTGTACAATATTTAGGTAAAATACGCCAAATGTAAAAAAAATAATTCACGATTTTCGGTTAATTAATGCACAATTCAAGGTACACGAGATATAAAATTTATTAATTCAACAGAAACAAAAATATGATTTACGATTTAATCAAATGTATCATCTTGCAAAGATCGATCATGCGTGGTATCCATGATAATTCATATAACCACGCATGATATATAACTAGCATGCTTTAAGCGTATCACTACTCTTTATGTAGGAAAAAAAGCACGTGAAAATTTTATATTTGCTTGGAAAAACTTCTATAAGTTTTTTTATAAAAATTCCTATGTACAATGGTAGCCACGGAAGAAATAAGAAGAAATTTCATAGAATTAAATCATAAATAGTAAATACTACACAGAAAAAAATTACTCTCAAATTGAAACTTATGTATTCAAATTAACGCGATCATTGTTTCATATAAAAGCAACAATATATAATCTTTTTAGAAAAATTTGAAAATTTTAAATTTCAAAATATAATCTTATTTCAATACTATAAGTGTTATTTCAAGAATATAATATAATTGTTTTGATAATTTTATTCTAAGAAAATTATAATTTTCGATTTGAACATGTAGAATTTTCTATCCAACATTTTTTCCTTTCCATTCAAGAACATTATTCTTAAATAACAAGAATATCATTTTCTTGGTTAAATTGGTTAAACTTTTAACCAATTTAACTTTCATATATAATTTTAAAATAAATCTTCGTTCAAGTAAATCTTTTTGATTTAACGTAATATAATCTCATTTCAAGATTTTCGTTTTGAAACTAAAGATATTGTCAAAACAACAATATACTTTTTATAATAATTTAATGAAAAACATAATAAAAATTTTCATAATTCCTTCTTTGGTCCGCGCTTACAATTTACTATAGTAATTTTAACTATAAAATTTTCTCAGTATATAAAAGTGTAAATAAATAATTTTATGAGAATAATGCACGATAATTTTATCAATAAAATTTCAGCTAGGTTTGTACAGTAGTACATCACCATTTTCTTTAATCTTTTTTAAGATTGCTCCAAGATGTTTTAACAAGAAAATTTCATCAAATTTATATAAATCTAGAATATATCATTTATATTTCTTAAATAGAGAGAACCTCCACAATTAAAATTAACATTTAAAATTGAAAAATATTAAATTTTTATTTTTATATATAGCGCAGCGCTCTATCAGATTTCATATTTTATATATTTTTTTAGATTTTACACTTTCGAATTAATCGAAAAAATTTCTTAAAAGGTGCAGATCAACTGTAATAATTCTAATCTTCTCAAGACAAATACACTTATCGTTTTCGTGACCATAAGGTCACCGGAACTCGGAAAAATTGATCGAGGGTTCAATCACCGCTATTCATGCACGGTTCAACAAGCCATATCTGAAGACTAATGAGATTTCTATAATCTTGCTGTTATATATGTCGGAATGATTCACACATTCACAGACTCATTTACAATTTCGTTCGAACAGTGTGAAAAGTATTGATTATTGTACACATTCTATGAAAAAGTCTTGAACAATTTTTTTTACGAATCGAGTAATATTGAGGAAGATTGGACAGCACGTTATCAACCAAATAACAATTTTGAACAAGTTTGTTATTATATATACAAATTACAAAACTAATATGTCCATGTAATGCTGCTATGAAACATTGTCATAAAAATGGAAAGAAAAATAAGTTATAAATAAATAAAAAGAAAAATTAATAAAAAATAAATTATAAAATATTTCTTTTCCAAATATGTTTAGCGTCAAATAGACATTATTAATAAACACTTGGCCATTAGTTATTATTTCACATATGTCAAGAAAGATAATGATCAAACAAATTTTCATAAGATACAGATTATCGGGCAAAACTTTTGCTATAAACAACTTGCACGATTAATTACTCCGTGATAGAAAAAATACAAAAAAAGAATGAGACGTGTAATTTTTTTTTTAATTTATCATTAATACTTTCGATTTTTTAACTGAATTTTATCGCGTATAATTCCTTTTTTCTTAATCTGTTAATTTGAGTACAAATGCTTCTGAGAGAAACCTATGTAATTACGTCACAAATGAACTGCCCAACCCATGACTCATTTCCTTTTTCCTCTCAACTGATTCACCGGGTAGCAGCCACAACCGTCAATATTTTAAATTAATTTTTGATCGTACAAATAAATACCAAGTTAGCAGCATCGAGATATTAAATGCTGTGACGCTAAATTATTAATAAACAACATTAGGAAATAAATTTTACATTCGCAAAAATGTATTGCTGTGAAGTAAATAATTACATTCTTTAAATGACTAAATATCGTCACAGTATATTTTCGTCACACAACTTCAACAAAATAATAATTAATTAATTAAGTGTACAAATATGGAAATAGAATGTGATCTTCATTTATAACATCTTTGAAAATATTTTGTAATAATTGTAATATGATTACAATTTCATTATTTTACATGCATATATATATATATATATATATATATATATATATATATATATATAATTACAGAAATAATTAATATAGATTTAGTAAATAAATCGTATAATTTTTACAGATATTTATCGTCGTACATAACAAGAGCTTGTATGTACATATGTAATTTATTATATTGAACAAGAACGTTCACGATTGAAAGATATGATGAATTTGTTTGAAAATTCGAGGAAAATTGGTTTAAATACACACATGCAGTTTTTGCTTCCGGTTTCTTTCAAATGGATATTTTTATACTTTCATAATCAAAGTTTAAATTTCGCTGGAATAACTTTGGCGGAAATAATTTATCCAACCGTATAAATCGATATAATTCGGTTTTATCATACATCGGATACACCCGCGTTTATCGTATTGCACAGAGTAATCTGTTTACTTGCACGCATGCGTGCAATTGTAGGTATGTATAGAAAGACAAATGTGCTGTTGTAAACAATCAAAACAATCGCAAATAAGAATAAATAAAAGTACGAAAGATATTACAGACGTCGAACTTGTTGATGTCGAAAAATTAAACGCGTAAATTTATGAAATTTAAAATTGATCACCAAGGAACGATGGCACATGAAAATCAAGTTACTCCAATAATTTTTAATCATAATGACACGTAAAGAAACCAAAAGAAAATAGTAAATATTGCTTCATGTACATTGCTTTTGGTTCATTTTACAATCTGTTCTCGGTTGTTTAAATATTAAGTCAATAATACATACAACTCCGAGAATAATAAATAAATATTCGAAACTTGTATATTTTACATCTGATTCAAATCTATTATATTATGTTATATTAATCTTTAATAAAATCGACTTTCAATAAAATTATAGAAATGACTAAATAATAAGATTCGAGATTCTACTTGTTATTGAGAACGGGCGTACACATGGAAATTATCGACTTCAATTTGAACCCATCTGATATTTTGGATAAAAGAATATTTAATTGCAGCTTTCCGATGAAAATTTGGAAAGTGATATTTTATTTGTTTGGTCCAATTTTAACAAGTCTTTAAGAAGACATTTAGTTAAAAGTCATTCGCTGATAATCCCAAGATATTGATAAGGTATCGATGTAAATGTTAACATTGAAAAGTATCTTCTATAGATAATAGGGATTCGTCACGGAGATCGACCTTTCGCGATATCGTCTTGACGTCGTCGTCACATTTCGGACGTAAATACAAAATGAGCGTCACGCGTTATTCTTATGTAAGAATTGCAGAGACACCGAATATAGAGAGACGATTTACCTGGAGGAAAATTCGTATACAAGAAGAAAAGGAAAAAGAAGAGACGAGAAAAAAACGTTCTAATCAGACCTATTGGCATAAATAGTAAAACCAACCGAGCACTCGATGTCGAGCGCGTTCTTATACTCACACGTCAAGTAAAAAAACTGTTCGTTGAGGCTTCATACTGTCGCGCCACATAATTACTACAGAAAGGAAAACCGCAGGTTGGCGAGGAAGAGAGAGACCTAAAGAGGGAGACGAAGACTTAGAGAGAGGGAAGCTACGGTAACCCTGGACGGATGAGGGGAGAGAAGCGGGGAAGGGGGAGAAAAATGTGAAGGCAGAGTCGAATAATCAAAATCGATAAAACGACAATGATAAGCGGATAAAAACAACGAATGAAAATTAGGATAGAGTTAATGTCACGCGATAAAAAAAAGAAATGTTTTCCTGAAATGTTTCTAAAATGAAAAATATTTAGTAAGGAAAACTAAATTACGTACAGTGCGTAAGATTATGCATCATAAAAAAGTGGAAAATTGAAAATAAAACAAAATAAAATAAAATAAAGAAAAAGATATGTGAAAGAAGAACCAAAAAGATGAGTTGAAACATTTCAAAATTAATGCTGTAAAACGAAACAATGAAATCAGAATGACGCGCCGATGTGCTGTTTTAGCTATGACGAAACGCGCAATAGAAACTGATCAAGATCAGGCCAAGTTAAAAGCTAAATCGCTCGAAGGCGTTATAAGAAGCGCTGCTCCAAAAATATCTAGTTAAAGAATTCGATACTTCACATTGTATGGTCATTGAAATTAATACTACGAATTAATAAATAAAGAAAGAAATGTACTTCTCAGCTAGTGTAAACTTGAACATAGTCGTGTATTTGGATACTTTTATATTTATTAAACAAAATTCAAGCTAAATGCCGAGAAACGCGAAAAATAAAGATATTTTATAGATCCAAAATTTGGCGGATCTAAAAATGGATGCAACGCAAAAGCTATTTTGCTTACGCGTTCCCTCGTGCACGTGCACTCGACAGCGATAAAAAGTGCGCGCACACTCGCGAATACTTACAGGTGGTTAACACGGCGATCTAACGTTGAGCTGCCCTTAGAAGGGCACCCGATAGATCGCTTGTTCGTGATCACTCACAGGTGCTTCGATCACGATCGCGAATATACTTTCGCGAAGAGAAACTTTCATGACAAAGATCGACGCTAATGTCGTAAATCTCGAAAAGGTATTATCCATAAAACATGAGACATGCGTGACAAGTGTAACCCGCAAATTAAAATGAGTACTTAGTGGGTGATAAATCAAGAGACACGACAGTAGCTCGCGCCAAATGAACTATGCTCGGCGAGTCGGCGACTTGTGGTATCAAGTTATAAACTTTAAGTATTTTTACATTCTTAGGGATTATCAAATTTCTAAAAAAAGTATAGCCTCTGCCTTTTGCAGGATTTAAAAAAATTATCGATGATAATTCTATTTTTTTTTTTTATGATGGATTTCAAATTTCCTCAAAGCACGAGATCTCTGGAGATTTTGAGATTAATACAACAAATCATTTCAAATAGCAGACGCAACTTACATTGAGCTTGATAATGACTAAAGTCAACTGGTTTTTATAGGAATAGTCTCATACTGTTGTCGTGAAAAAAATAGGCGAGGCTCGATTAAAAAAAGGAAAGAGAGACTAACAATCTTGAACATTAAGACGACCATGGAGTTATCGCTTTCTCGCCTGATACTAAACGCGCTTTCAAACACATGACTTTGTATTTACATGAAAGAGAGAGAGAGAGAGAGAGAGAGAGAGAGAGAGAGAGAAAGAAACGTTGTCGACTAATGTATCTGTAATTATTTGACCATAAATCGATCGATTTTAAGTTATATATTATAACAATCAAAAACTGTAAAATAAAAATTAACTTTTTAATCAATTTTGGTGAAACAATTATTTCTTCCGAAGAAATTTTTCCTCCTCATTTATCTTTATCGTATCGAAAAAAATTAACATCATCGGCACGATACATTTTAAAACACGCATCTGTGATGGATTAGATAAGCATCTAATAGCTTCGTAACCAGCTGTTCTAGTAATCGTTTCTAGCTATATATGACATATATAACTGCATCCGTATCACAGATTACGCGCGTGCAACATAAGTATTTTAATAGACAGATTTTCTCGCTGTATTTTTTGTGATAGTGACGATTATCTCATCTTTCTGATGATAAGTCTCAAAATATAAGATGATACAAATAAATATTCGTTAAAATGATATAAGCGGTATGAAGATGAGATAATACGAGTGTCAACGTGATAACGTTCGAGTTGTAAAAACATAGCTATAAAAATCACGCAAAGGCAGTGCTCGGTATTAAAAAAATTGCAACTTTACATAGAGCACCGATTTTTATTATACTATAAAAGATTTTAAATACAATGTAATAATATTTTGTAGAAATCTCTCGTAACATGTTAATGTTCTCAATAATTAATAAACAGATTTTTTCCGAAGAAATCGTATTTTAATTTTCTAAAAATTTAGTTACACTCTTGAGATTGCGTATTTCTTTCGTATTCAGCTACATTCTCAGATTTGTTAAATATTCACTAATCATGTTGCCTGCAGTAAAATTAACGTATAAGTTATTATGTGTGACCTATGAACTTAAATCATGCCTATATAATGAAAATGATATTGGTTACTTGTGATCATACACGATTTTATCGAAAATCAGCTTCGGCGATATGAAATTTTGCAATAAAGTAGCGCTGTCAATATCGGCATACCAATCTATCGAATATCTGTGACTGACAGACTGACAGACAGACAGACAGACAGACAGACAGCACACACTCGCGCGCGCGCGCGCGCATATTGCAAAAATCGCAAAATGATAGAGGACATTTCTACTCACTTTTATCTGTTCTACCTCTATGCAAGCGCTGTCGAAAATTTTCAGACACCTTATATGTATTTTTTATTACTGATATTTCTTTCACACAAAATACACAATACAATATTATAAGTATATTTAAAATAGCATTAAAATTAATATTGTACTGTGTTAAAAAAATATCGGTGTATGTGTAAAATTAATATTAATAAAGAATCTAATTAAATATATATGTACTTAATGTGTCACATATGTAACAGCATATTTACGTTATATTTTTCTTAACTAAAAACTATTGAAAAGAAAATTTAATCGTAATGGATTACATAATTCTTGGTGCAAAACAAACTTGCGATTGGCACAATATCATTAATATAATTGTGCTGCTATGATAATAGCTGAAATAAGAGCAGAGAACAATGTCCATCTTACAAAGATAATTACATATTATCTTCCAAGCATTTTAATCTCGCGAAACATAAATGTAGATATAAATGATGTTCCTACGTATTTGAGCTTAAATTTCGTGCTGAAATTTAAAAAAAATCAATGATGATAGCAAACGATATAAAAAGAATTGTAAGATATATAAATTCTGTGTACAATGTCAAATCTGAAAAGCGTATGATTCGAGACAGGGAACAATAAGGAGTAAAAGGTTGACGTGCAACAACACCCAGAATTATGTATCCATAATTTAAACATATATAATCCCGATGTTACAAACGATACAACAAAATTATGAGAGAAATAATAGAAAGAAACCTGTAAATTAGGTCTCGCCATACCTTGTTAAAGCACTGGGCAATTCGACCTTGACAGGTAGTCTTAATTTATGCATTTTACTTTATACGTACACACACTACTATGTCATTTACAGAACAGTTTCTTCTTTGCTTCTCTCTCTCTCTTTCTCTCTATCTCTATCACTCTCTTTTTTTCTCGCAGCCAGATGTGCAGATGCGTAAATACGCGTGTACATACGGCTGTGTGTTATGACTACGTACAAAGCGACGTAACAGGAAACATAACCAACAAAATATGCATCCGAATACAATCGCTTTCTTAAAAGGAGGGATGGAGGAAGTAGAGAGAGCCCAGAAAGAGAAGGGAGCGTGGTCAGTGAAGAGACTAAAGGAAAATGAGAAAAGGGGAGGGGAGGAGAGAAAGCGAGAAAGAGAGAGAGAGAGAGAGAGAGAGAGAGAGAGAGAGTGTGTGTGTGTGTGTGTGTGTGTGTGTGTGTTTGTGTGTGTGTGTGTGTGTGTGATACGTGTGAAACAAGAGGGCCACACAACACTAATAAAACGACACACGAACGAAACTAACCAACTATATATCACGGAGGAGCGGGGGAGAAAGCAGTCTAGTGAGTGATTTTACATGGGCACTGGACGACAAACGACTCCTCTTCGAGCCCGTCTCTCGACGGCGACGGATTCTCGGGGCTAGATCTTGGATGCAAATACATTTAGCCACTTTAATCACATACGATGGGGCGCGCACGAATTAAGTATATAACTTCGTATTGTTCGACTGGACGACGCCACCGGTGGCGATCCGTAATGCCCACTCCCAAATCGTACGGTCCTTTCCGTGACGTTTGCCCCCCGCCGTCACATATACACTGACTAGTGACTACGCGAACAACTCTCGCCTCCTCGGTTTCGGTCTTCGGTCGTGGTTTGCGCGCTCCGACCAGACGTGACGTTTCATTGAAAAAAAGGACGAGCGAAGATGGCGTCGTCCGAATCGTTTCTTCTCGCTTTCTCGCTCCATTTCGTACGTACAACCGCAAGGCAATTATCGAAGATCGGAGATCAAAGAAATCTGTCCAGAGATGGATCAGAAACCGATAGTCGATCAGTATCGACCACATCGAAGAACCGCAAAGTGAAAATTCGAACGTTCGTCCGCGAGGTTAAAGTACACGACTCATATGCGCGCGCGTTTATATGAACGACTCATCTCGCAAAGTCGCTGCTAGTCGCCGTCAGTGGCCGTGTGGCGCTGGGTGCGCTGGCGATGCGAGCGACAAGCGAACGACGAACGGGCTGCGAGATATCGATCATCATCTACCCGCCGAAATTTGAAAACCCTTCAGTCGTTTTATATTGACACTGACAAGATACTATTGTATAATATAATAGTATAATAGTATCTCGTCGGTGATATTGATCATTTACAAAGTCTGACCATAAATTCGTTTGTCAGTGTCCATATTATGCATATGATAAACATAAAAAAATAGCTAATCGACTGACTCGACTACAGTATGAGAGTTTATCTATGTCGCTTGTATAGGTTTCAAGCTGACTTGTTTATGCAGAAAATTAGAATTAGTCGACGTTTATCAAAACGGTATACCGGTTGATTGATATCAGTATATCCTGTATAAAATGTCTTATTCAAAAATAGTGTTTCGCATTCGCGAGATTTTATCGTGAATTCTGCTTTGCAAAAATCTCGGATTGGATCGTGGCCAATACTTTTCAGTGTGATATTGAGAATAGAACTATAAAATCTTATTTACCTTTGAATCCGATAGCAATTAGCAGCTAAGTAAATCTTTTTTAATGCGACGTTTGCATTCATTTGAATGCCTCTTATTGTGATTAAATGCAAAGAATAGAATTCAATTCAGAACTCAGAATATTCAATTAAATATCTTCTAAAATCTGCTTTTTGCAAAAAATCAATATTTTTTAATTCTTTTCAATCCGACGTTTTATGCGGGGTACTGATATCAGTGAAACGAATCGTTTGCTTTACTTTTTTTAACGAATGATAATAAAAAAGAATAAATAATATATTAGTTGTTGATGATTTCACGCCACTAAATTATTGTCGACATCACAGATATTAGTGAAAGATATTTTTAATGAAGGACGCTCTTATGAAATACGAGAGTATGAGATCTAAAATGAAATGAAAGCAATGAAAAATGATACAGAATTAACGATAAAAGTATTGTTTTATTCAAAGCAGATGGGATACATCATTAATGTCGTTAATGCTGCTCGCAAATACTCTGGCTGGAAATACAAACGCGACCATGATATACGATCTGATCCTTTCTTCGAGTGATGATTGGATAACGCATAATGTAACTGTAATAATAGAATAATGGATAACATGATAAATAACTGACAATAATATGACCTCACAACAGAAATGTAGAACTGTAGAATTACTACAAGCAGTAATTATAATAAAAGCAGAGATTAAAAGTACTCTGTGCTACAGAAATTGTTACGATCGCCGAGTAATTCAACATGTTATTGTTAAACTTCCTTAAACTTGCCTTTTAGCTCTTCGTTATATATCCAAATCATTAATCTGATGATTTGTACTTAATAAAAGATAGTAAATTAATGTTTAATTTTTTACGACAAATGGCAAGAAAAAGAAATTTCTAATATAATACACTATATTTTTATTTGTAGATGACAGAGAAAAACAGTTAATTAAGTCTTAATTAATAATAACACTTCTTTTAATCATTCATATTATTCACCCAGCTTAAAATTGCCAAAACAGAGTAAGTACACAAAGAGTACAAATGAGTACAAAGCGTAACAAGGATAATATTCTATTGGGAAAACAAGCGACTAGTAATCACTTACCTAAGCAATGCTTTCCTCCAGCAGTAGTCCGTCTCAATAACAAGCAACTGCAATTTCATCATATAGGTGTGTAGACGTGGCCCAAGGCATACAAATAAATCGCATACACCTAAGGATTCTTCTTTGCCTCCTCCATCTCCAATTTTGTTTTGTCCTGCTCTTCCTCTTTTCTTCTAGATGCGATTCCGCGTTATCCGAGTTGCGATTAGTCGCGCGCGACCTAATTATCCGAGTCTGTATGTACTATCGATCAATTGGAGCGGAGCACACTGAATGAAACGAAGCAACTGTTTCTCTTTCTTGCTTTGCCGCGAAAGAAGGAAAAAAGAAGAGAAAGAAAATGCGAGTCAAAAGTTTTCCTGGGAGAGGAAATCGACACACGAAATCGACACACTGCACAGTAGTCAAGGATGCGCTAAACGTGATTACGATTGCTTATTTGGGAAGCGGTGAAAACGGAAACGCGCGAAACCTCAACCTCTGAAGAGACTGTTTCTCGATTATCTTGATAGCTCTTTTTGTCATTACATGTCTCTCTTTCTCTCTCTCCCTCTCTTTCTCTCTTTCTATATAATACACACACACACGCGCGCGCGCGCCACACACCATATATATATATATTATGTGTGTGTGTGTGCTGCTCACACCGAACTTGAACAGAAAAATGACTAGAACAAAGGACAGGAGAACTCTCGCCTGGCTGGCTGTTCGCTTGCCACCGTAGCTGAGAAATATACATATACATACTTCTGCAAAATCGGGTATGATATATACGTTACGACGTCGACAAAGACCACAAAGGCGCATGCGCCACCTCATGGATTGCCGTTTCTCTTATGGTCCGACGATTACAGTTGATTACTAATAATGTCATGCAGGACATCGATTCGCATTCACATAAGTAGTCAACAGGTGTGCAGAATTAAATTTCCACAAAAACACAAGCATTCGAAATGCATGTAATAATCTAATAAAAATCCACTAAGGACCGGTTGTTCCAACTTCTTGGTAAACTACCTACCAGGTTAGCATGTGTCTATCTTTATTTCTTTTCTTAAATAAATAAAGACGCACATATATTTATCTGGTAAGTAAACTCTAAGGGTCGATTGTTCCAACTTCTTGGTAAACCCTGTTGAAAAGATGAGATGGAAATCCAGATGATTATCCACAGGTATGTGAATTCTCATAGATTTTAGATAGTTTTGTATGGATTCCATATGGATATAACTATATGGAATCCATACAAAACCATCTAAAATCTATGGGAATTCACATACCTGTGGATAACCTGGAATATCATCTCATCTTTTCAACGAGATTTACCAAGAAGTTGGAACAATCGACCCTTAAGGGCTTACCTATCAGATAAATATGTTTGTCTTTATTTATTTAAGAAAAGAAATGAAGATAGACACATGCTTACCTGGTAGATAAGTTTACCAAAGAGTTGGAACAACCGACCCTAAATCTCTAGAGAAGGACTAATGCAAATATTAATTATATACTACAATTATAGGCTGTATGTGTTTAAAATAAAATATATCCTGTACAAGTGTAGTATAATCCTATTTATGTGGAAAAAAAAATAAAATGTATAAAAAGTATCCACATAGACATCTCAATAAAATTTATTTTAGAACTAAAATATGATAAACACAATTTAATAATTGTCTTTTATTTAAGCAAAATTAATGATTGCATCAAAATTCTAACTAAAAATTCTAACTTTTAATCTCAATCTAACAACAGCCAGCAACGGCGGCATACACTTGATCCAATTTGAATCGAATTAAGCGTTTACAGCGCGCTGACATCATGGGTGCGTTTTTAAATTTACAACGGATGCACTGGAGTGTCATCCTATCTTTGTTCAACTTTCCGTAAGTAACAAAGATGGAATGACATTCTGGTGTTTCTGGCTGCATCCGTTGCGAATTTAAAAACGCACCCACTGTGTCGTCTCTGTGTATGTAGTTGGAAAACAGCCTGTGTTGTGCTTCCTTTATCTTTTTTTAATTTTTTTGTGCTATTTTTTTTCCTGAATATGAACATACATCTCTGATATTTGTATTTGAAAATATAATAATAAACCTATTTGTGCGTTCTCTGAAAGTCCATAATTTAATTTGATATTTAGCTGAACTTGTAGATTTCACGTAGAAAAATCTTTATATATTTTTTAATAGATTATTATTTCACGAGGCGATCTCGCGTTGCACGTTCATATAGCGCGAGACACTACCGTGTTTCTTGACTTTGAGCACTTTTAAAATCCGCGCTGCATAAAACCAGAAAATGGCGTTTCCGGTTGTTTTGCCACAGTGTCCCTGGATCCTCTGTGGTCTAGTTTACATCGTGCATTTGATACGCGTATCAAGTAGTGAATTTAAGCTGATCAGCCAATGATTAAACACATTCACTAGTTATTTACTATTTGATACGCGTATCAAATGCACGATGTAAACTAGGCCTGTATGTGAAATGAATAATTTGTTAATTTTTCAATAAAAATGCAATAAATCATGAAAGTAATTATGAAGCAATGCGAAACCATAAAGGAGCAATTATTTATGTTGCATTTAGTTGCACAAAGCTATTACAAATGTGTTTTTTAGACTATGGTCGGTATTCATAGTCGAATCTTATTTTAAGATCGTCTCAAGCAATATCTTAAGATGCTAATACGGCTCTGTGATTGGTTGATGGCATCTTAAGACTGTACTTAAGATGATCTTAAATATAAGATTCGACTATGCTCTAGTTTACACCGAGCACTTGGTACGCGTATCAAGTAGTGAATTTAAGCTGATCAGCCAATGATTAAACACATTCACTAGTTATTTACTATTTGATACGCGTACCAAGTGCTCGGTGTAAACTAGGTCTATGTCCGGTATTCATAGTCAATTCTTATGTTTAAGATCATCTTAAGTACAGTCTTAAGATGCCATCAACCAATCACAGAGCTGTATTAGCATCTTAAGACATTACTTGCGACGATCTTAAAATAAGATTCGACTATGAATACCGACCTATGATTGTAGATCCGGGCTTAGGGCCCAAACTTGCACCAAACTCTGATTAACTTAATCGTTGATTAGTCCATTGGAATTGACCAATTGCAATTGTTAATTTTGCTTAACGACAAATCCCCTACAGCATGAAATATTGCTGCAACGTTGCAGAAATATTGCAATAGTGCATAATATAATCAATATTGCAGAAATATTGTAGCAATATTACAAATATAATATTCCCTAGCAAATGTTGCACAATATTGCAGCAATATTACAAATGTAATATTTCTTAGCAGATGTTGTGCAATATTGTAGCAATATTACAAATGTAATATTTCCTAACAGATATTGCACAATATTGTGGCAATATTATATTGCAACCGTGCAAAATTTATTTCCGTATAATCCGTATTTCTTAATCTAGAACTAACAATAAGTAATATTTTACATAGTTTTAAGGGACAAATAAAAAAATAGAGCAGGATATTTTTATTTTAAATTTTTATGTAAGATTAGAGCTAAAGGATATATAGATGTGCAACAAATTCTGTAATCACGACAGCGTTGCGTCTCATACTAGATTGAGTGAAGCAAGTCCAGAAGATGTTCACTCTGACTTATATATATAATACATTAATTAAACATGTGTGAACCATACATGCATGTGTAATTCTAGCGTATAAATTGATCAGGATGGGCATTTTCTGGACTTGCTTCATTTTAATGCTTACTTAAATCTAGAATGGAACGATATTCGATATCCGTTGGTGTATGTTAATTTAATTAATTACTTTTTTAATTAATAATTTTTTAAATTATTGTGCCGTAACGGTATGACAATAAATTCATTTTCCGTTTTTCGTATAATACACATCTTACATATTATTTGATTAATTTAACCACCTGCAACATTTCCTTCATATTGCGCATTAACGTTTCAGAAATATTACAGCAATCTTACAAGAAATATTGCAGCAATATTGCTAAAATATTACAGAAATCTTACGGGGAATATTGCAGAAATATTGCAGACATATTGCACAATATTGTTTTGGAGCGGACATAGGAATATTGCTGCAATATTGCAGCAATATTTTCTGCAATATTCCAATCTTGCAAAATAATATTTCTGCAACGTTGCAGCAATATTTCATGCTGTAGGGGAATGTACATATTATGTAAAACAGCACATGTATATATAATTTTAGATGCTATTGGTGGAGAGTAATGGAGTATTCTATACTTCAATATACATCTAAACCGCATTTTCAGAACTCCATTGCATTATTCTATTAATGCACGACATCTCATTTGTTTGGTATTATATTCAGCTTCTGGACTACCTTTAATAGCACCTATTATAGGTGTCATCATCCAAGGCCTGAGAGAATACCTTGAATCACCTGCAATCCAAAACATTTTAACGTAAAAATTTATGATATTATTTGTTTTCGTGGGGGAAATTAGGATTTTATATTAATAATTTTCTGAAAATTTCCTTAATATATGGAGAAATAAAAGCCTTAGTGGTTTAAGTTAAATTTTTTAAAATATTGACTTGTGTGCACAGATGCAATCTATACAATATATAAATTGCATCTATGCACACAAATTAATATTTTAAACAATTGACTTACACCACTAAGGCTTTTACTCCTCCATATATACATATTTGCAGAAAATATATATTATTTTCTGCAAGTTTCAACATTAAATCATGCATTACATTACTCGTCATTTATTTTTCTTAACACCTTACCTACTAAAAGGAAATTTTTGTGTGGATAGCGCCTGTAGAGATAAACCATAGCACGTTTTTTGCATATGAGTTATTCCATATAAATGTATTGCGAGTGCTTCCAGGATAACGTGTTCAATTCTGCTAACGTACTGGGAAACTTATGCCCAGTCTACAATGAGTCGTTGGTCGTTGGTCGTAAGAAATTTAACCAATCACAGTTGATCTTAGAGAAGAATAACCGAACATAATTGGTTAAATTTCTTACGACCAACGACCAACGACTCATTGTAGACTGGGCATTAATCCTGTTTCATTATTTCTTCTCTTGTTACAACATCAATAATTTTGTGGATGCAGCGGGAGACTGTTGGCTGACTAACACCAATATGAATATTTTTATTAATATTCAATTGATAGGATTCACTTGCAAAAAAATGCAATGTGTAGTAAATTTTCAATACTTCTATTTTTAATTTATAAAATATTATGCTTACCTAATATGTAATGGTACGCGGAGGCTTTTACTATTGCTTTTCATCATCGAAACGTATACGTTTCTCATGAAACGAATGGTCTGAACCATTCGTTGCATCGTACATGAAAAATTGCGTATACGTTACTGCTTGCGACAGTCAAGAATACCGTTCTAGGGATTTTCCATTGCGATCATTCGCAACTTGCTATTTACGTATGCGCAACTATTTCAAGAATAGGGCCCCAGATAGCGTTAGCATTTGTAGCGTTAATAGTGTCTCCCCGAACGCACCCATGGGGAGACGCTATTAGCGCTATCAGCATCAGTTTATCCTTGTTTCACTTTTAATGAGTAATGAAGATGGATTGATGCTGGTAGCGCTAATAGCGTCTCCCCGAACGCACTTCATGTATATATACTCAAAAGTCGCGATCACAGACTTCTATAATATACTAGACTGCTAGGCTCGTTATATATTCTCCATTTAGTGTGTACCTGAAAAGTATGTACAAATAGGAGCTCATAGGCGGCAGACTGAATTACCGATTGGAATGTGGCTAATATTTTATAGTCCTACGATTATGGGGTTACACGACATTTTCCCGAAAACTAGATGAGAAAATGTTGGTACTAACCAAATTCTCTATAATCGTAACATAACACGTTCGTATCAATGTTATTACGGAACGATGCGTCGTAGTTGACTCAGAAATCAGACAACATTACAACATCCTGAATGATAGATCTATTTGATAATAAAAAAAATTATTATAAAGATACCCCTACAGCATGAAATATTGCTGCAACGTTGCAGAAATATTATTTTGCAAGATTGGAATATTGCAGAAAATATTGCTGCAATATTGCAGAAATATTCCTATGTCCGCTCCAAAACAATATTGTGCAATATGTCTGCAATATTTCTGCAATATTCCCCGTAAGATTTCTGTAATATTTCAGCAATATTGCTGCAATATTTCTTGTAAGATTGCTGTAATATTTCTGAAACGTTAATGTGCAATATGAAGGAAATGTTGCAGGTGGTTAAATTAATCAAATAATATGTAAGATGTGTATTATACGAAAAACGGAAAATGAATTTATTGTCATACCGTTACGGCACAATAATTTAAAAAATTATTAATTAAAAAAGTAATTAATTAAATTAACATACACCAACGGATATCGAATATCGTTCTATTCTAGATTTAAGTAAGCATTAAAATGAAGCAAGTCCAGAAAATGCCCATCCTGATCAATTTATACGCTAGAATTACACATGCATGTATGGTTCACACATGTTTAATTAATGTATTATATATATAAGTCAGAGTGAACATCTTCTGGACTTGCTTCACTCAATCTAGTATGGGACGCAACGCTGTCGTGATTACAGAATTTGTTGCACATCTATGTATCTTTTAGCTCTAATCTTACATAAAAATTTAAAATAAAAATATCCTGCTCTATTTTTTTATTTGTCTCTTAAAACTATGTAAAATATTACTTATTGTTAGTTCTAGATTAAGAAATACGGATTATACGGAAATAAATTTTGCACGGTTGCAATATAATATTGCCACAATATTGTGCAATATCTGTTAGGAAATATTACATTTGTAATATTGCTACAATATTGCACAACATCTGCTAAGAAATATTACATTTGTAATATTGCTGCAATATTGTGCAACATTTGCTAGGGAATATTATATTTGTAATATTGCTACAATATTTCTGCAATATTGGTTATATTATGCACTATTGCAATATTTCTGCAACGTTGCAGCAATATTTCATGCTGTAGGGGTAATGTTTTCAAAAATAACGGTTTGTCTACAATTACTGCGCACAAAAAATGCACAAAATCGAAATTCATCATGTGCTGAACAAAAACAGAATAATAAATGTATACTATTCAATTTTTCTTAGAATTACGATCTATATAGTTAACCATCTAATTAATTATTTGAACGCTTCAAAGATTAGTGCTAAATAGATCGCAATTTTCATCAAATTATTAAGGTTATGGAAAAAGATAAATTTAACAATGAAATTAATAAGTAAATAAATTAATGCTATTTATTTTTAATATGTTTTGCAAAATTTAATTGCTTTTATAAAAAATAATATAGTTGCGTCAGTTTATAAAATATAAGTATATGTAGACAATAACAAGTACCCATATCGATGAGTCAAATTGGCGTAGCAGGTAGAGTACAAGGTTCGTCATCCTAAGGTCCCGGGTTCAAACCTAGCAGCAACAAATAAGAATAAAATAAAAAATTACATAATTTAAATTTAATTAATTAATAAAAATTTATTCTAAATGTAGTGTGTGCTGTTGATAAAAATAATTTTTAAAAAATGAAATTTTTATTTTATTTTATTTTTTTTGTAACTGTTATGTAACGGTTAGATAACATGTAATTATAACATGTTATATTGCTGAGTCGGAAATTGTAACTTACATGTAAGTTACGTGTAATTTCAGAGTAACGTAACTTGTTATATTCGGTTACATTGCTGTTACACTGCTGCTATATTACTGTGTTCACTGGGATCATTCTTTTGCTCTTGTAATATAAAAGAAAAAGATAAAATGACAATAACCAAGGTATGTGATAAAAGACTGCTCAAATATATATAAAAAAGCAGTATACATTTCTTTTCGTTTAAGTATTAAAACTAAAGGACAAATGATATAACCTCATTTTAAGAGCATTTTTGTATAAAATAACCTAATATTAATGATATTTATTAGTATTATTAAGTATCATTCTTTAAATATATATATATATATATATATATATATATATATATATAAACATTTTAAAAATGTCAACAAATTACTCGTAGCAACTATATGTGACATTTATTGGCATATATATATGTACATACATATACATTCCACTTGACGAACAATGTACATACATAGTAGATGACACATTCCGATCGGTTATTCAGTCATGTACAACATGTACATTATATACTGGTACGCTTAGGGAATCAAGGTTAGCAGTCTTGTATATTATAGAAGTCTGTGGTCGCGATGCACCAAGGCCCCTCCATTAATACAAGCTCTATGGTTTTGGCAGACACGTGAGTGTCTCTTTCTCTTTCCACTTCTTTCGCGTTTTTTCTCAATTCTTCGTAATTTAAAAAGTATTTCGGAATGAATGAATCTAGACGTGTATAACCTTAAACTCTAAATGAATTGAAACAGATACAGGAAGGAGTAAAGAGGTGTCAAATAACCTACAACGAAAGTTTGGTTGACGGCACGGTAAATCACAAAAAGAAAAAATGAATTGAAACAGAAAAATGGGCGATAATATATTCAAGGACGTAATTTAATCATGGAATATTTTGGTGAAATATTTTTGCTCGGAATTGACACAATTGTATTCACCATCTGCTTAAGACAGTATATTCATTACAAGAACGCAATTAAAGCGATTAAGGTAGATGTTAATAATTTATTGTTAAATTTTCAAATTATTTATTTAAATTGGTGAAAAATATTTTGAATTATTAAAGAAAATTTAAAAACATGTTCATATATTTTATAGAATGTCGAACTACATGACATTGGTACAGATTTGGAAAGTCTATTGGATAAGAGTCCAAATAACAAAGTAGATTACATCGCTATTAAAGGAATCGTCAAACCATTAGGAGAATTGTTGCAAAGTATTAATAAAAAAGATGTTACTGGCGTCATACAAAAGCTTAGTGTCAGAGAACATGTTATCGCAAGAACGTCAGCTGGTTACTGGTAAGATTATGTATTGCAATTTTATGTACATTTTTATTATGATATGAATAATCCCAACAATATCGTTATACTTTTTCAAAATTATCCAATTTATAATCCATAGGTCTGATCAAGAACGAACAATTCATCAAGTATATAATACAGTACCGTTTGTCTTGCAAAATAGATGGTACTCTGTGGAAATAATAGATCCGTTGTCTGCTGATATTTTAGATTTGGATGTTATCTCTGATAATTTTCAACCAAGTGTACCTACACTTGTAGATCATATATGGGGATTTTTTACAGGTAATTGCAATAAGACATGCAATAGGATTGTTATTTTTATTATGTAATATTTAATATTTTTTTGTAGAAAATGTTTATGTACAAATTTGTTTGTAACTTGCATTTGTATAATATGATTTTGTAGGAGTACGTCAACGTGGTATACAGTCTACAGAAAAAATGTTGCGTGAAGATTCAATTATTACAGCAATAGGTGAGCTCTCGCGGTCGAAAACTGAATCCAATTATTTTACATTACAACCTCCATTAAATGGATCTCCTTTTTATATAACAAGCATGTCGATTACTTCCTTGATACGGAAATTAGATGACCGTAAAAAAATATACAGGCACGTAAATTCAAGAAAAAAAAATTTTGTATATACATATATACAAAAAAATTATATATATATATATATATATATATATATATATAAAATTTTTAAATCTGTGAATCTGTAAATATTTATACAATCTTGTGAATTTTAGGATATTTTGTTTAATGAGTGGCACAATTGGATTAATACTTGGAGGAATTATGGCGAGACGCTATTGGAAGAATAAACAGGATCAAAGATTGGCAGATCAGTTACGTCAATCACTCGAAACATCGCGTCAAGAAAGACGTCAAAGAGTGAGGGATAGAGATCTTAGAGAAGATCAGATATGTGTAGTTTGCAAGACAAATGCACGTGAAATTATTTTACTACCTTGTGGTCATGTATGCATTTGCGAAGATTGCTCAGTTAGCATCAATAATAATTGTCCCATTTGTAGAACACAAATCATTCAAAAAGCGGCGGCATATATAGTATAAATTTCATTTTCATGTAAATGCGAGTTTCATACAGCAAAAATATTTTCATTCTATTAGAAGTGTACAGATGATCGAAACAATATTCCATACGAATTTTATCTCCTTTATATGTACAGTTTTATTTATAAATAAAAATCTGAATTTACAAAAACAATATATGAATAAATTGTACATTAATTTAAAAAATTATCAGGTGAAAAAAATGTAAAACTCTTCTGATATACACGATTCTTAATTTATATTATACATATTAATATATAATATACTAATATATTTTATATTCTAAGCATTACAAATATTCATAATTTTTGTTATCAATTATTAACCATACTGTTTTTATTAAGTATATAATTTTTTGTTTAAAAATTTATTGTATTTTTAAATGTAGTAGTACAATGTTTTTTCTATAATTTAAACAACTGAAAAAATGTATATGTGGAACATATCTTTATAAGAATGTTCGTGTACATGTCCCTCGTGTACATATTTGGATATATATAAAAATCTTAAAAATCTATATTTTGCTGTTTGTTTTTATCTATATGCAAATTCATTATTTTTTTGACTTTGTTAGATTTGCCAATACCGAGTTTTGGCAATCCTCTATTCAAACCTTCCAAAAGAACACATGCTTTACAAATTTCTTGACTTGAAACAAATCCACATCGAGTACAATTTCTTCTCTCTGGCATTTTCACATCATCTTTTACTTGTAATTGCTCACCTAGTATATCCAATGGATAATATTAACCATAATATTTTTTGTACATAACTTTTAGATTATATAACAAATTAATATTATATGCTAATACAACAAGAAAAATTACTTTACCTGAATGTATTATGTCTATGATAGACAAAGGTCTTATTTTCTCTAAATCTTTTAAAAAAGCTCGTGCGTGACCTCTATAAGCATTTGGAGCATATATGCATTCCGTGGAAAAATATATTAGGTTTTTAAAATATGCATACATAACAATTTCTTTTTCATATGCATATTTCAGTGGCTTACAACGCATGATAGAATCTGCACCAGCCTATATTACATAAAAAATATAAATATTAAACTATTATAATTTAATGTAATATATGTAATATATGTAATAGCATGTATGCAATAACGTTCCTACAGTAATAACAGATGTACATCTCTGTAGACGGGCAATATCACCTCTCAAGATATTCATTAGTACCGTTTCAGCAATATCATCTGCATTATGACCAGTTGCAATGCAATCTACGTTCAAAATTGCGGCCCCTCTGTCCAATGCCTGTCTTCGAAAAACGCCGCAAAATGTGCAGTTATTTTTACGACCAATCTAAAATATATATTTTGTTACACATACGTTTTTTCTTACATCTTGGAGCTTAAGATACATGGTTGTGTATCATGCCAATTTATATAACAAGAACCGTCCCTATATGTTATAACAATTAAATCAAGCTTCTCTTAATTGATAACTTATTACCGATATGTTTATTTATAATATATTTTACTTCTGTGACTATAGAATCCATTGTCCATCCATATAATTCCTTGTATGATAAGATTGTAAGAGGAATACCATAATCATCTCTATTCTGCATTACAGTTTTCAAGCTATCATCTCTGTATCCTAAAATGATACCTTTTAGAAAAGACTATATTTTTACATATTAAAAATATCTTATTATTTTTATAATTATATTACCAGTGATTCCTTCATCAATAGATAAAAGAATTAAATCCAATCCATATTTGTATCTTTCATTCAAAGTCTTCAAAGCATATGCCAATACAGTAGAATCTTTTCCACCTGATGCTCCAATAGCAACCTTATCACCAGGTTTAAATAATTTACCATTGATAATAGTATCATGAATCTCAGTCTCAAATGCCAAGAAAAAACATTCCTTACATAATGTATCACCAGTTTTTGGTCTCTAAATACATGTATTTTATCACAACATTTAATATAGTTTAATATATCAATTTTTAAATATAGTACCAAAACTAGAAACATAAATTTACCTTTAAAATGGCATTTCTTCCACATTTTGTGGAGCATAATGGAAATGGAGGCATATTTTTTTTATAACTATCACTAATAAAATGTAAAATCTAATTTTTTTATATAATACAATATTTCATAAAAAATGTGCCGTTCACATTTCTTTGTTAATGCTTTCCTCTTATGAGTTTAATGTGTCATGTCCATTGATGGATATATAACACTTGTGACTGTATTTCGAATACTCCTCTTATTTTTCTTTTGTGGTCTTATAAATCTTAGTTAACTGATCCTCGTTAACGCAAATATGGTTAAAGCTAACGTTGTATTACATCATATCTGACGAATATGCGAGAGAAAAATGTAACACGTTACACTTGTAATGTATTAATTGATCTAACAATATCCACTCAAGTTTATTAAGTTTTCTTGAAAAACATCAAAATAAAATAATAAAAATTAAATGATGAATATTTAATGTTTTTTTGTTATTTTTGAGAATTACAATAGTCTATCACACTGAAGTAATGTTGACGGAAGACACAATTTAATCTTCAGGCTTCTCGGGCGGTGGTCCGCAAGGTTGCAGCATCTTTTCCATAAGATTGAATCTAACTCGTGCCTTGGCTTCGTTCTCGGCAATCGCGAAGAAATTAAGTAAATCGTAGTGCCCCATATACGAGCTACAAGAATCCCGATGTTGATTCACCAGCCACTCGAACTTGGTCGTGTCCGCGTGTCCCGTGCCGATATACTTGGATTGTAGATGCTCCAATTGGCTGTGGATGTTGTAGCGTTCACCCATATTTTCGAGTTAACGTGCTCACGATCTTGCTCTTCTTTAACAGATATGGAATCGTATGAATTAACAATCACAGGTCGTATCTTTGTCTTTGTCTACGATGTGTGTTCCCGCAAAATTTCCTCTTCACACAAATTACGTTGGTTACATTCATCGCAACGTTGAGCAAACAGCGAAAGAGATTGCATGTAGATGTGCAACTCACAATCAGTACGCGTACAACCAAGTAACAATTGACGGCGATTGGTTACCTTTGAAAAAACGATCCAATCAAAATGCTCTATGCGCGCCGATGCGTTGGTTTTTTTTTTTTTTCCTAGAAATACACACGACCGCTTGTCGTAAGAGAGCGCGTTGGCCGCACCGCGGCGACACTGCAGCGGCAAGGGTGTTACGTCACGTAGAAATGACGTGCTAATGGTTAATGGCTTCCATTCGGTCGAGCTAGGCTTTTATGAGCGAGCCAGAATCCAATCCAAAGAAAACACATGAGATATGATGCGATCGGCCGGTAGAATCATGAAAATATGATCGCCTGAGCGCCATACGATCGCGATAGAGATTAATATTTGACCGGAGACGGATCGGTCGTCCGCGAATTACGTGCTGAAAACTGCTTTGCACGAAGAGGAACGACGTAACCGTTATACATTCTCACATCGTCCCTACGTACTGGTTTCGGACCTGATGCAAGGAACATCGAGGTTCGCCGCGACGTTGCAGGACATACATCGCACGTAAGTACTAGTGTGCGATTTCTCGTACAGATGAACGCGTCTCGCTCGTCGTGATCGTCACGGACTCTTGTTCACGGAAAAGAGAACTGGGCGAGTCCGCTCGGGGAGAACGGGTGTGTAGGAGCAATGGCGGCTGTGTCGGTTCGCTCGCAACACTCGTGGCTCCGTGTTCCTCGCGTCGATCGCCGATTCTCCCGTCCGTGTTCGCTCGCTCCGCGTCGATTCGCGTCCGGCTTGAATCGAATCGAGCGTGACGTGGTTTATTAGCATAACGCGATCGTCCGCTCGCAAGGTAATCGCATCGTTTTTGCGATATTGCACTATATAGATCTTACACGTACGCCGATGTGTGCGTGCTCTGACTTGGCGCACGAGTGTATACTGTATATATATGTGTGTGTGTTGTGTGTGTGTGTGTGTGTGTGTGTGTATATGTATGTGTGTGTATGTGGCTCACATACCTATGACAATCGGCCTCGAGAGACACCGACGTCCAAGCGATAGCGTTGTTCCGATCGTCGCGTTTCCGTCAATGTTAGGGTAACCCAGGAAGGAGAGTCTCGCGCTCGTTCCTGCCTGTGGATATTCTTGCCCTACTCACGGTCTTTGTGATGCCTCGTGACAAATACACCGCGATGTAAAATCTCCAAGTATTACGTGGGGTATTTACACACAAGTACATGTAGAATTATATACTTGACACAATAAGTAAAGATAAATAAATAAATAAATAGAAATAAAACGAATGCGTTCTATGCATGTACGTACGAATATATCATCGGAACAGTTGTACAAATCTTGTAGCTTACAAATTTATTAGCTACATCTTTCTCCTGTGTACATGTGTGCGCGTGTGTATACTATGGAGAGTGATGCTTAAGCTATAATAAACATATACACAAAAGACTTATTAGTGCATTTTATTTATTTAAGAGCATTTGTTTCTCACATTCCATCATATCAAAGTTCGATAAAAAGATGCTTTTTACAATGTTTTATAACTTAATACGTGTGAGTATACATATGAGTTAATTTTTAGTAGGTGACATGCCTAGCACTCGTGATATTGAACGAGCCGAACGCAATGGGAGATTTCGTTCACGAAGAAGAGACAGCGCGAGCAGTGACGTGAACCGGCAGCACAGCTTTGACGGTATCGACAAGCGACACAGGAGACATGGCAAAAGTAAGAGCTCCGGAAAGAAGAAGAAGAAACGTTCGCGTGACAAGTCACTCGAAACAATTCCAACTGTAGCTTCATCCGTAGTGAAACCATTAGTTGAATATTCCGATGTGAGTAGCGAAGATCTTTCGGAGCCCGAAGCGGGAGAGATACAATCGGAGGACAGTCGCGCTAATAGTTATACGGACGGAGAAGTACCTGAATCGTTCCTTCAAAGACGGTATTATGGCGGTAGCCCGGTCCGCACTCTTGGAGCGTCGCCTATCAGCCTGTCTCCGTCACCGTCGACTCAACATCGACACTCCAATAGACGGTACTCGTTGTCGAACGAGCAACAACAACAATCGGCGACGATGCATGGCGCGACGCCTGAATACGAAGAGGAATCGAGACGGTATGCTCGACGAAAGGAGAAGAAGCATAAGCGCGAGAAAAAGAAGAAAAGAAGTTCGAGTCCGTCGTCGAATTCGGGAAAGAAGAAGAAGAGAAAATCCAAGAGGCATTCTCACAGCATGAGCCCGCATCGCGCGGTCACCGAGGAAATCGGAGGAATTCCAAGTCCAAATCGCGAGAAGCAGCTGCGAGAATCAGCTATCGCTTCCATTAATTGGTCAGAATCGCCACCGTTGCCGCTCAAAGACAACATGTCGCCCATTTCACCGGCTACGCCGCGTGAACAAAGATGCCACAGTGACGACCTAGTGGAACTAGAAATGTCGCGGCAGGTATCTCGAAATGTCACTCCGCCGTCTCTCTCGGCGACGCGTGGCCAAGTCGAGTCGCCGCACACGCCTCTAATGCCTCCATGCGCTACGACGCCGGAGAATAAGACTTGCCCAGTTGCCATACCCAAGCACTGCAGCCCCGATCGACAGAAACGTAGTCTCAGTCCCATCCACGTGACGCGCCCTCGTCCCAGCGTTAGTCCCGGACCTGTGGGGATAAATCGCAGAAGACCGCACAGCCCGAGTCCACCATCGAGACGAAGAGATCACAGTCCACCTACGCGAAGAAGAGACTTTAGCCCTACGCCGGTGCTCCACAGACTGAGGCATAGCCCGAGCCCGGCCACTGTCAGACGGCGAGAGTTTAGTCCGAGTCCCGGAAGCAGCCACAGGCGACGAACCGACAGCGGAATTATCTCCCCTAAACGTAGAAGACGAGACGAGCCATCCGATCGACGTAGTCACCGGGTTCACGACAAGGATAGGAGGGACAAGCGAAAATCAAGATCGACTAGGAGTCCCACTGGAAGCAGGTACATTTATGTAGAACATTAGATTTGATTACGAGTTATCAATTCTTACCTCTTTATATCGCGTATTAAAACGTATTAATGTTATTTAAATAACGTTTACTTATATAACGATTTCTCTCATTTTCAGATTACATTTGCCTTTGTCTCGATCGCGATCACGCAGTCCGGCAAGATGGCGAAAACTATCTCGCTCGAGATCGCGTTCGCGGCCCAGAAGGAGTCGCACTCCGAAAAGATCGCGCTCGCCCAGCAAATCTCGCAAGACTTCGAGAAAACTCAAATCGAAGAGTCCGCGTCCCAGAATACCTTCTCCTTCTCCTCACAGGGCTCGTGCTAGAAGTCCATCGAGCATCACCGCTCGAAACCTCCGAGTCCAAGCAAAGATCAGCGAGACTAGTCTTTTCGCGGAACTCGTCAAAGACCGTAACATGAGGGAATTGGCGTTTAAGAAGTTACAAGCCGCAAAGGAAAAAGTCGGGAATCAAGATGAGGTGCAAATCATAGAGAGCATCGACGAGAAAGACGGTGATGGTAACGCGATCTCCGAAAATAAAGTTTCCACTGACAATAAGGACAGATCTACAAATCACAAGGAGCAGCACGTGAAAGCTGGCGATAACGTGGTTGATGTCACCGATATTCCCGTTCCGACGAGCGACGACAGTGCTGTAACGTGCAAAACGCCACCGTTACCACCAACAGGTCAACCAATCGGTGTTCCATTACCTAATCCGATATCCGCTGCGATGAATCCACTCGTTTCTCACTCAAGCATTGTACATACCTCGCCCAATCCACCGTCGATAATGCCCAACAGTTGTCCGATCGTGTCGCATAGCCCAAATTTCTCGGCTCCCGCCCCTGGAGTACAACCACAACAACCACCACCGCCGCCACCGCCGCCGCCACCGCCACTGCCACAATCTGCTGAATCCATGTCGACGCAAGTGTCCGCCCCTTTGCCTATGTCGGTGCCGCCAATTCCACCTACACCAATTTTACCAAATATGTCTGTCCCACCACCACCGATTCCCGTTCCAGCGCCTAATACTATCATGTCCAAGTTTAATCCACCAAATAATCTTGTACCACTTAAATCTGTGGATCCTCCCAAGCCTCCCATAGTAACATTCACGACCAAAAGTTTAAAGAGATTGCCGTTGCCACCTGGCATTAACCAAAATGATTTAGAAAGCATAGATTCCCCCCCAAGCCGTTCTCCAAGTCCTCCTAGCAAAGCGCAATTAAAGGTCCCAGTATCATCAACAAAGCCACTGCAAAAAAGGAGTATCAAGGATCTGCCAATGCCGCCAGGTGAGTTTTATTTTTGGACAAGCTTTACTCGCCCACTATTATTTGATAATGATTAATTTTAACTTGGTCAATTTTTCTCAACTTGTTACTTGAACTCTAGTCGTACCTGGATCGGAGGACTTGAGTGGCGAGGACGATCCAAACGCAACGCCGCCGCGTTTGAAGGTCGAACGAGTGGCACCAAAGCCGAAATTGAAAAGACCAAAAATATTGAAACGCAGAGGATCGCGAAACTGTCATACTCCTATGTCGGCTTCCGGTGGCAAAGATTGGGGCGAACGATGCGTTGATGTGTTCGAGTTTATTGCGCAGATTGGAGAGGGTACATATGGACAGGTGTACAAGGCAAGAGATAAACGATCCGGTGTGATGGTAGCATTGAAAAAAGTTCGACTTGAAAACGAGAAAGAAGGCTTTCCTATTACTGCAGTCAGAGAAATAAAGATTCTGCGACAGCTTAATCACAAAAACATTGTTAATCTTAGAGAAATCGTCACTGATAAGCAAGACGCCCTGGATTTTCGCAAGGTACCTTTTTACATGATTGTATACAATCTGTATTATAATAATTTTGTTGATCCTTTTATTGATTAATAAGAATTATATAGAACAATTCGATATATATAGCAATGTGTTGTAACAGAATATTGTTCTATCACAAATTTAAGGAGAAAGAGCAAATTTTCTATTAGACGTTAAACAAATGTATAGAATCGATCTGTCGCTAAGTTATCTCTAAAAATATCTACTATTTCTCAGTGATTTAAGATATACCAACAAACTTATCACTAATGGAGTATGGAATTTTACTGTTTTACAGATCTTTATAAAATCAATTAATATGTTATTATCTTCCGTATTTTAGGACAAAGGCTCCTTTTATCTAGTTTTCGAATACATGGACCATGATTTGATGGGTCTGCTGGAATCCGGTATGGTGGATTTCAACGAGATGAATAATGCTAGTATCATGAAACAGTTGTTGGATGGTTTAAATTATTGTCACAGCAAAAATTTTTTGCACCGGGATATCAAATGCTCAAATATATTGATGAATAACAAGTATATATGCGTGGTCTATTGAATATTACAAATATTTCTTGCAAATACTTAATATAATATAATGTACAATTTTAATAGGGGTGAGGTTAAACTGGCTGATTTTGGATTGGCACGACTTTATAACGCAGAGGATAGACAGAGACCGTACACCAATAAGGTAATCACTCTGTGGTATAGACCTCCTGAACTTTTGCTGGGAGAAGAACGTTATGGGCCTGCGATTGATGTCTGGAGTTGCGGATGTATTTTGGGAGAATTATTTTCCAAGAAACCTTTATTTCAGGTAGTAGCCATCTTTAAAGTTGGTAAAATAAATTAATATTAATTTTCTATCAATATTAATTTTTATCAGGCCAACGTAGATCTGATGCAATTGGAAATGATTTCGAGGGTTTGTGGAACACCAACTCCTGCTGTTTGGCCTTCTGTGATAAAATTACCACATTGGCATACACTTAAGCCAAAAAAGCAGCATAGAAGACGTCTGAGGGAGGATTTTGCGTTTATGCCAGGAGCAGCCTTGGATCTCCTGGATAAAATGTTAGAATTGGATCCTGAGAAACGGATTACGGCAGCCGATGCGCTTAAGAGTGCTTGGTTGAAAAACGTTCAGCCCGAACAGTATGTTATCTTTGCATTTGCTTGTGCCAGATTTTTATATGCATTATATGGAGTACTCTAAACTGTTTCTTTGTTCAAATCTGATAAAAAATGCATTTTTATATGACCTATCAGGATGCCAGCACCACAACTTCCGACTTGGCAAGATTGTCATGAACTTTGGAGCAAAAAGCGGAAGCGCTTGTTACGGGAACAGCAAGAGAGTGTTGCAGCAAAGTTGCCTCCTCTTCTTCCATATCCGAATAAAGGGGGTCCCAACAAGGATGATCTATCAGATGTCGGGGGGTGAGTAAAGCCGTAAAGAAATCGAATTTACGAGCTGCTGAGACATATGTCTCGATGCCAATCAACAATTAATTTGCTTACATGTAGATGGCTGTGTACGACAGTTGTGCTTGGCATTTATTTTCTTTAGTGAAATGCATTGTTCGAGTAATGAATTTCTTGTTCAGTGACAAGTGACATCGAAAAGAAAGTGTTATAGTAGTATATAGTTTCTATGTTCTTTCCGATTCTCATTTGCATGCTGACCTTCCTTCCTCTCAGCCTAATAAATCAACGAGTTAATTTTAGTTTCGTTCACAGTCGTTCGAACACGACCATGGCAATAACGCAGAACAATGGAAAATAGAAGCACGAAACATCCTTCTCTGTTCGTGGCTTCGCTCTACAGAGATTGTTTATTCTTAAACGATTGATTTAATAGACTGTGTGAGATATACTTAAATGTATATTTTTCAAGGCATATGCAACATGCCTCGGCGATAATATTTTATTATAATAAAATATGTTATATTACTCTTATAACTCTTTGGCTACGTTTTGTAAATTTTTTTAAATTTGAAAAAACTTTGACAAATAAGATAAAGCTTACTATGATACAGATCAATTTTATTACTTTTATACTGATTTAATATAAAAAGACGATGTAATAAATTATTAGTGAAATGTAGTCTTTCTTTATAGCTTCTTATTACAAAACTTTATGATTTCAGTTATATGATATTTAAGTTATGTAACTGTAAAATGTATACGATATTTGTGTAGCTAAAGGGTTAATTATCGTCCCACTATCCATATCAAGTTAATTTTACAAAAATTAAATGATTATTATAATTATATTATTATAATTCTCTATATGCCTAATAATCATTTACAACATACAATGCTCTATACAAGAGGAAAGTATACATCCTAGTAATTACTGTGATTCAGTCTACCATTCGTTTTTAAGGATGATTGTAAAAATTAAATTATCGATTTATTCAGTTTAGATATATATATACATGTTTCGTCAATGTATACAAAAAGAGAACGCGTACATGTATACAAAACTATACTATAAATACATACATCGCACGCGTGCACACACACGCGCGCACGCGCACGCACGCACATATTTGCAAAAAAGAATATATAATATGCATGTGCTCATTCATATAATCGAATGAGAAGTATTTATGTATAATTTTTGCGCACATGCATACTAATTTAGATTCTTTTAGACATTGATTTATACCATCTCTATATACATAGAAATTCAAAGAAATACTGATTGTAAATAAATATAGAAGTCACGTCAATGTGATTTCTCCTTGCTAATGTTTATAAAAAAAACGTTAAGTACCTATAGTTAGAGCGTAAAATGACGATCTGTATAAATAGATGAGCTATAAGCTCTATAATGTAAATATATATAGGACATACAAAATATACAGGACATGCTGCATCGGAAGATCGAAGAAGACGAATATGAGAAGATCAGAATTAAAGTTGTGAAGATGTTAGCCTACTGTTAACTTTATTTATAATTAATCCAATTTATTCAAACATTCACATTTTCGGCGTACATTAATCATCTCTTAGCCACTGTATTACAATTTAGTGATTCGTATTATAGATAGTTATGATGACTTTTTTGCAAGATACAAACAGCGAATCAATGTGTATTTATTTAGTATTTTTTTTTGCATGTGCGTTACTTTAACTGACACTGTCGATAAAATTCAGTCTTGGATGTTTCCTAATGTAATGTCATAGCAATATTGTAAAATAATATTCGAATGCTGCAATATATTATATTTAAATATATTCAAAGACATTACTTAAAATGTCTTTATGAGCAGTAAATAAATCTTTAAAGATATCCAAACATTCTTTAATTTTTTTAGTTAGTGATTTTTTTACTTTTATTCTCATATATCATGTACTAATATTTGTTTTAAAAAATCAACAAGCAGCACTCGATAATTATCATGAAAAATACTTATTTACCAGCGTTTACAGATTCATACATGTAAAATAATCATAAAAAATATATGTTACTGTTTCTTTCTCTACTTATTCCACAAATATTTTGACACGTTTCCGCTATTTTTAAAAATAAAGCAGGTAAATTAAATGTTTCATTTCTTTAATATGTAAATACTTGAATCATGTTTCTCCGATAGTAAATCAAGCATAGTATTAATACATGTGAGAATGGGATAGAATAAATATTAAAATGTTTATTATATTTGTGATAATACATTAAAATCTTTAATAAGTAGAAAAATTGAACAAATATAATGTATAATGTATTTGTGATATACTATTAAACATGTATATATACTGCATATTCTCATATGTATGAATGTATGTATATACATATATATATATATATATATATATATATATATATATATATATATATGCATTTCTCCGCATAATAGAAAATTTTCGAGTTTCTCATTATCATAATATTATAAAACTATCTCGTACATACATACATATATATATACATATACCTTAAGCGTTTTGTATATGTATATTTTACGCTATTATATATGCATATATAATAACGTGTGTATTAATATGTAAAATAAGTATATACAGAAAAGGTAGCAATATAACAAAAATCATTTTTATATACCAAAGTTTACTACGTCTTGACACAATTACACATTCATGTAACAATATAAATTAAAAAACTAAATTCTTTTCTCGTGTTTTTCAAACAAAAAGATACAGAAAATCGTATTTGTTTCGTCATTGATTTGATTTGAAGGAAATTATGTGTGAAAAACAATAAAGTACGATCTTCATGTAATTTGCAATGTCCTCAATGGATCAATAGATTACAGTAACAAGACAATCTTTACATAGTAATTAATATTCCAAAAATGTCATTTGCTTTAAGAATTAAAAAAATATTTTACATTATAATGTATTCTAAGTAAAAAATATACAATGTAAGAAATACAAATGAACATCTGTCAGTATAGAGTATATTCATAATAAAATAATGTTTGTATATAAATACATTTATAAATAATGATGTAAAATACTTTTGAAAATATAATGTTTCAAAACATGTTACATGTTTTTACATACAATTTTTATTAAGGAATCTGTAATAAGCGTGAAATTTGATAATATAATATATAGTTTATAAAAAGTATATTTGTTCCACGATGTAAAAAATAGTTTATATTATATTGATAAGATTCTTTTTTCTCTTTCAAATATATAGTGTTTTAAAAAATTTATTTAATTCTGTTCATGCAAATTATATATAAGGTAAAAGTGTTTTTATTCATATTGTTAACGAATGTTGTTTCATTATTACATAAAATATAAATTATCAATTGCGTGAACATTGTATAAGATAATGCTTTATAATTATAATATAATTAATAAAAATATATACGGAGTTTAATAACGCAAATCGACACAACGGTGTATATCGTTCTATCTTCATTATTCGTTGAATATCAAGAAAAATAGAACGTTTGTGTCAACTTGAGTGTTATTAAGTGGAAAGCATCTATAAGAACGCGAATGCTAAGAATAATTTATAAAAATTTATATACAATATATAAATTTATATAATTTACATACACACACAAGGACATATACATAACTTATATACACACACATGCTGTACACGAAAAAATATATTTAAATTATTCAAACATAAAATAATTATTGTTACAAAGATATTGATATTTGGGTGATTAATATCTATTGCGTATTGTGGAATATGTAGAAAATGAGACATATATAACTTCGGATAAAAACTTATAAACGGAACAATTGGCATAACATCTAATAGGAACAAATTATGTTTCAGGAGATAATATAATTGGGCTGAATAATAGGTGGACAAATTTTGTAGCACTTGTAAGAATATATAATAGGTAATGAAAGTTCCAAATCTCAATACGTGTTTATGTCCGGAGTGTCCAATTTTATTGACTTATATCTGTCAACTATGTGAATCAATAACCACCCATGTGCTTGAGCTTTGCTAACCAAGTATAATCGAAATATATAATGATAATATATAATCTCGCTCTACAATATTGTTTTATATAAGGTGTGTGTGTGTGTGTGTGTGTGTGTGTGTGTGTGTGTGTGTGTGTGTGTGTGTGTGTGTGTGTGTGTGTGTGTGTGTGTGTGTGTGTGTGGGTGGGTGGGTGGGTGGGTGGGTGGGTGTGTGTGTGCGCGCGCGTGCGTGTGTGTGTGTGTGCGTGCACAGTGATACATTGAATTTGGTACATTGAAATGAAAAGCATACTTTGCTCTTTTTCATTGTTCTACAAGATTGTTATTTATATACAAATAAACAATAAATAAAATTCTACAATTATATCTCTATATTAATACGCTATATGCATGTGTATATGTGTAAATTTAGTACATATGTAATTGATTGAAGACAGGTTTGTGAGGCTATTTAATTGCATGATCTTCCACAGTATTTCTTTATATACTTAAGCTATTAAATATAATGCAACAATATTTTATTAATAATCAAGATGTTATAATCAAGTCAAATTTTTATAAGCTTTTTGTTTAAAAAGCTATTACAATTTATAATTAAAAATATTTAAAAACATTGCAATTATTGATTTTTTACTTAATTAAAAATCGTTTGCTCTCTCTCTCTCTCTCTCTCTCTCTCTCTCTCTCTCTCTCTCTCTCTCTCTCTCTCTCTCTCTCTCTCTCTCTCTCTCTCTCTCTCTCTCTCTCTCTTTCTCTCTCCTCTGCCTGCATGTGAATTAATATCATTGCATTTATTGTATATATCATTTGTATTTTATTTTGAAGTTGTACTTATTAAATTTTCACGTATGGCCTGTAACTCTGTTACAGGTCCTCTAAACGATTAAAGATGGAAGCAGGCTATAACTCACACCCAAGCAGGCTTGGCGTGGAAGCTCATTACGGTGAAGATAATTTGTTTAATCAAAGCGGGCCATACGTGGTGTCTACGCCATCGTATTATTTCAACGCTTCACCACCCGTTAAATCACAATTGAATTTAAAAGGAGATAATCAATCATCATTGGACGTGTGTATCGAAGATAATCTTACCCGGAGACTGATGATTCTCACGAACGCTTTGAATCAGGGAAAACCGATTCGAGTCGACGATCTTCTGTCCTTGCGGTCAGATCAGAATGAGGTAATTATGTAGAAAAATCCTATTGTGAAGTCCTATAAGAATTTCAATTATGACAATCGCTTCACGTGACATCGATTAATATTTAATTGTTACATTTATATTTATTAAGGAAATATTTGCCAATAATACGATAAATTTTCTTCTAGTTATTAACATGTATAATATTTACAGTGTGATCCCAAGGTGATACAATTGTTGGGTGATCTACGCGCGGAGCTTCGCCTCGTCGCGAACGCTCGACCAGGCGGACAGCTGGAGCCTCATCTTCCCATATTGAACCCACCTCTTCTAGGTTCGTGACTCTCGACATTTATATCCTTCCCTGATTAATATTGCTATTGACATACAACTTATCTTATAGATACGAATACACCGCACATGCCAGGTAATTTCGACGCGCACGCGGTGTATGCCGGCGACGATGCTGTGAGCTCTCACGGAAGATGGTCCCAGTTGGCCACTGCTGGTGTTCGGAACGCCTTGTCGGCGCTCATATCCTATCATGCCAGTCTGGATAACATTTATAATCCCGCTACTTCTGCGTCTGCTATCGGCCGATTGCCGTCAAATAAACTGCCCGGGCAGCCCAACCTGGCGCAGAATCTTTTCCTGCCCTCGACTTCCTCGCAACAATCCACTTTTAGTTCGTAATAATTTTACATAGTCGTCATATGGCACATGACCGTATTCTGTATATGTATATGTATGGGTGTGGTGGGTATGTGTGCGCGCGCGCGTGTATGCGTGCGTGTGTGCGTGAGTGTATGAAATTAAAAAAAATCTATAAATCGCTATTTTTCAAATTGTGCTAGTGACAGTGAGAGAGAGAGAAAGAGAGAGAGAGAGGAGGGGGGCGGGGGGGTGAGAAAGTGAGAAAGTTAGTACGACCATATCATTGATTTGTTTATAGTCTCCATTATCATCACTCCATTAATTTTAAATGCACGTTTAGTGTATAATTGTACGATATGCGATCAGATACTTAATTAGAATATGACTTCTTTCCCAATGACAGTGGTATTATAGTAATCATAATACATACTAAATTGCTAATGATACAATTATTTCCGTTATTTCTCAGTCATGTGTGCTGAAGAGTTTTTTCTCTGACTTTCTTTCCTGCATCATTACGAAAGATCTGTGATACACATATGTATATACATATACATACATACATACATTGTGAGTATAGAAAGCTGAATTTAAAAAAGAGCTTCACTCCGATATTTGTTTTCATTTTGATAAAAAAACAGTAAGACTTGTTTACATAATGCTTGACGCGAACAAGGTTTGCATTCTATTTTAATCTTACGAAAGAATTTTATTTTCAAGAGAAAATAGGCGATGCAATGAGAGAAACGTTGAGAGATTTGTGTAACAACAGTAACGCTAGAAATGTGAATATTTATTTGTTCTTTAAGATTTTTTATATAAGATACTAGTGCTTATTTATTACGAACGTATTTACAGTATACAATGTACATATATGCTAAGAAATATAATAAAGGTGTCGCGACAGAAGAATGTCTCAAAGTTCATCAAATTGAAACATGTCTATGTATTAATAAAAAAAAGTTACATATGTATGTGTTTTTTTGGCAATTTGTGAGTTATATGAATATTTTTATTATTCTCGGACTTGTATTTTTCCTTTTTGTAAAATCTAAAAATCATTCAGGGTCGGTTGTTCCAACTTCTTGGTAAATTTACCTATCAGGTAAATATATGTTTGTCTTTATTTATTTAAGAAAAGAAATGAAGATAGACACATGCTTACCTGGTAGATAAGTTTACCAAGAAGTTGAAACAACCGACCCTCAGAATTAGAGACTTTTGGCATCTCTGAGTACCTAAGCTTATTCATGCCATCATCTATGATGTACATACATACGTACTCAATACATATACATGTATGTGTATGGGTTAAGTATTATGGCGGAGCGTGTCGAACCACGAAACTTCGCATAATGATGTACAATATATAAAAATAAATGTTAGAGCTCATATAGCCCAACTAGTGAAGATAAATAGTTGAAATAGTTGGTTTATTGTGCAATTACGATTTTTGAAAACCGAATTAAGCAAGTAATCGAAAAAGTACTACAGAAGAGCTACAAGAGTTGCTTGGAAACGACGTGAGCTTACTTACTCCATTAACGATGTCGGTGAGTTTGCAATTTAAATACCTGATGCACAATGAAACTGCGAGAAAAGCAATGGAGAGTTACAATGAAATTTTGCAAAAAGCATTACAACATTATCAAGGTAGGTGTATATATAATTACTATGTCAATTATACCTAAATATATATATATTTTTAAATATTATATGAGTACTCAAATATTTTATAATTAAAAAATAACATATATAATGTATAATTTCTATATCATTTCACATAAACTTATGTATTTGAAATTGTACAATTTATAAAATTTTTAATTATAAATCTTTAAATACTCTTTGGAAAACTTTCACACATAACTTCTGCCCTCTAGAAATGATAGAAAGAACTAAGCATAAAAGGCACATATTTGATTCATGCTGCTATCTGCAGTTAATCATGTGAATTAGGTTGTGTAGAGACCTTCTAATTTCTAATAATGCCCAGTCTACAATGAGTCGTTGGTCGTAAGAAATTTAACCAATCACAGTTGATCTTAGAGAAGAATAACCGAACATAATTGGTTACGACCAACAAATTTCTTACGACCAACGACCAACGACTCATTGTAGACTGGGCATAAGAGACTGGCCAATAAAGGGACACTTTTGAATGGCTGCGTTCAGCAGACCACAGCAGACACAACTGTTGAGTGGCCGCTCAGTGATTCTTTAATATGATTGGTTAGATCTAAAGGTATTAACTAATCATATTAAAGAATCACTGAGCGCTCACCAGCGCTCACTCAACAGTTGTGTCTGCTGAACGCGGCCATTGGTTATCGTCAATTCGCGCTCATATTCTAAACACACAAACCTTTCCATTAACATTATAAATCAACACAAAAAAAATAAAACAAAACAAAATATTATGTTCTTTTTATATACAATATTTTAAAACATATATACTAAAATATGTTTTGTACTTCTTATAAGCAACACAGAAGTGAGGTTATCTGTAGGCGTTTAGTCTTTACACCCGACATTGCCCGACATTTTTGGGAACATCTACACTCGAAATAGAGCATAAGATATTTTTCTCTCACTCGTAAAAATTTGACGAGATTTTTGATGACAGTCTCTTATTAGAGAGTCTCTAGATTTTTGTAACTAATTCTGCTACTAAACAATACAAAATTCTAAATTAAGTCATAAAATGCAATTAGATACTTGATAACTTTTTTGTTTTACAGATTTATTGGAAGATTATATAAAATTGCAGGAACAATGTGGACAGTGTAAAGCGTAAGTTTATTAATATTTTTACTTATTATATAATTCATATTTATATAATTTAGACATCAATCAAAATTAAATTTAAGATCTTAGCAAAACAGCTGATTTTTTATTTCAAGATAATGTTTTATGTATTAAATCTTTGTCTTTAGTAAACGCAAAATAACTATTATTATCTTGTTATCTTGTTATCTTGTCTTTCAAATATTAAATTATAAATAGATTTACTTTTTAGCTTAAAGCTGGAAACACAAGACAATTATTAATTGTGTGTTATTAAAGACAAAAATTTAAGTCATACAACTTGTCTTAAAATTGTTAGTTGGCCATTCTGTTAAGATTCCTAAATTTAATGTAACACAATTTTCACACACAGAAACACCACACAAATTTAAATAATTTTGCCAATAATTGGCATGGTCTCTTTGATGCACTGCTATATTGGTGCAAAAAGTTAGAGTGAAACAAATATATATGTATCTCACTCTAACTTATTGCATTAGTGTAGCAGTACAGCGAGAAAGAATAGGCCTAATATGTTATGAAAGTATTCATGCATGTACACACACACACACACACACACACACACACACACACACACACACACATATGTATATGTATAATTTTATAGGCATTCTTCATCGCAAATGACGATTGATACAGCTTGTACAAAAACAAAAGGTGAAGCAACATTCCAACATTTAAATAATGCTAAAGTGGAAGAAAGTAATTGCATTCCATTAATGGAATTAGACACATTAAATATTAATTGTATTAATTTTGATACAAGAATTGATCCATCAAATGCAAGTGAATTTTTACACAAAGATATCAATGAAAATGATCCAGTTAGTCCGCCAGAAAGTCCAGTATTTTCTAGAGCATTATTAAAAACTGGCAGCAATTCTATAAAAAAATTGCGTTCACTTAAAACAGTATGCAATCCAACTTCAAATATGAAAACACAACATAACATTGAAAAAGTTCCTTCAAAATATAATCACAAATTAGAACTTAGCACAACACATCATGTGGAAACTACATTTTTGCCAAATGGAAAGAGATTGAAACAATCTCGACTTACATTTTGTCCAGTTAAAAGTAATGAAAAGATGGTAGCATCTTCAAATATAGATAAACATAAGTCAACTGGTACAATACATAATGTACAACAGAACTTTATTCCAGATATTTTTACAACAAATATAACTGTTACTGAAAATGAGGCTAGTGAAATTTCTGAAGATATAATAGAAATCAGTCCTACACAAAAAAGTCCTATCACATCAAAAGTTAAACGATGTTTAAAATTCAAAAGAAAAATTCCTACGAAACGAAAGATAATTTCTCCATATAAAAATAAATATCTTGGCTTAAGTTCTGGTCCAAGTGCTGTTTCAGAGCTAATAGATTTTAAATTGTACTCTAAACATACTTCTATACAAATGGAAGATGATAAATCTTCCACAAATACAGCAGTTGATACATTAAAAGATAAAATTAATACAAGTTATCTTTCACCAATAAAAATACATAATGAAACCAATGTTGAAATTAAAAAATCTATTGAAACTCAAAAGGAAGATCAATTATTAATAAAAAATAAAGTACAAAAGCTTAAAAATATAAACTTTGTCTATAAAGACGAAACTTTTTATTTACCTGTGAAACAAGCTGCAAATAGAAATGATATGAATAATTTAAATTTGAATGATACAGAAAACGAGCCACCTGAAAAAAAAAAATTGGGCGAGTTTACTGTGTAAGTATCATTTAATGACTGTGGTAATATAAGTTACTTTTACTTGATTTTATTATTTAATGAAAACGTTATTTATAGATTGCAAAAAAGAAAGATAGAGGCTTCAGAGCAGCTTAATATGCAGTGTAAAACTGACAGAGCAAAGTTAAACGGTTTGGATTGTTGGGAATGTCGAGAGGTAAGATTCATTATATAAAGCATATAGTTATATAAAGTTATACAAAATAATACATACAGAAATTTCTATATATGTATATTTTTTTTCATTATGATAATTTATATAAATTATTTAATTTTTTAGTATTATAAGAATTTGTCACTGTCAAAAGAAGAATTGCAAAAGCGGAAGAATCAATGCTCACGACATCGACACAAACATGAAAGGCCAAACACACCAGAAGGTATAATATTTTATTTAATCACTTTCTTATATATTACAGTCTGTGAGAAAAGTATCCGGAATTAGTCATTTAAAAGTCCCGCGATAAAGGTATCGAAAAAATTTTTTGTGTGTAAGCCGGCAGCACTATACCTAGGGTACGTTCCGTTTCACGCATGATACGCATGATGCATCGTTCATCCTTGTTGTTTGTCAAACGTTAAACAAGAATGAACAATGCATTATGCGCATTACGCGTTGAAACGGAACGCAGCCCTAATTGCAACGCTAAATTTAAGCGCGATCTGTCAATGTATCAGTTTGTTTATAATAGTTGTTTACGTTAGTCGAATTCAAGAGTGTTTTGCAATTTTCATAATAGACGAATTTGATCGAGCAAAGAATTTGTCTTAAATTTTGTGTTGCCAACGAAATTTCTTGTGCTGAATTGAAAATGCTACAAAGGCCTTTGGTGAATCACGTCTATCGAAAAAAACCGTATGAATGGTATGAGGCATTCAAAGAAGGCCGAGAATGGTTATTGATTTGTCTCGATCTGGTCGACCATGCTCACCGTTTTCTTCGATTATCGTGTATTGCGCATTCAGAATTTCTTTTCAGATTGACAAGCCGTTAATAAAGAATATTATTTGGACGCTATGAGGTGTTTGCGAGAGTGTTTGTCGAAAAAGGACAGATTTGTATTTAGAAAAACGATCTTTGAATCTTGCACCACAATAATGCGTCGTCGCACACAGATTTTTGTACGCGATTTTTAGCCAAAAATTCAACAAGTGTCATCGACCAAGCACCGTATTCACTAGACGATTCCATGTGACTTTCCTTTTCGCCAAACTCAAGTTACCATTTCGAGAAAGGCGTTTTCAATCGATTAAAGCCATAAAAGAAAATTTGCAAAAGCTCAAAAACAATACCAGCTTTAGCATTTGAAAATTATTTTGAGGATTGAATTAAACATTGATATATGTGTATTACATTCAATGGAACCTATTTTGAAGGCGACAAAATCAATATTGATAAATAAATATTTTGTTTTATTTAATAATTCGGATATTTTTTTACAGTACACACACACACGTGATGTATCATATACTAAAAAATATTTTTTACAGGTTTTTGGGATCCAGAGTTTCCCGAAACATTATCAAGCACTTATCGACAAAATAAAAATTAAAATGCTTTGCCAATCGAATCTACTTCCCAAGACTTTGATACGACTTTAATTAGATTTCAACGATTCCAAAATGGAGTTTCGTGCATAATAATTATATATTTTAAATACATTATTATTAAAATAAATATGAAATAAAATATAAATTATTGGTTAAAGACATAAGTGTATGTATATATTTTTCTATTTTTCTAAAAATAAAGATTTTGTGATATAAATAAATATTATTACAAAAATAAATATTAAAATGTTTACGATTATGTAACAAATTTTGAACGGAAGAAAATATAAACATGTTCATAGTTTGAACATAGATAATTTTTATTATTTTACAACATATATATATAGTATTATATATTGGGCAACGCAGTATAGATTTTACATATAATTATATCATTTATATATAGAGAGAAAAATTCCTTTACACAAAAATATAGAATTTGTTTTGTGAGTCAGTCGGTGCTAAAGAAGGCTAATCAAACTCAGTTGCGGTGATCAAGCAAAGTTTGACACAGTTTCAAGGTACATTAGTGTTCCTGCTTGTTCAATATCTTCTCTAAAATATTTGCATTGTGCAACACTGTTAAACAATTAATATATAGGCTCGTGAAACATTAAGTCTTAAATCTATTACTACTCACATAGCACACCTCATCACAACATACAACGTCGTAGATACGTGACATTCTTCATACGGAGATGTTTTATAAGTATTTTTATTTAGTATCAATTTCGATATTACTTGCAAAAATATATTTAAATCAAATACTGTTATAGTCTCTCCTTTTCATTTCTTAAAATTTTTGACAAATTAAATAGATATACAGTATGTACTTTAAAGTATACAATAAAAAAGTATGTATATATTTCGAAATAATACTAAAATTAAATTATAAAGTCAAAAGTTTTGATACAAATATTGATAAGGCTCAATTTTTTGCTCCAAACTGAAAAGGACAAAGTTATTGTTTGTTGTTTGTGTTGTTGATCATGATATGGTATTTGTCGAGTTGTGTTAGTGGTCGAGTTGTTGAGGGTTGGGTTGGTGTTGAGTGTATTGGCTGAGGGAACGTCCTAGATGCGCACAGTATAAAACGGACCAATCAGATTGCTGAGTTAGGGTTAGCATGAATTTGATTGGTGGTGTCCGTTTTACACTGTGCGCATCTGGGATTCGCTCTTATTGACGATTTTTGTAAATATTCTGAAAATAAATTGTTTGATAAATAAAATATTATATAGGAAAAAAACGCAGCATATTTTATATAATTAATATCAAACTTTAGTTGAACTTTTTTTTTAATAGCACGGTTTTCAGAGATTTTAATTTTTTTGTATAGAGCACAAGCGAGAAACATTTTGCTTTTTATGTAAATATAAAGTACTCAAGTTAATACATAATGTATAAAAAATTACGTTGCTTCTGGCATGTGCTAAAGGGGCAAAAATTAAGCTTTATCAGTGTATTGTATTTTTTAATCGCGAAACAAAATATATAATGTCTATCAACATATACATTTAAGTTCATATTCTGCATTATCAAGCTATATAAATTTTCCAACAAAATCATCGCACGTACACACAATATTTTAACATCAAATCACAATACCAATTTTTTTAGCAATTCTGAAAAACCAAACAGTAATTAACGATTATTTCGTAGTACAATGTACGCGGCGTTTTTTCTTTTTTGTAAATAGACGTAATCCTTTTCGGCTGTCCGATCGATCATTCACGTACTTGAAATATATAATATATAATTCTGTAGTATATAACAAAACATTATACTTCATATCTTTACGAATAATTCAATTTATTATAAAATATATTGAATTAAGAATTTTTTAATGAAGGAAATAAAAAAAAACTTCTGAAACTGTAGCGCACTTCATTAAACTAAATTTATGCTTACATTTTGTTATATACGTATTTTGGTATCATGCAATTGACTCAGCTGATTGATTTACATTGATTACTATTTATTGAATTCGAGATTGAAAAATTCATTCATTCCTTTAAAGCTATTTTAAAGCACGTTTATCGGAAGACACGCGCGTAAGAATTAATATAATTTAATTAGAATAATCTCTATATGTACACATAAAATCTTTTGTCTTTTTTGCAAATATTTTATAATACAATTTTTGTTGTATTGTTTTTCTCTTAAAAGTGTTTTATATTATAAATAATTTTAAATAATTATGGTTATATATAGATTTAAGAGTGAAAAGATGCGCGCGCGCGCGCGCGTGTGTGTGTGTATGTGTAATACATTTCTAATAAAGTATGAAAATCCAATATAATTTTCGATAGACGGATGATTTTATATGTAAATATTTCATAATTTATATTTCTACACAAAACAATACAAAAAATAATACATTTTATCCATGGTAGACAATAAAAATCCTAGTTTGATATTCATATCACATATTTGATGTTAAACACAGTCAATTTAATCGTCAGTTCATGATAAATACTAAATATAATCTTTATATCACAAATAAAACTTTGATTTCAAATGATCGCATTTAACGATAAAAAAATCAAAGTACTTAGACTCTATTAGTATAGTATATAAAAATGTTCCATCACCGATCGATCGAACAGTATACTAATCATTCAATGTTGATAAAAATATTGCATACGCCTCGAGTATACCTAATCGTGTCTATCCGTCTGTTGTCTACAAATACTTCAAAATGTTTAAATCTTTAAAATAGGCCTTGAGTAGACGTTTGCATGAGTGGAAAGGGACGTTATGTCATTAATTGATGTGATAAAACAATGTCTTATACATAACAGTAGAAAAAAAATTTAAAGATCTTGCACCACGTATTATATGTATATTTAAAGTTATTTTAACACACACAAATATCGTTTACTTTTTTCTCTTTACATATTCTATTTAAATTAAAACTGTATTTAAATTAATACTTCTCTTTGATCGTGTCATATCGTGTTATATTTCTTATTGTAGGAATTTAAGTCGCTCATCTTTTTTTCACATGTTGAAAAACTGCAATTAGAGTAGAAAAAAAAGACGTGATTGATAAAATTAATCATAGGACGGTGCGTCAATAGGAAGTACTGAGCGTGTAGAAAATTTCAATGAAAAAACTGAATGATTGATTCTTGGTTTCAGTAGGATCATAGTAAACAGCTAGTAAAAGTATTTAGCATTTTCATGACACATCGAAATCAATAGAATAGTTATCTTTTATCCTTGTTCGCCTCTCGATCATGATTATTTTAATCCTGAAGTGTATAAAATAGCTGATAAATATGAATAATTATACAATTAAACTTCTTATCACAATAATATTAAATCATGAATAGAATTTCCAAAAATAGCTTTGCAAAAAAAAAATTAAATCTTTGAGTTTTTATCAAGGTTTGTGAACATGAAGAAATAACGAATTTTTTACTAAAGTTACTAGGAATTAAAAAGGAGTCAGGTCACTTTTATACCGTTTAGGATTAAATTTATGTTGCAGTTTTATGTTTACTGCTCCGATTTTGTAGGTGGTGAAGATCCGGCAGCCGTAACGGATTTCTCATTTGACGATACGGGTAAAGCTTTGAGAATCGCATGCACTTCTTCCGCCACTGCCATCAAAACAAACTCAAATTGTTGTTTCGTAGCAACCATGTCAGGCCTTTGATCTCTAATATGTTCGAGAGTAGCAGCGATATCAATTTCTTTCGCTCCCTTTGTCATACGATTTAAAACCATGTCGATCAAGCAATAAGTACCAGTTCGACCAGCTCCATCACTGTAAAATGATTAAATATGATAATATCTTGACTGCTACGTTGATTAATCAAAATAATATAACAATATATATTTACCTGCAATGCACAACTATCGGACATGATCTTCCACGGTACGATTTATTAACTTTTCTAAAAAGAAAAAATCAAATAATTTGAAATGTTATTTTTGAACATTGTTCAATGTAAAATAAAATAAAATATAATAAAATATTTTTTCTTTGACTTTTAATAATATAAAAATAATTAAGCACGAAACATAGTTTTTTTCCTTAATTGAATATTTTAGATATAGTAATCTTTTAAAATTATATACAGTAATATGTAGAGAATATTATATAATATAACAATTTTTTTGTGCAATAAAAAATATGCTGGTGTGTGGTGGGGTGCGTGCGTGTGCGTATGTGTTTCTTTATCAGTAAACAATTAAATCGACACGAACCTACGAAACTCGAGCAGAGCCTTTGTGGAATATGGAACGCTGTTTTCCGGCCAAGAGAGGAAATGGAATTGCGTAACAGTACGGGTCTCACAAGTGCGCAAATTTTTCAGATAAAAGGAGCGCACTAAATAATCATCACACCAAAAGTGCTCCGACACCAGATGTACCTCGTATATGTGATAGAGCTCTGATCCTTCTTCGGGCCAATAACGATGGCACATGGCACGGCCTTCCTCGGTAAGTCGCGTTAGCATTACAATCACCACGCTACCTTGTTCCCAAACCAATTGCCAGAAATCAGCCGTGGTTTGCGGTAACGGCCCTTGCGTGGCTATGTAAGCCGGATTTCGAGGATCATGATCCGTCTGCAATGAACAAACGATATTATGGTTACAGTTTTGACGATATAATTCGATAAATAAATAGGTTTATTCCTAATCGAAAAATTCGTTCATTGTTTTTTTCGTAATTTTTATTTAAAAAAGTTAAATTTCGATTAACTTAGTCGACTCATTAGTTCGCACTGAATACCTGTAAAGCTGTGTTTTTACATTTTTTAAATTAAATCGCTCGCAAGAGAGGATCGCTTCAAAAACCGTAAGTGTCTTCAATTGTATTGAATAAAATGTTCTATTATATCCTTTTGCCTTAGTTTGTGTTTCTCCTTCATTTACGATACTGATATATTGAATAAACGTAGGAATGTGACTTAGTTTTGAACCAATTTTCTTCCTTTGAGAATCTTTCCCACATCATATGAACACTTATACGATTAATATTTAATGTAAATTCTGAAGCGGGTTAATTTGGATTTTCATTCAATAATGCTTACTTTGTATCTTCAAACTTTTTTGGTTGTCCCGAGTGATCTTTGTCGTTAATATTAAAATCACCATTTTTTAATCGTATAAATTAATATTCATATGTCTTAATTGATGGAGCAACATCACCATAAGTTTCTATCAGAATTCTATAACTTTCAGCCATTGTTTTCTTCTGATTAACAAGAAACAAGAGCAATACATATTGAAAATGCTCTTTAGAAAACTCCAAGTTTATGATAATATTGAAAAAAATAATTTCGTAGTCCGTAATCAAAGCTTATAAAGTCTGAAATAAGCTCAAATACGTTTGCTCTAAATCCTTTTACTGGAACAGAATGGATAGGAGCATTGTTGAATGATTGTAGCACTGATTTAAAAATAATAAACTTGGTGGCGATATACTATACAGTTTTCAAACTCGAACAAAGTTTCATAGTAGTTTATATGAAAACACAATGCAATTTGTGACGAAACGCTTATAATCAATTCATCTTTTAAGAAGCAAGTATTTCGGAGCACGTGACCGTTACGAACTGATCGTCGAAAGTTTTGGATATTTTACGCGCACGGGTCGCTATCAAAATCACTCAAAACTAAATCACATTTCTAATGTACGATCATACATTGTCGATTGTGCAGTCAAAGACAAAGCTTGCTTGTTAAACATGCTGGTTCGTTTCTTTGTGTTTCAATTATAATGCATAAAAAAAGATCTACCACAAGAGCCTTACAAATTGCGCCGAAACATTATTTTGCGACTTTTAAACGATCAACTTGACATGCCCATCGACTGTGAAACTTACCGACTTCTATATGTACATATTGTGATGTGGCAGCCAGAAAACGGAATGTCGTATGTATTTCAACAACATTATCGTGAAAACGAAAATATTTATTTTATTTTTTATACAAGAATTATCTTCTAATATATGTATATATTACTGTATGGAATACTCAGAAAATTTTCACATCATATACATCAATATAATTTCGCGTATTCAAATAATATCCTCCTGAATTTTAGTTTATGAACATTATGCAATATTGATTTCAATTTTACTCCAATATATTTTAATAATATAGTACTAGTTCAACATGTAATATATTATACATATACTTCAAAATAAAAATGAGAGCGACATATTTCTTATCATTTACCGATATTTTGCAAATTGTTTTATGATTAGATGTAAAACATATCTATAGTTTTGAAAAATAAATGTTAAGGTTTCTCAGGAGGATTCGTCATAACGAAACAAGAGATATCGTATGGAATATATGTACTTACGATCGTGGAAGCATTTATGTAGTCGGAACTATTTGCGTTTGCAAGATCATTCAGGACTACTCGAGAGTGATCATAAGGAAGTGCCGCGTTAAGACGATTCTGCTTGACATTCGCCTCACTCTCCGCGATCTCTGTGGATGATGGTTCGGCTTCGTAGGCACACAATGCCGCCCATTCTTGATCCAGGCGATCCTTGTTTTTCAGATGATCCTCCATATAACTCTACAAACACAAATTTAACATAGAACGACAAGTATAAGAACATGAAATAGCACAGCGATTTTACTAAATTAATCAAGCGCGACAAAAATTTCGGAATGTTAAATTATTTTAATTTCTAAATTTTTTTTTTTTTCTATCGTTCTTATTATGCTTACAAGAACCATATGACCGGTCGATATGTCCATGTTAGAGAGAGTAGGTTCCTCGCCCCAGGAGGATGTGCTGGAGCGGTTGGAGGGCAAATTATTGGATTCGTTTTCGCGCGATAAGCTTGTAATACGTGGTGACTCTAATTTCTCGCTCGGTTGTTTCGCCTGCATTCGTGCTCTACATAGATCTTGATAATCCTTGGATGCTTCTGGATCCGGAGTGGCCAATCCGGCAAGCTTCGCTCGATATTTAGCGTGTCGACGTGCAATTATTAGTGTAACTACTGCAGCTGCGATCGCAGCTGCAACTCCAGCAGCTACCAACGCACCGAAAAAAGTAGAACTCATCTCGCTTTTTCTGGCTACCTCCAAAGTAGCTGGTAGTTTAGCCTGTAAAAATGCATTTTTATTGATAACATTGATAACATTAAAATAATATTACGTCTATATGTAAAATTTGCCAACTACTTAATTTATGTATCTATTTTGTAGTAAAAAAATACAATATTGTGGTACCTTATCGCCTATACCCGCTCGAATAATTTCAATTCCTAGAGCATTTCGTAATTTACCACGTATGTTACCTAAAATAAAATATATTTTATTTTTGCAAATAGATTTATTTTTGTCTCATATCTTATGTTTTTATTATAATTTATATTCATATATAAGAGTACGGTATGTAAATTATTATACCGATGCTGTTAACGATGTCAGTTGCATTGTAGTTTTTATCATTTTGAACAACTTTGAATGTTACTTCTGCACGACCCACTCGTATATTTTTTAATGTTCCGTCAGGCAATCCCAAAAGTTCTTCAACCTGTTAATTCAAAAAGCTTATATTAAATTCAAAGTACTTTTTTATATTAATGTGTCTTTAAATACTTTTTATTTTAGTCTACCTTAGAAACGACGTGTGCTCCTTCAAGCCATGTATGAAACTCTTGCTCAAATTCTATGTAGACAGAATCTAAATCGACATTCTTGTAAATTTCTGACCGATCATCATTCGTATTACCGCGTAATTCCTTTTTAGTAAATGATGTATATATTTGATTATTCTACAATAAGAGACTGATGTAATGTCCACAATCGAATAGGTAAAAGTTATTTCAATTCAATTACTTACGTCCTGATCGTCTGTCTCGGAGTAATCTTTGTTAATGAGGGCTGCAAAAACATGAACAGTAATCGATGAAATAAAATAATAATTAGGTATATGAATTGCGTCTTTGGAATAAATACTAATAAAAATTATTTCGAAATAATAGAAAAGCTGATCGTAAGATAGAAATCAAATGTAGGTTTTAAAATATTTACTTACGAGCTGGAGATTGAGTTTTAAATGCGTAATTATTTGTCGAAAATAGCGGCCCTGGTTTTTTAACGTCTAAGCGTTCCCTGCGTTTAAAACCAGCCAACTCTCGTCTCCATAAAAGTTCGTCTAAGTCATCGTCGTCGTACATCTCATCGTATGCAATTCCTGCGTCAGATACATTTTAATTTAGTAAAAAATTATTTAAGTTATCAATTCGAGAAATAAACTTACCACTTGCGTCGGATGTAATTTTATGTTTCGTTGGCCGCACGATTCCACCCTCGGTATACATCTCGCGTATTTTCTCAGTATTCCCGTCGAATCTCTCGATTTCTGATGCATTTTCTTCATTGATTTTATCATTCTCCTGGTTAAAATCCTCACCGTGTTTGATTACCGTCCTTTTTGCATCAACATCGGAAAATTCGAGGCGCAGTGGTTTTTTTCTATGCTTATACTTTCTGGAGAATGCCCTTTCATATGCCTTTTCATTTGTCTCGTCGTCAGAGGAAGACTCTAACAACATGTAATCTGGTGACTTTTCATTCTGTAAGAATTCAAAGTCATCAGCAGACAAAAGTTGCGTGTCATAAACATTTTCGTCATCCTCGGACAATGTTCCGTCTCTAAAAGTATTTTCAAGTGATTCAGTAACATAATTTTTATAATCGTCGGTAAAGCTGAATCGACGTGTTCTGGGTGGATAAAATTGTTCGCGCACATCGTTCAGTGATTTTCCATATTCGTTGTCGTATTTCTCTTCATTAATTGAAGCCTGATCGCTCCCGCTACGCCATTTCGTATATTCAGATCTATAAACGAATTTGAAGAATTTCTGATGACGATTCCATCACAATTATTTCGTACAGAAAAATTAATCATAAAATTCAGAAAATTAGAATGAAACATGTTATTCTATATCTATTACACACACACACACACACACCCACCCACCCACCCACCCACCCACCCACCCACCCACCCACACACACACACACACACACACACACACACACACACACACACACACACACACACACACACACACACACACACACACACACACACACACACGTATAAGTTAATGTTTAGCAATAAATATAATAATTCATATTCAATTTAATTTTTTATTTAAATCTCTGATTGTGTGTATTTTCAAATAATATAAGATTAATGAAAAAATTACTAGAAACTTTTTATAAAAGCAAAAATTTGAATTAATTCTAATATAGCCTAAGATTTTTTTTAGTCAGAAACCTACTCTCTTTCTCTTTTGTCTTCAATGCCAGTAGGGCGATACAAAACATCAGCTAAATTACTTTCAGGATTTTTGTTGTCCGTAGATATTCTTAGTATAGCAATCGCTGGAACCAACTAAAAAAAAAAAATTGACAGTGGTTGCTTATACCGAGTAATTGCTAATTACATACTTTCAAGAAATAAATTGCGATCAGTAAACAATAAGATATCGTTTGATGTACAAGAAATTGTGAACACGTTTGTGATATCAGTGAATAAACACTCTCACAATAAAGTACGATTTATACTGACCTCATCAATAAGTACATCTTGTTCATTGAGATGTGGGTTTTTCAAGTATTCACAGAGATGAAAATCACGAGAATTACTTTGTCTGTAAAAATTTTCAAAGTTTTATTTTATTAAATATTACTTTCAATATACAAGATATTTAATAAAACAAATAAAAATAAATTTTTTAATTTGCAAATTTATAATCGTTCTTCATTACTTTTATCAGTTGGATACAAATATGCCGCCACCTTTTTCCTTTACCATAGGGCACTAATATTTTAGTGTGTTTCTGTGTATAATACTTAAAATGCATTTTTTAAATAATCTTTCTGTATGAATGTAAAATACATTTAATCTAAAGGAATAAATAACTAGCATATAACTTTTTTTATTTTTACTGATTGCAAAAAACTTTACATAATGGAGAAAAAAGATGACGAGATTCATACATGTATAAGATTTATATAATAAATTGTAAAGAAAATATATTATTTTACGCAAATCTTAATTGGCAAATTTCAATTATAATATATGACTACAAATTTTAACAAAACGATGTACCCATATCGCAGATTATGCAATAAGGTTTGCACAATACATTGTGTAAAAGGATGTTTCCATTTATATCCGTCAGATTCCAGTTTCATTAATTGTAGTCTCACCGATTGTAGCAGTTCCAGTTCACCGCTATCAAGATTATATCTATGTAATAGAGAAAAAACTTGTATTACGCCCTAATAATATGTTGATTATACTATTATGCGTCGATCGCGCTAAAACATTATGTAAGTGTACGATAATAAAGACGAAGAGTAGCGAGACCGTTTGACGACTCGGCGATAAAATTAACCGATCGGAAAGAAGATTCAATTCCGCTCAGTTCATACATATCATGTTCATTCTATATCTCAACATTTGAGATGTAGATATTTCAGTGTGAATAATTCATAAGTGTCATAAATACATTTCAATTATAAAGACATGATTTTTATCTTTAACTTACTGATATAAATCGTCGTTCTCTAAATTCGTATATCGAGGTATACATTTTCCGAATGCCAAATCTGAAAGAATAATGAGTGTATTAATATAAAGAAATATATATTGTACAAAAAGGTTGTTACTAATAATGCCTTATAGCTACATTATTAACAATAACATAAGACCGTATGTATGAATAATACAATTCTTATACATAATAATCATTAAGATCCTGCTTTGACCGTTTCGCCTATTTCTACTTGAATATTATTATTAACATAATTAACTAATATCAATTAATTTTGATTAAACTTAATGCAAACTTATTTTTAATATTTTATTTGTCTCCATGTTTTATTATTATGCACAATAAGGAATTACAAAGGCTATGAGAAAAAAGAGCTTTAATTAAAATCTAAAGAAGGCCTAACGGTTGAACAAATAATAGAATAGAAAACAATACAGAAAGGACTAATAAAAAATAATAAAATCTAATATTCAATAACATATTATTCTTGTGTGATATGTATTCTTCCTTGTTATTCTTAGTTTCATATACATAATTATTCAAACTATAATGAGCACTATAACTTTCAATCTTGAAACGCAATAGGACTAGAATAGTAATACCACAATATTAAATTGATAATTAATTTAATAATACTAATAGTAATAAAGTCCGTTATGATCTTCCGCTCCCCGCTCTAAAGAAAAAAAACTTTTTATTTTGCTATTAACTTATTAATTAAAGTGGATTGTGTGCAAAATTATTACCATTAAAACATTTTTCCGTCTCAGGATCACATATATCCTCGCTGAATAGGCATCCTGAAAACAGAATTATATCAATAGCTAAAGGAAACTGTTTATGAGAGAGATATCAAATGTGTATATACATGGTTCGTAACTGTGATAATTAATTAACTTTGGCATATGTACAATTTCAAGTATTTCTGTCAAATGTAGATTCAAGCATGTATCCTTCTGGATTGTGCAAATATTTTGACACAAATGTGTAATCTGATTTTGTATTGCTAAAAGGCGTTTACTCGTGAAACAATTCATCTTGTTGCGTCATATTTCTTATGAAAAAATATATTTAGTAGTAAATCTATAGAAAAAAATATATTTTTTATAATTTTTTTGCATAAATACATATTTAAATTATAATTTTTATTTCATATCATACATATATTTACAGTGCGCAGCGCAACTGTTTATTTGACAAATCATAAATTATTTCTAACAATTAAAAATTATTATATATATTTTATATTACATTATTATATATTAAATTTAATACGTAGCATTTTTTTCGATAAATGGTATTGATACTCTGTTATACGCAAAGAAAATAACTCGATAAAATAATCGAAAATAATCGACCAAAATTAAATATATGGATAAAAAATATGATTCGATCGAACGAATGCATATACATTTCATGTTCACAGCAAACATGATTTCAAAAAAATAAAAATGCAACACACACACCACACGCGCGCGCGCGGGCGCGTGCGCGCGGATTTCATATTGAAATGCATAGAAATGAGAACCAGATATGTGCATTCAAATATATTTTAGAACAGTGATTAAAATGTTGTCTGGAGTCACAGAATGATTAAAATGAGAAGAAAAAAGGAGATATAAAATAGTGAATAAATGAATAATTGGGCGATATGAGAAAATGACGAAACAAGAAAATGTAACGACGTTACGCGCGTGCGATAGAGAGATCTCGAAGCTCACGAAGGTGGTGGCTGTGTAGGATGAATGGTTCGATAACTGTAGAGTTGCTGTCGTGGGCGAAAATCGAACATCTCCCCTCCCTACACACACAATCTTTATCTCTCTCACTCTCTCTTTACACATTATACACAATGTATAAAGCTCTTTTTCTGATTCCTTAACTTTCAAATAATTCCTTTAATCACAATTTAAAAATTGTATGAGTCTTATTTAAAAATTAAAAAATTTGAACAATTTTTCTGCTTTACATATAGCTTCTTATTCTATATTATCATATCAAATTTCTATATTTTTCTGCTACCATATTAATTGAGTTTGTTTAATAGTAGTTTCTTTATCAATCGTTGATGAATATACAAATTAGAAATGTTCGTTTAAGTTTTGAACTCTGGTTGTGTTGATTTTTTTTTATTTAATAAAGTTAAACTATTAATTCAAACAGATATACAGTACCATACAGTGTGCATACATATATGAACATTAAGATTAGTTTCGGTAAAGTTAAAGCTCTATTAAAATAGCTGAGTCCTTCAAATCTCTTCAGTTCTGTCCATACCATGCAATTAATTAACTTATCTTCCGTTATGCAATTTTTATGTGTGTATTATTTGCAATCATCATCGCAATTGTATTAAATAAATGTAAGTAGTATTTTTAATAGCTAATAGTTGAGTTTGCTCATTTCTTCTTATATTCCTTCCAACATATGGTTAAAAAATAAGCATATTTTCATGAATGTGGTGAAACAGCATGGTACTTACAAAAGTACCATAATGTCACGCATTAACTTAATAGGGCGTCAACCATTAGAGCGTATCATACGATCGATGTTTATACTTGAATGTGAACACTCGCATCATCGAAAATATCGATAAATAAAGATAAAATTTTCTTATACTTGAAAAACATTTTGTATATTAACGTAGTTATTTATCAAAATTAAAAGAATATATGTTGGATTTTATTTTTATTCGACATTTTATATCAGAAACACATTCTTAAAAAGATTTTAAAAAGTTTTAATCTTAAAAAAAATATATATTTTTAAAAATTGAAAAATCTAAAAAGGTTTATTATTTTATTTTAGAAAAAACAACAAATTATAAAACTTTGTAAATAAATTTGCCCAAACAATGTGACATTAAAGAGAGGACTTAAAGAAATCTGTAAGTCTTTTTTAAGACGTTAGATGTTTACAAAGAGTTTCTAGTAGACTGCACAAAATATTATTATAGATGGTTAAAATATATTGAGTGGAAAGTTCAACGTATGAAACGTTATATTTCCTATCTCTTTAAAATAGGATGAGACTTAAAGTTCATTTACTATTAATTGCAAATGGAAGCGAGACATTTCTACAAACTTAAAAATAGATAAAAATATGTAACCGGCTTAAATTAACATATATATTTGTCTATTTCGAATTGGAATATTTTGAAATAAATAAAAAACGGAACTACTTACATTTTATTCAATAAAAAGCAGTAATACATTTTTATAATCTTTCTCCCTCTATGTAGGTGTGTGTGTGTGTGTGTGTGTGTGTGTGTGTATGTATCCTTTATATATTCGCATAAAAAGTAATTATCACAATTTTACTAAGTATTTGCATTAATTGAGTATACTCTTGAGAAGCAAAAGTTGTTATTTTCGCATTTGCAAGATAATAATATTCAATTGTACTTACCGACGTCGCCGTCAGCCAGAACGGTGTGACGGAAAATACAGAGCACTAGCAGCTCCACCAAGCCTCCTTGCCTCCACCGTTTACGGCCCATAGATGGTCCTACAATTGTGAATCCACTTTATGTCACTTTACTATCATATCTATAATTTCTATCTATTTATCCTTTGAACGCTTTTCCATAAACATACATAAAATATAAACGTTACTATTATGTTTGTAGTTTTGTAATGAGTTTCTTTCTTTTAATAATTTTGTTTTACAATAATTACTTTTAATTTAATAACAACTTCCAATAATTACTTTTAATTAGCAGTAAGGTTATAATTATTTCTATGATAATGATAATAAAGTCAAATGGTCTTTTTCATAAATTATTTAAAATACAAATTATTTAATACTACTTAGATCGCATACAAATCGCAAGTATATTATCTTCTGGAAGTTTAAAAAATGTAAATATATTATTTTTCTAAATGCATTTTGTTCTAGAGTACAGTATTCATTCTCGGTTGAAGTGTAAATTTAAATACAAAAAGTACAATACACACAGCACTTTACACCATTTTCAATCAAATGACTATGAAATTTGAACTACTTTTAGAAAAGAAAAACAAAGAAAAATAGAAAAATTATTTGTCTTTTAATTATTTGATTTTTGCTTCAGACATCTTTTTCTATTTACTTTTTCTATTTACTTAAAAAATATCTTCTCTACAATTATTTATACTCATATGTCACATAATTGAGATATTAAGTTGTAGCCATATTTATTCATCTTCAGAGATGAATTAGTATCCCCTTAAGAAATCTGTGCACAATTGCATTATTCAACTTTTAATTTTCCTTCAGGATTATTTTCAAAAATACAGAAACAAAGCATGGACTTGAAAATACATATGACACATATGAGCTTTATTAAAGATTTTACAGATTTTATTAAAAAAAAATATACTCAATCATATTTAACATACATTGAATGCACAATGTAACTATGATAGCACTGATAGCATAGCAATGAAACTAATAAAAAAAGAAAGAATACATTTTTACATATCCTGATAGAGTCCCTTCAATCACATACAATGGCATAATATGTATATCTTAAAAAAAATTAATGTTGCCTTAGACAGAGAAAGGATAGGCGGCATACAAATTCAGTTTTTAAAACATTACAAACAAGTTGTTTGGATACAATGAAAGAATAAGATTTTTCTGTAAGCAAGTTTACTAAAGTTTTTGCTAAAATAGGAAAAGAGGAGAAGAGGATGAAGGAAGGGTAAAACGCATAACCGCAAATGTTTCTGGTCCTCCATTCTCACCTGGGCGTGACGCAATGTAGCCTTTTTTACACCCTGTAGCACATCGTACGCATCGAGTCACCACAAGAAACACCGTCGCCTACTGTTCCGTTTCGCGATTCGCGCGAGAGAGCGAACGATCACCACTTGGCGGTCCTGGCTGCAAACTCCTGGACCATGTCCTCGTCAACGTTTACCGGTTTCGCCGCAACGATGGCACTGACTGAAAAGACAGGATGATGAGGAGGTACAACAGGCGGCGGCGACGACGCGCAGGGTCGTGCGTCGTTGGATTTCAAATCGATTGCAACGCGCCGCCGGGTAGTGGGCCAACCAAGAGGTAGGTTGATAAAGCTAGAGAGAGAGAGAGAGAGAGAGAGAGAGAGAGAGAGAGAGAGAGAGAGAGAGAGAGAGAGAGAGAGAGAGAGAGAGAGAGAGAGAGAGAGAGAGAGAGAGAGAGAGAGAGAGAGAGAGAGAGAGAGAGAGAGAGAGAGAGAGAGAGAGAGAGAAAGAGAGCAAGGAACATCCTGAGAAAATAAATCATCGCATTGAAATGACGGACAAAAGATACGAGATTGTCGATAGACAAAGCTCAATATTGCATCCTCTGTTAATGATTGAATTTCAATTTCATTGTCAGAGAAAAATAAATAAGAGGAAGTGGGGGAAAGGACGGCTGATGACGCGGCAAACATGGTCGCCAAAATCACGAGTAGCTTTGTGTGTTCTATATCGTATTATTTTTTATCTGTATATCTCAAATAATAGGTTTTCTAAGGAAAAGTAAAATATAGCGTGTCAAAGCTGATAGAATTGATGAAAAAAAAATAAAACAGGACTCTTGGAAGTTGTTCGCGTTGCGGTCGTTAGAAGAGTTTTGCAGAGCATAATATCGATTAGGGAACACTTGTTGCGGCCGGACAAGTGGAAAGCGCGAGGAAAATGCGACACACCGCCAGCCATGCTTCGCAAGAAGAAACGGACCGCCGAACGAGATTTACGCTGTTTTTCCTTATAGCTGAGAGAAAAAAAAAGAGGAGCGTCTTTAATAGAAATACTTGATAACCGTAGGAACGATATATATATATATATATATATATATATATATATATATATATATATATATAAATTTTCGTATAGGAAATAATTTTTCTTCGTATTGTCGAAAAAACGTTTCACTAACCCAATACCAATGAGATAAATGTAGACGCGAGCATCTCAGCATTCACATATTTTTAGATCTATTTTCGATTGAGATTGTCTATTAATTGATTAAATGTCGGTGGAAAGAGCTAGGACAGGATATATATTGCAGTGGAAGAAGAAATAACGAAATTCATGACCAAAATAAATTACACTTAATTATATCAATAATACAACAATTCAAAACAAGAATCCAGTGATTGTCAAACATTTTTTACAATCAAAAGATTATTGCGATTTCTATCCAATATTTATATTTATATTTATTTCGTTGGTAGAATAAATTTAAGGAACACATATATATACATATATTATGTTGTACTATTGCTAATTTTTGCATCCAAATTTTGCGTTAATTGACACTTGAATATTTTTCTAGCCACTACATATGTTGTAACGTAATACAAGCTGAATGGCTTAATTGTTGTTAAATTATACATTTATACTTACAACATGTAATGGATCTATCTTTCTTGATAAGAAATGGTCATCAGGCCTCTTGGTCTAGGGGTATGATTCCTGCTTTGGGTGCAGGAGGTCCCGGGTTCAAATCCCGGAGGGGCCCGATTTTTTTTCGTTTAAGTTTCCTCTATTCATCAGCAAAATGTTATAGGTGGATAAAAAAAATAATGGAATCATTATAAGTTAAATGTGTGAAACTATTCCACGGAATTTTACATTTCTTTCCATGCCTTACAATCTAGGCTGCGTTCGGAAACATCACCTGAGTGCTTTCCGGGTATCATTCTATCATTGTTGTTCGTTGAATGTGAGATAAGGATAGAATGATATACAAGAGCACTCGGGTAACATTTCCGAACACAGCACTATATAGTTGTGATCTAGATATAATAAATATTGTTGATTCATTATATTTGCAAATTGTTGGAAAACCTTGATTAAAAGTTTTTTTTTTAGAAACTAAGTATATAATATAAATGGACATCTTCGAGAATTTTCAAGCGTTTCTACGTACGAACACAGACTACAGATCGTGTATGGACTTATGGAGTTGTCTCTGGATTTCTTTTCTCGTTTCTAACTAGTGCGGCAGACAGCGCCTCTTTCGCTATGTGCGGTGAGGAGAAAAGAGGCATGGTGGCTGGCGCGCAATTGGCGGCACCAGACGGCATCGGGCGGTACCAGGTGACGGTGGCGGCATCAAGTGACAACTCGAGCGCATGCTCGAGTTCCTCGATGGTTGGGCAAAAACACAGCTGGTCTACGATCCTCGGAGCGAGCTGACGTTCGAACGGGTATCAATGTGATTTCTACGAATTTGTACCACGACTTGTCGAGCCGCGAGCGTCGAGGCTCGCGCGAGCGTACAGAAAGTTGGCGACGAAGGCTTGTTGATCGCGTAGTGAACGTGAGAGTGCCTGGAGTTTGTTCGATGTAGCCTGGAGTGTCCTGGAGAAGAACGCGGTTTACGCGGTGCCACCACGAGGATCTTTCGCTTGGCCTGGCCCTGGATACAAAGAGGTATCCCGCCACTGTCTCGACACGTGAGTCCTTACTCGTTTATCCCATATAGGAAGATAGATGCTTTGCTCTTCCTCGACAACGGTTCTTTCTAACCTTTTATTCGGTCGAACTTATTCGCGAGATTCAGGTCGCGTGACGCGAGATCCCGTTTATCGAGTCTACTCCGAGATTTACCTACCTACCTACCTACCTACCAACCTACCTACCTACCTACCTATCTATCTATCTATCTATCTATCTATCTATCTATCTATCTATCTATCTATCTATCTATCTATCTATCTATCTATCTATCTATCTATCTATCTATCTATCTATCTATCTATCTATCTATCTATCTATCTATCTATCTATCTATCTATCTATCTATCTATCTATCTATCTACCTGCCAACACTGCTACGCGACGCGATTCACGCTAGAATTAGAAACACCTTTTATAGTTTACACCATTGAATCTTTAAGTACGTCGCGTTGCGCGAATGTTGCCTTTCCCTTCGGTCTATCTTTTGGAGCTGCGCTCTATGGAATACCGTTGTTATTCCGCGACGAGCTTATCTCGCGAGCGTTCACGGCGCGTGATGTGCCTGGACTTTTCCTCTCGGTTTATCTTTAGTTTCATCTCGCAGGATACTGGATTACATCTTTTTTTTTGTTGACAAACGAATTTTACCCGATGGTTTCTCTTACGTTATGTTAAAACAGCTCGTTCATCTTCACGAAAACGTAGCTGTACTTTTATACAACCTCAACTATTATCTTAATGCAGGAAAAAATATGACAATGATTTCTCTCTGTGTTAATTGGCTTCATTAAATAAAAAAAAGATTTTTGTCGAGATGTTATAAAATCAAGTTTCAACTTTTGATATAATTATAGAATAGCATAGAGATAATTCCGTCAGCGTGCCATAATCAAAAAAGGGGATTATTTGATATAATTATTTCTGCGATGTGAAGAAAAAAGTTTGGTTTTATGTTACTTATACTAAGAGTAAAAGAAAATAATATCACGTAAAAATAATATACTTTAATATAATAACATATTATAAATTGTTCTTGCCATTTGAGAATCCGTTCCATTATGAATAATGCGTACAATATTTTTATATGAAATTTTTATATGAAATAAATAAATCTTTTTATCGTTTTATAGTATTAATCAAAACTTTAAGTTTTTTGAGTGATACGAACGGACAAATACGTGCATGTTTTTAATTTAACCAATAATAATTTAATGATTGAAAATACGGTAAAAATAATAGCCTTATGACGAAATAATATTAATTGTGCGTACATTATATATCATGTCAACTTTGTATGCAAAGTATAATCTCTCTCGGATTGTCTTAGCTTTAATTGTTATGTCAATTAACATAGATAGGTAGCCCACGCAATCATCCATTAGATGACATGCACGTAGGAATAATATGATTTCTTTATTGTAAATACAATTCTTACGTATATACTTATAAACAGAGAAAAAGTTAATTAATTTTAGGATCCAAATTTTCATTTAAAAATTAAATAAACGTGTATGGGAATTATTAATTTGGAAAGAACGAAAAATTTGCTATCATTCCTATATCGCTCCCTCATGGTTTTGAAATGTGTCTTCGAAAGTCTCGACCATTAAAATTGAAAGTCACGTATCGCTGTGCGTTTCTTGATTTCAAGTAGTCGTTTCGTTATCGTGACAGTTATGTAACGCATTTCTCGCAGACAAGCGTGAATTGTGTTGCGTTTCTTAATGCGACTATTGAATTTGGCATATTTGTTATACATGTTTCCCACTAGCTGTGCAAAAGAATATATCTTCTCGAAACAATGTCGGGATAACATGGTGATAAAAATTAATTTTGTTTTAATGAATCTTAAGCGATAAGAGATTTCAAAGTACATATATCGCGATAAAATCCAGTAAAAGAGAAATAATAATGAATGCTTGACAGTAATGTAAAGTTGATACAGAATGGATAACAGACGTTATCATATGATCCTTGCGTGCTGAGAAAAAAAGAGGTTAATTTGACTAAATTTTTCATTTGATTAAATTTCTTCAGTACAAATATTTATTCTAAACATATAAGCATGTGTCTTCTATTTTTTTTTATAAATAAAGACATATTTACCTGATAGGTAAGTTTACCAAGAAGTTGAAACAACTGGCTTTTAGTTAAATATATAAATACTTAAATTAAAGTTCCAGTATTTTATATATTTATATTAAATATATACATACTTTAACTGAAGAAATTTAATCAAAGTGGAAAAATTTAATCAAATTAACTACTTTTTTTCTCAGTGTGTGCATGTTACTTTGTGTCAACAACTATCGCATTTTTCAATGAGCATTCAGCAAACTCAACAGCTAAGTAGCAATCGAACATGATTGGTTCTAACTTATAAAACCAACAAATCAACGGCATTATTCAGCAGAAAATCTAATAATGTTGCTCAACTGTTGAGTCTGCTGAATGTAGCCAATGAAAGATATTCTATTAGTTTTTATGAATCGGTATTCCGTCGTTTCGATATTGTTAGTATCAAGTTAGCAACAAACGAACATTCCTTCATTCTAAATGAGGATGAAGCTAAGGTAGATCGATTATCGAATACTTATAAATTATAATTTTGTCTCATACTTTAGAATCACAAATCGCGAAATCTAAAAAAATCTAAAACAAAGTAAACAAATTCTGCGTAACATTATAGATTTGCTTGTTAGATTCGTGTCCTCTTCTCAGCATGAGGGCTTTATACTTGTGTATATGAGAACCCACGCGTTGCGCGTGGGCTTTATCTGTCTTTATTCGAGTTCTGGCTGCGAGTTTTAGTTGCGAAGAATCTAATTCATCCTAGAAGAATTAATAATAATTTTTATTTTTATTGATTGCCATGTAATTTTGTTCCTAATTCAAGATTAATTTTCATAAATTTTATGTACAATATATGTATATATTTTTATTAATTTCCTGAATAACATATATATCTGTAATAAAGTTTGAGATTTCAGCGATTCAATGTGATTAAATGTAATTATGATAAGAGGCGATGAAATAAGTAAAAATTTTAATCTAGAACGAAATAAAATTTGTGTGAGACAGAGCATGCAAGAACATGCATTAGTCATCGTTATAGCATTGACTTACATAATTCGTAGTGTCGCATTGTATTTTTCTGCATTGCAGTACATATTTATATTGTATCTAATTCTTCTTCGTAGAGAGAGAGAGAGAGAGAGAGAGAGAGAGAGAGAGAGAGAGAGAGAGAGAGAGAGAGGGGGGGGTGAGGAGGGGAGGGGGGAGAGGACAGAAGGAGAGAAGGAGTGCCGAAACATCAATAAAACGGAGTGTGTGAAATTGCCCCCCCCCCCCCAAATCATCGAAATATAGTTCTGATTAGAGTTCTGGCTTTTTTCGGGCAATATAAAGAGTTCCTGATAATTTTTAAAAAGAGTTCTGGCGATTAAGGTAACGAAAACACCTTTTGAAAAAAAGGGGGCCAACTTCACGATTAAATCGAATTTTGAGATCTAATAGTTCTGAATGACCTAAATGCTTCATTTTGCGATTATCTAGAGTTCCTGATGCATAAAAAAATTTTTTATTAATTAAGAGAAAATAAAATTTGAAAATTTAATTTTGAAATCGAGTAGTTCTGAATGGTTTAAACGTTTCATTTTGCGATTACCTAGAGTTCCTGATACATAAAAAATTTTTGGGATTGATTTAAAAAAATTTTTGGCGAAAGAAAATTTTCAATCATTTCTTGTTCAAATATCGGTTATGTTGCAAACCGTTGGCCTAATTGCTTTTAACTATAAGACTTTTCGTCAGAACTCGTTGAGAACAACCCCAGAACTCTAATCAGAACTGCTCGGAACTCGATCTCAAAATTCGATTTAAAAAATTATGAAGTCGGTCCCGCCCCTTTTTTAAAAGGTGTTTTCGTTATCCTATTTGCCAGAACTCTTTTAAAAAAATATCAGGAACTTTTTATATTGCTCGAAAGAAGCCAGAACTTTAATCAGAACTATACTTCAATGATTTGGGAAGGCCAACTTCACAGACTCAATAAAACGTGACAATATTTTATAAAAGCATTGATACACACGATGATTATCGTGTGTATCAATGCTTTTATAAAATATTTTATAGATATTTGTCAACGTTTTTCTTTACACACATTGTAAAAGTTCAAGTAGTCTGAATAAATTATATAATTATGTTTATATATATATATACATACATATATATTATATATACAAATATATATATATATATATATATATATGTGTGTATGTATGTATTATCTTTCACCTGTTATATATATTTTTTAAATCATTGATCTCTATCATCCATAGATGCAGCCATTAAAATTTTATATAAACATAAGATATGGACACGGTTATAAAGAATACAAAAAAATTCATTGATACTAAAATGTAGGGCATGCTATACTCATTGTCAGATCTAGCTACGTTTGAACTACCTAGATTCTCGCTTTTGCATTCGACAAATAATTTACTGTCACGAACGTGGGCGGTGCGATTCTTATAAGTGCATGTATAGAATTGTGCGGTGAATTGGAGTTTTATGTACCGTGATCTACAATATCGGTATCGTACACATTTTGAAGCGTGATTCGATAATTCGAAATACATGGTTTGGTATTTCGAAATACATTTTTTTTTAATCGTGAGTCTACGATTAGCTCGCACCATTGATATAAATACACGATATGATATTTCACAAAACATACACATACGCGCACGCGCTTAAGAAATGTGTTTTAAAGAGATTAATAATTTATTTATTTTATTGTGCTTAAACAATAAATAAAAAGGAACATGTTGGCGAAAAGTTGGAATATCGTGCTGTAGTATCAGGCGATTTGCGGGTAACTCGTATAAACGCAAGGGTGAAAGGGTGACCCAGTGCCCGAGCTCGAGCGAGAACTCCAAGACCTTCTAGCACGCAAGGGATTGTTCGATCTATGCGCGGGGATAGATGGATTCTTCATTTAGGCCGTCGCATCACCGGAGGATGAGGTCGACTTGGTCATATCTCTCGTAGGTTGTCGTCGCGACGATCGATTCGCAACATTCATTTCCGTACTCGTGCATTTGAACGGAAATTAGCCGTATGCTACACGAGATGACTGTCGATCTTTATAGAATTTATTGTATTTTATTAATCTCGATTAGTTAAAGGCCCATCGCAATCAAATTTTCTTTAATAATCTTCGCAATCTTTTTTACACACACACACACACACACACACACACACACACACATGCGCGCGCGCGCACGTACGCATGTGTATAATGTATCACCTAAATGATATCTGATCTCTGAAATTTATCGAATGTGTCTCACAAAAAGAAGGGTGGCCTACGTGCGAAAAGTGGATAAACTTTAATTGTTGTCTGGGTTCCCGATAAACGAAAAATATAAATTATTTGTTCCGGAAGTGATGGGAACATTTTTGGCATATCTCAAATATGTTGAAAAATGTTATTATAGAAATATACAATCTATAAGGAATTTAGGACCGTTAGGCCATGGTAAGTGAACAAAGTATAACAGTAGGAGTGATTCGCTGAGTAGACAGAGTGCTGTCGAAGATGCAGATGGAACATGAATTTGATTTTTTTGTATCACTATATACGTAAACGGCAAAGAGGGATTGGATTTACTTAATGCCACAAGTCTAGTTCTAACAAACTATCAGTTCTTGATTTTCACAAAAAGATACTAGGTGGACTGTATTACATCTTTCTACTTGATATTTTTTATTCACTTTTTGCACGTAAGCCAAAATTAACACATTTTTAACACCTTCCTCTCAGTATTGCATTTACGATATAAAAATTTATGTGCGCAACTGATGAAAGAAATTAAGAGATGTGACTGACGATACCACGCGACGTTTGTAAATTGCGAAGAATTGCAAAGAAAACGAACGATTTAGGAATAAATAAATGATCGAAAATTATTCGATATCTAACGATATACGCTCTAGTTTATTGCTCCTTGGTGTCTAGCGATCTGGTACTCCACTAATTCAATGTGCTACGGAGTTTGCGATAATGACTCATTTGCTAGCTGTAGGGAGTTATACAGATAGAACAGATGTTAATTTGTATACCGTTGTGTCGAGATTCGGTTTCAATCGAGTTCCCAGTTGAATTTCTTCGAAGTTTAATGTTCTCGAAGGGACGAACGAGTGAACGAGTATATGCAAAGAAAAATACAACATTTGATTACTTATGACATATACGAATAAACATTCATTCACATCAAGTACCCGAGTAGAAAATAGTTAGGGAAATCCTTATGTAGCATAAGGCCCCGATGAGGATTTAATAAGGATGCCATAAAAAGGGCTACCTTAATATTACCACATTAGGGCCTTATAAGGTGTTATTAAGGATGCCTTAGATTTACTAAGTAAGATTTTGTTACGGAAAGCGATAAAAGGCCTTACAAGGTACTATTAAGGATGCCTTAGATTTATTAAGTAAGATTTTGTTACGAAAAGCTAATAAGGGCCTTACAAGATACTATTAAGGATGCCTTAGATTTATTAAATAAGATTTTGTTACGAAAAGCTAATAAGGGCCTTACAAGGTACTGTTAAGGATGCCTTAGATTTACTAAATAAGATTTGGTTACGAAAAGCTAATAAAGACAAGTTGCGATATTGAAAAAATGTTAATGCAGTTCTTGGCAATAATTTTTGTAACAATTAGTTGCAAAAAAAATTTTTTTTACAATTTGTTATAAACAAATTAACAAATAATTATCCTAGCCTGAAATAAACCACGACGGAAACATGTATAATATGTCCATGTTTATAACAAATAATATAATGTTTATAATATATATGTTCCTTGTTTATAACAAGTTATTAAAAAAATTTTTTGCAACTGATTTTTGTTGCAAAAATTCGTTTTTTTTATCAAAACGGTCGTTTTTTAAGTTATTCCACATGCTATTTCTTGTATGTGAAAATTAATAAAAAAATTTGTTAATTAATATTTATTTCTAAAAATATAATTTAACTAAACATGTTTCATTTTTTTAACATCTATTGAATTGATCTACAACATGTATGTATAACATATAAATATCCACCAACATCAATGATTCATGGATGAACTCGAGGTGTCAGTTCCTGTACGATCTTAAAAGTCAAGCAGCGTTCAAGATGGTTTGCAGATGGATGGGTGACCGTTTTTTCGATTGCAGAAAATGCTGTAATAATGACCGAATCAGGCATGCCGGATTTGACGTTTGGTCCTAATTTGGATATGGTATACATAATATAACCCCTAAATTTTTATTTTTATTACATCCCTTATCAGAGTCAATTAGGGGTTGCCTTATAAGGCCCTGTTAATATTTGTTTATAGGGCCCTGATAATTTTTCCTTTAAGGTGCTCTTAAACCATTTGTTTCACTTCCTTTTCAGGCCCTACTTATATGTATATCCTTACTAGGGCCTGATTAATTTTAAGGAAGCCTCATCAGGGCTTTATCGGTGCCCTATTACATTTTCTACCGGGTAATTCTACATGCTCATTTGTAATCAGTAATGGTTCCATTGGAACTTTTTCTGAGGCAAACCGCCTTGGTTTTGCATCTGACGAATGACACCTGTTATTTATATCTCGCGTGTGTATGAATATTATCAGTACGGAAACGAGCGTAACCTTGTTTGAATAATAATTTATTCAACTGCGGTTATCTGAATTTTTTTAAGATAATTTTTTCATATTGTCATCGAATAATGTTTTCTCGTATTATCCATTGCATCATGATTATTTTCCTACGAACGCAACAAACATATAAGTTTCATTTTATTTTGAATCACAAATGTTTTCATCGCAATTGTTTGATGCAAAAATGTTTGATCGTAAATGTTTTATTCTTATTGAAGAATATATTATTGAATATATTGCTCGAGGAAAATTAGTAAAGAAAGAATAAAGAACAATTACAACGCTATATATATTGCGTAACTGTTCGCTTATGTAAAACAGATTCTTTCATTTTTTCCTGAAAATGTGTGTGCGCGCGCGCGCGCGCGTGCGTGCGTGCGTGCGTGCGTGCGTGCGTGCGTGCGTGTGCGTGTGCGTGTGCGTGTGCGTGTGCGTGCGTGTGCGTGTGCGTGTGCGTGTGCGTGTGCGTGCGTGTGTGTGTGTGTGTATGTGTGTGTGTGTGTGTGTGTACAGTACAGTACCAGTCAGAATTATATATCATCTTTTTTAAGTATAACCAGGTTTTTTAAGTACAACTTTTGTTAAGGTGCATTGAATACGCTAAAAATTTTATAGTAGACACCTAATAGCAGGTGCATCTTGTGCATGAAGTGTAACGAGATTTGACAAATACACCATGATTTTTAAATTTTTGATTAATTTTCTGAAAATCACATTTTTGCTATCTTTGTTTTTTGTGTCATGCTGCCAAGCTGTAATCGATGCCAACGTTTTGCTAGAAAGTATTAGAGTTGTACAATATAAATTATGGATTTTTTGTTTATTTTTAAAGCATTTGTATGTACTTGTACGATGCGATCAAAGTTTATTATTTCAAAGATTTCAAATTAATTGATGAAAAGTTATTTCTTCAGTAAGGTATACTTGCCATCAAAACATATTACGATATGATAAAGATCCGCACTTTAAAACAAGTTATGCTTAAAAAACCTAAAGGTGATACAATGTTGGCCGGTACTGTAATATATATAATAGAGATTCGTACTTTTGATAAATTTGAATGTGCACTTTGGATCAACATCAGCGTTTTTTTTCGCTTTTTAGGATCGGTTGTTCCGACTTTTTGGTAAACATACCTATCAGATAAATATATGTTCGTCTTTATTTATTTCAGAAAAGAAATGAAGATAGACACATGCTTACCTGGTAGGTAAATTTACCAAGAAGTTGGAACAACCAGCCCTTAATTTTTTAACTGATCCGACCAATCAAAGTTTTTTTGACGCTCTGTATTTTTCTTATACTCGGTTGGATGATCGGCGAGTTGATCGAAGAGTTTAACACGTGTTACGCGGAGATGCCCGATAAAAATTGTACATACCTGTGCCTCGCGTTGTCAATCGATCGCCTGTATCACAAACAACTCACTATCGCGACCTACGATAATGGTATAGATAGATCGCGTGATTGTCCTATCATCAGTATCCCTGACTTTGAATTTGTTGTCGCGATCTATACTATCCGGCTGTACCCCCTTCAATTTTTTAACGGAAGGAAATCAAGGACACGTGCGATCGATAATCTAAAAAAAAACACGAGAAAGTAGCGGGCGTTCGCACGCTTAAATTTACTCCGCGACGAGCGGTAGGGATGTGATTACATCGCCGAACAATCGATTAGACTAACTTGGGTCTAATCATCGAATATTACTCAATGCACGCTCATCCCTCGATATCGATCGCGATTGCATAACGTAATTTCTACATGTATACCTTAAAATCTCTTGGAGAATACTTTCATACACTCTCGGATACGAGAACTGTAAGAGTACGATTTATACGATCTGATTGAAACTTATTTTCTTATCAATTTTATTTTCACGAGCGATGAAGAAGAACAGGATGATTTATGTATAATAAAGTTTATGAAATATCAATCAAGGTTTGTTTTACTGAAACCGAGTGTTAGATGCAACATACACTGGGTTCAAACAGTATCCGGAAAAATTCGAATTACGTCGTGATTTGGTGGATTGCTTTTTGTTGATCCGACGCAATATATGTATATTGCGTGTAGTCATAACAAATACAGTTATTCTCTAGTTATCTTCGCTATAAAAATGATTTCCTGGTAAGAGAGCACCATTCGCACTGTTGCTGAACGGCCCTGAACTTTGCGAAACGGGGTTCATTGAACCTTTGAAATCTCGAGATATCGTAATTTGATTGTATGTCTTTATAAAGTCCACTCGTGCCATCTTTTACATTATCGCCTCTTTGCGCCAGTCTTCCTCCAGGAACATATCGACCGAAATAGAGCAGAAAAGACTTGTGAAACAAGGTTGAGGCAAGATCATTGATCGCCCTACCGTTATCACGCGATTAAATATTATAAATAATTTCTGTTACAGCTATAACAATGTCAGCGGTAAACTCGTAATATTCGAAGCAACGTAAGAGGGAGACGAAATAAGAACAAGACGTATATGAGAGAGAAATGGCGTCTACCAGTGGGCACAAGAGAAACGGCTCCAGCTCGAGCATGTTTGCACACAAACGTACCGAATCGGGGGGTGGTTTCGTCGGTTATAAGCGACCTGAGAGCGGTCACAAACGTGCCGAGAGTATATCCAGTGCCTTTGGCCACAAACGATCCGAGAGTGGCCACAAGAGAAACGAGAGTAGCGGCGGTTTCGGTCACAAGAGGTCCGAGTCTGGCAGTAATTATCATGCCGGTCACCGACGTAACGAAAGTATGTACGCGATGACGGGCCTCTATGCGGAAAGCGCCGGCACTGGCACCGACGATAATGCGGATCCGCTGCAGGTGACCACCGGTAGACTGACTCACGATACCGTCATAAGGTGTCACAGTAGAAATCCCAGTTCTGGCCTTGTGGATCATAGGTAAGCGGAATCAAAATCTCGATGCTATATTGTCTAAATTTTAAGAGAATATGATGATGACTCTGTCTAACATGACTACTCAACAGCTATCCCTTACCCCCTTCAACTTTCGCAGCACTTTGTAGAGAGTATGAAATTTTTCTCTTTTTTTTCCCTTCTTTCTCTATTATGCTTTGATTTTTTATCGATAAATAACTCTTCAATATGCAATTTGATGTTCTCCAATGTGCGTGTTCGCGTTTTTTTAATATGTTTCTTTCTTTATTATTCAAGGAAAAGATATCGTCCTGTCTTGTGAGTTGGTTTCGAATCGATATTATATTTACCCTGCGCTTCAGTGCAAATATTCGCTCGTGGAAAATATATTTTTGTATATGCCTCATTGAAATGACATGGCCGCAAATGTTATAAAATCGCGACTAAAAACGTGAAAAATAACTTGGAGAAGTAGAAAGTGAGAATAGGCGATGGCCATGACACATTTTGCCGTGCGTTAAACAGATTTAGACCTCGTCTTACCTTTTTTCTAATTATTTCAATGTTCTTTTCGTTATACTCCATCGTTCACTTTACATTTAATAATGTCAGGAAAAAAAACTTGTTAAAAGTTTTCAACAAGTATGACGAAAATGTACAAACGTTTCTATAGTCAATAAATGATATATACTATCGGCATATTTCTACTTTTATACTTTTAACACCTGAAATGAAAAGATTACAAGCACGACATTTTTGACACATACTTTCGTCACTTTGCGTTATTTCAAAAGAAGATGATGCCTTAATTGCTTTATTTTGGCGTAAATAACTTTATGTTATCGGTTAATATAACAATATTTGTACATCTTACGTCACATAGCATAACGTATTCACATTGTATTTTTTGTTTCTATTATTTTTCAGAGATTTTATCATCAAATGTCACAGCAGGAATCCCAGTGCTTCTATGGTGGACAGGTAAAGTTGATATCTCGTTTTGTTCATTGTTACATACATGTTTATTGTAATTATCGTTATCTATAATATTTTCATTATACGCGTGGTATACTTGCTATAAATTTTAAAGAAATTACGACTATGTATTAAATACAAAGAAAGCTATCTTTTTATCAATGCGGTCAGTACGATATATCATCGTTTGCATGGATCGCATTGTAATCTTTCTCTTTCATTGCTTGCGTGTGATTCAACTTTTCTTTTCTGAACTCAATCTTTATCTCTCGTAATTACTCATTGTGTTTGCTTTATTCTTACTTTGAGACGTTCAGTTGTTGATTTGTTTCATCTCTTTGAGTATTCAGGGCGGAGAAGGAGAGGGCGCAAACTCCACCGTTTAATCCAGATTCCAAGGACTGTGGGATTCTGAGTTGTAGGCCCGTCTTCATTCAAAGATTTGCCGGAATAAAGGTAGGCTATTTAAATATTTTGCATAGTTATTCGGATAAATGCTACGTATATGTTACGTATATCGCTCAAGGGTAATAATGTACTACGTGAACAAATCTTAAAGTGATACATGAAAGCATTCTCATATTAAGTGGTGAGCAAAGCAGCGTGATACATGTGTGGATGTACAAAGCAGACTTTATATGATTCATCGCGTGCGTTCGAAAGAAAAAATATAATTCCTATTAAAACTATATTGAGAAACCCAATTACAACTTGTTGGTATACTATCGGTATATTGTACAAATACATTGTACGCATTATTTGATTTAGTTGTAAAATTAATATTACTTTGCAGAATTTATAGCTGTTGCAGCAGCTGCGTTCCAAATTTCTACGTACACGCAAAATGTTATGTATAAAAATGTTCATGTACATATGTGAAAATTGCAATTCATTCAAATTATAATGATTAAATTTAAGTTTTAAGCATCTTAAAATATAACCATCCATTTTTTATGAGTGTATTCTTTTGTTTAATTTTTAGATATTGCAATATATAAAAATGAAATTTAATTAAAATTGTTCGTGTATCATACATTATTACTTGACTGTTGCGTGATTATTTCAGGTGTTCGTATTTCTCCTGTCGTTCCTTGTTACGTTGCAACAAGCGCTTAGTTCAGGTTATATCAATTCTGTGATAACAACCATAGAGAAAAGGTTTGAGATCCCGTCCAGTCTTTCGGGTCTCATTGCAAGCTCTTATGAGATCGGCAATGTTATCACTGTCATTTTCGTCAGTTATCTCGGCAGTCGCAGACACATACCTGTGTGGATAGCAATAGGTATAATCTTTATTTTATTTAAAGATTAATCTTTCATTTTTCGCGTACGATTTTTACACACATGTTATACTGGTTGTCCACTTTACTGGACATTGTATGTCTTATGATTTAGGTGCAGTGATAATGGGACTAGGATCGATGATCTTTATAGTGCCACATTTCACAGCAGAACCCAACTTGATGACAACTGCGAATCATTCCAATTCGGATAACATCTGTCGCGGAGTATCCCTACGCGAACAAGATATGGGTTTGGGTAAATATCCTACTATTTAGTCATTTTGGAAAAAAATTAATTTTAATTTATAAATAATAAATATACAAAAGATCATTGAAAAAAGGAAAAGTTAACTTACCAATTTGAAAAAAATGTTTTTATCCACAGGTCGGCTCTCAACAGGGTTATCCTCACCTCCTTTAGCACCCCACAACAATTTAAGAGGTGACAATTGTATACAAGGCTCTCCATCTACAGCCGGACCTGTCATGTTATTTGTACTTGCTCAGTTATTATTAGGATGTGGTGGCTCTCCATTATTTACTCTCGGTACTACTTACATAGATGATCACGTGAGACCAGAAAGTGCGTCTTTATATATTGGTAAGTATTTGACTTATTATATTAGATGCTATAAAACGAAGAGCGCGCGCGCGCGCGCGCTGCGTGATGAAATAATGAATGCATATTTAAGTCTTTCTCTTAATTTTTTTAGGTTGTATGTATAGTATGGCGGCATTTGGACCAGTTTTAGGTTTTCTTCTTGGAGCATATCTTTTGTCTTTTCATATGGACTCCTTTTCACAAACGATCATAAGTATCGGTAAGAAAGAGATTTTTTCATATTTTATTGTATATTTGGTTTTTTATTGAATATAAAATTTGCAAATTTATTGATTACATAAAAACAGATCCTGGAGATCATAGATGGGTCGGTATGTGGTGGGGCGGATTCCTACTTTGTGGGTTGCTCCTCATTTTAGTAGCAATACCCTTCTTTAGCTTTCCCAAGACTCTACAACGTGAAAAGGAAAAAATACGAATTATAGAAAAAAATAAACCAATAACACAAAAAGAAAAAGAACAACAATCGAAAGAAACTAAGAAAGATACAATTGACGATAGCGGTTATGGCAAGGATGTTAAAGGTAAAGTGTTTCTGTTATCGGTATTCAAAATGGTATATCATTAAATCTGTAGTAATGTGATAGCGATAGTATACAATAAAATTTTAATCTTATTTTTTTCACACATTTAGATATTCCTCGAAGTATGTGGAGACTCGTTTGCAATCCAATTTACGTTGTAACATGTTTGGGAGCATGCATGGAGCTAGTGATAGTGTCTGGTTTTGTGGTATTTCTACCCAAGTATCTCGAAACGCAATTTAGCTTGGGCAAAAGTCAAGCCAGCATCTTTACTGGTTCTGTCGCTATACCGGGCGCCTGTATTGGTATTTTCTTTGGCGGGTGTATGCTCAAACGTTTAGAATTAAGGCCGAAGGGTGCAGTGCAATTCGTTCTTGTCTCAAATATAATTTGTCTGGTGTGTTATGGCCTGTTATTCTTTCTCGGCTGCGAGAACGTAAAAATGGCTGGGACCACTATTCCATACTTTAACAGTAGTACAAAGGGTCCTGAACCCTTTCAAGTAAATCTCACTGCCGCATGCAACTTTGGTTGTGAATGTCGAATGACGGATGTCGAGCCGGTTTGCGGAAATAATGGTCTGACTTATTTTAGTCCGTGTCACGCAGGTTGCACTGCCTTCAGTTCAAAGTCGAATTTTACAAATTGCGCATGTAAGTCTTGTTACGTCGTAATGCAATATTCTCAATATTACATTTTGAGAACAAAATTATCGAAATTTTTTATGTCTTAGGTATACATGGCAATTTAACTGTATTACCACCTGCTGCTCCGGAATTTGCAGAAGTGACTGTCGTACCAGTAGCAACCGCAGGTCCTTGTACTTCACCATGTAGAACTATATTTCCATTTCTAATTCTCTTGTTCTTTATGACATTTATTGTCGCCGTGACTCAAATGCCTTTGCTCATGATAGTATTGCGGTAAGCAAATATTTTTACACCATGTATATACGTATACACACGCGTGCACGTGTGTATGTTCACGCAAAATGTTCACTGAATCAACTGTCAAATAGATCCGTTTCTGAAGAAGAAAGATCTTTTGCTTTGGGTATGCAGTTTGTAATTTTTCGACTATTTGGTTACATACCAGCACCAATATTATTTGGTAATTTAATTGATTCCACGTGTTTGTTATGGAAGAGCACCTGTGGAGAAAAAGGTGGTCGATGTTTACTCTACGATATTGAACAATTTAGATACAGGTTATTTTCTTTAACATACATAATATGTTTCAAATGTTTATTTTTATTTTTATCATGAATAATTTTATTTCGTATTTTTAGATACGTCGGCCTATGTGCCGGGATAAAAATTTTAGCTTTGGCATTATTTTTGATTGATTGGTGGCTCGTAAGAAGAAGACAAATGGAAGATCAACCGCCATCTTTCAACGAGTTTGTAGGATCAATTATCAGTTTAGATAAACGTGAGTAATTGGAAATTGTATTCTTATTCTAACTGCGTTGATGCAACTGCATTAGATGCATGCTATCATGTATATATCGTAGTGTTCGAAGAGAAACCACATCAGAATTTAGGAGATGGTGATGCAACTCTGCCAAATTCCGAAATTGCAACGCCATCTTCTATCTCGTCGCCTACAGAACCTACCAAGTCAACGAATCTCGAGGAAACAGAGTCTTCGAATCAAACACAAGATTCAGTGGAGACGACAAATCGCTCAAAAAATACAGAAGTTTCCGATACAAGACAAGCGCCATTTACTTTACAAGAGCCAGACGTCGAGATCAAACTTTCAAGTGGTATGACAGAAAATCATAACCGCAACGTTTAATGTTTGTTTAATATTAGAAATTGTAGAAAGAAATATATCAAATTGATGATATATAAATTTGTGACAAATTATATGTACTCACTGGATTATATCTGAATATACATATTACAGACTCACATATCCACACATGTACGTACATCGTTTACTTCTTCTATGTAAAAAAAAAAAGAAAATGTATTCTTTTTCTTTTTTTGTGTGTCTCTATGATACATTATAGTTATATGTGTACATACGCAACTGTTATTTATTATTCAAGATAACTTGTCACAAATTTAATTATCTAAGTTACTTTTAGGAAATATCGTATCATTAGAACATAAATTTTTACAGCATTCATACATGTCAATAAGTAGATACGTAATGCATAAATATAGTTTATTTCAGACTTACAACTCGAGATTGTATTACTCATGGCACATTTAGATTTATACTGTTACTACGTATATCGTTAATTGAGAGTAGATATATGTGAAAAAAATAAAAATACGCGCAAATGTGCAATACGGATAAATTTCTATCGTCTGAATGGAATCATGAGTAAAGTAAGTCTTGCGTTATTGCAAGAAAAGGCCAACGTAACGATGAAAAAATTGTAAATATGAAAATTCCTGCCTTAAGAAATACAAGACTAGGACAAATGTATATATTAAAAAAAAAAATATATATATATAAACTATCTCCCAGAATTAACGATCTATGAAATATCACTAGCAAAAGTTACGATTTATTTTATAACTAAAAGAGATAGGTTTTTTAAAACAAATAGTCAATTTAATGTAGTAAGATGTTTACAAATGACAAAGACTAATAGAACAAATTATGAGTAATCCTATTGTTGAATAACGCATTTTAATTCGTTTTTTTTTATATATTTCTGGAGATAGATGCAACTATTAGTAAAACTGTGCAATAGTAAAGATCCTTGCACAAGGTACCAGGTAACAGGCAATAAGAACAGGACATAAGAGAGAAAGAGAGAAGATCCTTTCTCTTTTTCATTATTTCTGTTTCTATTGCCTGTTGCCTGGTATTGTGCAAGGATCTTAAATCGGAAATGATCTCTTATCTCTCGTTTTCTTTCATGCTTTTTTTAAATCAACTATTTCATCTTTCAATAGACAATTTTTAGAAAGTAATAGTTCAAGAAATTTATAAATCACTATGTATAGCTCCTACATGATACAAACAATGCTTCCAAGCAACGAAATAATACTCTCATTCAATACAATGGCTCGGTAAATCTATCAGATAATTGACTTTAATATTGTTTCATTTCTAAAACATACGCACGTAAGTTTTTTTTCCTTTGGTTTTATGCAAATAGCTCATTTTATATAAAGAGTATATTTACTTTATATCTGACAATTTCTTGAAGAATCAATTTTGATATGAAAAGAGATATAGAATTACTCAGGAATAAAATTCTATAGAGAATAAGGACAATTTTCAATTTAACTTGAATTAAATTTCAAAATACTTCACACACACACACACACACACAATTGTTAAATGAGATTATAGAAGAAATGCGAGCTTTGTTTTATTGCATTTATATTTACTTTCAATAAAATATTTGAGTACTGAGCCATAAATAAACGGAATCAGAAACCTTTTATATAAGTGGTTTTTGTGTATACGTTCGCTAATCAATTGAGATACCCATTGAAATACTTATCTGTAGCTGTTTATTTCAATGATGAGGGTACTAAATCAATTTGCATATATTGGTTTAAAATAATAGACTTAATTTGATATTGTTTTAACATTTTGTCCGTTTGGCTCGCCATTGTCAATTTTTCAAATTATAATATATAATACGCTATATTTTAGAAGGATATTTCGAGATTAATGTATACTTCATCAAAGTCGACCGTTCGCACCAGTTTTGAGATAGCGGTGTGATTTCTCCGTAACACATATTGACATATTAATTAAACAATTATACATACCTACTTTGTGATATAAACTTCTTCCGAACGGTAACCTTTGAAGAAGACCGTAGGGAATAATAACAAGTGCTGTGAATAAAGAAAAAATACACATGTTAAATCAAATTTAATTCAATTTATATGTCAAGAGGAAGAGCTGCGGATTAACGTCGAATTTTATTCCACGCGATTGTGCTGTAAATAATTAATGATTTATATTGAGAAAATCTCTTTGAAAGAGAAACGCATGTTATATCATAATGTAATATCGTTCGTAAGGATGCCATGATAAAGCGATATTTCTAACTTACGCATACTGATGAAATGGAGATAACGAACGAAAAGGAGACGAGTAGCGCGTAATTAATTTTCAAAGAATTTATCGATACGCGCGTGCATTCTATAATTTATGCGTAGGTCACTTTTATTAATCACACACACACACACACACACACACACACACACACACACACACACACACACACACACACACACACACACACACACACACACACACACACACACACACACACACACACACACACACACACACACACACACACACACACACACACTCTCTCTCTCTCTCTCTCTCTCTCTCTCTCTCTCTCTCTCTCTCTCTCTCTCTCTCTCTCTCTCTCCCTCCCTCCCTCCCTCCCTCCCTCTCTCCCTCCCCCTCCATTCCTTCGTCCCTCTCCTTCTCTCCCTCCTTTTCTCTTTTCTTTGTCTCTTTTTCTTTTTTCAACAAATGTGACTTAAATACTTTTGTAAGAATTTTTTTCACATATACACATGTGTTCTTTTTAGATAATGACAGAATCTTAATATTACCTACAATAATTATTGAACTTTAGCTGCATTTTTTCAATTTTTTAATTATTTTGTTTAGTTTCACGATTAGCGTTAATTTTATAATTATTGTAATGCGTTGCTATAATTATTACTATTATTATCACTATTACTGTTACATATATGATACTATAAATATTATGTTATTGATACTACGAATATTATTATGTTATCACTATTCTGTCACTATTATTATAACACTGATAATTTTTACTTTAATGGTCCATTTTTAATTTTACAAACGCTTCGATCGGTTTAATCCAATTTTTATTAATCAATAAATCCATTACATGTAACACATTCCAGAGTTACAGTTAACAAGCTGTTTTATAAACAAAGATCTGCGCGCATATGTTATGTGTGTATGTATGTTTCTAACAAAATTACGAATGAGAAAAAAATCTGTAAAGAAAAGGTGAGGAGGTATTGTGAGAATTCGTTAAATAAAGGTAATACATATAATTAAATGAAAAACTGTTATGCGCGCGCATGCATGCACCACACGCGCGCGCGCACGCACACACACACACACACACACACACACACACAATTATTATAATAATATAAGCTGCTTATAGACGTATGTATTTTTTGTAGGGACCATAAAATATAAGCGGATTATATAATGTTATATACGAATATTAACGAGCGATACAAATATCTGAATATTGATAACTAATTTTGCCACATTTCTGAAAGCAATATGCGATCGGTTGCGCGATCCGGAAATAGTGAAAAACAAAAAAAGGAAGTGATTATAAGAGTAAAATCAGTCATTTACGTTTCTCTTTGATGAATCATTATTGATAATGATTACTAAGTGAAATAATGTGGCTTTCGTTAAATAATAAAGCGATGAAAAACACACATGATGCAAAATATTAGGTAATAAATATAAATGATGCGAGAAAATCGTTAAAAATTTAAATCTATGTAATTTTTTCTACTTTAGAACATATGAATCGAATTATCTCGAGTCGAGATATGCCTTAAAAATAGAAAGATTAAAAATAAATTCTTTTATAGAGACGTTGTTTATTTAAAAAAAATGATTATAATTTTTCGATATATTAAGTGGTAACTGAGTGTACTGCTAAAATAGAGAAAGGAGCAATTTTAATAAGAAGATAGCTGTGTTGAAATTGTCGCAAGAGTTTGGATAGTACTATGAAAAGATAATCGATTAAATTGCGATTCTTTTTTGTACTTGTATAATCTACTTTTTTATAATCTTTAAATTTTAGAACAATTTTATATTAACTTTAAGTATCATTGGTGTATATTCATATATGCTCAAAGTAAAAATTACTATTTTCCTTCCGGCCACATAAAATACTTTTTCATTGCGTTGTTCTGTATCGAAAGGTTAAAAACTTGATCAGCGTTGTATATTTATCAGTAAGATTTTCAGTTTTCTGTCAATTTTGTTTTCTTGTAAAAAAATTTGTATTCCTTAAATATTTTGAACATTTAACTTATATAAACAGAAAAATTATCTGGAACATAGAATAATAATAAGAACCGATAGTAAAAAATTGCGATTCTTGTAGCCAAGTTCTTCCGTTTTGACTCGAAGAAACAGATAATAATTATGACAGTTGAAATTGCCTTTTACGTGACTCATACGAGCCTAATTTTTTGAAAGGCACAAATAGACAATGTATTTACAATGAATAAATGTTTGGAAAACTGTTAATTCAGAGTCCAATTTTTGGGGGAATTATAATTCTTGTACAGATTTTAAAGAAGATTTTAATAATAGTAGCAGATATATATGTAATTAACTCGTACGTTTCCGAAATATATTTTGTACTATATATATATTGTACTATATCTCTTGCATTACGTTTTGTAAAGTTTGTTTTGTTCTCTACCGATGTGTATTAGGCGTAGTCTACAATAAAGATTTAAGCTTTAAGACATAAGAAATTGACCAATCACAGTCAATTTTTATAAAAATACTCAATTGTGATTAGATCAATTTCTTATGGCTTAAAGTTTAAGTCTTCATTGTAGACTACGCCTACGACAATAGTGGAATTGTTTGCTCGGTGTCGCGTGCGGCAACGTGTCGAGTTTGAGTTTCGCGCGCTTCCATAGTTCTCAATCGGACCATCCAATCACGAGCAGAGCGCCGAACGAAGCATCGTTTCCGCCATTTCCTAAACGCATTTCTGTAATGCGTCGGTCCGTTCGACCGTCCATCGGTCTATGGTCTATCTCGAACAAGTCAGTTGTTCACGGGGTCCTTTAGCGTTTAGACGTACGCGTGTGGCGAGTGTTTGGCGTTTCCTGTCGCCTACGGAGTCGCGTTTTCGCTAATAACAAACGCCCTACCGTAGCTTCCATATTCAATGTGTATGGCGATTCAGGTGAGTGCTCGCGAAGACTCGTCACTGTTGCGCTGTAAAAGGAGGCAGCCGCGTGGAGGCTGACGCGCGCGAGAAACGACGCGACGCGTCCGCGTGTACGGACGAAAAGTCGATCGTCGCGGCGTTGTTTGCAGCAGTAAGAGGACTGTTCCGAGACGTACGCGCCCCGCGTTTACTCGTTGCTAAGCGCGCGTGGCGCGGCGTGGTGTGGTATGGTACGGTACGGTACGGTACGGTACGATACGGTACGGTACGGTACGGTACGGTACGGTACGGTACGGTACGATACGATACGATACGATACGGTACGATACGATACGATACGATACGATACGATACGATACGGTATGGCTTAGCGCGGCCGACGAACTCGAGCGTCTCTTGTCCACCGCCGCGCCATTCTACCATCGAGTTCTCGTCGCTTCTTGGGCGCGTGGATGACGATACGAGAACGGAAGGTATTTTTCTCGTAGCTTTCCCTCGATCACGCCTCGAGTGACGCTGCCTTTTCAGCTTCGGAGCAAGAACAAGGGGCAGATCCAGTGAATCTCGCGATTCGACATGGCTCGGTCGGCCAATTATACATATATCCGTTTGTCTCACGATTGTTCATATAGCATGTGCCTGATAAAAAAAGTAAGATAAAAGTTATGTGTTTGGAAGGAGAACCATGTTGAGAGAAACGCGTGGTGCAACAGCCAAGTTTACAATCGAGCGTGTTGCACATTATTGCCCAGGCATTGTTGCTTTCGACATAACGATGCCGCCACCTGACTGACGTCAAAGCTCGATTGTTGTTGCTAGTCGACGATTTATCTTCGCACCATCCAAATCGCTAAGTTAACCCGTTCGATCATATTAAGCCGCTGACGGATGACTCATCATATAACAATGTTGGCGAACATTTCGCAATCGCGTCTGTTCTTGACCACGACCTACCGAGAGAGGATACTTTGGTACTCCAAGTACATCCAACGTCTCTCTCTCCCCCCCTCCCTCCCTCTCTCCGAATGAAACCATACGATTTCGGAGCATTTTGTATTGTCATGTACGTGCAAATGTGCAAAATCACGAATGGAACATGGTTGAAATGAGGATCGGCATGCAACATCTAGATAAGTAGGAGTGTGTTGGCAAGATTTTGAAAGTGAGATTATCGGGATTGGAGGACCAACGCTTATCAGAATCTTGAAACCATCGTATGATATAGGTACGCTTTCTTTGTGGTGTGCCTATAAAAAATCGCGATCGCAGCTTGTTGATTTGTTAACCCCACCGCTCTCGATAATTTAAATTTAAAAAAAAGACCGGATTGCTTGGAACATATCCTTTATCATTTGATAAATTTCATTTTTTTACTCGATTACTTCGTATATTCTTTATCGATTTTGGATTTCTTGGAAAAACGGAAAAATGGATTGACGTCATTCGACGGTATGATGCTGTGTGGCGTGGCGTGGCGTGGCGTGGCGTGGCGTGGCGTGGCGTGGCGTGGCGTGGCGTGGCGTGGCGTGGCGTGGCGTGGCGTGGCGTGGCGCGGCGTGGCGCGGCCGCGGCGTGGCGTGGCGTGGCGTGGCGCGGCGAAGCGTCGCATCTCGTCTCATTCCGTCCAAAAGTGGAGCACAAAGCGTCTATAGCGAAACAAACGAGTACGCGCGTGTAATGCCACGACTGAATGAACGGGCCGATTATCGTTCGTGTAAGCTTCGGCCATGTTTTATTCTTGTGTCTGTTTCGCGTCAGTCGGCCCAATAGAAGCGAATCGTAGTTGATTATCGCCAACGTCTTATCGACTACGTGAACAAATTCTCTGATCGTGTTTGACCGGAGGGATTGTAATCGATAAACCTTCCACGCGCGTTTAATCCGAGAATAGTCAGCTACATATTTTTTTCTGTAAACGATCACCTTAGATAATTTCTATATACACACTTCAGAAAGTTTCAACAAATGTGCTTATCGACATAAGAATTACAACTCGTTTCTGAACAAACTGGTTCTTGGAAATCGTCGAATAAAAGATAACTACACAGAGAGAACTGAACTTCTTTGAATTTAATGTATGTATTTGTTTGAATTATTTGTTTTGCTGTAAAAAATTTATTTCTTACAAAATATTGTTTTATTGAATAAAAATTTGATTGTTTCGTTACATTAAATCATATTGTTTGACGAAATAATTTTCTCTATTTTTTGAAACAATATTTGATTTAAATAAAAACATTATTTGATTCAAATAAGATTCAATCTTATATGGTCGCAGCAGCCGCGATGTAGTTCGCGGACCGCCACTAGGCGACGACGCACGTGGCACTTTTCTCGTAATGCAATTTACACTCCAAAGGCTACATAAGCAGACCACCCACGGTGACAGAAAATATATCAACGTATTGCGTAGTGAGCTCTCGGGACCTACGTATTTTTTATTATGCCTTAAAGACACCTCTTAGTTGTCATGGCTAAATTTTTAGTTTCGGTAACGAATATTTTTTCTGCGTGGTAATCACATTCGGTCACGAGCTTCTGTCTCCTCGGAAGAAAAATATGTGCTCAAACAGTATTTTATCGTTGAATAACATTATAATTTGAATCAAAGAAAATTAAATTCTTTCAAAAAATATTTTATTTAAAAAAACAATTACTTTGTTTTTCAAACAATTGTATTTGTTAGTTCAAACATCAGTTTCATTGGCGTATACTAATGATCAAATTTGTTTGACTTAAAGAAAATTTATTAAATCCAAAAAAACTTTTTTCTCTGTGTATGAATTTTAGATAATGAAAAAAATTGCATAAACTTAATATTCTCGCTGCTTAAAGTGTAAAAATCACTCTAGATGTGACTATTTTTAGATTAAGGACAAAACGAATCGTTAAAATATTTTCTCTACACCATCGTTGCTTGGTAGTATATTTATCGACAATGAAAAGAATATTAAAATATACGTAATGTGACCACTTTGCTAGCCATTATTATTATTGTTGCATTAGGATTATTAAAAATTTATATCAGCGGCTAAATTGTCAATACCAGTTGGATTGAACAAATTTTATCAAATTTTTCACGTAAAGACATATATCAACTATTAAATTATTTGTTCTAGTTCTTTTTAAAACTTTTTAAGTTTTTATCTCTTTACTTTGTACTTCTTTTACAGAAGTAGCGTATTTTTTTTCATATGAGATTATATTCTACTTTGTACGTGTAGAAACTTTCAGTAATAAGTTGTGTATATTAAAACAGCATTTCAATTTTAGTACATCTGTTTCACATTCTAATTTACATTTTGATATATTTAAATAAATCTGATAAAACTACGTTAGTATTATTTGTTTTTTGCTTTATTTTGTTTTTCTTTTTATTATTGGCTGAGACCATTCAATTTTTTATCTTACTATGCTCGTTGAGATGCATATATCATGTTTTGCATCGGAAAAAAATTGTACGGATAAATAATATCAATAGGAGCAATTTGTAATTGTCAGTGATGTAATTTCTTTTGTATAGATATAGATTGGAAAAATAAAAACATGAAAACAAGGCGAATAGTTTGCGTATATTATACAGATATTGTGTGTATTGTGTATCGTACAAATATGATATACCGCCTCATCCAGAATATTGTTGCTGTCGCAGATTCAAAGAACTCTCCGGCTCAGCTTTTCCGAATAAAAAGACTCGTTATTCTATCAGCCATCTCCTCTTACGTGGCCATGTGCACGCGTCTAATTTGCATGGCTCATCGAATTACGTGCTATCGCATTTCAACTGTGTAATACATATTAAATTGGATTGTAACTCGCGCGTAAAATCGATTACGTTATAAATCGCTTACGTCAAACAGACGAGTGTTGATCTAGACTTGATCGAGTGATCTAAAATCGTTCCTGCTTTAAGACTATGTTTTGCAAGCGAGTTTCAGTTATTCCAATTTTTATTCGATTAAGGTGATGTTCTTTAAATTAAAGTGAGTACGGGAAAGTCGTCTCGATCAAGCAATCGTTCGATGAGCGTTTTCCAAACGCATTTTGTTTTTCGTCCCTCAATGTCCATTGTTCATCGTGTTCATCAATCAACGTATACGTATTATTCTCACACAACGTACACGTATTTTAAATTTAACATTTAAATAGTAAATTTTTCTTTGTATTTTATCTTTGATCTATTTGTCAGTTGTTGATCCATCTGTCCCGATTGTTAACAAGTTAGCCGTTTCAATGCGCGTTTGAATGTAATTGAAATTGTTGCGATGTAACACGTTTACGATTTATATTCGACATATTCGGCACTTGGATCTTACTCATATCCATAATAATATTGTCACAAACGACCTCACCAACTATGATAGTTGCAATCTTTTAGATAATTAAATGAAACGACCCCAACCCTTCTGCAACTTACAGTCTCCATTCTGCTTATGAAATTATTGTCGAAAATTAAAATGCGCGAACAGAATTTATCAACGTTACAATCGAGACAAACGGCAGCAACAACGTTAAGTTGAATCTAGCGTTTCGTTTCCTGTTAAGTAAATTGCATTACGTTACATAATAGTGAATATGTTCTTTTGGACAGGAAGCTAGGAGTGTTAGGAGTGGTATATACTGCGCGTGACATAATTTCAAGAATATCATTCACTGTAATTAGCTTTACGCGATATCTTCCGTTTCACACGCGCTATTAGCACCTATTTTTTACATAAGTTATCATATCTCGTATGCTAATGATATGTAAAAATGTTTATTCGCGCAGAGTTAGGAGAAAGGATGATACCGAAATACGTGGGCGGATAACTCTTTTAAAGAGTTTGCTTAATTTTCGTTGTATTAACAATTTTTTGCGGTTAGTACTAAATCCACGATTGGTTCGGTAGGAATATAGGTCGGAACGTTCAATAGTGTTTTGTTTCGTCTGTATGAATCGGATACTGGGAGCACGCGCGGAGTCAAACGATACGTCGAGTAATTCGACGACGAAGAAGCGGCATTAGTAGCGCTAGCTCTTTTCTGTTGGTGTCACCTTTTCAGAGGCCTCCGACCATCCTCCACATCAGTCGTGACCAAGGCATTTCCCGCAAGATTATTCCGAGACGCGTTCCTCTTTCTTCACGCCGCGCGCCACGTGTTGGATAGAATTACTATCTCTTGACTAGAGACCGGTTGCGCGAAGCGCGATATACGTGTGTGGTTCGAGACGAAGGACGACTGTCGGTAAGACTAGTAAGAGAGCATGAGGGGGGGGGGTTGAGGGAGAGCTGTCGGAACCGTAGCCCGCAGGCGGCGCAGGCTCGTATTCACCACTGTTTCGCTGCTGGCTATTCTATCTCTGCCTCCCTCCTCCGCGCGCCTAACGGAACGTTTTACTTTTTTTACTCGAGGCATATTGTCAGGAAGAAATTCGTTCGTTCGTTTCGTCTCACAAGTTTAATATCGATCTCGCCTTTTGTCACCTTTTATTTCCCAAAAGTGTATTCACTTTTCTCACGCCGATTGCCGATAGATAATCGTCTTTTTTTTCAATCTCTTTTTGTTAAAAAAATTGTCTCTTGTTATTTGTGTCAATGATATCGTTTTACGTGCGCGCGAAATGCCCGTCAAAGGCTGATATTCGAAAGACTGAGACATTTCAAGAGTCACATTTTATCTTGAAAAAAAATGTGCGGATTCTCAAGTGCTTTCGTCGGCGGTCCGTTGCTCTTTTCAGCTTTTTTTAACGTGACAGAAGAGCAACAATTATCTCGGTCGGCTCCCCCCCCCTTCTCAACCCCTCTTAAGAACTTGAATCTTCCGCAGATTGCACGTATACCCGACTCGAACCTTATTGCGAAAAATAGAAAAACGCTCTTTTGCGAGATTCATTGAAAAATTTAATCAACGTATTCGCGCTGATCGTGCAATCGCAATGTATTGGTAAAAAAAACTGAATTGTATAGATGGGCCTATCTATGCCGTTGTATTGGAATCTATTTATGTAACATTGTGTTTTAAGCTTTGATCGTAGATGATAAGGAGCTTCTTATTCAACTTGCGGATTAAGTTGCTCTCTCGGCACATGAACGCACTGTGAGACGCGCATGTTATGTATAATTCTTCACTCCCTCAACTCACTCACTCATTCACTCACGTCGTTCCTATCTCGCTCTTGTCGAAACATAAGACGAAACACGCTCGCGGAGCAAAACAAAGAACGTCGTCGTCGAAAATAGATCCACCATCGTCATGTGCTTCTCTATCGTATGTATCTCTATATCTTTTATAAAAGTATATTATACAAGGTTATACGGGGACGATCAAATGTACTTCCGTAAGATTTGATATACGTGCAGGTTTTGCCACTTTAAATCTCTTTCGTGTATTTTCCAGGAAATTATATATCTTGCGAGCTTGCAAGAATTTGGGCAAATTGGAAAAATTAGATTAGTTGCGTTGTTACCAAACAATACAATTTGATTTGAATAAGTAGATGTATCGAAATGTATCGATAAATGGGTGATGCATCTTTTTGTTGATTCTAATCTCGCGCATTCTCGAATTTGCGCTATTGCAGGATTTGTTACGTTTATCGTCAAATGTAACGCTCGCATAAAATTGTCGCGATCCAAGGTCAATTGTAATTGCAATTGTAATTTGGCGTAAAAGAAAGAGAAAATGTCAATCTCCAGTTATAAACGAGCTTACACAGTAAAAAATTTTGTGTTTTCTTGTTAAAAAATATCCTGGTTAAAACTTTTATGTTAAAATTTAACATATTTGCTTGTTACTTTAACATATTGCTGTTGTGTTAATTCAAGTAAAGTGTTAAATTACTAGAATAACTAAAAAAGTGTAAAAGTAACACAATGTGCACGTACTTTTAATTTTACACCATAAATATGTTCTTTATTATTAGTTATAGGATTTAGCTGTTAAAATTGACAGAAAAAAATGTTGAATTTACTCTATAATTAAGTTTTAACAAGGACCATTTCATTTTTGAGGACTTTACTATCTACCCTGAGATGGCGCATTTCTCGTGAAAAAGATTCACCTATTAGGTGAATAAAAGGGAGTCGCCAAGAACAGAGAACCAAGTACGATTGCATTTACATATATTATAATATTGGACTGATTGCAATAATATACACACAAAGTTTTTATCGATGATCCTGGAACTATCTATATATGCAATTGTAAACATTTTTTTCAGCATTTCTAGAATAATTATTATTTAACATATATAATATGTTAAATTAATATATATAACGTGTTAAAATAATATTATAATTGTGTTAAAATAACATATATAATATGATATTGTTACACGTTATACATGTTACATTAACATTATTATAATGTTAAAGTAACATATTACATGTGTTACTTTGACATAATTTTCTCATTAAATTGTTACATAAAAATTATGTTAAATTAGAAAATTTACATTTAGTTTTATGTCAAAATATAACATAATATTTACGTTGCTATTTAACATATGCTTAATATATTAAATTAACAGAAAAATTTCTGTGGACCGTTTTGGACATGCGATATCTATTAAATTTAACACAAATTTTTTTACTGTGTACTTATTATTTACGTTTATATTTAAAATCTAGCCTCGTAACTGTGCATGGGATAAAAATGCAAAACTTGGGAACAGTTTCCAACGTAAACGCATAGTAGACGAAAAGTTGCGCCGCGCAAATGACGTCTGTTGGTCGTTCGTTTAAAAATAGTATCCCACAAGGGGGGTTGTTGGAGAGAGTTTTTAAGCGGTAAGCGGATCGAATGTCTCGTCCCGAGCCGGTTTCAAAAGGACGACGAATGTTACATCCCCGCTATATAGCCGCAGGAGCATCGCGTTCTCGATGGAGAGGAAAAAAAAAAGAAAAAGGTATTCGAGACGCCAGACGAGACGCTAGGGTGGACGACCGATGTCACTGACCTTGGATAACGATCGCCAATGTCTACGGGGCCATTGCCAGTGGCCAGAGGACCAGCTGGGATTTTAGAAGGGATCCCGCACATCCGAATGTACAAAAAGAGAGAGGGATTCTCTTACTTTTCTTTATCTCTCGACTCTCGTTTTATCGTTGTATTGTTGATTTTTTTTCTTATTTACGCACGCCTTGTCGCACGCACGTATAAAGGCTTATTTAATTTTTTCAGAGTTTAATATTTTTCACTTCGTGTGTGTGTGTGCGTGAGTGCGCGCGCGCGCGCGCGCGTGTGTGTGTGTGTAGTGACAAAATTTAAGTGCGTTGAAAATTTGCGCACGCGCACGCGTACTCCTGTCAGACAACATATTACCGGTTATACACATTACTCATATTTACAATAGAGTATCATTCGATATCAATGACAGTGGCGATTCTTAGTCCGAAGTGGTCTCTTATCATTCTTCGCCTGGTAACCTACTGACCCACTTGAAATATCGACTTTAACGTACACCTGAAACCGCTCGTACCGCGACCGCTTTCATTATCCGTGCTGCACCTTTTGCGACGAGTAAAATTACGTTTTTATCTACCAGGAACAGTTATTCCGCAAATACTGTACTACGAATATCAATTGGATTACAATTCTGTATTACAGAAAATGTGTAAGTTTTCTTTGTACAATGCAACATATAATTTCACAATAGTATTCTTTCGATGAAATCGAAATCGTTGCATTTATTAATGCCATCGGCATAATGACAAACGGCTTCCTGCATCTCCGTATTTCCCAATTATCGAAAGTCATAATTGTTATAGGTACGATTATTTTGGGTATTAGCCGAATACACGAAATAAGCGGTGTCGTCGATACAAACACGCTTGGTTAAATAAATCATCTTTTGCAAAATTATTTGTGCGCATTATTTATTTTGAATCCTGTTTAAAATACGAAAATTGTTGCTTTAGCATAATGGAAAAGATGGATAATCCACTAGCGACGAAGATATTATTGGCGATAGCCGCGCCGTTACGAATGTTGCCTAATACGCGCGCGCGCGCGGTTCGTCGCCCTGTGGCCTGTGGCTCATTCAACCCCGCTGCTTCGCTTATTGTCGTTTGGAAAAGTCGATTTGAGAGGAAAGAAAACAGCTGGGCGGGGAGTAACGTAGATGTAGATAGGTGCAGCCCTGTGTAATAAAGCAAAGAGAATTTACGGGCGTAATAGGATGACTTTGATACTCCGAGAGCGTTGTGTAGTAAGGAATGTATTCCTCATTTTCAGATCTCGGAAGATTTGCGCGAGAGTGACGATATCAGGTACAACCGACGTCACACCTCCTCCTGACTTCCTTCACACCTGCCGCGCCGGTATATTGATTTCTGACGTGGTGACGTCACCGCTTTCGTCGTCAAATATTTATAGTCGAAAATCTGAAAAAACATCGAATCGAGGGGCAAAAACGCATTGTGCGAATTATCCATCTAAACGCGGCGAGTGCTACGATGCATTCCGTAAATTTTATCGCGTTGTCTCGCGAAATCGGGGGGGGGGGGGACGTTTCGTGCTCGAAGGACTACGACGCGAGGGAACTCGTTCAATTGTCCGTCGGCCGCTTTCTCGTACTCCCATCGATCCGCGATTCGCCGAAACGTATCGCGCATCGAGTTGCATCCAAACCGACGACGAATCGCGCGTGTCCACGTACACAAGTTATACGTATACATATGTACGCTACTGAAACGACCTAGTAATTTATCCGGCTCGACGAGTTTTGACGTCATATCTTGTTTTCTCTTCGTCGCGCAGCAAGAATGACCGTGAAAGTCGCCAATCGGTTGTCGGCGCGGCACATTTTCATACTCAAGCGCGCGCGCGCGGGCGCCCGTACAGTAAATATGTAAAAAGAAATAATGGCAGTTGAGAAAATTGCTTGATCACAGATCGGTATCCCCCCCCGTCCCCGAGTTATCGGGCTTGCGCATGGTAAAAAGATCCAATCTTATGCAATCCCATGCAATAACGCGCAACTGTCGCCGTCGCCGGTTTCCTCGGAACGCTCGTTCTCTTGTTCATTAATTGACAATGACGGTGTCAGCCGCCGCAATGTTAGACTGATCGTTCTTGGACTAAATATAATAATATCGTCAATGCAAAAAAAGTATACGGGAAAGAAATGGAAAACGCGATCGTATTTACGTAATCCCGATATGAGCCGAATTTCCACCGAACACGGAGAGAATTTTTTCTTAAAAGTTACCCTGAAAATTATGATAATTGTGAGACAACGTAAACCTTGAAGAATTTTACTATGTTTTAACAAAATTTACTAAAATTGTAATAAAATTTGGCAAAATTTTAGTCAATTTTACTATACTTCTAAAAAAATTTACTAAAACTTTGCCAAATTTTATTAAAATTTTAGTAAATCTTGTTAAAAGTATAATAAAATTCTTCAAGGTTTACGTCGTCTTAGAATTACCACGATTTTAAAGGTAATTTTTAAGAAAAAATTCTATCCGTGTACTGTACGGCAGAAAAGGTGAATCGTTACTGAGCGTTACTGTTGCAAGAACGGGTGACATTACATGTGGAATGCATATTGTATATGTGACGTGTGCCGGCGTGCGTGCGTGCGTGCATGCGTACGTACGTAACTACACAGGGGCGGGGGGGGGGGGGGGTCGGATGATGACTGTGCTCTCGCTCGATGAGGAGAAGGGTGAAAGTTGTGTGAAGTCGCTGTGGCCCGTGCTATTTTGAGCGGCGCCGCCACGCTGCGACTGACTGACTGACTGACTGGCTGGCTGGCTGGCTGGCCCAGATTCGACGCGACCGCCACAACGAGCGTACGATACCGCACGCATCAAGAGCCTCGATAACGGTTTCGTTCGTGAATTTCGAGCCTGATTGTTCTCCCTAAGCTACGCGAAGAATGACAATTTTTTGTGTTACGTATTGAACCGCATCCAAGATTATTAACGAGAGAGCCTTGTGGGGTCGAAAGTTGCCGATTACAAGATTACTTGAAACTCTTGAAAGAGATGAAACCTCTTGTACTTTGACGATATGGACGAGGCGGAAGAATACAATTTTCCATCTCGAGTCGCGTAAATTTCAAGAGTGGTTTTGTGAAAGTGGTCTTGTGCACGCGCACGCGCGCTACATTAAAATGTGACTTGTTGGTGATTTCGTTACGCCGCTAATAATCGTTTTGAACGCGTGACAATCTGCCAATTGTTTTATGATTTGATCTTAATTATCTTGGGACGTCTCCCCATGTGATTCTTTTCTTCCTCACCGCTTGCTTACATGTAAAAAATTCAACTTTTGTCTTCTTTTTATCCGTCAATTTTCATTTTTCTAAATTTTCGCTATGTGGATTTTTAAATCATGAAAATCTGTTTCTTTTTCACGCGTGCAAAGCGCGATACAGTGTTCTCGAAATAGCGAAAGGATTTATAGAATAATTTTATTTTTGATTGACGCAAATTTTTTCATTTTCTTCGAAATGACAAGAATTATTGAGGGCATTTGAAAGTTTGCGAATATCATCGCGACGTAGCACAGCTGTCGAAAGCGACGATACTTTAATAGAATGAAGGTTGATGATGGGATTGCCGAGTTTTCACATGCTTTCGAAATAAATAGTAGTACGGTAAACGTGAGTAACGCTACTTTACTCGGATGAGAAAATTGGCACGGTAATAACGGCCGACACGATGCAGCTGTTTGCCGACGAAAGGTTTGAAAGAAACATCTGTAACATCAATGTTTGTTAATTCTCGTTGGATATTTGTCCATCCCTTTGACTAAATAATAATAATAATAATGATAGTAATAATAATAACAATAATAATAAATAATGATAAAGAAAATTGCAATTAATGGTATTGCGTCCCGAGTATAATTTTGAAAAATCTTTTTACGTAGATCTAGCAGAATGTTGTCAAAATTTATTGATTTTCCTTTTTCTCGCGATAAAGGAAAATTATATGCGAGTTAAGATAAATTCGTCGCAATTATACGTGTTGTAACAAATACAAAGCATTGCTCTTTCGAGATTTAAACTTAACAATTGATGCATATATCTTCCCGCGCATACGTTTTCTTATTGTTTTACAACATTGGCATTTGATTTTATTTATAGAACTCCCATTCATAACGCCACAAAATTATTTCTTGTGTCTAGCAGAGATTAAGGAAAAGATGTCAAGTTTTTCTTCGATGGAAACGTTTAGTAAAGACGCAGATAAATTCTTATGCCTGTTGATCGAAATCCTGACTTCTGACCTCCGGTTTCTCTTGTCTCATGTGTACGAAGACTAAATGCTATGTACATACGCACGCGCGTGAATACATATACACTTGTACCTGTACTTATGTATCGGACAGCCCATTTGTTGTCGTACTTTGATGTTCAAGCGTAATGTTAAAGGATAAAAATATTCAACATATTAATACTTACGTATTTATTTTCTCTCGCGGAAACTTCCATTATCCGTTCTATCGATAAAGATGAAGCAAACGATTTTTGTCGCCTTGTTCTTTGCACGTCGCTTTGGTTTGCGGTCCGACAGCGTTTGCGACGTAACTGCACACAAATAGAATTTTGTTTACTGTTCACGCGTCGTCGATCTTGCGACAGTCTCTTGACGATTTCGACAATTTTGATAAATATAAGCACAAAATTGGTTACACATCACACACGCACGCACGCACGCACACACACACACACACACACACACACACACACAATAGCGTCTGTTTCTTTATACAAGACTGAATTTTTTAATTATGTTGCAACGTCACAGAGACATGGAAATGTAAAATTTTAACGAAACTCAACTTGGGAGACAAAAATTACACAGGCACACAAAAAAAAAGTGGTTGGTCCGGCGGACTAGACTAGTCAATCCTTATGTATTTTGACCCGCTGAATCCGAATCTAAGGTCAGAATTGCAAAGTTAGCTCGCATTTTCTAACCTCAAAAAAATTTTTTTTTTAAATATTGGTCCGGTGGGCCAGACTAGTTTATTCTTATGTATTTTGACCCGCTGAATCCAAATCCAAGGTCAGAATTGCTGAATTGGCTCATTTTTTCCTAACCTAAAAAAAAAATTTTTTTTAAATGTTGGTCCGGCGGACCAGACTAGTCTATCCTTATGTATTTTGACCCGCTGAATCCAAATCCAAGGTCAGAATTGCTGAATTAGCTCATTTTTTCCTAATCTCAAAAAAAATTTTTTTTAGGTTAGGAAATGCGAGCTAACTTTGCAATTCTGACCTTGGATTCGGATTCAGCAGGTCAAAATACATAAGAATTGACTAGTCTGGCCCACCGGACCAATATTAAAAAAAAAATTTTTTTTGAGGTTAGAAAATGCGAGCTAATTTTGCAATTCTGATCTTAGATTCGGATTCAGCGGATCGAAATACATAAGGATTGACTAGTCTAGTCCGCCGGACCAACCACTTTTTTTTCGTTTGCCTGTGTAATTAAAAAAGAATTTTTTTTGTGGTTTGAAAAAGTGAGCTAACTTTGCAATTCTGACCTTAGATTCGGATTCAGCGGGTCGAAATACATAAGGATTGACTAGTCTAGTCCGCCGGACCAACCACTTTTTTTTTGTGTGCCTGTGTTATTATAATCAAATCTCACTTTAATCATTTTGATTTTTAAAGTTATAAAATATTATTAAAAAAGATTAAATTTAGTTTTTCCAAGATATTTTTCCTTTCTCATGTTTCTTCCCTCTCTCTCCATTAATTATATTAATTGAACATCTCGTGTACAAATGAACTGATCGATTGGTTTTCTTAGTGCATCTTATTAAAATGTAGAAGTAATGTCATATAACATATAAGAATGTCATATCTGTGTTGTGTAGCATTACGTTTATATTACACTTAGTGTTTACTGGGTTTATTTTTTATTACTCTTGTTACACGGACAATTATACTTTATATAACATATCGCCAACTTATTTGTATAAACATTTTTTTTTTTTTAGAAAACCAAATGAAATTAATAAGGAAACATTAAGAAATTCTCAAAAAATTGTTAATATTGTGCAAAGTTGAAATATATTATCTTCATAATAATTAGTTTTATTCCAATCACGGTTTTTAGATTTGATCAGTGCCTCGCCGATGACCAATTATTACTATTCAAAATGTTAATTGTTAAAAAACAATTTAAGATTTGACCGGAGAAAACTACTATCATCCTGCCAGCGATTGTTTTTTGCTATCAAGCTGTCAATTTCTTATAATTTTTAAAAACACTCTTTAAAAAAGTCATAAAAATTTTAAAGAGGTTAGCTAGAGATTTTTTTCTCCGTTTGTTCGATAGAGAGTCAGAGGGCCAATCAAGAATTCAAAAAGCTGAAGCCTCCGACTGAAAGTGGAAAAATTTCGATTCCATTTCGGTAATTTCATTATCAAATTACTGTCAAATACGGTGCACATATATTTGTTTCTTTCAATGGTATCGTGTTAAAGAAACGAAATATCTTATGTACACTTGAAACGGGGCCCGGGATGCGACGGCATCGCGATAGATTTGGCCTTGGCGGCGTTTCACGCCTTGAAGGATACAGTCCGTGTGCGCGTTTTCTCTCACTCAAACTTGTCCTCACCTGCCAATTTCGGTTATTCTGGTACATACGCCTAGATGCCGGTTAAACTCTTTCCTGCCAATCGGTAGCACTTGTACATCACATATCGACGGCAGTGTTACGCAAAAGGGAGCTTTCGCAAACCAATCCCGGCGAAAGATCGAGAGGTCAACTACGTTGTCGAATGCGACACGCGAGCTTGGCATAGAACAACTAGAAACTGCGATCTATAATTTTATCGTGTAATATCTTCGATTTAAAAACTATCTTGTTGAACCGTTTTCTTCTGCGGCATGAATAATATTTTTTATTTTAGTCCACGCGCAAAATTCATTAGTCATTACTTAAATTCAGTAAGAAATAATATTATATATTAATAAATTTTTGACAAATATTTTATGATATGAATATTATCGAGATAAAAAGAAAGACGAAATAGTGCTCCCTATGTACACGCTTAAGAATTGGCATCGGACAAAGCATCGCTATTAGCGCACGATTGTCGCGTGTCGCGTGAATTTACTTTTTATTATAGTTATGTGCAAGTACGATGCAAATACGATAAAAATTCGTTATGAAAATGTTTTAAAATCAACAAAATTATTTTACTGCGTAATCGAGGAATGTCTAATCATATTATTTTTGATGTTATGTTGCAGTTTCCTGGTGAGTGCATCCTCACATACATGGAGTTTCAGTTGGATAGCGCAGAATACTGCCAGGCTCAACACAAATAGAGAGAGAGAGAGAAAGAGAAAGATACACGCCCACATATTCCCTGACAATTATTAGATATCATTAAACTGAAAAAAGGGAGAGAGGGAGAGAGAGAGAGAGAGAGAGAGAGAAAGGAAGAATAGAAACACCTTGGAGGGAGGAGATAGAAAAATATTAAAGTAGTAGAAAATTATACACCGGGGAAGCCAGAAAAATCATCAACTAGTCATCACGCAAGACATAGACGAATTTAATAGAAATTATTAATTTACCTTAGTAGATGCAAACATCATAGATACTGAGCGCACCTGTCACAGGAGCACCCGGTGCCAAATAGGTAAGTGTAGATCACGTCCTCTTCAAGAAAAGTAGTGAAAAGAAAAAAATTGCACCTTAATAATTTTAAAGAACCCCGCACAATTCATATGAAAAAAAAGCTCGGTCAATTTTCTTGAATTTTTTATATATTGTAGTACTTATAACTTTAATGAAAAATTACAATTTGTGCGACCTTTCTATGTCTAGTTTCGGAGATAAAAATTTTTGAAAATTGCTATTTTAAGGTTTACTGCGTGCGTTGCACTTGTCAACTTGCTCGCATATGTATATATACATATATATCTGCATGGTAAATGTTCGTGACACTGTGTGTGTGCGTGCGTGCGTGCGTGCGTGTGCGTGCGCGCGCGCGCGCGCGCGTGTGTGTGTGTTACAGCAGAGATAAGAATCCTACGCTTTGTCACTCCCGTAGTATTTTTTGACTCCAAACCCTCTCTGTTGTGTGTGTGTATGTGTGTGTGTGTGTGTGTGTGTGTGTGTGTGTGTGTGTGTGTGTGTTACAGCAGAGATAAGCAAAATCCAAACGATCTAATATTCATTAATGAATAATGTTGTAATATTATTTAACACCCCCTTTACACACACACACACACACACACACACACACACACACACACGAGATCAGATTTCTGTCACGACCACGCCATTGATTCTGAGTAACACCAAGAGCAGGATTTACACGCACGCGCGCGCGCGCGCGCACACACACACACACACACACACACACACACACACACAGTGAACATTTATACATGCAGTATATGTGTATATATACATATGCGAGCAAGTTGACAAGTGTAAACGCACGCAGTAAAACCTTAAAACAGCAATTTTCAAAAATTTTTATCTCCGAAACTAAACATAGAAAGGTCGCACAAATTGTAATTTTTCATTAGGGCTATAAGTACTACAATATATAAAAAATTCAAGAAAATTGACCGAGCTTTTTTTTCATATAAATTGTGCGGGGTTCTTTTTATCTTCAAAACTAGACATAGAAAGTTCGCACAAATTGTAATTTTTTATTAGAGCTATAAGTACTACAATATATAAAAAAATTCAAGGAAATTGACCGAGCTTTTTTTCATATAAATTGTGCTAGGTCCTTTATTATGTACAATTATACTGATTTTCAGGTAATCTTCCGTGAAATATTAGTCAAAAAATTTCCAGTGGGAAGAATAAAGCGCATATCAACATCGCCTAATGTGACCTAACCCTTGTTTTTTTGGTCAAGTTTACACCCAGACAACCCTTCCTAAAATCTACATGTAAACACCCACGATTCTATCCTCTGTAAAAAAATAAAATTTCTATTAGTTAAATGAAAAACAACTTTATAAGACTGACATTTAATGGGCTAAGTTGTCAAATCCAGCCTTTGTCGATTCGTATAGTGTGGTACACGTACGAGATTCTAAGAACGAGAGAGACAAATTGAACGAGATCTTTAAGAGTTAAAAACAAGAGGTGATAAATATATAATCATCTCTCTGTGGTTAAAAAGGAGATGAGCAACATGAGGGTGAAGGATATCAGACCGGCGCCCGCCGAGATTGAATACAAAAACATGAAGTTCCTCATTACCGATCGGCCCAATGATCAAACCATCCATACTTTTATTCAAGTCAGTATATCGACGAAGCTATTGAAGTCAATTGAGACATAAATCTATATTTTTATCCCTGCTTAAGATAAATTCCATAATTGTTTTTTTGATAGGAACTGAAAAAGCACAATGTAAAGGAGGTGGTAAGAGTCTGCGAACCAACGTACAAAGTAGAGGAACTCAAATCAGAAGGGATCAATGTGATAGATTTGGTATTCGATGACGGTACATTTCCACCAAACGAGGTAAAGATTTTTATTTTTAAATTATTTTTTTATAGCTTTTATTAGCTACAAAAGAAAAGGAGAAATGCAAATCAGTAAATAATTTTGTTCATGACTTCATTATTTATATATTTCATTTTTTAGGTGGTGGATGTATGGTTTGAGCTGCTGAAGAACCGATTCCGAGAATCGCCTGACGCATGTGTAGCGGTGCATTGTGTCGCAGGTCTTGGCAGAGCACCGGTCTTGGTTGCGATAGCTCTCATTGAACTTGGACTAAAGTTCGAAGATGCTGTTGCCCTTATCAGAGAGTAAGTCATCTTGTACTACGTAATTTTCAATTATCTAAATAGTAGAGTAAAATGTGTCACGAATGTGTTCTTTCTCGAAATAATAAATAGATAAATGGAAAAAGGTTGTAATAATTCTTTCTCCTTGTTCTAGAAAAAGACGAGGCGCCATTAACGCGAAGCAGTTAACTTTTCTTGAAAAATATCGTCCTAAGTCTCGATTGAAGCTCAAGAACGGACAAAAAAATTCTTGCTGTATCCAATAGATCAAAGAACATTTAGAAAAGAAGAAGAGAAGATGGAGGGAAAAGTCACTATGTAATTAATACTGATCGGTATAAATTTGTAGAATTTTGCGCCTGACAACAAGTGGCATATTGTAGCAAATCTGTTCTGAATGGTCTATCACTGGAAATGCAACGGTGATAAGTATCTATCCAACTGACTTTAAGGCATCATATTTTACATTACCTAATTTTATATTCCGAGATGAGTCATTAATAGGGAGACTTGCTTCAAAATATATCGTTGCTATTTTCTTTTGTGAAAAAAAAACCTATGTTATTTTTGATACTTGATCAATATTGACAATGAAAGAACAAAAGTTAAGTCTTGAAATGGTAATAACTATTTTTTAAAAATTGACTATATTATTGCCATTTAGCCTTACTAATTTGTAAATCATGACGCGAGAGTTATTCATACATGTACAAATTCGTACATTATGAAATATATATTTATCTTTTTCTCGATATGAGATCAAAATTCTTTATAAATAATTGTAATGAATGGAAAGAGAATATGATTTGTCTATTTATAGAAAAATGAAAAAATGTAGGAAAATTGTAATTGTAACGAATGTAACACATCCAAAACATTATCAATTTGTTATTTTATTGAGATAGTAAATTATGTTGCATTTGTGATACACACACACACACACACACACACACACACACACACATAATACACACACACACAGAAAGAAAAAGGAAATTATAATTTACAAATATAATCTAAAAAATGTGTGTATTATAAAATGAACGATTGTAAAATTACATTTCAAAATGGAATAAGATTATTATAAAGAAGCAAACATGTCTTTATAAAATGTCAAGATGTGTAAAAATATATCTGGAATCGGAAATTAATATCTATGTATGTATAATTTTTTTTTTTAAAGAAAAATTAAATTAATCTGCTTTGAAAGAAAGATAGAGATGGAGAGAAAGAGAAAAGAAGAAAGAGGGAGAAATATATATTATTCATTAGGTAGGTTTTATATAATTTTTTTGCAGCTGCGAATCGAAATGGAACGGAAATACATGTATATATATTCTTTTTAGAAAAATATAGTTTTCCAGACAGCTATTTTCGATACAATGTATCAGTCACAGCTCTGTTAAATCTGAAACTTTTAGACACTCAACATGAAAATTATTTCTATGATGAATATCATCAAGACATAATAAAAGATTTTATTTTAATTTTACATCAAAAAGAAAGATACGTATGCATATTAAACACCTCACATTTACAAGATATGGCATTGCAGTATGAACCAAAACTGCTGTCCTCTTTTTTCCCCTTTTTTCATTATATATATTATGTACATATACAGAATTGTGTTAATTGAGTTAATATTAATTTTGATTAACAAAACACATTGGACGACAATAATTTATGCTTGGAGTCTATATTTTGATATTTGGCACCAATGTTTGATATATGAAATCAGCATGAATCGCGCAGCATTAGAATTACAAAAATTTCAAATAATTGTTAAAATTATTAATTTGAAGAACAAAAGAGAAACACTTTGCGTTGCATTTCCAATGGCATGCCGAACCGCTGATGGATGTTTTTAACTCTTATTGGACTTGGAATCTGCGTTAACTTGATGGGTAATGAGAAACTAAAGCGAAGCAAATCACTCCAGAGAGCTGTATATCACGTATTACCGTAGCTCAATGACAATTTCACCAAAACCTTTGCATATCTAACTTTTAGTCAAAGTAGATTTTTCAATCTGATACAAACATATTATGTAAAGTCATCATCGTCTTCTATTTTGGTAAAATTGTCAATGATGCTATGTACGCCACACTAAACTGTGTTCAAAGGATAGAAAAATTCACTCGCGTAAAATAATAACGAATATAATATTTAGAACATTTAACGCATGTCTGCTGATTTTATGTGAATGTACGTTATTTTGTATTCGTATGCTGTCTTTGTTTCTAAAGGCCTAAACACAATGCCAGGCAATAGGCAATAGGAACAGGAAATAAAGAAAGAGAAAAAGAAAAGAAGATCCTTTCTCTCTTTCATTATTTCTATTCCTATTACCTGTTGCCTGGCATTGTGTTTAGGCCCTAATTGTCTTGCTCAACAATGAATGTGTGTGTGCGCGCGCGCGCACGTTCCGGAAATGAAACTATTGCACAATGGTTACGCGGCAATCAAGTCTGATTGATCTATGTATTGCTACATTTAACCAAACAAAATTAATTGCTGCGAGACACTCGAGAGACCCCGCACTGTTGTGTTCCCGAAGGTGACAATGATTATGTATACATTACACGTTTGTTAAACATGTATTTGCAATTTACCTTTTATAACAAGCGGTAACTAAACATCGTTAACACATCGATTTGTAATGGATTACTTAGGCTGCGTTCCGAAATTCATTGCCAGATCGTGGTGAAAATCCATAGTATACGTAGTAACGTGAAATGTAGATTTTCAGTACTGACAGGATCGAAACGCAGTCTTAGTCACCAAATAGACGATAGAAGGCAACATTACCTTCAATTACTCATACGTATTCTTTAACGAGTGACAAGGGAGTACATTCACTACAATCGCAGACTCGAATTGAAAATTAAAATCCGGTACTGCTCCTTTTTTGTAATATTAAAAACTGCAATATTTTTTACCAGAGGATGGGACGAGGGATATTCGGATATATATAAAAGCAAATGATTCAACCTTAGATGCAAAAGTATCATTACTTTTATCCGTTTAATTCTAGTTCAATTATAATAATTAAAGCAATTTAACATATTATTTTAATATAGTCCTTTTCGGAAAAAAGCATGCCGATATTCGTGACAAAATAGATATCTTAATGTTACCAGTATAACTTTCAGCGTTTTTTTTCCTTTTTAATTATTCTTGCGCATCGATTCATTTCTCCAAAGTGTATAATTAAATCGCTAAATAATTAGAAATATTAAATATTTCTTTTTATATCTGTGATATAAATTTTTTATGTGTATAAAAAAGTAAAGAAGCGGGAGGACTGTGGTTATCGAAGCTGTGATGCTAACAATTGTAGAAAATTTATAGTATTTTATTTGAAATTAAAAGTTCAATTACAATATAATTAAACATTATTCTGCTGTGCAATAATGCTTACTTATAAATGAGACAAAGTGTAGAATATTTTATTTCTCGAAGAAATGAATCGAACTGCTGCACAAATTAAAGATATTTGAAAAGACAAATGCAATTGTAGTTAAAATAAATTTTTGTTAATAACTACTTGATGTCAATCCAAATAAAACAATAATTTTATGTATTGATAAAGATCTTTTGTGTTTAATTATATGTCTAATGTAATATTTCAATCAAGGAAGAACAATTTAGATAGTAAAGAAATCCTCTATTTTGACCTGACATAATAAAATAAAAACGATCACCCTTGACAGATTGATTACACAAAAAATAAAAATAACGAGTTAACGCAATTTAAACAAAGTTTATTATTCTCTCATTTTCTCAATACATAATTTCCTGTCTATTTTGTTACACAATTTTAATTAAATTAAACAAGAAATTTTGTTACATTGTAAACATTAATAATAATGAAATAAAAAGGAAGTTGTTTTGTGAAGAAACGTTTTATAATAATTTTTATATCCTGATGTATGTTACATACATATATAAATAGGTTTTCAAATTTATTTTTTTCCCAGATAAGTACGACATGTATTAAAATAGCATGTTTTTTCTTTTTTTTTTTTCATTTGCGTTTGATACCGTAGATTGGTGAAATGTTACAAAAATTCTTTTTTTTTTTTGTCAATATCCTGCATTAAGGTAAATACTGCACATATATATACATATATATATATAGGCTGGGTTCGGGGAGACGCTATTAGTGCTAAAAGTATCATTTTATCCTTGTTGCTCAGTGAATGTCGAAGAAAGATAGAGCACGCTTACAACGCCAAAAGCATGCTCTCCGAACCCAACTATAATGTAAAATTTAGTTTGCATTGTATTTTATATTTATTTTCTGTTAAATATGGAGATTTATTTCCTGTCTATCAAAACAGTAACTCATGCGATTTAAACTGTTGTAATTTACAAGAAGAGCAATATAATCTTTAATATATATTATAAATCTATTTTGAATGCATATATCAAATGGTATAATGTTAAAAACAAATAAATTCATATCGACAATGTTGCATAATACAAGAAAATGACGCGCATAATTTCTCGTCTATTCCCACACAGCACACTTTATCCTAGGGATGTCCCTGGAATGTCATTTTGGGATATCGCAATATCGTTGGATATCCGTGGACCGTCTGCGATATCCGAGAGATATCCAAGGGATGCACAAATGTCCACCGATTTGATATCCTGTAGATATCTCAAACGATATCCAGAGGATGTCCAAGGGATTTCCTGAGATATCGTAATATACCCTAGTAAAAAAATTTGTCAGAATTAAAAAATTTTTTTTCAGGATTTCTGATAAATGTTTCGATTTTTTATAATTGAAACGTTTTTCGGAAAAATTTTAAAAATAAAAAATTTTGATTAATTAAAAAAATTTTTGAATATTTCTAAGTATTTTTAAGAGTTTCTAAGAATTGAAAAAAACTTGAACAAAAAATAAAAAATTCTAATTATTTTTACGGCAATTTTGTAAGAGAAAGAAGACTATAATATAACATGTTTCAGCCAAGCCGTCGTACCTGTTAAAGCATGTTTAATAGTTTAATATCTCTATACCTGAAAAAACGGTCACCCATCCAAGTGTCAACCCTCGTCGATGTCGCTTGACTTTGAAGACCGTACGCATTCTAACGCTTCGTGGTGATCCATAAACACTTCTTGTTTATAGATTCATATTTGTTATAGATCATTACAATAGATGTTGTCAGAAGGATAAAACATGTATAGTTAACTTATATTTTTATAAATAAATATGAAGTTTTACCTTTTTTTTTACTTTTTTTACTATTTTTATACATGCGGCGCGCAAAATAGTATGTAGATTAACTTATTAAAAAATCTGTTTTTGCTCTGTTTGTATAAAATAAAAAAATTTTTTTAATGTCATTTTTTATAATTTTTTAGTATATGTAGCATATTATTAATATGCCACATTGTTTCCATAAGTGTATTTTTTTATGTTCTGACGTTTTAATCTACGTTTCTTAAAGATTTAATTTACGCTTCTGTCACTCTTTTGTTACATTATAATTAACTTTCTCTTTACACTTGATTTATGCTCCATTAATTGTAGAGATAAAAAAGATATGATGGGATATTATTTGGATGTAATAGGATATCGTAAGATATTAATGAATATCTTACAATATCTTATAATATTTTAAGATATTTTTTGGGATATCGAAATATATTAATAAGATATCATATGATATCTTAAGATATTTTACGATATTTTAAGATATTTTTGTAGGATATCCCGGGAGCTACTCATTGAGATATCCGTGAGATCGCCTTCGTCTGTCTGGGATAATTTGGGATATCCTCAGGATAAAGTGTGCTGTGTGGGTTATTGCAATTTGACTGACGTGAGAAAAAAAGAGGAATCTTAATTAATTTGTATTTGGACTTATCTTTACAAGTTACAGTATTGTATACGTTTTATTTGATTTATTCATTTAATGTGGTTCAACTTTAGTTGAAAATTGGAATGGAAGAGCATCAATCTATTTTGTAGACTTAATTACCCAGATAGCACACGGACGTCCTTAGGACGTCCTCAGGACGTCCAGGACGGACTTCGTGGATATCCCGGGACGTCCTCAGGACATCCTGAGGAATAGCAAACGAGCGCCACTTTTTAGTCCTCAGGACATCCTGAGGACAGTCTATCGGACATCCTGAGGACAGTCCATCGGACGTCCTGAGGATACCATAGGATTTCCTCAGGACATCCTCAGGAATAGCAAACAATGACCACTTTTTATCAGATTTTTTAGATTTTTTTTTTTTAGGATTTTTGATAAATGTATCGATTTTTTATAAGAAACTTATAAGAAATTTTTTGAAACGTTTCTCAGAAAAATTTAAAAAATAAAAAATTCCGATTAATTTAGAAAATTTTTTAAATATTTCTAAGTATTTTTAACAGTTTTTGAGAATTGAAAAAAAACTTTAACAAAAAATTAAAAGTTCTAATTATTTCTACGATAATTTTGTAAGAGGAAGAAGACTATACATGTTTTAGCGACAGTTGTACCTGTTAAAGCATGTTTAATTTCTGTACCCGAGAAAACGGTCACCCATCCAAGTATCAACCATCGCCGACGATGCTTGACTTCGAAGACCATACGCATCCTAACGCTTCGTGATGATCCATGAGTACTTCTTGTTTATGCATACATATATTTGTTATAGATCATTACAATAGATGTTGTCAGAAGGATGAAACATATATAGTTAACTTATATTTTTATAAATAAATATAAAGTTTTACAGTTTTTTAAAGTCATTTTTACATATGCGCGCGAAATAGCATGTGGAATAACTTATTAAAAAACTGTTTTTGCGCCGTTTGTATAAAATAAAATTAAAAAATTATTTAATGTCATCTTTTATAATTTTTTAGTATTGTTAATATGCCATATTGTTTCAATAAGTGTAGACATTCAATCTGACTTTAAAGTCAACATTTTTACACATTTGATTTTGCAATACATTCTAGAAATACGTACGATATTCAAAGATTTCTCACTTGCTATATTAATTTACGTTTTTTTCAAAAATTACTATACGTCCAGGATGTCCTGAATACTATTTTAGGATGTCCTGAGGACTTTCGTAGGATGTCCTGAGGACTCTCTTAGGACGTCCTAAGGACTGTCTTGGGATGTCCTGAGGATTGTTTTAGAATGTCCTGAGGACTGTCTTAGGATGTCCTGAGGACTTTCAGGATATCATTCTTAGAACATTCTGTGCTATCTAAAATGTCTGGTATTTATACAGTCATTATATTTAAGTTTATCTTCAGACATTTTGTAGCTAATCCCAGACAGCACAGGACATCCTATGGACGTTCATTTTGTGTCCATTTTGAGTCCACACATCCATGGACATGAAATGGACGTCCATCATATGTCTGATTTCAGACATTCATCAATGGCCAATATTTGGACATCTATAGAATATTCGATCTTGGGCCTGTATTGTCGATTTTTAATTATTAAAATAGTCTTAATTACTATCTCAATACACACGATATTTCCGGACCCTTATACAATGAGTCCCAATAAACATAAAACATAGCAGCAACATTGCAGCAATGTTATAACATTGTAGCAATATTACAGCAATATTACAAAATTGCCGCAATGTTGCTACAATATTCTGTGTTTGCTGGCGTCGTTCATGTCCGTCCTTAATTTTTATCATTTCTATATATATAGAATCTAAATATATAGAAATTATTAAATAATTTGTATGTATCATCAAAAAATATATATATATATTTATATATGTAATATTTTCAAATTTTATCGGTGCCTATATTTTATATATAACTTTAAATATATTTATAATATCGATCTGTATTATTAATAAATAAATAAATATGTATATATATACATTATAATATATAATATATACATAAATCTCTTAATCACAATAATTTATAATATTGATTTATTATGTTGTATTTTGTTTCATATAATAAATATATAATTTGATTCTGTATTTCAAATTTATTATTGCTCATAATCTTCTCCTTTATATTTTTGAAACATTTATTTTAGCAATAATTACGAATACTAGAGCATTAAAAAATATGTCCATTTGAGGTCTTTTCAGATCCATTTCTGGTCCATTTCAGGTTTTTGGATGTCCAATGGACGTCTGAAGTTGTGAACAACGAGCGTCCATAAGACGTCCACTGGACGTCCCTCTAACCTTATTTTACTCAATGGACGTCCCGATGTCCAAGCTCGGACGTCCAGTGAACGTTCAATGAACGTCCATGTGCTCTCTGGGTAGTGAATGTGTTTAATCATTGGCTGATCAGCTTAAATTCACTACTTGATACGCGTACCAAGTGCTCGGTGTAAATTAGGACTCTGTCTAATCAGTAGCATAATGGGCGCTAGACAAAGAAAGAAATTGACCCGGACCATGTCTCCTCTTTGTCTTTCTGCCGGACACTTTTCAAAAGCTTTTTGCAGGAAATGCGCAGTTCATGCTTTATGTTAATGATTTTTACAAAATTTGGATTAACCCACTATTGCAGCAAGCTCTTTAATTGAAAAAGGCCCAAAAGAAATAATCAAACCATAATAGGTCCAAAATTTGGTTTATTTCAGACTTTCTATAAATGTCCGAAATTGTGACAAACGTATATCCCATGGACGTCCATTAAAGGACTTTCTATGAACGTACAAAGTTGTGCCAAACGTATATCCTATGGATGTCCATCGAATATCTAACGGACCTTATTTGGCTCTTAATGGACGTCCGAATGTCCAGAAGCGGATATCCATTGGACATACAATGGATGTCCTTGTGCTATCTGGGATGAAACTCTTTATACAATATTTTAAGAATAACGTTTTCAGCTAGAATACATATATCCTCAGGACATCCCAAGGATGTTCTCAAGACATGAGTAAAATTTCAATTTATATTAATACTATTACAGAATTTAACATTCTAAACTTACTTTAGAAGTCAAATTTATACATAAAATATTTACAATAATACAACTATTATCCTGACAATTATATATATCCTGACAAGATCCCAGGACATCCCGAGACATATTCAGGATGATCCTGAGGACGTCCTGTGCTATCTGGGTATTAAAATGTTCTAATAAAGAACCAACTGAGGATGAAGAGATTGAAGCAGACATGTATGATGCAATGATTACCACGTTACAAACTACTCAAAGATGATGATTCTCCTAAAGTAATTTTTAATTCTGCCATTTCATTAGTTAATAGGTAACATATTTTATTTTATTTATAATATTTATTGTAAGTGAAAAATACAGTACATTTTCCGATACTAAATTAAGCTAGCTAATATTAATGTTTTAAATCACGCAGATATTGCATGAAACTACCAATTAAGCGATACATTCTCGAGATTAATATCAGAATGGCGTATTGAGACGGTGAATGTCCATGATACAGTCATGTATATTTGTTTATTACGTCTTCCCCTCAATTCACCGTTGAAATATGTTATTACGGTAAAAATTATATTTTATATAATACGTATAGAATATAATATTATACCACCCAGACAGCACCAGATATCGTACGAATATTATACTCTCATACGTAATGTACTGTGATCATACCGAATATACGTAAAACATTCATATAACGTCTCAATAGAATGTCATTTTGATATATCCTCAAGATAAACTTAGAATATAGCGACTGAACTTCGCAACTCCTACTGAATATACTGAGATTATATCTAATATACTCAAAACATCCGTAAAATATCCTATGATATATCTCATGTATATCTATCACATATTTCCAAAATATCCGCGTAATATCGAAAGTGAATCATGTCAACGCTATCTATGATCTGTAACGTTACGCATTTTCGTCTGCCGTGTGATGCAGACACGTGGTGAAGTGTAGGGTGTGAACGTGCGAACACGAACTCACGGACAACGTGGTTTTCTCAGGAATTACGCCCAGATAACTCTGGTATGTACATAAGATATAATATAGTAACGTAAACTATAATAATATATATATATATTGTATATATACATATATTATTTAGGTTATAACCTACAATTATCTGAGCATAATTTCCCAAAGCACCCCAGCGTATTCAACAGATATTACGCTTCATTTTTTGCGATAGCTTCCTGATGTGCGAAATGATTAATTCCTCTTCTTATTTCTTCTTGCTAATTCTGTATGTTTAATTCCTTGTTCCTTATTCCTCTCATTATGCATGAGCCCATATAATGTGAACATACTGTAGACATATTGTGAATATACTGAAGATATACTTTAGACATACGTATAACATTCTTAAGATATATTCGGTATATTCTCATAAACTGCCAGCGAAATTCTATGGGATAAGGCAACGCGGACATAGTACGTTATGAGTATATACTCGCCATATCACAGACGTATCTCTAATATTATACGAATATTGCAATATACTTTCGCAATATCCTATTATCGTTCTCATAATCTACATGTGCTGTCTGGGCATAGGGATTATAATATAAAGTATGTTATAGCATCATGTTCTTTTAATTGTAGTTTACCAGATGCACACGGACCAAATGCGCACAGACCAAACGGACACAATAACCAACAAACTTACCACATGGGTTGCGACTTTTCGGGCACCTCTACCGGCGAAGCCCCCCCTTGCACCCCCCCCCCCCGTGTGTGTGTGTGTGCAAAGCATTCTCTGCACCACATAGGTTTGCGACTGTGCGCATTTGGTCCATGTGCATTAGATCCGTGCGCATTTGGTCTGTGTCCGTTTCACTCAGCCTGCTGTGTCCGTTTATTACTGTGCGCATCTGGAACTCACTCCATCAATTTACAGAAGGACACGGAGTGTTTTAACAATTCTTATTATTGTTTGATATTTTGTCGAAAATGACTAACGGAAAATAAGTCTCGCTCATTCTGCCTCTAACTACCGAACGTTACACTTGTCTCTAGCGCTTTGTCGAATACTCTGTGTGTTGTTGCTCCTTTTAATATTATGTTTTAAGATCTGCGATTAATATATATAAGTTTACAGTTTTCTGCAATACGCATACCAGTTTATTCATAACACGGTTTCCATATATCGTTTTTAATCTTATAAATTTATTTTAATATGAAAACCAACTTACGAAAAAATTTCATTATTTTTTATTTTATTATTCATTTAATTATATTATTGATTGGTTTACGTTTTATTTATTATGACATAATTTGATACGAAGTGAGCTGTTTTATGATTGTTTAATGGTCATCTTGTTTTATTGTTTAATTATATTTTCGTGTCCATCATTTCATTCATGTTTTAAGTTCATACATATTGGTAATGTTATGACTGAATTATGACTGAAGAGAACTAAGTATAGTTAAAACGTTTCTTTAACACAGTGTTATTAGTCGCGTTTATAATCATATAATGTTTATCTAATTAATTATAATGTATTAAGAAAATTTGTCTTGGCTCGATACATTGACCTGTTTATCATATTATAATTGTAGTTTGTTTCATTCGATTTTGAAAGACGATTTTCACTTACTGAAAATTCGGAGAACAATTATTGCCTTAATTTACATGGAGTTTTAACTAATAACTAATCCAACAACTTGTTTTTTTTTAATTTTAAATTAAAATTTTGTTAAAACAAAATTTGCTAGAAATTGAGTAAAGTTTATGATTTGACTATTTTGTTGTCCAACTCCAGATGAAATTAATGTCCGACATTATTTTTTATTTTTATTTTTACACATGTACCCATACAGCACAAAGCTCCGATTAAGTTTCCAGGGAGTTCATTTTGCTGAGCTCCCGAGGAGCTTACAAAATTCGACAAAACAAGCTCCCAGAGAGTTCGTTTTGCTGAGTTTCCGAGAACCTTACAAAATTCGACCAAACAAGCTCCCAGGGAGTTTATTTTGCTGAGCTCCCGAGAAGCTTACAAAATTTGACAAAACAAGCTCCCAGGGAGTTCGTTTTATTGAGTTTCCGAGAAGCTTACAAAATTCGACAAAACAAGCTCCTAAGGAGTTCATTTTGCTGAGCTCCCGGGGAGCTTACAAAATTCGACAAAACAAGCTCCCAGGGAGTTCGTTTTGCTGAGTTTCCGAGAACCTTACAAAATTTGACAAAACAAGCTCCCAGGGAGTTTATTTTGCTAAGCTCCCGAGAAGCTTACAAAATTTGACAAAACAAGCTCCCAGAGAGTTCGTTTTGCTGAGTTTCCGAGAACCTTACAAAATTCGACAAAACAAACTCCCAGGGAGTTCATTTTACTGAGCTCCCGAGAAGTTTACAAAATTCGACAAAACAAGCTCCCAGGGAGTTCATTTTACTGAGTTTTCAAGAAGTTTACAAAATTCGACAAAACAAACTCCCAGAGATTGAACATATCGGGTAAATTAATGTACTGCATGTATAGTCATATAGCCGCGAATAGTTCGCAAGATCGCCACTAGGCGAAGGCACGGCGCTCCTTCTCGTGAGAAAATTTACTCTAAAAGGCTTATAAAAGAAAACCATCACTCACGGCTTACCTAGCAGTTAGTATTTCACTAGCAGCAAAGTGTAGTATATTGTTTTTGTTACACGAAGAGAGTTCGTGGGCCTTCGCAACTCAGAGAGAGCTTCCGAAAATTGAGAAAATATAAAAATAAAATTTTTTCCGGCAGCTCCTATGTCCGCTTTTGAGAGCTCTTTGAGAGCTTTATTTAAGCTCGCAGGGAGTTCAGAAATAATGTTTTAAGAACTCCCTGCGAGCTTCAAAATAATTCCCGTGAAGCTTTTATATAAGCTTCCTGATAGCTTCATCTAAGCTCTCAGGGAGCTCCCAAAAGCGGACATAAGAGCTCCCGGGAAGCTTATATAGAAATTTCCCGAGAATTATTTTGAAGCTCGCAGGGAGCTCTTAAAACATAATTTCTGAACTCCTTGCAAGCTTAGATGAAGCTCTCAGGAAGCTTGTATAAAAGCTTCCCGGGAATTACGTTGAAGCTTGCAGGGAGCTCTTAAAACATGATTTATAAACTCTCTGCGAGCTCAAATGAAGCTCTCAAGGAGCTCTCAAAAGCGGACATAGCAGCTCCCAGGGAACTCCGCGCGAATTTTTTGGAAGCTTAAATGAAGCTTATGAAAAATTTTGTGAGCTCGCACAGACTTCTATAATATACTAGACTGTTAGGCTCGTTATATATTCTCCATTTAGTGTGTACCCGAAAAGTATGTACAAATAGAAGCTCATAGGCGGCAGACTGAATTATCAATTGGAATGTGGCTAATATTTTATAGTCCTACGACTATGGATTACTAGAGGAGTGAGTGAGATGTATGATACAATATATATATTACGTGATTATGAGAGCGTTCTCCTTGGATGCTTATGCGTGCTTATACGTTAAACGTATCATTCTTTTTTTGTTATTGTAATATAAAAGAAAAAGATAAAATGACAATAATTAAGGCATGTGATAAAAGGCTGCCCAAATATATATAAGAAAGGGTATACATTTCTTTTTGTTTAAGTATTAAAACTAAAGGACAAATAATATAACCTCATTTTAAGAGCATTTTGTATAAAATAACCTAATATTAATGATATTTATTAGTATTATTAAGTATCATTCTTTAAATATATATATATATATATATACATATATAAACATTTTAAAAATGTCAACAAATTACTCGTAGCAACTATATGTGACATTTATTGGCATATATATATGTACATATACATTCCACTTGACGAACAATGTACATACATAGCAGATGACACATTCCGATCGGTTATTTAGTCATGTACAACATGTACATTATATACTGGTACGCCTAGGGAATCAAGGTTAGCAGTCTAGTATATTATAGAAGTCTGTGGCTCCTCGGGAGTTCCCCGTGCTGTGTGGGTATTCTCGGATAATATACAATATCACTGTGATATTTTATGAACGACGTTTTTATAAAATAATTTCATTATATGTGTGCGTGCGTGCGTGCGTGTGTGTGTGTAGCACGGAAGGAGCATATCATACTGTCATTTAGTATCTAGAAATCGTATGTACTTGTATTTATTTTCATTTTTGTCAAGTTTATTTTTTTTAACATATCACTGAAACATGTCGTCATATCCTGGAGGAGGTAAATGGTCGTCGTCGGGTCTACGGTGTGGCCTGCGATATGGATCCAGTTCAGGTGGACCAAAGGGATTGAATCTTGCACCGGGTGGTATCGCACCTCTACAATATATAAATTGAAAAATTAAAATTTTTTCTCACACATGCACTAGTATATTAGTATTAGAACATACGATGGCAATCTTCCAGGTACTCCTAAGCCATGTCCACTTGGAGGCCTCATGGAAAATGGATCAAATATCATACCACCGCCTTCTCTAAATGGATCAAGGTCTCTAACACCTACTCTCATAGGATCATACTCAGGTCTAGTAACAAAAATGGATAATTTTGTAACTACAATACTTATACCATTAAAATTGTTCAAAGGCAAATGTTAAATCATACAATTAGCCAAGTGTTTGGTAAGATATAAAACATAAGTTTTTTGTACACAAATTTTATACATAGAATTCTAAAGTGTATGCAATAAACATTTAATCTAATCCAAAAATATATGTAGTAATAGTTTAAATTAAATGTATGCAAAAATACATGCAGCTAAAGTTTAATGTCATTTTATACAATTTTATGTTTCATTAAACAGACTTCAAGTAACTAAAATAATTAAAAAGATTACAGTGAAGCAAAAACTTGGTATACTTGGGTCATAATGACTCCTCAAAGTTTTATAGTATAAAAATAATTTGTAAGTGTTAAGGAAAAAATTTATATATGATATTTGCAATAATATATTTATACAAGAATGCAATTAATGCAACTTGGAAAGTGCTAAACCAATGTAAAAGGTCATATAGGAACTAATTATATTAATTTAATTAATATAGGTGTTTAATTAAAACAATGTTGAATTACCGATTAGATGGCCAATGACTGGGTTCTCTCAATGGATGATTATCCTGTGTTGGAATCTTGTTTGTTTCGGAAGAACATTCATTATTTTGTACAGTTGTTTGAGTCGCTGCTTCATTAGAATCACATGTGGATTTTATAAAATCTTGATATATATTCTGTAAAACTGTTTGATAAAGTGGTATTATAATCTCTAAAGGCCCATGTAATGCAGATACAGTTTCATTGATAGGTAACTGAATAGTAGAAACTGAATTATCGTGATGCCTCTGTAAGAATACCAAATGTAACATTTCAGGCAATTGTTGTTACCTTGACAATTAACTAATTTTGGAATATTTTGCTACTATTATGTAAATTACCATCATGTTCAATAATAAATCCATATCTGATTTGACTCCAAGAAGTACATATAATTTTTCATTTTTTACATAACGTAATGTATAATTGGGATATGAATTCCATCCTGGTGGAAATAATTCAGATCCTTTTTCCAATGCATTCAACTCTGTCTAAAAAATTACAAATTTGACTGTTACCTATTGTCAAACTGTTAAAAATAATTATGACAATACATCTTTTTTTGTATGCATCCGAAATTTATTTTAAAACCACAATGAACATCTATTTGATATAATCTATTTGATTTAATTTAATATATACATTCTTAATACTATTGAAAAGGCGTTTCATTTAAACTTAAATAAATTTACATGTAACAACAAATTATAATTATATAAAGTAGTTTGATTTTTTTTGTCAAGTTTTTAGTGTGCCCTCAGCCTACACCGCGTATTCTGGCTTGAAGTATTTCATGAGAACTTTATATAGATTAGAATTTTGTACATTAAAAAAAAGAACAGTGCGAAAGAAGCTTTTAATGAACAATGAAAATACGTAGAATTTCAAACTATCACAGGATACATGGACAGTATTATCCCAAGATGCAGAGAATATCGCGGAATGTCTATCTTGTCATTAAGATTTACCTTTTCTCCGATGCCGATGCATCTAAATCCAAACTTTGTCAAATACCAATGCACAAATAAAATTATCACGTCTTCTTTTCTATTGATATCATTATGATACAGTTTTTGAAAAAGTTCAAAACCAAACACATCGTTTGCGTTGGCCATTATAATTAATCCTGATTAATACTAGTCATGTCAGTCATGTTAGGGCTCTCACACACGCCTTCTTTTTTGCTACACTGCGCTGCACTTTGGCTTAGTTTACATCGTGCATTTGATACGCGTATCAGGGGCCCGATTCTTGAAGTCATTCGCAAGAGAAACGTATACGCAAATACTCGCTCTAACAGAAAATTGTAAGTTTATTGGTTAATAGCCATACGATAGCCAATAAATTTCTAACTTTTCTGTAAGAACAGAATTTGCGAATACGTTTCTCTTGCGAATAAATTCAAGAATCGAGCCCCAGGTACCAGGAGCTCGATTCTTGAATTCATTCGCAAGAAAACGTATGCGCAAATACCCGCTCTAACAGAAAAGTTGCAAGTTTATTGGTTAAAAGCCATGCGATAGCCAATAAATTTTCAACCTTTCTGTAAGAACAGAATTTGCGAATACGTTTCTCTTGCAAATGAATTCAAGAATCCAGCCCCATATTCGTATCAAATTCGTACTAAATATTTAGTACGCACGATGTAAACGCTGCCGGATCAATTTGATACGAGCGTATCAAGTAGGAGTATCGTACTAAACTGATACGCGTACCAAGTGATACAAATGGCTTAGTTTACATCGTCAAAACCTTAGTACGCGTATTAAGTTTGGTGCGCACCAAAGCCTTAGTACGGGCGCGTTTACATCGAATGTATTAAGCATGTACTGTGAAAAATATAATACAAATTTAATTCATGTTGATGTCTCCTACTAAGACATTTTCACACCGGTTTTTAGATTTTAGCACTGAGGTTATGCTCAATTACTAAATTCTCTCTAAAATGCGTTTTATGCGTTTACATCGACATTTGTATCACTTGGTACGCGTATCAGTTTAGTACGATACTCCTACTTGATACGCTCGTACCAAATTGATTCGGCAGCGTTTACATCGTGCGTACTAAATATTTAGTACGAATTTGATACGAATATGGTACCTGATACGCGTATTAAATGCACGATGTAAACTAAGCCATTACGTATAAGAGCCACCGCACAAGCTTTTTCGTAACACGTTACGTTACATTAAGGGCCACCGCACAAACTCTTCCATAACGCGTTACGTTACGTTAAGTACTCCATACGAACCTAAGTTGTACTTAAAATTTAACTTAAATCAACGCACAAAGAAATTCTTAACGTAAGAACTTAAGAACTTACGTTAAAAGTTTCTTTGTGCGTTGATGTAAGTTTAATTTTAAGTACAAACTTAGGTTTATGGAGCACTTAACGTAACGTAACGTGTTACGAAAAAGCTTGTGCGGTGGTTCTAAGGGCCACCGCACAAACTCTTCCATAACGCGTTACGTTACGTTAAGTACTCCATACGAACCTAAGTTGTACTTAAAATTTAACTTAAATCAACGCACAAAGAAATCCTTAACGTAAGAACTTAAGAACTTACGTTAAGGATTTCTTTGCGCGTTGATTTAAGTTAAATTTTAAGTACAACTTAGGTTCGTATGGAGTACTTAACGTAACGTAACGCGTTATGGAAGAGTTTGTGCGGTGGCCCTAAGTGCTCCATAAACCTAAGTTCGTACTTAAAATTAAACTTACATCAACGCACAAAGAAAGTTTTAACGTAAGTTCTTAAGTTCTTACGTTAAGGATTTCTTTGTGCGTTGATTTAAGTTAAATTTTAAGTACAACTTAGGTTCGTATGGAGTACTTAACGTAACGTAACGCGTTAGGGCCACCGCACAAACTCTTTCATAACGCGTTACGTTACGTTAAGTACTCCATACGAACCTAAGTTGTACTTAAAATTTAACTTAAATCAACGCACAAAGAAATCCTTAACGTAAGAACTTAAGAACTTACGTTAAAAGTTTCTTTGTGCGTTGATTTAAGTTAAATTTTAAGTACAACTTAGGTTTGTATGGAGCACTTAACGTAACGTAACGTGTTACGAAAAAGCTTGTGCGGTGGCCCTAATACGCATAAAATGTAGAAAACGCGCAGAATATGCAGAAAATGTAGAAAATTCATGAGATACCCATTCTAACCCTAAGGCCTGGGGCACACGCTTTCCATAAGAGCACATAAGAGTAAAGGTGGAAGCATATAAAATTACAGGAGCCATAAGGCAGAATGCAGAAGCCATAGCGCATGCGCTTCTGTAATTTTGGCCGAAATTTATAGTCGAATCTTATTCAAGTTCCAGCTTAAGCACGATCTTGAGACGTCAATGCTGTTATTTTATTGGTTAAGTAAATTTCAAGTCGGCTCGAAGGCAATGCTTGAGCTTAAGATCGGTCTATGACCTAGTTTACACCGAGCACTTGGTACGCGTATCAAATAGTAAATAACTAGTGAATGTGTTTAATCATTGACTGATTAGTTTAAATTCACTACTTGATACGCGTACCAAGTGCTCGGTGTAAACTAGAGCTATGAATCCCGTCCTTTATGTGCTTCCACCTTTAAGGCCCTCACACATGAATTGACATAACCGTAACAGTAAGGTTTCGACCAATCACGTACTTGAATTAGCCGGTTACGGCCACAGACTTCTATAATATACTAGACTGCTAACCTTGATTCCCTAGGCGTACCAGTATATAATGGGTTACACGACATTTTCCCGAAAACTAGATGAGAAAATGTTGGTACTAATAAATTCTCTAGGCAATACAATTTCAATTTCCGCAGGTTAGTAACACTGTGAAGTAGTAAATCCGTGTGTGCAGAGTCGTTTTGACGAATGTGTGCGTATGTGTGCGTATGTGACCAGTCACAGTGTTACTAACCTGCGGAAATTGAAATTATATTGCCTAGAGAATTTGTTAGTACCAACATTTTCTCATCTAGTTTTCGGGAAAATGTCGTGTAACCATATAATGTACATGTTGTACATGACTGAATAACCGATCGGAATGTGTCATCTGCTATGTATGTACATTGTTCGTCAAGTGGAATGTATATGTACATATATATATGCCAATAAATGTCACATATAGTTGCTACGAGTAATTTGTTGACATTTTTAAAATGTTTATATATGTATATATATATACAGGGTGTCTGGTATTTTTTTATGGGATTTTTATGAGCAGGTAGAGCGCATGAAACTGAACAGAAAAGTTCTTACCGTTTTTCCATTTTCGCAATAGTTAACAAGTTAGTGACTTGTAAAATTTTCTGTATTAGCCCGGCCTACCGGCAAATGCAAGCGCGTCGAGCGCCCCGCCGTAGCGGCCGCCCCTCCCCAGCGCTTGAACCTTGAGATTGCTAGGCGCGCGGGAGGAATTGTTACCACAAGCGACAATGGCTACGCACAAGCGTAATGCTAAATTCTCCCTTCGAGTTATGATAGTTCCTTACCTTTTTTAATAAAAATAAAATTTTTTAACGACAAAAAGTATGTGTGTACGTGTACATACATGTGTACAAAAAATATCAGTTTTAATGCTTAAAGAAGTGATTACTAAATTTATTTTTTTAATAAATAACAATTATTTTTAATAAAAAATATTTTTTTGATGATAGTCTTAAACGTCGTAAACGGTCATTATAAATTTTAAAAGAAACTGTTATCATATGCTCGAAACAAAATTTATGCTTCTTCAAAAAACATTAGAAAATTTTATCGATTAAAATGAAAATTACAACCAAATAAAATGTTTGTTTCAACTTTATATTCTTAATTAAAAATTAAATAACTAAGATATTTATATTTTTAATAAAATTAATCCTTGTACATACATACGCGAGCTAAAGGATAATCACTTTGTGACAGGAAAATGATTATGCCTTAGTTCCGCGATTTTATATCATTATTACTATTTACGCTGATTACTATACACGTACACGTAAAAAAATATGATTCTAGTTAAAAAAAAATCAATTATTCACTTTTAATTTTATTTTTTTTAATAATTACTTTATCTTTAATGACTGAAAAGAGTATTCTGTTGATAATAAACACCACACTTTACATAAAACAAATAATGTTTAACATTTTCGCGTATGTACACACACACATACACACACACACAAATTACACACAAACTACAAACCAATTCTTGAATTAAGGAATAATCATTTTCCTGTCACAAAGTGATTATTCTTTAACTCGTGTATGTATCCCTCCTTCCACACACACACACACACACACACACACACATTATATACTAAAATTTTCTTAAATTAAATAAATATTGTTTATAAGTTTTGAAACATTTAATAAATTCATATATTCGTAAATTTACACGGAGAAAATTTTATAGTAAAATCATGTATGATTTTATTATTTATGATAGTAACCACGAACTGTAAGAAGAAATTTCAGAGAATTATATCATATAAGTAGTGTAAATATTGTCGTAATTTGATGAAAAACATAATAAAAATTTTCATAATTCCTTCTTGGCCCGCATTTACTATTTACCATAGTAATTTTTACCATGAAGTTTTTTCCGTGTATTATAAATCTATCACAAGAATTAATTTTATTAAAAATATAAATATCCTAGTTATTTAATTTTTAATTAAGAATATAAAGTTGAAACAAACATTTTATTTGCTTGTCATTTCCATTTTCATCGATAAAATTGTCTAATGTTTTTTGAAGAAGCATAAATTTTGTTTCGAGCATATGATAACAGCTTCTTTTAAAATTTATAATGACAGTTTACGACGTTTAAGACTATCATGAAAAAAATATTTTTTATTAAAAATAATCGTTATTTATTAAAAAATAAATTTAGTAATTACTTCTTTAAGCATTAGATCTGATATTTTTTGTACACATGTATGTACACGTACACACATACTTTTTGTTGTTAGAAAATTTTATTTTCATTAAAAAAGGTAAGGAACTATCATAATTCAAAGGGAGAATTTAGCGTTACGCGTCGCTTGTGAGTAGTCATTGTTGCTTGTTGTAACAACTCCCCCCGCGCGCCTAGCAATCTCAAGGTTCAAGCGCTAGGGAGGGGCGGCCGCCGCGGCCGGGCGCTCAGCGCGCTTGCATTTGCCGGTAGGCCGGGCTAATACAGAAAATTTTACAAGTCACTAACTTGTTAATTATTGCGAAAATGGAAAAACGGTAAGGACTTTTCTGTTCAGTTTCATGCGCTCTACCTGCTCATAAAAATCCCATAAAAAAATACCAGACACCCTGTATATATATATTTAAAGAATGATACTTAATAATACTAATAAATATCATTAATATTAGGTTATTTTATACAAAAATGCTCTTAAAATGAGGTTATATCATTTGTCCTTTAGTTTAAATACTTAAACGAAAAGAAATGTATACCGCTTTCTTATATATATTTGGGCAGCCTTTTATCACATACCTTAGTTATTGTCATTTTATCTTTTTCTTTTATATTACAAGAGCAAAAGAATGATACGTTTAACGCATAAGTACGCATAAGGGTGACGTCCCATGGTGCGTATTGCGATACGCGCGTATCGGGCGTATCGAACTCTGCAACCAATCACAGACATTCCACTGCTTTCAGTACGCCGAAATATGTCTCTTATGTCCCATGAAGCGGATTACGCGGAAGCGGAACGAGCGGATCACCAATCATGCGACTGTTTCAACGGAATTTTTGAAAAGGTTCTATTAGAACGATCCCGTGATTAGTGATCCGCTGATTCTGCTTCCGCGTAATCCGCTCCATGGGACGTAAGAGCCTCATTTCGGCGTATCGAACATACACACACACAAGCATGCGTGGCCATTTCTAACCTTTTCGTGCCCATAAGAAGTACACAAAAAGTGACAAGAAGGAGTAGCACGCGTAGTATTCATGAATCTGAAGAGGTTATAGTAGAAAGAAGTAAATATATACATCGCCCAGTGCACACGCCATGTAACAATATACGACTGTGCATATGTATGTGTGCGATCCGCTCGATTATGAATGTCCGCGGATCGTCAGCGTATCAAAAACGGCGGATTGTCTGTCATTGGTCGAAATTTAATACGCCCGATACGCGCGTATCGTAATACGCACCATGGGACGTCACCCTAAGCGTCCAAGAAGAACGCTCTCATAATCACATAATATATGTATATATTGTATCATACATCTCACTCACTTCTCTAGTAATCCATAGTCGTAGGACTATAAAATATTAGCCACATTCCAATCGGTAATTCAGTCTGCCGCCTATGAGCTCCTATTTGTACATACTTTTCGGGTACACACTAAATGGAGAATATATAACGAGCCTAGCAGTCTAGTATATTATAGAAGTCTGTGGTTACGGCAGGTTACGGTTATGGTCGCCCAATCCGACGCGTCAAAACCTTACGTTATGGTTATGTCAATTCATGTGTGAGGGCCTTAACAGTAATGTTTTGACGCATTGAATTGGGCGACCGTAACCGTAACTGGCTAAAGTTTGGTTCCACAACTCACGGTTAAATTAACTGGCCGATTATTTCATTGAAATTGACCAATCGTATTTGTCGTTAAGCAAAATTAACAAATACGATTGGTCAATTCCAATGGAATAATCGGCCAGTTAATTTAACCGTGAGTTGTGGAACCGGGCCTAAATCGAGTATGTGATTGGTCAAAACCTTACTGTAAAGTTTTACGGAAAGCGTGTGCCACAGGCCTTACAATTCTATTGGTCTGACGCCCATGCTCATCGTGTTTAAATTAATTTTATTAATACATCTGCATATTAGGCGTAGTCTACAATAAAGACTTAAGCCTTGAGCCGTAAGAAATTAACTAATCACAATTGAGTATTTTAAAAAAATGACTGTGATTGGTCAGTTTCTCATGGCTTAAAGCTTAAGGCCAAAGACAGAGAACGAGACGTAGGTGTCGCAGTCGTAGTCGTAGGAAAAACGTAAGTCGTACATGTTGTAGTATACTATTCTAGACTCTAGAATAGTAGTATATTACGACTTACGTTTTTCTCTGCCTTACCCTACGACTACGAGTACGACATCTACGTCTCGTTCTCTGTCTTCGGCCTAATGCCCAGTCTACAATAAATCGTTGGTCGTTGGTCGTAAGAAATTTAACCAATCACAGTTGATCTTAGAGAAGAATAACCGAACATAATTGGTTAAATTTCTTACGACCAACGACCAACGACTCATTGTAGACTGGGCATAAGTCTTCTGCTAAAACTCCATGTATGCAGTGAGCTTCGGCAAATGCATGCGGTGACCAATCAGAATTCAAGCGCTTGCTGTGACTTGCCGGAACCCGACCTGCGCCTGGTTACTGATTGGTCACCGCAGACATGGAGTTTTAGCATTCATTGTAGATTGCGCCTTAAGGGCCATCTACAATGAAGTGTTTTAGCCGTAACAGCACTAAAACTACGGTAATGCTGTTTAGAATAAAAACGACGTAGCAATAACATACAAGCCGGCCATCAAAGAAAGGCGACCAAAAACTAATCCCGAATGCCCCAACGCTCATCGTAAGCACGCAATGAATTGGCTCAATGTCTGCTGTAGGCTGTAAATAGTAAAGCCTCGTCTACAGAAGTCGCAAGCAGCCAGTTGCGACTTGCGACAGCCAATGAGCGTCTAGTTTCTAGTTAAAGCTCGACAATCATTGGCTGTCGCAAGTCGCAACTGGCTGCTTGCGACTTCTGTAGACGAGGCTTAAAGCAATACGAAGTGGAGACATTTTCTACGACTACTGCTACGGCCTACGACTCTCCATTGTAGATGGCCCTTTAGATACATAGAAATTAAAAAATGGGAGACAGCAAGGAAGAACTATATAAATACACAATTTCATGTTTTTTATGATCATGGACAATGTTTATGCTTTGTCTTATCCTAACTATGGTACGTACCATAGACCTTATAGATTATGGACCGGCAATTGCCTACAGTTTGTGTATAGAAAACGGTGTCCAGAAGAGGTGCGAGAGAGAAACAGACTTTTTAGTACTCTTTCTTTAAAGTTACCGGAAATAACTATCGCGCATGTCAGCACACATGCATACATATGTATATACATATATATACACACACATAAGTTAAAACATGTGACCAAAACGTATCCAATCATTGGATTTCAATGTATAATATGTACAAGCATGCGCGAAACATATTTCCGGACTCTTTAGAGAGAGAAGTATGGACACGGGTTCGCTTGGTATTGCCAGTCCATGACCTAGTTTACACCGAGCACTTGGTACGCGTATCAAATAGTAAATAACTAGTGAATGTGTTTAATTATTGGCTGATCAGCTTAAATTCACTACTTGATATGCGTACCAAGTGCTCGATGTAAACTAGAGCCATATCTATAAGGTTTATGGTACGTACCGATGAGTTTTCAGGCGTTCTACTGCAGTAGTACATAATAACCTTGTATTGCACAATTTGCAAATTGAAAAATATTTTGTATTTTTTTTGATCCTGATAAACTGACCTTTATTGTAATAATCATGAGAAGGTCTTCTTCGGGTACGTTCGGGAAGCTCGCTATTAGCGCTACGCAGCACTAAAGACCTATAATCAAAGATTCGCCAATGGCGAACACAATTTTGATTGGTCACTTGAGTCACATGGTTTATCCGCCATTGCGTACCCACGCTGGGCGAGGAAGAGGGGAGAGTGCTCTGTGTTAAGCAGTATAAATTAAAAGAATATGTGTCAGAAATTATAAGGTAATTCAATCTCTGCACTCTCGAGGGTCACTATATTTTGACGATACACTCAGGAAGAACAAGAAAAATTAAATTTGCATCTGTTATATGGCTGCGTACAACTTGGAGCAGGCTCGCATTGTTTACTATCTCCACTACTCCAGACCCCAGCCCCAGACCCCAACCCCCGGCCCCAGCCCCCATTTAGTCACCATATGGGTACAAGATGGTGGATAGCAGTCATGGTGGGGGGCCATTGGCGCATCTTTGATTATAGGTCTTTAATGTACCGTATTTTGACGTCATGGAATGACGTGAACAATATGTAATCAAAAAAATCTCTTAAATTATTCTGTTTCTGGATATAATAACATAAAGAGACTTCTAAAAGATAATATTATAATGTCAGAATGTTAACTAATGCGTCGTTTTTTGAGAAAAGAAAGATATTATGAAACTGATATCTAAAAGATTTCTTAAATCGGATATCTTTAATGCAAGTAGAGAAAAATAAAATAAAATAAAAATTTCATTTTTTTTAAATTATTTTTATCAACAGTACATACTAAATTTAGGACAAATTTTTATTAATTAATTAAATTTAAATTATATTATTTTATTTTATTCTTACTTGCTGCTGGTAGGTTTGAACTCGAGACCTTAGGATTACGAACCTTGTTCTCTATCTGCTACGCCAATTTGACTCATCGATATGGGTACTTGTTATTGTCTACATATACCTACATGTTATAAACTGACGCAATTATATATTATTTTTTATAAAAGCAATTAAATTTTGCAAAACATTAAAAATAAATAGCATTAATTTATTTACTTATTAATTTCTTTGTTAAATTTATCTTTTTTCATAACTTTAATAATTTGATGGAAATTGCGATCTATTTAGCACTAATTTTTGAAGCGTTTAAATGATTAATTAGATGGTTAACTATATTATATAGATCGTAATTCTAAGAAAAATTGAATAGTATACATTTATTATTCTGTTTTTGTTCAGCACATGATGAATTTAGATTTTGTGCATTTTTTGTGCGCAGTAATTGTAGACAAATCGTTATTTTTGAAAACATTATCTTTATAATAATTTTTTTTATTATCAAATAGATTTGTCATTCAGGATGTTATAATGTTGTCTGATTTCTGAGTCAACTACGACCATAGACCTTATAGATATGGACTGGCAATACCAAGCGAAATTGTGTCCATACTTCTCTCTCTAAAGAGTCCGGAAATATGTTTCGTGCATGCTTGTACATACATATTATACTGTTGCGCATCCCGAAGCACTCTCGCACTTCCACACCCACTCTTCCGCTCGCGAGCGCGGCGGAATAAGAACACGCTTTTGGTGAACAAGAAACTTTATTCAAAGCTGCGAACACGTTTACAACAACTCCGAGCACGTCCGCACGAGTCGACGTCTCAGGAAGTTCTAAACAAAACCATTTGTTTATACATAACTAAGCAACGCCGGGGCCGATAGACTTAGCTGACTGAAGCAATCGACATATTGATTTTTCGCGTTAAGCTTGTGTTCACAACGCGCGCAAAGCTCTGCACGCTCGCGAAGCTCGCGTCCGCAACAATACATTGAAATCCAATGATTGGATACGGGATTTTGGTCACGTGTTTTAACTTGTGTGTGTGTATATATATGTATATACATATGTATGCATGTGTGCTGACATGCGCAATAGTTATTTCCGGTAACTTTAGAGAAAGAAGTATTAAAAAGTCTGTTTCTCTCTCGCACCTCTTCTGGACACCGTTTTCTATACACAAACTGTAGGCAATTGCCGGTCCATATCTATAAGGTGAGTTCCGGTCGAGCAACCGTTGCGTGCGCATTGTCTCTTTTTGTGTGCCTTTCCTTTTGTATCAGTTTCGGTATATTTGAGACTCCCAGAGGGTTCTCTGGGCCCATTACGGCCGGCTAGGCCGTTATTTGTTCCCAGAAGTCCGTATTAAATTAAATCTCTCTGATAAAAGCGTGTGAGACATTAAAGTGGATAGACCTAACCTCCCCGGTGGGCTGGGGCCGGCGGATGGCCACGTGCCATCCCCGCCTTCGCCTCCATATGAAGAGATATCGAACGATCTGAAGAAATTTTGCACACAAATCAGTAAAAATATGTCTCAAGAAGAAGTCATGGATATAAGCCCGGTGGAAATAACGTCTGCAAAGAGAGCTCTTTTGTCAACAGAGGGTGAGTCGGACAATCGTCAGCCTCCCCCAAAAATCAAAAGAAGATCCGAAAGCCCCCTTCCAAGGAAGTTAAGGAACATGAGGCAGCCTCAACTTCATCTGAAATAGTCACCGGCACGCAGTCCAAGGACCTCCCAGTGAAATATGGTGCCTTTACCAAGGCCCCATATGTTTTACACTTTAGACTGCCCTCCTCAAAGACGGACAAGGAAAAGACGAGAAAGAGGACCTCCCTGCTAAAGGTATCTAAAATGCTTGCTAATGCCAATGTCAAATTTTTGAATCTAAGAAACTATTCGTTCGACACGTGGGTGGCTACTTTTCCCACGAAAACGGCAGCTAATGCAGTACTCTCTAATAAATATATAAAAGATGCAGGCTTTGCTGTTTTTATTCGGGCATACAAGCTAACACGCAAGATGGTCATCAGAAATATTCCTACAGAATTTTCTCTAGAAGAAATAAAGAAGGCAATAGAGGAGGAAAACTCTGACATTATGATACATAATATTTTTAGATTAAAGAAGAAGGATCGCACCACTGCCCTATGGACCGACTCAGAAAATATATGTGTGCAAAAAATGGGGGAGGACATCCCAGAGACTCTCCTTATCATGCACACAATAAACACAGTCACACCCTACATCTCATCGGTCAGACTATGTTATAAATGTGGCTATTTTGGTCACATTAGCAAATACTGCGAAAGAAATCCAAGATGTCTTCAATGTGGAGAGAGTGATCACCAAAGCTCAAAGGATCAGCCGTGCCAAAAGGAAAAAAATGCATAAACTGCTCCGGTTCTCATTCAACCACAGATATGCCCTCTTTACGTTAGAAACGCTGAAATAGCAAGAGTGATGGCTTATGATAATCTGCCGTTCTTTGAGGCCAAAACCCTGGTTATCAGGCAAGAAAAGAAGACACCTGTAATAACACCGCCGAAAACAATCAAGAATTTTCCCCTTCTCCCACAAAAGAAGGGAGTGTCTTTGGTCGACAATCCGGCTATATTCCAGTCATCAGTCAAGAGCGATCGGTTATGGACACAATTATTCACCCATTGCGCGGCAGAAGTTAAGGCTAGAGCGTACCGCCTGCTGGACCGGCTGCTGGAATCAGAAGAAATTGATGACCTATTTGACAGGATGGAGAAGACTTTGGAAAACCACAAGATAGTAGTGGAACACACAAAACAAAAAGCTAGGCAATAATCTTAAATATAATTTGAATATATAAGGAAAAAGGAGGAAAAGAGAGAGGAAGGAAAGGAATTTTCTCTTTTCTTTTCTCTCTATATATCTTGTTCAGAGAACTTAAAGAAGAATTTTATATATATCTTTTTTCTTTTTTTCTTTTTTCTCTTTCTTTCTCTCCCCCCTTTTTATCTTTTATTTATTTTTTTTCTTCTTTTTCCTTTTCTTTTTCTTCCTTCTCTTTTTCCTCTTTACCTTTTTTTTGTTTTGTTTTTATTCCTTTTTTCATATTTTTTATTTTTTTATTTTATTTTATTTTTATTTTTATTAGGATATACCAATCCCTTCTTTTGTTACAAAACTCACATAATTTAAATCCTAACCATAATGGCTTACGGCAGAATATCTAATTCGGATAACTGCAATAACTTTAATTTTATTCAATGGAACGCGAAATCTCTATTACATAGGTTCCACGATATGGAAAAGCAGAGCACAATTTATAAGGCATTTGTTATTTCAGAGACTTGGCTAACTAATCAAAATACTTTCCTCTTGAGAGGATTTGACATAATTAGGAAGGACAGAGAGAACAGAAGAGGCGGCGGAGTGGCGATAATTGTGTCTCACTCTCTTAAGTATCGAGCCATCCAGATACCATACGATTGCTTAGGCAAGATAGAGGTTTGTGCGGCGGAAATTTTTCTTGCCGGTGAGTCTCTAATACTAATAGCATGTTACCGCCCTCCTAATTTAGGAGTTATTACAGATAACGAATGGAGTAGATTTATTAATCAATTTGGAAACCATAATTCGGTTATTTTTGGCGGAGATTTTAATGCTCACAATGGGCACTGGGGCTCGAATTATTCATGCCCAAACGGTAAAAATTTATGGTCGGCTATTGAGGATTCGGATTTTGCACTGGTTGGGGATGGTTCTCCAACTTTTTGTGGTGACGCTATTAGAAGCTCTTCTACTATCGACCTCACTATTTGTCATGTATCTATGCTACCTAAAATCCAAAGAATGGTCCTCCCAGACGCATGGGGTAGCGATCATTTCCCGATCTGTGTCGAAACATTCTATTCCCAAAATATAGCAAAAAAACCGATGAAAAGCCCCCCACTATATAATAAGTCAACCAACTGGAAAAACTTCCAAATAATTATGGATGCTGATGTGAAAAATCTTATTACAGACCAAGAAAATGATGTTCTTAGCATATACACAACTTTTGTGGCCTTAATCGAAAAGGCTGTAAAGGAAGCATCAGCCCCGCTTAAGGACCGCCTTTCCATAGGCCCTCCTCCGTGCTTATGGTGGTCAAGAGAATGCGACAATCTCGTCAATGATAGAAAACTGGCATGGCACAGATTTAACATCACGAGAAATTACAAAGATTTTGAACGCTACAAACAGCAATGTGCATTAATGAAAAAAGGACTGCGCAGAATTAAATATGAAAAGTTTAAAGAATTCAGTGAATCAATTAAAAAAGCCCAACATTTATCTGGAACACTGTTAAAAAATTTGATTCAAGATGGAACCGTACTGAAAACAGTCAGTCAATATCCGAAGATAAGATTGAAATAATCTCCAAACAAATAGACGAACTCTTTCCCCCTTGGGTGCCTCCCCCCACGCCAGGATCTTATGTCTCCAGGATCAGATAACTTTATGGACCTTCCTTTTACTCACGAGGAACTAACTTGGGCTATAGAGTCAGTTAACGTGAAATCGAGTCCAGGTATCGATAGAATTGATTACAAAATTATTAAAAATTTCTCCCCGATGGGCAGATCGGTTCTTCTTAGAATTTTTAATCTGATTTTTAGAAAAGGTTTTTTTCCAGAAGAATGGAGGGAATACCTAGTTTGCTTCGGGAGCGTCCCGTTTGCCCACGTCAATATTGGCTACGGTCTCGATTGGCCACGTCAATATTGACTACGTCAATATTGGCCACGTCATTATTGACCACGATCCCGATTGACCACGGGGTGGATTGGCCACGTCATTATTGGCCACGTCATTATTGGCCACGCGTCATTATTGACCACGTCAATATTGGCCACGTCAATATTGGCCACGCGTGATATTGCCCACGTCAATAATGGCCACGTCAATATTGGCCACGCGTCATTATTGCCCACGTCATTATTGCCCACGCGTCATTATTGCCCACGCGTCATTATTGCCCACGTCATTATTGCCCACGCGACATTATTGGCCACGTCATTATTGGCCACGCGTCATTATTGGCCACGTCATTATTGGCCACGCGTAATTATTGACCACGTCAATATTGCCCACGTCAATAATGGCCACGTCAATATTGGCCACGCGTCAATATTGACCACGTCATTATTGCCCACGCGTCATTATTGCCCACGTCATTATTGACCACGCGTCACTATTGCCCACGTCATTACTGTATATGGGTTTGCGACTTGGACGGGGTGGGTGCGGGAGGGGGGCCGAAGGCCCCCCTTGCACCCCCCCCGTGTGTGTGTGTGTGTGTGTGTGTGTGTGCAAAGCATTTCTTTGCACCACATGGGTTTGCAACTTTCCACGCTAAGCAAAAAAATTGATTAATATTGACGTGGGCAATAATGACGCGTGGTCAATAGTGACATGGGCAATAATGACGCGTGGGCAATAATGACGTGGCCAATCGGGACCGTGGCCAATATTGACGTGGCCAAACGGGTGCCACTCGTTTGCTTCATTCCTAAAACAGGCAAAAACAAGTTCCGCCCAATTTCGTTGTCATCGTGCCTAGGAAAGATAATGGAAAGAATGATTACCAATCGTCTTCTTTGGTGGTTGGAAGTAAATAACGTTCTCCCGTCCTCACAATTTGGCTTCCGTAAGCAAAAATCCTGTATGGATAATTTGTCAATTCTTTACGCTGATATTATTGGGGGTTTTGAAGAAAAGAGGAATGTTCCCGCGGTTTTCCTAGACATCAAGGCCGCCTATAACAACGGTCTACCAAATATATTAATCAATAATTTACTGGAAATAGGTATTCCTCCTCTTACTCGTCAATTTATATTTAATTTAACATCTTTTAGGCGTGTATCTTGTCGATTTCAGGAATTAGACGTCAAAAGATATGCATGTAAAGGCCTTCCGCAAGGAAGTGTCTTAAGTCCCATCCCCTACAGCATGAAATATTGCTGCAACGTTGCAGAAATATTGCAATAGTGCATAATATAACCAATATTGCAGAAATATTGTAGCAATATTACAAATATAATATTCCCTAGCAAATGTTGCACAATATTGCAGCAATATTACAAATGTAATATTTCTTAGCAGATGTTGTGCAATATTGTAGCAATATTACAAATGTAATATTTCCTAACAGATATTGCACAATATTGTGGCAATATTATATTGCAACCGTGCAAAATTTATTTCCGTATAATCCGTATTTCTTAATCTAGAACTAACAATAAGTAATATTTTACATAGTTTTAAGGGACAAATAAAAAAATAGAGCAGGATATTTTTATTTTAAATTTTTATGTAAGATTAGAGCTAAAAGATACATAGATGTGCAACAAATTCTGTAATCACGACAGCGTTGCGTCCCATACTAGATTGAGTGAAGCAAGTCCAGAAGATGTTCACTCTGACTTATATATATAATACATTAATTAAACATGTGTGAACCATACATGCATGTGTAATTCTAGCGTATAAATTGATCAGGATGGGCATTTTCTGGACTTGCTTCATTCCAATGCTTACTTAAATCTAGAATGGAACGATATTCGATATCCGTTGGTGTATGTTAATTTAATTAATTACTTTTTTAATTAATAATTTTTTTAATTATTGTGCCGTAACGGTATGACAATAAATTCATTTTCCGTTTTTCGTATAATACACATCTTACATATTATTTGATTAATTTAACCACCTGCAACATTTCCTTCATATTGCGCATTAACGTTTCAGAAATATTACAGCAATCTTACAAGAAATATTGCAGCAATATTGCTGAAATATTACAGAAATCTTACGGGGAATATTGCAGAAATATTGCAGACATATTGCACAATATTGTTTTGGAGCGGACATAGGAATATTGCTGCAATATTGCAGCAATATTTTCTGCAATATTCCAATCTTGCAAAATAATATTTCTGCAACGTTGCAGCAATATTTCATGCTGTAGGGGATTCTATACACACTGTATGTCCAAGATTTGGATAGATATTGCCAAAAGGAAATTAATATTTTACAATATGCCGACGATGTCTGTCTCTACTCCTCCCAATTCTCGGAGAACGGAGGAATCAGGGCCCTTGAGGCTTCAGTCAAAAGAATTAATATATTCCTGTCACATATTGGACTATCCCTTTCTCCACAAAAAACGCAATTTTGCGTTTTTAAGAAAACCCGTATTAAAAGCTTCTCGATGGAGGTTTCAGGCTTAGTCCTGTCTACGACAAAAGTAACCTTTTTAGGTCTAACATTCCAAGCTAATTTAAAATGGAATGCCCATGTCCTGAAAATAGAGAAAAAGTGCCTAAACTCTATAAAAACTATTAATTAAATGTATGGACCGAAAATAGTGGGGATCCGACCCAAATATTCTTAAAAGAATTTATCGTGCCCTAATCAGATCTCGCATTGAATACGGGGGTTTTCTGTTACACAACATCTCTCAAGATCTCTCGAATAGATTAGATAAGCTCCAAATGAGAGCTTTAAGAATTGTAATGGGATATAGAAACTCTACTCCACTTAATGTAATTCTTACGGAAGCACGCGAGCCCTCTCTTTACTACAGAATAAAATATCTGGGTCTTAACTATATTACACGAATGAACACTTCTTATAACCATCAGCTGAAACACACAATTAGAAAATTGAATGAAACTCCACACCAACAGGTGTGGTCACCAGTTAGAACTCCACTCCTAACAGCATATAAGGAGTTTTCCAAGTATGTTGAATGATTCCCAAGTAGATCTACCCCCACATGCTATCCTTCCAATTACGAAGCAATTTTCTTCCTCCCTGAGGTGGATGAAGTCAGTGGCTATGAGATCGCTCAATCTAAAAACTGCACAAATACATTTTTAAAAATATTTCAATCTGAATTAAAATTTACACAATGTATTTACACAGACGGGGCGACATCGGAGAACGCTGTTTCATCCGGCTTCGCAGTTATATCGGGATCAGGAGAAGTATTGGGTGTATATAGAACCGCGGGATTTGTCTCATCCTTTTGTGTCGAGGCCATGGCTATTCTGGAATCTTTAAGAATCATTCGGAGTAAGAAATGGAAAGCTGCTACAATTTTTTCGGACTCGAAATTAACTATTTCAGCTATTAAAGCTGAATTCAAACCAAATCATAGCTCACACATCATCTTGGACATAAAGGATAATCTTTGGAACCTAAAACAAGAGGGCTTCTCTGTGAAACTCGTGTGGATTCCGAGTCACAAAGGTATCCCGGGAAATGAAAGAGCTGATATCGCTGCCAAGCAAGCCAGGGCAAAGGTCAAACAACGACATCCCGATAAGAGAGGCTAAGAACTTGTGGAAAAAAGTTACTCGACAGGAGTCAGAAAAATGGTGTCGAAAAGAAAGTCAGTTTCGAAGATCATATTATTTTACAAATTTTGAGACCGCGAGCAACCATTCGTGGTTTGACACATATAATCTCAGGAGAAGAATTATCACGTCTATAAATAGATTAAGACGTGGACATACTTTTCTGCATGCCAGTCTTTTCCGCTTCCTCATAGTAGACCTGCCTGACTGTCCTTATTGTGGGGAGGACGAAACTCCGGAACATGTCTTTTGGTCGTGCTTTAAATACTCTGAACAGAGACTCACCCTTTTAAATGATTTATCAAAGGTCTTGGGTTTCGGACTATATTCGCTTGAGTATCTGTTGTCTCTTCCTTCATCAGAAATCTTATACGCTTTAGAAAAATTTATAGGCTCCATTCCAACTTGTTTATGAAGCCCATTGAGCTCTGCTTTTATTTAAACCAACAAAAAAAAAGAGAGAGAGGAAAAAATTAAAAAAAAAAACTAATTAATAATTAAAGATAGGTTTTTATTTCATAACTATAGGTAATTATCTTTGTAAATCTCCATTGTATCATAATGTACAAACTTGTTAGAAATCTTATTTTTAAGTCTTAGTTGTTTAAGCTATATAAAGTTTAATTTCAAGATTCGTCTATTCTGTTAGCAGATAAGAATTAGACATCTAAAAACTTTAAGTCTAGCTTAAATGATAGTGAGATGTAATCAAAGAAAATTCCATTTTATTGTTTGTCTTAGAGGCTTCTTTATTTAAATTTCCCGCGGAAGTTGCCGACATGGTCGACAAATACACAAACGCCACTCATCGGCGTCACCTAGAATTAGTTCACTCTATACATATGGGTGTTTACTGTAACGTCCCAGCGTCCGGAAAATTTTGTCCAAAAGTTTTCTCGCGAAACTTGTCCAGATGCATGCGCGCTGAGTTACCTTACTCAGTAATACGTTTCTATGGCTCATTCTTACTTTCGTTTAAGTCGTCATTATATAATAATAAGTCAAATATTAAGCACTTAATCGTACTTTAAAATTACGTACATATATATATAAAAATCATATATTACATATATGTATACTTTAAGTTATCTAGCATTATTTTAACTCTCTTATCGGTACGAACGCATAGGCAATCGGATCGTTTAAACTTCTAAATTCTTACTCTCGTATTGCTTATGGGTTCGTCGAGGATTAATTAACTGTAAGATAAATAAGAACCGGATATTTGTAAAGGCCCTTGCACGTGCACTGTCGGATGATTAAAGAAATGATATCTCGTCAACTGAATCCTCAAAGATTCAAACGGAACGGTTCTAAAACAAATCTGCTATTATCAACACGACGGCGACAGGATGTCGCGCCTAAAGAAATACAATACGAAATTAATCCGCGTAATATCCGGACTGCGTGTCGGAAGATCAGGTGAACCATAGCTAGGCATTTAACATAAACAGTTCGTAAGATATATCCATTTCACGTTGGCGACGAGATGTCGCGCCCAAGAAATAATTAAGATTGATAAACCGGCGAGATATTTGGTAGTGAAAGCGATCCTAGCCGAAAAATATCCCGGATCAAATGATCGACGAAATCCTAGATGAGATATCTCCGATAAACATCCGCACACGTGCAAACGGTCTCACGCGCCTTATCAGCGACCCCCGAAACTCGGTTCCCGCCAAGCCGCCGAATCACTCCCACTCTTACCGACTCTTGCGCTTCGCGCGTGTTCCCTACTCCGGAGCGCTAGCGGCCGCTGAGCGCAGCGCCGATTTTGCTCGATCCCTTTGTCCGCGCCCTATTTAAATCCGCGCACAGACGCCGGATCATTCATTCATATTCATTCATTCTCTCATTATTTTTCGACACTCGTTCAGTACTAATTCAGCGATTAAGTCAGTCATTAGTTCTCGGTCACTCTTCAATCTCCAAGTTATCTGCAACCTCTCTCGTACAGCTTCGCGATCAACTCATTGTTAATTAAGTTAACCAGTGCGTGCTCCGACAGACTGCTACCACCAACATATCTCTGCGACCATCTTCAACTGTCAAACCACATCAATCATTTAATTATTAGTGGACCAAACTATTGCTTCAAACCATATTATAACTCGTGAGTACTAATTAATTATTGTTTACTATCGCTCCCTAGAATATTTTCTGAAATTGAACTGTGCCATATTATAAAGAATCCTTTCGATAAGGATTAATTGTCGACTTCATTTTCCAAATAATTATAAACAACTCCTCTAGGTACAACCCTCTCCCCTCCCTTGTGCCGCGATGAATTCCACAACACCTAAAGTGAGTAGACTCAGTGATTAAAACAATCGTCGGTGAAATTAGAAAAGCCGGTATATTCGTGCTCAACGAAACTGTAGATTCCGCTAGCGAGCGTTCCATCGCTTGCCAGCGATATAAGAACAAAACCGTAGATTCCGCTAGCGAGCGTTCTATCGCTTGCCAGCGATATAAGAACAAAACCGTAGATTCCGCTAGCGAGCGTTCTATCGCTTGCCAGCGATATAAGAACAAAACCGTAGATTCCGCTAGCGAGCGTTCTATCGCTTGCCAGCGATATAAGTTAGTTAATCATTCACAAGCACGAATATACTCGACGGCCCTAATTTCCCTTGACGCAGAAAGATGCTTAACTAAGCGTTCACTCGCTTAACCAAGCGTTTATTTGTAGACCATCAAGAAAAATCGCCACCGCGCTGGGAAAAAGAAAAGAGCAAAAATCCTCAAGGCTCAACAAAAAGCCCTAGAGCGGGCTTTCGAGGAGATTGAGAATTTCGTGGGCTACCCGCTGGAACACACCCCCCTTCCTCCTCCAGTCACAGACGCTCCGCCAGGAAGAGCAATCTCTTCCTTTGATCTGTTCCAAGAAGACACCGTCCCTTTGGAAAACTATAACCAGTTAACGTCTAACGCGCCCGAAATAATCACGCTTAGCGATTCCGATCACGATTCTCCGGAGTTGGAACCTTTAGATCCAACTGCGGAATACCATAGCGATGCAGTAGCGCAGATTATTATATTTCCGCCAGAGAATTAAATAATACATGTAATAATCCTATACGTTGTTTTATTAATAAATATATACATATATATATATATCCAGATTCATTAATCTTAACTACATCAAGGTCATACTAACCAAATCCTACAAGGTTTTCCATCGGCAACAAGCTCTCGCCATACCCGGGTAGAGTTCGTGTAAGCGGGCTGCCCGAAATTTGAAAGGAGAGCTCCCGCGTCGGTCAGGCGACCGAGGCGTCGCGACGCACACATTGAGAAGAAATATCCCTAGACCCGGACGTTACATTACGATAATGGCTATCTGAGTAATTTTCTCTAGGACCGAAATATATGATAAGCACAACCATCTACTATCATCATGATTCGTGACAACTCAATGCTGTCCGGTATAGCCAAATCATCACGAGCAAGGGCCACCGCACAAGCTTTTTCGTAAGGGCCACCGCACAAACTTTTCCATAACGCGTTATGTTACGTTAAGTACTCCATACAAACCTAAGTTGTACTTAAAATTTAACTTAAATCAACGCACAAAGAAATCCTTAACGTAAGAACTTAAGAACTTACGTTAAGGATTTCTTTGTGCGTTGATTTAAGTTAAATTTTAAGTACAACTTAGGTTCGTATGGAGTACTTAACGTAACGTAACGCGTTATGGAAGAGTTTGTGCGGTGGCCCCAAGTTGCGAGTTGCGAGTTCCGTGAGTTTGTAGCAGGTAACCTAAAAAGTATGACATAAATAATTTGATTATTACAATTAAAAATAATCTGTTTTTAATGTATGGTAAGATTATTAACTTCATTAAAATAGTAATTATATAACACAATCATGTATTTTTAAAGTATTGTCTAAAGTAATATTAAAGAGATTATTTTATTTACAAATATTTTATTTATTAATTTGTCTATCAAGTTTCTATTATAACGTATATCTAACGCATATCTAACATATATCTGTTTACAGTATATCTTAATTTACTATGCACTTGTATTACAAATTAAAAAAATTTATTGTAAACATTATTATTAGTTTCACATTAGTGAAATATTCATGCATAATATTTATACATAAAGATATATGATTTTTTAAAATAATGATAACACCATGCAACTTATCATTAACAGTTGTTACAAGAAAGAAAAATATTTATACTTAAATTTTTATTTTACTTGTAATCTAAAAAATATTATTAATAATGATTTATTTAGTAATTTTACATAATTTATCTCATTTGTTTCAAAGTGTTAACACCATCCGTTTAATAAAAGATGACTTTTCTAATATATATGTTAGTTAATAATAAATAATAACATTTATTGAGAATCAATGTTTAATTAAAATATTATATTAGGTTTTGAAATAATACCGTTATGATAGAAACTTGATAGACAAAATAAATATTTGTAAATAAAATAATCTCTGATATTACTTTAGACAATACTTTAAAAATACATGATTGTTACATATAATTACTATTTTAAAGTTAATAATCTTATCATACATTAAAAACAGATTATTTTTAATTGTAATAATCAAATTATTTATGTCGTACTTTTTAGGTTACCTGCTACAAACTCACGGAACTCGCAACTTGCTCGTGATGATTTGGCTATACCGGACAGCATTGAGTTGTCACGAATCATGATGATAGTAGATGGTTGTGCTTATCATATATTTCGGTCCTAGAGAAAATTACTCGGATAGCCATTATCGTAAACACCCCATATTACACAGTTAATGGCCTAGTTTACATCGTGCATTTGATACGCGTATCAAGTAGTGAATTTAAGCTGATCAGCCAATGATTAAACACATTCACTAGTTATTTACTATTTGATACGCGTATCAAATGCACGATGTAAACTAGGCCAATGATAAGAATCCTAACATAGGGCGTTACTTTTGTTCCGCGCTTTACATCTAGCTTTAAACACCTTTGTACAGCGTTGAATAAGATAAATCATCCGACCTTTTGTAAACCACATGGGCTAGCTCCCAAAGGTTGTATTTTATATTGATAATAAAAAAAAAAAGTATCTATAAGGTCTATACTCTAGTTTACACCGAGCACTTGGTACGCGCTACGACGCATCGTTCCGTAATAACATTGATACGAACATGTTATGTTACGATTATACAATTTTTGTTGAATAACTGTAACGCCAAAACGATGTATAACAGCTATATCACTTGCGTATAACAAATATTACGTAACAGGTTATTTCCATGTCATATATATAGCACCTACATATCACAAGAATAACAATGGCCTAGTTTACATCGTGCATTTGATACGCGTATCAAGTAGTGAATTTAAGCTGATCAGCCAATGATTAAACACATTCACTAGTTATTTACTATTTGATACGCGTATCAAATGCACGATGTAAACTAGGCCAATGTTAAATTACTTGTAACTTCCATGTTATATTGCCGCTATAAAATGTGTTCACTGGGATGTGCTTTAATTCTGGAAAAAAATTTCTAAATTTATACAAGAAATCCATATAAAATCTCATTAATGATGTACATGAATGATTCTACATTATCGACTTCGATCAAATTTCAAAGGCACTCCAGGATCCCCTTAAACACATATACAAACATACAACGCATGTGCTGTAAATTAAATTTAAAATAAACTGGAATAAAGACGCAACATTTATTTTTAATCTTACACGCGTTTTGACAGATTAATAATAAAATGTTTATTTTTAAATTTTCTATAATAAAAAACTTGACATTTCTTAAAATACTTTTATAATTTTTATATCTTTTAACAGCCAGAATTTAACTATAAACGTCAAAAAGAATTTATTAAATTTAGAAACATTTTTAATTATAATTTTATTAATAAAATGTTTTATCTTTAATTTTTCTATACAATCTTTCAAAATACTAGACACAATGTAAAACAATTTAATATAAAGTTTATTCAATTTTATGTTACAAAAATATTTAATTGTGTCTGTATGTACCTGTTAATACAACTTACTGTATGTATGTGTGTATAATTTATGTGCATAAAAGTATATTTATTTAAAATTAAAAAAAATATTAATTATAACAGTTGTCATATATATAAATATTGAATTCGAAGATTGATCATTGTTAATTCACAATAAAATTTTAATAATCCGAATCAGCATCAGTGTCTATGTCGTATACAGATTCCGAGGAATTACCATCGATTTCTTCTTCACTCTCAGGTTCCAATTTGTCCTTTTGATCTAAAGCGTATCGCCTCCATGAAAATCTATAGATTATAATAGATAAAACTTGATATAATATGATGTATATAAAATATAATGTATCAAATATCTCTAATAAAAGTAATATATTAAGTTTGTGTGTGTATATGCGCGTGTGTGTATATACCTCTTCTTTTTATCAAAACATTCCTCGATAAAAGTATGCAAAACAATTTTTGTATGATTTTTGAATTGTTGGTATTTTGGTGTATTTTTAAAAGCACATATTAAATGAGTACATTTTTTATTAGTTGTATTTGGATCAGGAATATATCTGGCACCCATATTAAGAGCTTTTCTTCTAATTTCATCTCTCTGTGGATTAACATATCCACTGAGAGAGAATGTAACGTCGCTCAACAATTGTTTAAATGATTTTTTTAGTTTTGCAGGAATGTTGTTGCTTACTCGCAAAGAAGCATTTTTGATGTCTTTGGACTGTTGCAATCGTTGACACGTTGCACATAATTGATCATTTGAATATGTGCAACATTCCAAGCACTTTTGTTTCTTTTTTTCACTGAATTTTACATTTGGTGAATCTTCCAATTTATTCAAAGAACGTTTCAAAGAATTTTGAGCAGTATTTCTGATATTATTTTGATTATTATCGGTTTTTTGCAAAGGTACAACATCTCCAAAAGGAGTTCTCACTACTTTTTCGACTGATACATTTTGAATATTTTTTGGACTTTTACAAAACGTCTTCTCTTTTGAACATTGAGGTTGCATTTTGTCATTTTTCCTAAAAACATGATCAGCTTCTCCAGCTTCTAATTTTTCTAATAATGGTCTCTTGATAAGTTTTTGTTCTTGTTGACATTTAATAAAATTCTCCATCGACTCTTTTTTTATTTGCTCACATAATTCTTTCTTATAATCTGTCTTTGTATTTTCCATTTTGTTAAACATTTTTTCCTTCATCATTTCCATGGGTGTTTTTATGACATGTGGTTGCTTCAATTTAAATTTACCAAATGCATCCAATCCCAAGTCAATCGTGGGATCTGATCTTAAAATGATATATGATAATCCAAACAATACTTTTAAATTGGCAGATTGCATGCAGGTAACTTTGATTCGATCAAATTTTATCTTTAAAGTATCTGGATTTAATTCTCTTTTAGTAAATAATTGAACTTGATCTTTAAATTTATTGTTGGCAGCTTCATCGTTAGTCATAAACTTGTGGTTAACAAGAACTATCCAATTATCAGGTTCCAATGATGTAGACCCAGTAACAATCACAACGCAACTCTGGTAATTACCAATATCGACTCCTGTAATATAAGAAGATTCAGAGAGCTGAAAGATGACATGTGCCAGCATCTCTCCTGGTTTGTTACATCGCCATGTAGCTTTCCAATTTTCTGAATTATGTTGAAGAAGATTGACAGCAGGATACAATGAATGTTCCGAAGAACAGCTTATTATTTTTTCCAATTTGACAATCATTCTTGCAAATTCCTGTAAATATCCATTCTTGAAATGTTTTTAAATTGCCCTTGTATGAATTTTTTTGTCTTTACATTGTCTTTACATAATGAAATACTAACCAGAAGGAAACTATATACGTGTAATTCGTTGTAAGCTCAATGGTTCAAGATTGGCAAGATGCCGCCAAAATTGTCAGTACACAAAGAGTAAAGCAGGAGATGCCATATCGGTAGCGGGCAAAGAGCATATATGTAATAAGACTATGCTCTAGTTTAAGGCCATCGCACATGAATTTTCGTAAGCATAAGCATAAGACGTAAACATAAGCTTAAGAACCAATCAGGAAATAGCTATAGATCTGAACACCTCAGGGTGACGTCCCATGGCGCGTATTGCGATACGCGCGTATCGGGCGTATTAAATTTCGACCAATGACAGACGATCCGCCGTTTTTGATACGTTTGTGGCGACAGCGGCGACAACAATGGCGACAGCCACCAACCGGATTGGATCCTGATTGGATCATGCGGACTCGCCTTTACTCCGACGGCAACGACACCGGAAATCTCTCCGACTTTCCCTCTCTACGATGTCTTAAGTTTTTCTAGAGAGACGGTCCCGCCAAAAAAGCTTAGCGATAGCGACGCGCTAGTTCGGAGCTTAATTTACGACGTCCGCGTAGTGACCGGATTTGTTATCATTAGCATACGATTCGATTTAAAACTATTAAACTGTTAAAATACATTTTGCATAATAAATATCTGGTGTGATCATTTCGTGAGAACCTTACCCCGCACGGGATTCAGCTCTCTGCCGTCTTGTTTCTCTCGTGCGGGAACACGCGAGTCAGAACCCGAGTTAGAGTAGAGTATCGCCTGTATAGCAACGCGAACCTACAGTGGTGACCCCGACGTGATACAAGACCGCAGCCGAAAAAACCGCGTGAACGGGGCATGCCCAACGAACCTCCACCGACGACAACCTGGCACTCCGAAGACCAACGTAGCGAGAACGCGCCTTTTCCCCTCAACACCATCGCGAGAGACGGGATAGGACCAACAATAATGGATCAACCCGATAACCACGCGACGAACCAAAGCGTACCCACGGCCAGCGGCCAACAAGAGATCGGAGAAATAAAAACGGTGAGACTCCCCCAGCCTTTCTGGCGCAGTAACCCGGCGAGATACTTCACCGTCGCAGAAATGACGTTCGCACTACACCGGATTACATCAGACGAATCGAAGTTTAGGTACGTAATCATTAACCTAGACGCAGATCTATTAAGTATCGTAGGCGATATAGTCGACTCGCCACCGCCTTCCGGGAAATACGAAGCATTAAAACAAAGAATAATAGATAGCCTCTCTGAGTCCCAGGAAACCAAGCTGCGACGCCTCCTCCGAGGTCAAGCTATGGGCAACGATAAACCTTCCGTTTACCTACAACGAATCAGGAATCTAGCGGGAGGCCAGTGTAACGACAACGTGCTACGCAGCCTTTTTATGGAGCAACTACCAGAGCACGTGCGAGGAATCCTAGCAATCAGCCAGCTGGATGACTTGAGTACACTCGCCGCACAGGCAGACAGGATCACCGAGGTAATGCATCCACAGATTTCAGCTCTGAAACAAGAAGCAACAGGAACCGTCGCTCCCTGTACAACCAAAGCAAACAGTGCGAGTTCACCAACAGGACACAACCAAGAGGTACTAGAATTGAAACAGGCGATTGAAGCATTAACCAAGCGCTTCAACCGCGCCTTCCGGGGACGCAGCCGCAGCCGCAGTCGGGGCGGAAACGATAGGCGAGCGCGTGACCGCTCAACGACACCACACGACGACAAGGAGGAAAAGATTTGCTATTATCACAGAAGATTCGGTAACAACGCCCGAAACTGTAAGCACCCGTGCTCGTGGGACACGAAACAAGACACCAAACGGGAAAACTAAATACGCCGGCGTGCATTGAGGCTGCCGCCGGCGAAACAGGTCCTCCCAAACGCCTCTTAGTCACCGATAAAAAAACAGGTCTACGTTTCTTAATCGATACCGGGGCAGATGTTTCCGTGTTACCTTTACGTTACTCGGGAGGCGCACATTTCACCAATCGTCAATTATACGCAGCAAATGGCACCAGGATATTCACTCGTGGCGAGAAAAGGCTTACACTCAACTTAGGCTTACGACGCGTCTTCACATGGACTTTCATCATCGCCGACGTAATGCAGCCTATAATCGGAAATGATTTCCTATACGAGTACAATCTACTACCACATCTACGAGAACGCAGACTACTGGATGCCACCACCGGTCTACAGACAAAGGTGCGCGTAACGGAGGTAAATACAACGTCGATTACAACGGTTAATTCAAATAACCCGTTTAAAGACATACTAAAAAAGTACATCGAGGTAACACGCCCAGCCAAATTCAGGGAACCACAACACCAGGTCCGACATCACATCTTAACAAAAGGACCTCCATGCACAGACCGTGCGCGACGACTACCGCCCGAAAAACTACGTCACGCTAAACACGAAATAGAAGCGTGGATAGCAGACGGAATCCTGAGCCCATCTTGTAGCCCGTATTCCAGCGCAATGCACATGCAAAAGAAAAAGGACGGAACATGGCGAATCTGCGGAGACTATCGCAGATTAAATCGAACAACACTCCCTGATAAATATCCCGTACCACATCTGCGCGACTTTACGCACCAACTTCATGGACGCAATATATTCACAACACTAGACCTAGAACGCGCCTACTTTAATATTCCTATGGCACAGGAAGACAAAGAGAAAACGGCGCTAATAACACCATTCGGCCTCTTCCAATTCAACGTGATGCCTTTTGGTTTGGCAAATGCCGCACAGTCATTCCAACGTTTTATGGACAACGTACTCCGAGGCCTGGATTTCTGTTTTTGCTACCTCGATGATATACTCATCGCTTCACGGACGAAGGAAGAACACAACAAGCACCTGGAACAAGTACTAGCACGAATAAAATCACATGGATTAACTATCAAAACGGAAAAGTGCGTCTTTGGGAAAACGGAAGTGGATTATTTAGGCTACCGAGTCACACCAACCGGAATCAAGCCGCTCAACCATAAGGTCCGGGCAATCCTAGAATACCCTAAACCTAAAGATATCACAGAGCTCCGAAGGTTCCTCGGAATGCTGAATTTCTACCGTTCTTCAATTCCAAAAGCAGCAATTACGCAAGGACCACTTCACGCGCTTACTACCGGCGCCAAAAAACGAGACCGAAGACCAGTGCAATGGACCACAGAAACAGAAAAGGCATTCATCGACTGCAAGGAACAACTCGCACAAGCCGCAATGCTGGCACACCCCGCCGAACACGCACAACTAACCCTCGTGACGGACGCCTCAAATACAGCCATGGGCGCTGCCCTAGAACAACAAATAAACGGCAAACGACAACCACTGGGATTTTTTTCACGAAAACTTACTCCAACACAGATGAAGTATAGTGCATACGACCGGGAATTGCTAGCAATATACTCAGCAATCCGGCATTTCCGATATATGATCGAGGGTAGAAACACAATTATCTATACCGATCACAAACCACTAACATACGCATTCGAACAGCAACCAACCAAAGCTTCTCCTAGACAACAACGTCACCTCGACTTTATAAGTCAGTTTACCACCGACATACGTCATGTAAGCGGAACAGAGAACAACGTCGCGGACGCACTCTCAAGAGTGGAAAACATCACACTGCCAACCATTGTCACAACGGAGGAGATCGCAATAGCTCAACAAGACGACGACGAACTAAAAAACTTGTTGCAGACCCACAACGCACTAAATCTAAAACAGCTTCGATTAGACGGAACCGAAACTACAATCTATTGCGACATTTCTAGCGAAAACATTCGACCATACATTCCAAAACCCCTCAGAAAAAGAATATTCGACGTTGTACACTGCACAGCACACATCAGCGGAAGGGCAACTCGGAAACAAATCGCTAAAAAATTCATATGGCCATCAATGAACAAAGACATCTCAAACTGGGCACGCACATGCCTCCCATGTCAACGATCGAAGATAGCACGTCACACGAAAAGACAACCAGAGCACATACACGTCCCAGATGAACGATTTTCTCACATTCACCTGGATATCGTGGGACCTCTCCCACCATCACACGGACATAGATACTGCTTGACAATGATCGACCGATTCACTCGATGGCCAGAAGCAACGCCAATTATCGATATCACGGCAGACACTGTCGCCGACGCATTCTTCCGAACTTGGGTGGCCAGATTCGGAGCACCAACGACCATTACTACGGATCGTGGATCACAATTCGACTCACAGATTTTCACCGCCCTCGTCAAACTGATTGGATGTAAAAAATATCGCACCACCGCCTACCACCCACAGTCAAACGGCGCAATTGAACGATGGCATCGCTCACTTAAAACCGCCATCAAATGCCACGAGACAGCAGACTGGGTTAAGGCTCTACCAGTGGTAATGTTGGGACTCCGCACCGCCCTAAAAGAAGATATCGGCACATCCGCCGCAGAATTGGTCTATGGAACACAACTCAAGCTACCCGGAGAATATTTCATCCAGGACGAGCCAGCTCAAGATCCTTTCCCATTCTTGGAACACCTAAGACAGACCATGCGCCACATACGGCCACAGCAAACCGCACATCACGCCAAAGCAAGAATCTTCATTCCCAAAGAACTCCACACATGTACCCATGTGTTTCTAAGAATAGACAGCACGAGAAGACCACTAGACCAACCTTATGAAGGACCCTATCCCATCCTAGAACGAATCAGCAATTTTTGTTACAGAATCAACGTTAAAGGCCTACCAACTGACATCTCCGTGGACCGACTCAAACCAGCCTTCATTGAAGCCACTCCGAACCACCCCAATCAACCACAAACCTACGGTAGACGAGATACTCCAACCCCCAACACCAGCAATACCTCTTCCGATTCTCAACGAAGAGTTCATTTCGCTCCCTTACCAGGTCACTGAGGGGGGAGTACTGTGGCGACAGCGGCGACAACAATGGCGACAGCCACCAACCGGATTGGATCCTGATTGGATCATGCGGACTCGCCTTTACTCCGACGGCAACGACACCGGAAATCTCTCCGGCTTTCCCTCTCTACGATGTCTTAAGTTTTTCTAGAGAGACGGTCCCGCCAAAAAAGCTTAGCGATAGCGACGCGCTAGTTCGGAGCTTAATTTACGACGTCCGCGTAGTGACCGGATTTGTTATCATTAGCATACGATTCGATTTAAAACTATTAAACTGTTAAAATACATTTTGCATAATAAATATCTGGTGTGATCATTTCGTGAGAACCTTACCCCGCACGGGATTCAGCTCTCTGCCGTCTTGTTTCTCTCGTGCGGGAACACGCGAGTCAGAACCCGAGTTAGAGTAGAGTATCGCCTGTATAGCAACGCGAACCTACACGTTGACGATCCGCGGAAATTCATAATCGAGCGGATCGCACACATATATATGCACAGTCGTATAATGTTACATGGCGTGTGCACTGGGCGGTGTATATAATTTACTTCTTTTTACTATAACCTCTTCAGATTTATGAGTACTACGCGTGGTACTCCTTCTTGTCACTTTTTGTGTACTTCTTATGGGCACGAAAAGGTTAGAAATGGCCACGCATGCTTGTGTGTGTGTATGTTCGATACGCCGAAATGTGGCTCTTATGTCCCATGGAGCGGATTACGCGGAAGCAGAATCAGCGGATCACTAATCACGGGATCGTTCTAATAGAACCTTTTCAAAAATTCCGTTGAAACAGTCCCATGATTGGTGATCCGCTCGTTCCGCTTCCGCGTAATCCGCTTCATGGGACATAAGAGACATATTTCGGCGTACTGAAAGCAGCGGAATGTCTGTGATTGGTTGCAGAGTTCGATACGCCCGATACGCGCGTATCGCAATACGCGCCATGGGACGTCACTCTCAGTATGAGCCACCGCACAAGCTTTTTCGTAACACGTTACGTTACGTTAAGTGCTCTATAAACCTAAGTTCGTACTTAAAATTAAACTTACATCAACGCACAAAGAAACTTTTAACGTAAGTTCTTAAGTTCTTACGTTAAGGATTTCTTTGTGCGTTTATTTAAGTTAAATTTTAAGTACAACTTAAGTTCGTATGGAGTACTTAACGTAACGTAACGCGTTATGGAAGAGTTTGTGCGGTGGCCCTTAAGTTTCTTAAAAATGTTATCCTTATGATATCACAGCTAAATGATATCAGTTTAATATCTCATAAAAGATATCACAATGCTGTCCGCTTTTTGAGCCGTCCATGCGCGTCGTAGTTGACTCAAAAATCAGACAACACTATAGCATCCTGAATGAGAGATCCATTTAATATTAAAAAAAATTATTATAAAAATAATGTTTTCAAAAATAACGATTTGTCTACAATTACTGCGCACAAAAAAATGCACAAAATCTAAATTTATCATGTACTGAATACAAAAACAAAATAATTAATGTACTATTCAATTTTTCTTAGAATATATGTGATCTATATAGTTAAAATTATCTAGTTAACCATTTGAACGCTTCAAAGTATTAATGCTAAATAGATCGCAATTTCCATCAAATTATTAAGGTTATGGAAAAAGATAAATTTAACAATGAAATTAATAAGTAAATAAATTAATGCTATTTATTTTTAATGTTTTGCAAAATTTATTTGCTTTTATAAAAAATAATATAATTGCGTAATCAGTTTATAACATATATATATATGTAGACAATAACAAGTACCCATATCGATGAGTCAAATTGGCATAGCAGATAGAGTACAAGGTTTGAAATCCTAAGGTCCCGGGTTCAAAACCAGAGGCAAGTAAGAATAAAATAAAATAATATAATTTAAATTTAATTAATTAATAAAAATTTGTCCTAAATTTAGTATGTACTGTTGATAAAAATAATTTAGAAGAAATAAAATTTTTATTTTAAATTTTTATTTTGTCAATCATCCATCGAGGCTCCGTGAAGCCTCTATTAATGATCCACAAAACGTCTAATAGACCTCTTTGACGACCTCTATTGAAGGTCTAATAGACGTCCACGGTACGAAACTGTGGATTTCTAATGGCTCTATATTGGACGTCTAATGGACGTCCACTGGAAGTTTAATGCTTCCATGGCAGACGTCCATTAGACGTCTACTGGAGGTTTCATTTCTATGTGGGATGAAGTTAACATTGCATTACAAAATGAAAATAACGAGGATATCAATATCATATTTAATCCAGGAGACTCCTTATTAATCGATTTAGTGCGAAGTTATCCTCATCCGTACAATAAATCATCATTAATTCTTTCTATGTCTTCTTTTTCTTCTTAACCTAATCTAACCTAAAACCTAAAACTTCTTCGCGCCTCGACCCGTCCAGGGTTCAAGGCTAAACTCTCTCTTATATTATAAACTATATTTATATAGGTATATCTTTATATATTAATAATCTCTTAATATTTTGTAAAATATAAATAAAACATTTCACAACTATTTATATATTTCTTTTTTTATTTCTTTTATCTTTTAAAAGTCATTTATAATAGGTCAAATTATATTTTATGTTTACTGTTACGGATAATATCTTATGGATGTTCTATGATTGGTTGAATTGTTCTATCTTCTGATTCCATTGGCTAATTCTTACGTTACGTCTTATGCTTATGGTTACGGAAATTCATGTGCAAGGGCCTTTAAGGCCCTCACACACGAATTGACATAACCGTAACAGTAAGGTTTTGACGCGTCGGATTGGGCGACCATAACCGTAACCTGCCGTAACCGGTTAATTCAAGTACGTGATTGGTCGAAATTTTACTGTTACGGTTATGTCAATTCATGTGTGAAGGCTTTTAAGGGCCATCTACAATGGAGAGTTGTAGGTCGTAGCAGTAGTCGTAGACAATATTTTCATTACGTACTCTTTTACTGATTACGGCCTACAACAGACATTGAGTCAATTCAGTGGGTGCTTACGATGAGCGTTTAGGTGTTCGGGGTTAGTTTTTAGTCACCTCTCTATGATAGCCGGCTTGTATATTATTGCTACGTCGTTTATATTATTGACAGCATGGTCGTAGATTTAGCGTTGTTACGACTAAAACACTCCATTGTAGATGGCCCTTTAAGGCCCTCACACATGAATTGACATAACCATAACGTAAGGTTTTGACGCGTCGGATTGGGCGACCATAACCGTAAATTGCCGTAACCGGCTAATTCAAGTACGTGATTGGTCGAAACCTTATTATTGCGGTTATGTCAATTCATGTGTGAGGGCCTTTACACCGAGCACTTGGTACGCGTATCAAGTAGTGAATTTAAGCTGATCAGCCAATGATTAAACACATTCACTAGTTATTTACTATTTGATACGCGTACCAAGTGCTCGGTGTAAACTAAAAACCTATAATCAAAGATGCGCCAATGGCCCCCCACCATGACTGTTATCCACCATCTTGTACCCATACGGAGACTGGATGGGGGCTGGGGCCGGGGGCTGGAGTCTGGAGCTGGGGTCTGGAGTAGTGGAGATAGTAAACAATGCTCTAGTTTACACCGAGCACTTGGTACGCGTATTAAGTAGTGAATTTAAGCTGATCAGCGAATGATTAAACACATTCACTAGTTATTTACTATTTGATACGCGTACCAAGTGTTCGGTGTAAACTATTATGCCCAGTCTACAATGAGTCGTTGGTCGTTGGTCGTAAGAAATTTAACCAATTATGTTTGGTTATTCTTCTCTAAGATCAACTGTGATTGGTTAAATTTCTTACGACCAACGACCAACGACTCATTGTAGACTGGGCATTAGGTGTACAAATAAGTTTCCGCGGTTTGACAAAAAATGGCCCCACCAGAAGGTTATGGGCACTGATCTCATTAAAGTGGATATGGCATACCCTAATAATCTGAGGTAAAGAAGTGTGACCAATAGAATACCTAGAGCACTAGAAAAGTAGGTATTCTCACGTTCGCCATTTTTCTTCAAACTAGCAAGTAACTAACATGAAAAGTTAGGTATGTTTTGTACATATATACGTTAATAATGTTTGGAAACGCCAAACTTTATGCGACAATAAAACGAAGACACGATATTTGTGATCTTGAGACTGTAAAAGTTATTGCGATGTATTATATATATAAAACATTATGCTAGTTACTTGACTAGTTTGAAGAAAAATGGCGGACGTGAGAATACTCACTTTTATAGTGCCTTAGAATACCGGAAGCCATTAAAGTTGTAGCCAGCGTACACGCTTTTGGCGGAAAATTTGAATGACTAACACAAAATATATGTGTTAAATAAGATATATTGTAAAAACATAAAATATGATTATAATGTAACCAGTAAAAATGAATTAAAAAATTAATTAATTTACAAAATATATTAAAATGTATGTTTAGTAATTTGAAATGTTCTAAAATATTAATCTGGAATGTGTTTATTTGAATTTTTATAATATTGTTTTATGTCATACATATAACATTTAATATTATATATTTTTTTATAATTGTAAGTGACATTTGTAAGTGACTTTATAACAAATATTTTGTAATATTTAAAAAAATATTTGGTAATATATAACATTTTTATATATAAATTGAGTCAAAAAATATAAATATTTTATTAAATAAGAGGATAAATAAAAGATAAAAAAATAAAATTTTGCAGGTGCCTAAAAATCGAAAATTTTTATTTATAACCATCTTGTTAAATAATCTTACTAATAAATAATACTACTAATAAACTTATAAATAAGTTTAAAGGATATTGTTATAGCTTTTGTCCTCGTGTCCTTGTGTTGTAGTAATCCATACTTGCAGCTTGTAAAAAAAGTAACTATTACACATAGATTAGCATAGATTTATTTAATATTTAAGTATAAATATTATAATGTACATAATAAAATGTATATACATGCATTATATACATGCACAGCATAGAAACAAATAGAAAATAAGATAATTTTTTTATTGTGTTTTTTAGAAAAAAGTAGTAATAGAAAAGTAGTAATAGAAAAATGTTATTTTGCGTGCCTTATTAAACTTTGCAAGTCACATGTCATTTAAACATAATGACAATAATGTTACATTATAAATATATTTTATAACATAAAATATATGAATTTAAAACAAACGTATCACTTAAAACTTAAATTTGTAATTTAAAGCAACATAATAAAAATGTGTATTCAACAAATACTTATGAGGTACATACAAAATACTATTTATCACATCATTGATGAGACCAAATAATTTGTCTATTCATATCATGTCTAATTTTTGTTCCAATAGCCTTGTTTGAATATATTTTATTCGCTGCATACAGCCGCAAAGATATAAAAGTTTGACAAATATTTTTAATTAACTCATAAATATGATTTCCTTCTATAGGAGTATCATCGAACATATGATCATGCAATGACGTAAAAAGTTTACAAGGACTTTGAATGAGATCACATATAATTCTTGCACAAAGTATATCACAGAAGTTTGATTCTGACGGTATCGATTCAACTTTATACAGAAAATGTCTGAACATTTTTTCACTGTACAAATAAATATCAGATACTGATTTACTAGGAAAAAAAAGACCGTTTTTGTTTTTCACAGCAATAAGAAGGTCAACAGCCAAGTCATCATGCGTTTGAGGTTCATGAATAAGAGCCCAACGACATATATCACATTTTACTTTTGGATTTTTTTCATCCAGCAGTTTTTTAACTATCCAACCAGCAATATATCCGACACATGATTTGGAAAATTCGGAAATAGATTCGGTAACAAAATGTTCGGTTGCAACTTGAATAAACCTCTTTAAAAATTGTAATTCATATGATAGCAAATCATTTTGCTCCAATTCATATTTCTTTGTAATACGAAAATTAAACATTGCTTCATAAACAGAAGGATCATAACAATCAATTATTTGCTTGGAACCAGTTGAAGATACTGTCAGAATGGTCGTATTATCCATAACTTTAACATTGCCATTTGTGGCAACTATCTGATGACGTACAAGTAATCTTTTGTACGCAGATATAAATTGTGTTGCAGTTGGATTTGGACACCATTCTCCACAGCTTCGAATAGCGCAAAAAAACAATTCAATATGATCTTGACTAAGCTTATACGTTAACAAATACCGCATTTGCGAATTCTGTGGTTTTACATATTTGTCAAAGATCGCAAGTACCGAATAAACTGCTGTTATAAAACCAGTGAAACCAACATGTCTTCTAGTATAACATATTTGTACTCCTTCTATATTTGTTATTATTTTTAAATAATTTACTTAATTCAAAATACGAGGTCGCCAATAAGCTTCATTAATAACACGAAGAGCTGATTTAAATCCTTTAGCTAAAGGATTTCTAGAATTAAGGAAATTTTATGAATGCATTGAATAAATTGTACAGTTGCTTCACTATTCTTAAATTGTGGTAAAGCCAATTGTTTATCACAAAATGAAATGGAATCAGCGACGCTATTACTCAGAGTTTGAGCTGCGAGAGAAACTTTCATTTTCATTTTTCAATATTGAATGTGTTCTTTTTTCAATTTATTGCCTGCCTTTAAGCCTTCTTCTTGAACATGTTGTAATTTTTTAATGAAATCCCATTTAATTTCATTTCTTTCACTGTCTCGAAAAACTTTTAAATTATCGAAACAATTTCGCACAAATTTAAGCATGTGACATGCGTCAAGAATTACATATACTGCTTTACCAGTACTTGGATAAAAAAAGAACAAAGGCTTTTCGATATTAACATCAACTCCTAATTTTCGCATTGTTGCAAAATGTTGTGCTGGACCATCAAATGTTATAGAAACTACTGTGACACCTACATCATGTAAACGACTTAAAGCTGTATTAATAATTCCTGCATTTGTTTCAGAATCAATACCATTTATAAAAAAGTAGGCAATTGGAATTTTCCAATGATTATCTAAAGAAACAACCATTAAAACTAAGACATCTTTTGCTAATGGAAGATTGTCAGTATTAACATTTTCGTTAAAAGATCCGAAATTAACGTAACCACGTACTACTCCATTTCGTAGACGCTGAGTACCTGTTTTGATGCTCATTTCATCAAGAACTAATGAAACTAAAAGTTCTTTATTTTGTTTTCTTGCTTGCTCCGCTTTATTTTTCAAGGTATTGTAAAATGACGATCGGTATTACTAGGCTACGAGACCCCATATAGAAGTTGGCTGCACTGGAGTGGCGTGCACGTCGACATAAGGTGGCGTGACGGTAGAGGCATAGGGGGTGCGAGTGTACCGGATGCGAGCTGTCAACCGGATGATGAGTAGAAGGGAGAGCTGGACTAGGCTCCGGCGCGGATGTAGGCGCGGACTCGACTCTCTCGGTTGTGAGCCTCGGACGTGATTGCGAGTGACTGTACCAAAGAACATTGAATATACCTACCTTTAGAGATAGTAACTCGAGAAGTTTATTAAACCCGCCTATATCCTAGTTGCACATTCCTATAGTGAATAGAGAATAATCTTACAGTATCAAAACTTTCTTGTGTTAAGCCAGGCTCACAATTTAAAGAAGAATACCATGAACCAATAGTACGTGCATGAAGTAAAGCTGATAGAAACTTATTTCGAACAAAGTTGTAAGCTTTGAAAGAATAGAAATGTAGAGTCATGGCAAAAGAGCGCAAAGCAGGAGAATATTTTTCACGAGAAATTGTAATCTTTTTATGATTTTTAGTAAATCTTTTCAAAAACTGACTTATATCTTCATTAGGAAGAGAATTCAAACAAAAAATTCCACTCTCAGAGACATTCTTATTTCTACGTAATATGCTTCCCCTACAGCATGAAATATTGCTGCAACGTTGCAGAAATATTATTTTGCAAGATTGGAATATTGCAGAAAATATTGCTGCAATATTGCAGCAATATTCCTATGTCCGCTCCAAAACAATATTGTGCAATATGTCTGCAATATTTCTGCAATATTCCCCGTAAGATTTCTGTAATATTTCAGCAATATTGCTGCAATATTTCTTGTAAGATTGCTGTAATATTTCTGAAACGTTAATGCGCAATATGAAGGAAATGTTGCAGGTGGTTAAATTAATCAAATAATATGTAAGATGTGTATTATACGAAAAACGGAAAATGAATTTATTGTCATACCGTTACGGCACAATAATTTAAAAAATTATTAATTAAAAAAGTAATTAATTAAATTAACATACACCAACGGATATCGAATATCGTTCCATTCTAGATTTAAGTAAGCATTAAAATGAAGCAAGTCCAGAAAATGCCCATTCTGATCAATTTATACGCTAGAATTACACATGCATGTATGGTTCACACATGTTTAATTAATGTATTATATATATAAGTCAGAGTGAACATCTTCTGGACTTGCTTCACTCAATCTAGTATGGGACGCAACGCTGTCGTGATTACAGAATTTGTTGCACATCTATGTATCTTTTAGCTCTAATCTTACATAAAAATTTAAAATAAAAATATCCTGCTCTATTTTTTTTATTTGTCCCTTAAAACTATGTAAAATATTACTTATTGTTAGTTCTAGATTAAGAAATACGGATTATACGGAAATAAATTTTGCACGGTTGCAATATAATATTGCCACAATATTGTGCAATATCTGTTAGGAAATATTACATTTGTAATATTGCTACAATATTGCACAACATCTGCTAAGAAATATTACATTTGTAATATTGCTGCAATATTGTGCAACATTTGCTAGGGAATATTATATTTGTAATATTGCTACAATATTTCTGCAATATTGGTTATATTATACACTATTGCAATATTTCTGCAACGTTGCAGCAATATTTCATGCTGTAGGGGTTACTATATCCTTCAAAGAGGCAACTTTTTTCTTCAATCTGGATATGCGTTGATTCCTAATTTTCAATGCCTTAGACTTCAACATATAACAATGCTTCAATGTAAGATATTTTTCACGAAGCTTTTTTGGTGAACTGCAATAGTTATGATCCGATTGAATTAAATTTAATTGTTGTACTTCTGCTACTGTACTTTTCTGGCTTAATGTAACAAATGTTGAATTATTGTCTTTGTTTGTATTCTCACTAAAATCTGATGTTATAGAGTCAATAATATCATAATCTGAAACAATGATATATTTATTAACATCTTTTATAAGCTACAAATATTTTTTTCAAAATAGTATAATGCAATTTATTAATATTTACACATTTATAAGATTCTACATATTTTATTATTTACAATGTTTGTATAAAATAATTTGGATATTATAAATTAGATAAGTTATAATAAATAAAAAATAAAACAAAAAACTAATTTGTGAAAATTCAATCAAAGCTTTTATACGTACTGTTATTATCAATTGCATTGTTTTCTAAATGATGCAATGTATTAACTTCCATATTTAATATTGTTATTTTCTCATTTTGTGATAAACTATTGAAACTCTTGTAGGATTCTATCAACATTAAAAAATAAGTTTAAAAAAATGGATAACAAATAAAATATATTAGAATATAAAAATTAAGAAGTATAAAAAATGAAATTTTTACCTGTAGAATGATTATTATTGTTTATCGTATTTTCATTCAAACTGTGCAATGTATAATTTCCAATATTTGAAATCAAGTTTGGATCGGTATATACAACATCTTCTTATATATTTTTGCATATATTTGTACATTTCGCAAAAAATATGTAACAAAAAGAAGCAAATTTATTACTACAAAAACTGTAAAGTAATGGTTAATGAAATGTAAAATCTAAAATTTAAATCTAAACAAAAAAAATGTATAAATATATAAATATAATAATATATAAATATATGAATGTATATATTAATATATAAAATATATATAAATAAAAAAGTTATTATGTAATTTATGTAAAAAAAAGGTTACAACTATTATTGCATTTGCGTATTAAATTTTGATTTTTAAACATTACATTTTACATATAGTGTAATATTTTTAAAAAATGTTTAAAAATATATTACATAATTTGAATAATTTATGTACATTAAAAATAAAAATAACATTTTATACAATTTTCAGAATTTAGAATAGTATTATTTTATAACATATACTTTAAAGTACAATTATTAATAGAAATAAAATTGTAATAATCATAAATATATATTTATTTTCTAAAAATAATTAAAAAATTAATTGTAAAAAGTTTTTCAAAAAATACCTCTAAATATTGTTGGTATTGCGTTCTTTTTCAATCGTAAAGTTTTTTTTTGTCCGTGACGTAAAAAACAATTTTCTTCAAAATGAATTGAACATATTAAATCTTGTATAGTAGGATAAAAATTTTCCATTTTTATGTAAGATAACCACTTATTTAAAAGTTGTGAGTTGTTTACAGGAAATCTAGAAAAATTGTTATTAATTATATGAAATTTAATTATTATATAAAATAATTGATTATATAAAATAAAATTTAACAACTACTACATATAACACTCTTGCACTTTTAACATTTTTAATATATGTAACTCGAATAAACAATGATGACCTTCTTTTCATATTTTATTACAAACAAAATTTTATTTTATTAAAATATAAAACTACTTAAAAGTAATTTAAAAATTATATGAATCATATAACTGCAATTACATATTTAAATTTTATTTTTACAATTAAATGTCTTATAAATTATATAAACTTTTTAAATTATAAAGAAAAAGTTATACAGCTTACTTGTGAAAAGATCGAAGATCTGTCCCTTTCTTTACCTTACATATTGCACATTCCGATTTGTATTTGTTGAATATTGTCGGAACACTTCCTGATTTTAAATATGTATTTTTATTTTCTACATAAAAGTGTTTTTTCTCAAAATGATCTGAACATAGCCTTGAATCTTTTGATATTCTTATATTTAAATCCAGGTTCATATTTTTAATCCATTTTTCAAATAATTGTGAATATTTTTCCTTGTTTGGGAATCTGTAAAAAACATTTTATTAATACATTATATATTAAACATATTATTATTAAACTTTTCAGACTTCACCTTACTCACCTATGAAACGTTCGTTGTTTATTTTCACTTCCTTTTCCACAATAAACACATTTTTTCATTTTGAAATCTCACTATTTTTACTATTTCTATTATAAAAAAAGTAATATTTTAGATAAAACTGCTATAGACACACCTGCGTCTATAGATAATTAATTTATACACGTGGAATTTCGTATCATCGTCACAGTATACTGTGTTCGTATTCGTATACACCGCCATATTGTGTACAGAGCCTACAACCTTCAATTGGTCACACTTATTTTATCCTATGCCATATCCACTTTAATGAGATCAGTGGTTATGGGTGTTTACGATAATGGCCTAGTTTACATCGTGCATTTGATACGCGTATCAAATAGTAAATAACTAGTGAATGTGTTTAATCATTGGCTGATCAGCTTAAATTCACTACTTGATACGCGTATCAAATGCACGATGTAAACTAGGCCAATGGCTATCCGAGTAATTTTCTCTAGGACCGAAATATATGATAAGCACAACCATCTACTATCATCATGATTCGTGACAACTCAATGCTGTCCGGTATAGCCAAATCATCACGAGCAAGTTGCGAGTTGCGAGTTTCGTGAGTTTGTAGCAGGTAACCTAAAAAGTACGACATAAATAATTTGATTATTACAATTAAAAATAATCTGTTTTTAATGTATGGTAAGATTATTAACTTCATTAAAATAGTAATTATATAACACAATCATGTATTTTTAAAGTATTGTCTAAAGTAATATTAAAGAGATTATTTTATTTACAAATATTTATTTTGTCTATCAAGTTTCTATCATAACGGTATTATTTCAAAACCTAATCTCAAAATCAAATCCTACTGCGGTGGCTCTTATACGTAATGGCTTAGTTTACATCGTGCATTTAATACGCGTATCAGGTACCATATTCGTATCAAATTCGGGTTACACGACATTTTCCCGAAAACTAGATGAAAAAATGTTGGTACTAACCAAATTCTCTAGGCAATACACCGTTTCAATTTCTGCAGGTTAGTAACACTGTTAAAGTAGTAAATCCAAGGTTTGCAGAGTCGGTTTTGACGTATGCGCGCGTATATGTCAAACAATAAATATTATATAAATGATTTATGACATTTGATTTAATAAATGAATAAAAATTACACAAATAACTAAAAATATAGTGCATAGAGATGAACAAGGTGAACAAATGTTTTATATATTTATATGCAAGAGAAGAAATTTTAATATAATATATTAATATATTAATAAACTATACTAAATTATATTTTTATTATATTAAATTAATTAGTAATATAATAATTTTCAGTTTCTTTGATGTGCCTTGACAGACAAGATTTATGATTGAAATCTGGTTTTCCATATTAAAATCATTGTCAGCCGAGAAACAAAATCTGTGCAAAATAAAATAGAAACATAAAGAAGGAAGAGGGAAAAAAATAAATGGAGAATAAACAAATATATATCAGATAAGTAGCTAATATCTTTATAAAAAATTATGTATTCTATATGTGCTTTTTGTAGATGAACCGATTCTTTTCTTGAATTAATTTTTTGTTTCAGCTTCTTAGCCAATTGTAGAATGTTGACAGCTGGACCACCAGAGAACAATTTCTTGCCGAATAAAGCTGTCAAATTCTAAGCCTGCTACTTCTTCGAGTATGTCAAAATTGTGAGCAAAAAAGTTGAAATTATATTGTAACATCAATTAGATTTATCAATGGTGGAGTAACAGATTGATACAACAAACTGAGAGCAGGTTTGTCGAAATTGTTTGTTCTACAAAGCATATGTGCTGTTTGTCTCAGCAATGTACCGACATTATTTAAACTAAAAGAGATCCCAGATAGCACGGAGAGTTTAAAAAGAACTCAATTGTACGTCACCAATTATGTTACCAATTATGAATTCTTTTTGAATCTCTGTGCTATCTGGGATACTATTGTGTTTATCGTCAACCTGTCATGAACGCTTTCGATAGACCTGCTCATTGTTTACTGTTATTTTGTTATATAGTCTGCTGATCGGTATACACCTTTTATCTTTCAGCAAACAGAAAATGTGCTACCTACATTGGCTTTTACAAGAATGGGTTTAGAAGTAGCGACGGATGCTTGTCCAACAATCGAAGATCATTTCATAAGTGAATACACTATTTGATGTAAAATAAACCAAAATTATCTTTTTAAAAACGATAAAAAAGACGCCAAGTGTATGCTGTAGAAAACACCTCTTAAATCTAAGATAGTCTTCATCTAATTCAACCCAAGTAATATCACGAGCCTTCTTATACTATAACTAAAATGTAACTTTAATTATTAAACTAATAATTATTTTAAATGAATTATACTCACAAACACACACACACACACATTAACTACAAAAATAATGATATCAAAATATTTCTTTAACGATAATTTGTTTTACTCCAAATAGTATATGTTTACTTACGAAATGATACTCGATGTTACAATGTGATATCAACTTTTTTGCTTACAATTTTGGCATACTCGAGGAAGTAGCAGGCTTAGAATTTGACAGCATACTCGGCAAGGAATTGTTCTCTGATGGTTCAGCTGTCAACATTCTACAATTAGCAAAGAAGCTGAAACAAAAAATTAATTCAAGAAAAGAATCGGTTCATCTACAAAAAGCACATATAGAATACATAATTTTTTATAAAGATATTAGCTACTTATCTGATATATATTTGTTTATTCTCCATTTATTTCTTTCCCTCTTCCTTCTTTATGTTTCTATTTTATCTTGCACAGATTTTGTTTCTCGGCTGACAATATGGAAAACCAGATTTCAATCATAAATCTTGTCTGTCAAGGCATATCAAAGAAATTAAAAATTATTATATTACTAATTAATTTAATATAATAAAAATATAATTTAGTATAGTTTAATATATTAATATATTATATTAAAATTTCTTCTCTTACATATAAATATATAAAACATTTGTTCACCTTGTTCATCTCTATGCACTATATTTTTAGTTATTTGTGTAATTTTTATTCATTTATTAAATCAAATGTCATAAATCATTTATATAATATTTATTGTTTGACATATACGCGCGCATACGTCAAAACCGACTCTGCAAACCTTGGATTTACTACTTTAACAGTGTTACTAACCTGCAGAAATTGAAACGGTATTGCCTAGAGAATTTGGTTAGTACCAACATTTTCTCATCTAGTTTTCGGGAAAATGTCGTGTAACCCAAATTCGTACTAAATATTTAGTACGCACGATGTAAACGCTGCCGGATCAATTTGGTACGAGCGTATCAAGTAGGAGTATCGTACTAAACTGATACGCGTACCAAGTGACACAAATGTCGATGTAAACGCATAAAACGCATTTTAGAGAGAATTTAGTAATTGAGCATAACCTCAGTGCTAAAATCTAAAAACCGGTGTGAAAATGTCTTAGTAGGAGACATCAACATGAATTAAATTTGTATTATATTTTTCACAGTACATGCTTAATACATTCGATGTAAACGCGCCCGTACTAAGGCTTTGGTGCGCACCAAACTTAATACGCGTACTAAGGTTTTGACGATGTAAACTAAGCCAATGACGTTTTTATGTCCCGATTTTGGATGTGTGCTGTCTGGGAAAATAATCGTCAGATCATGACTAAAATATGACTTCGAAATGACGTCATCATGATGTCAATTTTAGGTCATGTAAAAAAATGGTCATTTTGACGACATATGACCAGGGGCTCTATTCTTGAATTTATTCGCAAGAGAAACGTATTCGCAAATTCTGTTCTTACAGAAAAGTTAGAAATTTATTGGCTATCGTATGGCTATTAACCAATAAACTTACAACTTTCTGTTAGAGCGAGTATTTGCGTATACGTTTCTCTTGCGAATGACTTCAAGAATCGGGCCCCAGATATGACCATTTTGGGACGTCAAAATGACGTGGGCTTGCTACCTGGGATATAACAGATGCAAATTTAATTTTTCTTGTTCTTCCTGAGTGTACCGTCAAAATATAGTGAACCTCGAGAGTGCAGAGATTGAATTACCTTATAATTTCTGACACCTATTCCTTTAACCTATACTGCTCAACACAGAGCACTCTCCTCTCTTCCTCGCCCAGCGTGGGTACGCAATGGCGGATAAATCATGTGATTCAAGTGACCAATCAAAATTGTGTTCGCCATTGGCAAATCTTTGATTATAGGTCTTTAGTGTAAACTAGAGCTATATTGGATGTTTACGATAATGGCTATCCGAATAATTTTCTCTAGGACCGAAATATATGATAAGCACAGCCATCTACTACCATCATGATTCGTGACAACTCAATGCTGTCTGGTATAGGGTGTTTACGATAATGGCTATCCGAGTAATTTTCTCTAGGACCGAAATATATGATAAGCACAACCATCTACTATCATCATGATTCGTGACAACTCAATGCTGTCCGGTATAGCCAAATCATCACGAGCAAGTTGCAAGTTGCGAGTTCCGTGAATTTGTAGCAGGTAACCTAAAAAGTACGACATAAATAATTTGATTATTACAATTACAAATAATCTGTTTTTAATGTATGATAAGATTATTAACTTTAAAATAGTAATTATATGTAATACAATCATGTATTTTTAAAGTATTGTCTAAAGTAATATCAGAGATTATTTTATTTACAAATATTTATTTTGTCTATCAAGTTTCTATCATAACGGTATTATTTCAAAACCTAATATAATATTTTAATTAAACATTGATTCTCAATAAATGTTATTATTTATTATTAACTAACATATATATTAGAAAAGTCATCTTTTATTAAACGGATGGTGTTAACACTTTGAAACAAATGAGATAAATTATGTAAAATTACTAAATAAATCATTATTAATAATATTTTTTAGATTACAAGTAAAATAAAAATTTAAGTATAAATATTTTTCTTTCTTGTAACAACTGTTAATGATAAGTTGCATGGTGTTATCATTATTTTAAAAAATCATATATCTTTATGTATAAATATTATGCATAAATATTTCACTAATGTGAAACTAATAATAATGTTTACAATAAATTTTTTTAATTTGTAATACAAGTGCATAGTAAATTAAGATATACTGTAAACAGATATACGTTAGATATGCGTTAGATATACGTTATAATAGAAACTTGATGGACAAATTAATAAATAAAATATTTGTAAATAAAATAATCTCTTTAATATTACTTTAGACAATACTTTAAAAATACATGATTGTATTATATAATTACTATTTTAATAAAGTTAATAATCTTACCATACATTAAAAACAGATTATTTTTAATTGTAATAATCAAATTATTTATGTCGTACTTTTTAGGTTACCTGCTACAAACTCACGGAACTCGCAACTCGCAACTTGCTCGTGATGATTTGGCTATACCGGACAGCATTGAGTTGTCACGAATCATGATGATAGTAGATGGTTGTGCTTATCATATATTTCGGTCCTAGAGAAAATTACTCGGATAGCCATTATCGTAAACACCCACTGTGAAAATGTGAAAAGTGAGCTACAGTGATTGGTGTATATTGTTAGTTCTAAAAGTATACACCAATCAGTGGAGAGAGTGCTGGAAATGTGAAAAGTGAGTGAACTCACCTAAGAACCGTAATAGACCCCCTGGACATCGATCATGTAATTTTTCCTCTAGGCCGGAAACGTGAAAAGTGACAAATTTCAAGTTACTATATTTTTCTATTCAACACAATAGAAAGAGATAGTTACATGAAACTTTTCACTTTTCACGTTTCCGCCTTAAGGAAAAAGTTACATGATTGCTACCCTGTGCGAGAGAGAAAGGTATATCATGATACTTGCTCTCTCTGCGCATGCGTCAAACGCTATATGTACAATAGCTGGCATTGTATGTTTCACACACACATACAATTCGTAATTAAGTACAAAAGTGCACAAGAAGTGTTGAAATTGCGGTGCAAATAATGATATTAACGCATGCGCAGAGAAAGCAAGTATCATGATATACCTTTCTCTCTCGCACAGATCTTGGACACACTTTCGGTCTACATGAAACCATAGCAATTTCTTCTCCATGTATATATACTCAAAGGAAGACCTTTCTTCCCCTCCCGTCATTAATCTATAGATCTTGGTCGGACTTATGCTAAGATTCCATGTATGCGGTGAGCTCCGGCAAACGCATGCGGTGACCAATCAGAATTCAAGCGCTTGCTGTGACTTGCCGAAACCCAACCTGCGCCTAGTTGCTGATTGGTCACCGCACGCGTTCGCCGGAGCTCACTGCAGATATGGAGTTTTAGCATTATCCCATAGATAGGAGGAGTAGGTGAAATCAAGATCTGTTGAACGACGGGAGAGGAAGGAAGGTCTTCCCACTTATATGGTTTGTTCGCGTCGCCATGCCCCGACATGATCCTACTCACTCCAACGCATTCTAATAGGTTGGCGCCATCGGAATCAAGATATTGGAGTGCGTTGGGGTGAATAGGAGCATGTCGGAGCATGTGACGCGAACAGACCCAAATTTAGTCTTTTGGCCCCAAAATGGCCGGGGCCAATACGATGTATCATTTCCACCTTTCCCTTACTACTACTCACTTACTCTTCTCGTACAACAAACACTACACATACACTTTATGACTCCAAAATGGTGATAACCATAGAGCTTGTATTAATGGAGGAGCCATTGCTATATGCCGGAGTCCGCGCGGGGAGAATCGACAAAGACATGAATATATTCTCATATATTCTGTCTCTTTTCGTGTTGGACATCCCCACCACTCTGTTTTCTAGAAGGAAAGAAGCGCACATACGAGCGGTACGACAGGTACGAGCTTACCTACTTGGTGCCTACTTGGGCCTTGGGCTGTTACAATTAGTACAAAAAATTTTTACATACGAAAGTAATACTGTTCATTTATTGATTGGCATGCATCTTTTAGGGTCTGTTCGCGTCACATGCCCCAACATGCTCCTATTCACCCCATAGCACTCCAATACGTTGATTCCGATGATGCCAACCTATTAGAATGCGTTGGAGTGAGTAGGAGCATATCGGAGCATGGCGACGCGAACAAACCATTAGATTCTAAATAATGTACCATTTAATGAATGCACAGTGTTATCTTTGTAAGCAATTTTTTTTCGTACGCGTATCAAATAGTAAATAACTAGTGAATGTGTTTAATCATTGGCTGATCAGTTTAAATTCACTACTTGATACGCGTACCAAGTGCTCGGTGTAAACTAGAGCATAGATATGGACTGGCAATACCAAGCGAAACCGTATCCATACTTCTCTCTTCTGGCTGCATCCGTTGCAAATTTAAGAACGCACCCTTGCACTAGTGCGCACTGAGTGTATATTAAGGCTTGTTTATAGTCAATTTTTATATTTAAGAATCATCTTAAATTCTTCTTAAAATACTTCTTAACCAGTAAAATGATCTGTGCAACATCCATAAAATTATTTTTTTGTTTAAATAGTTTTTGAACATGTATTCTTAAATATAAGAATATTTAAATATAAGAATACTGATGTAAAGTATATGTAAACAAGCCTTAGTGCGCATTTAGTGCGCACTAGTGTAAGTAACCGAATTCGCTATTATAGACGATTTTTGGCGACTCGTTTGGTATATGTACCAAAGCGTACCAAACTATACCAGAACTAATGAGATGTAAGTAAACTTTTATTTTATTGGTTTTGGTACAGTTTGGTACATGTACCAAACGATCGCCAAAAATCGCCTTATATATTTAGATCCGACAGGAACTAAGTGCAAGAACCAATTGTGTTAAAGAATTTTACAACAATTGCAAAGCTGTTTTTTGTGTTGAACGCAGTCAAGAGATGTTTTTTTTAACTGCACTACTGTTGACAAATATATTTTTTCTCATTCTAATTTACTGCACCAGTGCAGTAGTGCAGCGAAAAAGGACAGACCAAATGCCTCATGCGTGTGCACTGGGAGCTGAGATGTAGTGACGTCAACCACTTATCGAACCGCGAGCGTTCCTAACGGCGATTCTCGGAAACACGTTCATTCGATAGCCTCGATAGCCTGGACTACTGTCGTTGTCCAGCTCTGATGACGGGCTCGAGCAATATGGCGAAGTGTGTCACGGGAGGCTCGGTGTAGACGCAGTATCGTTCGAAAAATGACAGGTTCGCGGTATGGGTTGAGAATAACGTAGCGTAGAATAATGTGCGAATTGTGCGAGAGTAGACGTAATCACATACAGGTGTAATCGCACCAAACACCGTTTTTCGCGATCGATGTGACAGCGAGTGCGCGCGTTACCGGTGTGCAAAAGTCATGGCTACGGATAAAATAAAGGTTGCCGTACGGGTCCGGCCATTTAATCGCAGAGGTACGTATCTCTCGCATCTCTCTTTGCTCTTGCGCTTTGTTTCGTCTCGAAAACGGAGTTGTTGGAGCTAAGCTCTGCTTCGTTTTGTCTCGTCCCGCCTCACTTCGTCTCGCCTCGCCTTGCCTCACCTCACCTCACCTCACCTCACCTCACCTCACCTCACCTCACCTCACCTCACCTCACCTCACCTCATCTCACCTCCACCTCCACCTCACCTCCGCCTCACCTCCGCCTCACCTCCGCCTCACCTCCGCCTCACCTCCGCCTCACCTCCGCCTCACCTCCGCCTCACCTCCGCCTCGCCTCCGCCTCGCCTCCACCTCGCCTCCACCTCACCTCATCTCACCTCACCTCGCCTAGTCGCCTCGCCTCACTTCGCCTCTCGTTTCACCTCGTCTCGTCATATCTTGCCTGCCTGTCTGAATTGCTCATTTCATCTCGCCTCACTTCATCTTGTCTTGCGCCACACGTGTGGCATCTCGGAGAAGAGGTCCAGACCCTGGACTCCAGAGTCTAGAGAACTCTCGGTTTTATATCGCGGGATCCGATAGCTCAATGTAGCTCGACGGAGCCTCGTGACAAGCGCACAGGGTTTCACTCGACCCGCTCGATCCGCACTTGTCATTCTCTCTCTTTTTCCCTCTCTTTCTCTCTCTTTCCCCTCCCCCTCTCTCGTTATCGTTTTATCGAGTTTCGGGTAGACAGTCGCGATAACATGTACGCGCGTTTTAGCGGAGTCAAAATCGGAAACTATCAAAACGATATTTGATATTTACTAGATTTCTAGGCAAGTATCCACAGATACAGATTCATGCATCAGCTATTATTTATTACTTACATAATATTTGCAGACAGTAAAAATATGTAGGTCTTTTATTCCAACTTCCTTCCATGTGGCTTACGTCACTAAGAACTTGGAATAATTGATGATGAAAATTAGTTCGCGCCATTGTTTAGGGAAAAAACGACGCTTAAAAAAAAAAGTGAGTTTTATTTTTGCATTTTTTACCGAGTGTCAAGCACGGCGCTTCACGTAAACATTAAATGATATCGAACGAAATTGAAAGACTGATTTATAAAATTCATGCGAGAGAGAAGGGAGAGGGGAGGGAAATTTAGTGATAACTAATGAAATAAGTGGAATTAGTCAAATTGAAAGATTGAATGTTTTGAATTTCTGCAGATGCCAATTGTCAACAAATTATACGAAAAATGAGTTTCGCCGTTTTTTGGGATTGGATTAATAATTTAAGAATAAGTAAGAATAAAGGCAAAAGACAATACGAGCAGCGGGCGGCGTGCGAGACAGAGGACAGAGCACAATCGAGTAAAACGCCACGCTTCTGTGACATTAGTCCGATGACCTTGGAATATCGATCCAATCGGGGAAATGTGTTTTCCGAACCCGCGAATCACCGCGATATCTTTGATCGAGGATTCATTTTTTTCCTCGATCGTGCAAGGTCGAATCACGAGATGTATCGTTGCTTGCATCGATGTAATCGGGAAAAAGCGTGTGAAGTTAATTGATGATTTTAATTGTCATTAACTTATCTATCACTCGCGCCCAACCGTCAGTTGCAAGTCTTTGATTGTCAAACTCGTTCTCTAATTTACACGTGCGCACATTCATCTTCTGTCACGTGATACATATTGCATTATATTACTATAAGAAATAATAACAAGTCGCATTTTGCAATTGAGACGGATCTTGCTTAGTAATATTTTCTATCAATTATTAAATTTTTTTTCACTTCTATAAACTGCACACAATATGTTTGTTGAACTTGAAATAATGAACTGAAGTTAAAAAAATATCTGTTATTATTATAATAATTTGATTGAATCACATTTAAGATCACCTTTGACTGAAAAATTACACTTTAAAAAGAAACAAATTTCTTGTATAACTAACATACTTAGCGCAAGGCACTACCGTGCCTCTTGATATTGATCTAGTATCCAATTTATTATTTATTATTATTATTATTATTATTATTATTATTATTATTATTATTATTATTATTATTATTATTATTATTATTATTATTATTATTATTATTATTATTATTATTATTCCCCGGAATAATTTGTATGCTGGCATCATATCAGCTCCGTAACACTTGTATGCACGTGTCAAGTTTTTTAGCGCTGACTTTAACGAGTAGCGAATGCAAGAGCGAAAACAGCATTAACGCAGTTCTATATGTAAAATATTGCGTCATTTTCCCTCTCTTTCCTGCATGTTAATTGTCAAACTTTCGCGCTTGTAAGATTTAATTTACACGATGCAACGTAGCTAAACATGGTTTTTATTATTTAACAACTTATCGTTGCCCGATACTGTTCTAAATCACGAATCAAATTTTCAATTTTCAATTCAAAATCTCATCTCTTTTTCACATACCTATACGACATTCTTTTTTGTAATTCCTACGATCTGTTTGTAAATTATAGTTAGATAAATGACTCATTACGCACAACACTGTAACTATCCGAGACAATAAATGAATATTATTATGATCAGATGTAGAAATATATAATTTGATACGAAAAGATTTAATAATATATGATCATATATAATCTAATCCGAAATTTGGCGCGATATGATCATATATAATCATAAAAATATATAATTAGATATGAAAAGATCTAATAATATATGTTTTTTATATTATTAGATCTATATTATTATTTTATATTATTAGATTCATATTATTAGATATGTTTTATATAATTATATAATAGGTATTATATATGATCATATCGTGCCAATTTTCGGATTTGATTATATACGATCATATATTATTAGATCTTTTTGTGTCTAATTGTGTATATTTACATCTGATCATATTAATGTCCATTTTTTCTCGGGTACTTTTACGTTGAAAATAATAGTGACATTGAAAATTGTTAGCATCTAGATAAAAAAATATAGTAATTGATATTTCTAGAAAGTCGGACATGCGTTGTACTTTTGACTCATCTTGACAATACAAGGTGCGAAATACCGATAATAATTTACTGCAATAGTTTAATTTATTATAGATTTTACGTACATGTACGATATATTTATATCGATAAGGATAGATTTGTGTGAGGAACAGTATTAATTAATTAAAATGATACTTAAGTATTCAATAAAACAATATATAGTATGTTATATACTGATATCCAAAACCAACTTGCACACTTTATCTTGAATGGTATCGCATTCTCTATTATCGCATACTATATATGTGTCTGTCTGTCTGTCTGTGTGTGTGTGTGTGTGTGTGTGTGTGTGTGTGTGTGTGTGTGTGTGTGTGTGTCTGTCTAAACTTTCTTGAAATATATACATGTTCAATATACTTGTTACAGCATAGTGTAACGCACTGTAACATGACGACGCACTTGTAAAGCAGCGTACAAAGTAGTCCGTGCTATGTACTTTCTATTTACAATTAGTTTTATGAGTCATCATTCCCTTTTTAACCGATTGTAGAATTATCGTCGTGGTTGTTTTCTTTGCCTTTAACTAGATTTAACGATTTCATATTATTAAGGTAGCATGAAGATATTGTTATAAAGTATTAAAGTAAACAAATGTTATAATAAAGTAAATTAATCTGAATAATATCATTCTAATCCTTATTAATCCTTCGATTAGTCGTTCTATATCGTCAAAATAATTCACTTTGCGAAAGAATAAAAATGATGCGACAACATGAAATGGCGAGCATAAGAAATTTATTGGAGAAAGTGGATAGAGAGAAACGGTCTCTAGAGTAAACTAACCCGATTACTACTATTTTGACGAAAAATAAGAGAGCATTGCGCTTTCATCTTTATATTATAGTCCTAACTTTCTTTTTATAAATATCGTAAATGCAGATAAATACGCGCAGAATACTGCATAGAATTGAAAATTTATGGTATTATCTCATTGAGAATCTCTCTCAATCGAACGGGAAAGGAAAATATGTAAATATCGTAATTCATTAGATGATGTAATTTATCAGATAGATGGCACATATAGAGTAGTTTATAGTTGAAATAAATGAGAAAGTTCTTAATAACTGCTTTTATGTCTGCGCACACGAAAGTGAAAGGTCTAGTTATTGAAATAAGAAAGACTTTCTTGTTTTTTTCTCATTATTTGATTTTTCAGCTTCTGTGCTAGATTTTGCCGCTATTCGTATTCTGATCATATCGATTTCGTGTCTTTACTCTCTTAGCTGCAAATTCAGCGTCTGTCGACTTGAATCTCACAAATTCTCAGACTGGTGCGCAGTGTTTATTTTATATTATCATTAGTTATATTATCATCGAAGAAAAATTATGAGAGAAAAAAAAGATCTGCTTTTAGAATTTCTTAGAGAACTCTTTACCGAAACTGCATTGCACAGATATATGTTTTTAATAATTTCTTTTTGAAAGAATGAGGGTAATACTTTTAACAAAAGAAATAAACTTTTCGTGACTGCACTAACAATTAAGTCGTGCAGCTTAATCAACTTATTAGTTTTATTTATCTCTTTATAACATGGAAAAAAGCAATCAAATTTGCATGACCGTAGATGGAAAGTTAGTAGTAAGAAACAAAGTTCTGACTAAAGTAGCAAGCTCGTAATCACTTTTCAATTAAGTTAGTATAATATTCAAAATTTAACATTCACAATTTTTTTCACATTTCCACTTTTTTCCATTTTCCTTTGATCATCACGGTATCGGGATAGTAATTATTGTTGTATTAATTTTTTCTTATTTATATACCTCTTTAATCCAGCCTTTTCCTGAGTACATATTTTTTGTCTTTCACATCGAATTAATCAAGTGGCACGTCAACAGTACAGCCTTATCTTATTACCAAAACTTGATAACTGTTGAATGATCATTTTATTGCCTTAAGTATTGTTATGCGTACCACGATACGTCTTTTACAGGTTAAAGATTAAAAGTTGCATAAGTTTTTGCTGTTGTTGCATTTAATAGAAAAAAACCTTGATTGATTTGATCAAAATTTTTTGACAATAAGAAAAACATGTACAAGACAATCCTGGTTCAATACAGTAAATGAGATGAACTTCGGTTAATGTTTATACAATTATCAGTTAGTAATATGATAACTTATTTTGACTACTGTATTTATTGTGTTGTCAGTAATATCATAAAAGAAAGATTAAATATGAACTGTATAGATTTGATACAATTTGGATGTAAAGATGACGCAAGAAGGAAATTATTTTTGCATTAATGGTAATTTGAATCATTTATCTTGAATATTTTTTTTCTCATTACAGAGTTGGAACTTTGTACGCAATGCGTCGTCGAGATGACAGAGCAACAAACTATTTTGCAACATCCCACTACAATGGACAAGATCGATCGGTAAGCAATTTTCGATCTTTTCGCTTCCTCGCTCTGTTCAGAGGTTTTTTAGGGCACATTTATAATTACAGAATACACGACGCAAATTTATCTACAGACTTCGATCTCTCTAATAGACAGTGGATGCGTCGCGTAGAGTCGGAAATGTATTCGATTCAACGCGAGTCGTAGAATGAACGATATATTTCATAGAAAAAATTTGATGGCAAAAAATCTTTTATGTTGCTGTTTAAAAACGCTAACGCCGCACACCTACTGATAATGTCGAAATCATGTGTTCACACCAGATAATTAAAGCATATATTCTTATCGCATTTCAGATAACATGGTCGTCCCTACGATGTTTCGATACGATTTGAATGGCATGGTGTAAAATAAATCCGAATTGTACTGCGGCAATTCTTTCATTTGTTTACCAGACATTTTTATTTCACGTATTTTATATTTGTATGACATGTAAACTAAGATTAATGCACTTCTTAATCAATTGAGATTAAAAAGTGTGTACAATATATGTAACAAAAATTGCGTCTTGCATATTTGACATGAGGATTAATCTGTGGGTCGCCTTGGTCTCTGTTTGGTACGTTAGCTTTGGATAAAAGTGTACTGAACCTCGCGTAGGGTGGACGAACGAAGAATCGAAATTTAAATCAAATTTCGCGAATCTATTTTCGCGCTATTTTGTGTTTGGCACAATCGCGACGTTTTTACGAGTATGTTACACGATCGATGAAATGTCACGCTATTTTTACAACACGATGACTCGCGATGGCGATAGTGATATCGTCTTATGTAGAGAAAACTCGCGGCTTTTATTCTCTATATGCGGATTTTTATTCTTTCTCTACAGGTGATGTAACGGTGTTATATACGCGAATTACGCACGTGTCGCTGAATCAATGAAAGGTCGCGGTACGTATCTATGATATGCGCAGGCACTCCTAATCACGCGCGCAAGTATCGATAAAATTCTAGTTGGCTCATATAGGTATCAATCGTATCAATTTTGCTGATTAAAACATGAAAGCAAAATGCTTTAGTGTGAGTTACGTTCATTATGAAAAATAATCACTATGATTATATGCCAAGTTATTTTTTACATAGAACGAAATTAAAGTATCACTATTATAAAGTGTCACCAGTTTGCTAATATTAATATACGTGAAGATATACATGTGCAATTTTAATATTATAACAAGGCATGTGTTTACGCGAATATGTTTACTTTTGAAAAATGGGGTAATTAGAGAAAATATTTTCAGTTTTCACAGTGTTCTATATCTTTTAACATGCAGCTTATTAATCGTGTCGTGTATAATTATGTTACAATATTGCTATTTTTGATATAAAGTCTTTTACAATAAGATATATATTCTTTGTGTTAAATATTTTTAGTACGGAAATGATGTAAAATCTCACGAATAAACTTGCACGCGTATAATTTCTTTGCGAGTTATTACTCGTTTTTACGTGAGATTATCGTCTCTCTCGTTTCTCTCAATGTATGAATATATGATTCTTGTGGAATCAGACACGCTCCGTTTTCTCTCTCCCCTCCCTCTCTTTCCCTCTTTTTCTCTCTACATAATGAAGGGGGGATATTATCGGATTGTTGAATCATCGATGGCAGATATTTAATTTGACTCTCTTAAATAAATCAATCCTATTTTCAATCTTAATTTTTTATCTACTCTATTAGTCTTAGACTGTCCTCGCATTTATTATATTTACACAAAACGCAGAAGCAATCGTTAAAATTGTTTCAGATTTTTTATTTTTTGTTATTTGTTTATTTTTTAATTGTTTTGTGTTACAATTCTATTGTTTTATTTATAAATATATTTTAGTATTTTTTGTGATTAAAACAATTTTTTTGCTCCATGAACGCTCCGAGCTTCGATTACATGTCAAAAGTTACGACTTCGTTAAAAAAAAAAATATTTTTTATATATTTTTAAGTTTTCGTGTTTTTTTCATGTGTATTAGGATATGTGCGATAATGACTGTATTATATGAATAATGTCGCCTTTATTGCTTCGCGCGATAGAAACTCGATCGGGAGCCATAAAGAGCGTAAAGTGTCTTCTAGAATCGCCAATTGTGAAACGCAGTGAAACGATTCGTTTGTCACATAGCTGGAAGTCCTTGTAGCGTAAATCCACGTGTGGATTCGTGTCAACAGTTTTTGATGTTTTTATTCGGTTTCTTTCACGAGTTATCTTAGGCTGCCCTCGCTCATAGTGATTGTTAACCTCAATGACCCATATTCTTAACTCATATTTATCGATAAAAATGCTTTTGGGTACATAGTAAACTATATGATTAAAAGCGCTGTTATCGATAAAAGTGAGAACAACTCAAAATATGACTCATAACTCGTAACACACATAAAATGGGAATAACGATGCAAAATAGCATGGAAAATGATAGAAATTATTGCTGTAGGAATAAATCGATTAATCTATGATCTTTTACGCGCTAATTTAATTATTTATAATTCACAATTCATACATACATACATGCTAACAATGTGCAATGTTAATTTTTCTCGTTATTAATAACCTACTGAAAGAAGTCAACTGAAAGAAATCGACGCGCGACCCGATTGACGCACATCATGCATGTTATGCATGCAGCATCAGCTTGCGTTACGTTAAATACTAAACGCTAAATGTAAACAATAGTCGGTTTGGATGAAACGAGACACGGTAACGATTACTGTTTCATTCCGTTGTCGGATACAGTTGCGTTGCCACAGATATCTACGTATTTACCGTATCCACGTATCCAAACGCATACGGCATATATGCGCCGTATTAGTCATTGCGTTTAGGCAAATAATGGCAAAAATATTCAAATGATACTCTTGATTAAGTCAATTTTTTCCGTTGACTTGTACAGCTTTCGTTACGTACGAGAAATGCATTTATCGCGCACTTAAATATCAACGTAATTTTCTGGAAATTCAAATCTAATGGAAAATCAAGGGTTGATTTGTGGTGGCCGTAAAGACTCGCGACGCTGCGCGATGAAACGCGATGGGAATATAGGTCAAGAAATCTGTATGTTACCTTGATTGTTACGCAACGGGTTACTTATTACATACAAGTGCGTGTTTGTGGATACCTATACTAGTTATTTTGAGCAAAAAATCGGAATCGGCGCTCGAGCTTTTTGGATCTATTGGATCGGTCACGCACGATCTAGTTTCACATTAGTGAATGCGACGAAACAAAAAGAGAATATGTCCTTGCCCAGTTTTACAAGGGTTTGCTAGTTCGATTACGGCTTTTGTACCGTATATTGACGTAATTGAAATCGATTTACTTTGATGTCGTACGGAACAAAACGATTACAAATCGCACGATTGGAAATGTCCGTAGATATGTTAATCAGTTGGATAAAAACCATTGCTTGGTACGAATTGATGTAACATATACAGCTCTAATCGTATCCGACGCGACGCGACACCATGTGCAGTTACAAATGTAGTTTCGAAAATAGCGAGTGTTTAAGCGAATTCTACCGGTTAGGCCAAGTTATTTTCGTTTCTCCGATTCGTGAAGCGAGAAGGTCTTTCAGCTTAAAAAACTTGACACTGAAGGCGTCCCTATTCCCCTCATCCTATCCAGTTGACTGAGGCTGGCCGGTGAATGATCGCGATTAAATTTGCTAACAAAGGACAGTACGAATTTTTTTTATATATCTATTCTTCGTAGCTCCATTTAGATGATTCACATCTCATTATTTTTATTTTCCCTTTTTCCCCCCGCTCGATTTTTAATTCCATCTTTACACCTTTTTAATTTCATCATTCACAAAAAGAGATGTCAATTACGCAGCGAACATTAGAAGCCATTAAAATCGCGCAGTACGGAAGTAAAAGAATAACGAACATTGCTTGAGAGGTTGAAAATTATTTACAAAATTGTTACAATCAATAATCGAGTGATGTTGTGAAGCTTCTTTCTCGAAATTTGTCATAAAAGAGATGACGCGATACCGTGTTCAAAATTTGAGATAAAGCAAATATCTTAATCTTCGTTGACAATTGATTTTTTGTCTACAGTAATTCTTTAATAATATTTGCAAGTATGCGAAAGATTAAACTTAACTTTCAGATTTAATTTCGGTTCGCGAATCGCTTTCATTTTAATGGAGAATAGAAATGGTTGGCCTTACTTATATGTATCTTCGTAAAGAGTAATTCAGGAGAAATTATCGATTTATTTTTACGCGAGTTATTTTCTTGCTTGCATTCGTTTGCACTATAATTCTAGCTTCCCCACTAGTATGCCTTTAATATCTACGCTTATAATACTATGAGATTACTAGATTCTATTTGTAGTATATGTATAGCAGAAGGACATTCGAAATTTACAATCAAGATCCCATTTTGTTGTGATATGTGTATGTGCAATATTTGCGAGATGTTTAAATTTTTTTCTACTCTCATCTATGGATGATTCACGTCGACTGTTTAACAAAAAAGATCTTTGTATTTTAAGAGAGCTAAGGTTAAATTTTTTTAAATTACGAAAATATTTTGGAAATACGAAGAAGAGAAAATTTTCAAGATTTTTACAGCTCGAGCATACACGTAGTTTATAATAAATTTCAAATTATTCTAGAATTCCAAATGTGAATTCGGTGAATGTTTTTGATAATACAGGATGTTTATGTTATTGTTGTTTATGTTATTTTCTAATCTTTATAATAATATAAGTATAAATCAATAACTCAATTAACATAATAATAAATCACGAAAAAACTCGTTAAACGATATAAATATTTTACGTATCTGCACGATAATTATTTCAACTTTGGTATGATTTATCGTTAATCTGTGAATCTTTCACGAATTTTAGTTTGATAAGAACTAAGAGTAATGATCGATCACGCGCAATGCAATCAAATCGTACGGAACCATTATGTCTACATTATCTAACTGACGCGCAGTGACGCGTTTACCTTCGCTTTTATTCAATAACGTGCAATAACCCGAGTATTATGCGGACATACACTCGCCCTACTATACTTTGCCCTTAATACTCGGACACTGCGTAGAGACGGAATATTGTCGTCTATCGATCGTTGTTCAGCGAAAAAAATAGAGCTAAATACGATCGATCAAAGTCAAAGTCTTGAATTGCAGCCTGCGACTTTGTTAGGTTCTGGTTACTGCTTATTTTTTCAAAGCACATAATAATTACGATCTGTAATTTTCCGTATGTTTTTCGTCTTATCGTTAAGATTCGATCGATTCGAAGCGGGAGCTTTAGAGAAAAAGACGTATCGCGTCGCGATATACTAAGAAATTCATTTTCAAATGTTTCCCTTTTACCCTCGGTGACTACGCGGTACTTTAATGTTTTTTAATTATTATAGCATAGTAATTTAAAAATAAATTAAAGATTACTTAAAAAGATTTACTCGTCTATATGATTTTTTGATAATATGATTTCTTGAATAATATGCATCTGTGCTGAATTACTTCAGGCAACTGAGCAACAGAGTTTGTTACGTGCACAAATACGATTATAGCAATCTCAGTTTTATTTGATTTATAAATCAAAATAGTCAACTTAATTCTATCAATTAATTTCAGTTTTTCCTACGATATGAAGGCAGGATTCGCAGAAGGATCGTGATTTATCGTCAGTCGACTAATTCGATTGAAGTGACTGGAAAAAAATTGAAGGTTCAAAGATTGTAATTAATGTACTTGCAGTTTAAATGTAGAGTACTACTTAAGTCGAAACTTAACGGGTCAAGCTGCAGAACCCACTGCCCATGTCGCGTGTTGAAGGCCACCTGAAAACGCGGAACGCTTGTGTAGACGTAAACCGTGGATGTAATCTCGATGGAGCAATTTTGTTGTCACGCAATATAGGTCGGCCGGTTTCTTCTTCTTCTTCCTTGGATTGAGCAGTCGTCCATTGCCGCAGTTTACCATCTCCCGTACAAAGATTATCGCGTTGTCGCATCGTGAGTGTTTCGATGCTCATGTGACTGTATGCGACTCGTATAGCATTAATTCAATCATATTTTATTTGTATCATATTTTCTCCTTTGACAATTCGTGCAGCATTTTGCGCTGCAAAAAAAATAAAATGCTAATGTATTTATATGGAATCAACAGGACACTATCTACAACATACTACATACTCGGGGAAAAAATGTCATTCATGTCGTTCATTTACGTCTTTTCATCTTGAATCAGTGTATGTTTGCACATCTACTGTGCGTGACTCATCTTTGGACATGACATTTTGCAAATTCGATCGATGTGCAACGCGCAAAATTATTTCTTCTCTAGTAGTAAGACATAGTTACCTATAGGTACGAATATACGAAAATTACGATGTGCGCGCGGATATATATATATATATATATATATATATATATATATATATATAATATATTTGTTAAAATAAATATTTGTTACATAGTGAAATATATCACACTGGTAAACATCCGGAATGATTTCGATATCTAAATGTTTATACACTGACAGAATTATTTATTAATATCAAAAAAATTTTATTTGAATTTACAAAATGATGACAATTTATATATATATATACTTCTAACTAAACATTTAAAAGGGAAAAATTAATACATTTAATTGATCAAAAGAAATGTCTCTTTAAATTAAAAGAAATATTTTCTTAACAAAAGAAATTTAGGGATATTCTAAAGTCAATCACCATCAACATTCTTTCTTAGAAAATATCATTGAATAGGCTTTGTTATATCTTCTTTTCTTTTTTGTGATCATTATTAATCAACTCGAGTCGTAATGCAAAATCGTAAAAAGTCTTAACGCCAGGATGATTTTTTGAAGGGAGAGAACTATTCGGACTGACGGACATAACGTGGCTGTGTTCCGATATTCACTGCCAGTACTGAAATTTTACAGTGTATGTGATGTAAACTATAAATTTTCAGTACTGACAGTGAATATTGGAACGCAGCTTATATGATATATATTAACACCCCCTTCCCCACACACACTTGTTTTCTTTTTATCGACGAATTGTTTTATTTTTATCAATTTACAGAAACAAGCCGAAGACTTTTGCTTTCGATCACTGCTTTTATTCTCTGGATCCTGGAGCGGAAAATTTTGCGAGTCAAGAGATTGTTTTCGACGCCCTGGGTCGTGATATTTTGGACAATGCGTTTCAGGGTTACAACGCCTGTATATTCGCCTACGGACAAACTGGTATAACACCAATTGTAACAGTTACTTGAAACAATTACTTTACTATTTAATTTGATTATTGTTGTTGCACGATACGAATTCAAGTCTTTAAATTCGCGTTGAGAGACGTGTGTTAATGTATTGGAAAGAACGCAGTTAGTTAATGACCGGTGCATGAACGGATGCATGCGTATAGCGCGGTAAATAACGCGGTTAATCGGTTCGGTTATTACCGATAAATTACGGTTGATTTTCTGTGGAGCAAGACATTGACCTACGAAGCAGAATGAAACGACAACAATAATGCGGCAATCTATATACGGTACTCGTATGGGTGTATACGAGACAAGGAGTTTGAAACAGTACAACGAGGAAAGAGATGAGTTAGCACATTTCTTACGAGCACTGAGAGATTTCTATTCAATCGCGCGATATGTTATAGATATATTGGAGCTAATTTGTTTCGTTATTTTTACATATCTTTTCCGCGCGCTTGTACGATGAATCGTTTATTTATATCAAATCATTTAAATTCACCTAAGCTATCGAATTTCGAAGAATGTCTCGCTAAACATATATTTTTATGATTAAAACAAAGGTGTATACGCATATTACAAGTATCATGTTTATAAAATATAATTATAGCAAAAAGAAAAATTCGAGAAAAGAAAGTATAAAATGTTTAGAGATGCGGATAATATATACATTATGTACTCAAATATAAAATTTGCCAAATATCATCCGAGCAAGGCTTAAAATCTTATTTATAAATGAGTAAATATTATATTTAATAAAAATGATTTAATGTCGTCTTTCGCACATGTTTTGGCTTATCCTTACAGGCTCTGGAAAGTCTTATACGATGATGGGTAGTGGTGATAACAAAGGAATAATACCACGGTTATGCGATAATCTCTTTGACATGATAGCGAAGCAGCAAAGTTCCGAGCTCACGTACAAGGTTGAGGTCTCGTACATGGAAATCTACAATGAGAAAGTGCATGATCTTCTAGATCCGAAACCAAATAAGCAATCACTCAAAGTGAGAGAGCACAATGTCTTGGGGCCCTACGTGGACGGGCTAAGCCAACTAGCGGTTACTTCTTTTCAGGTGACCATCCTTCTCCCTTTTTTCTCTTTCTGTCAACAATTTCCGTTTAACAATATCTGTGGTTAATTTTCTCGAACCCGGATAATTTATATCTATTGACAAAACATTCAACTTTAGGACATCGATAACCTCATGGCGGAAGGCAACAAGTCGCGAACAGTCGCGGCGACAAATATGAATTCCGAGAGCTCCCGTTCGCATGCTGTATTTTCGGTAATTCTCACGCAGACTCTAACAGACTTGAAGAGTGGAGTCAGCGGAGAAAAGGTTTCGCGGATGAGCTTGGTGGATTTAGCTGGGAGTGAAAGGGCTGTGAAAACTGGAGCAGTAGGTGATAGACTTAAAGAAGGAAGCAATATTAACAAGTAAATACTTTTTAGCCTCTGTAAAAATAATTTTCCGTTCACGTCAATATGGAAAATGTGTAATAATGGAGAACATTGATTTATTTAGGTCTTTAACGACATTGGGTCTAGTCATTTCAAAATTGGCGGATCAAAATTCCGGCAATAATAAGAAGAAGGACAATTTTGTGCCCTACAGAGATTCTGTCCTTACGTGGCTCTTGAAGGTACATTAACTTTTTAGCGTCCAACCTTAGTGCTTTAAGGTACTCTCTCATATCCGATACATGTTTCGAAATTTTTAGGACAATCTTGGTGGCAATAGCAAAACTGTCATGGTAGCCACAATATCACCGGCCGCCGACAATTACGAGGAAACACTATCGACTCTCCGGTATGCTGACAGAGCGAAGAGAATAGTTAATCATGCTGTAGTTAACGAAGATCCAAATGCTAGAATTATTCGCGAACTCAGACAAGAGGTTGAAACCTTAAAGGAAATGTTGTTACATGCCACAGTAAGAGAATCTTCCTTATTATATATAGTATACTCTGCGTTATCTATCTGATATAGTTCCCCGTGTTAAAATAACTATGTTCTGCGACAACTTGATTTCGATTAGGGATCGATTGTCGGCCAACAACGCACAGACATTACGGAAAAATTGTCCGAATCGGAACGGCTGATGAAGGAAATGTCACAGACATGGGAAGAAAAGTTAGTGAAAACCGAGAGACTACAACATGAAAGGCAACAGGCTTTGGAAAAAATGGGAATAAGTGTACAAGCGTCTGGTATTCAAGTCGAGAAAAGCAAATATTATCTAGTTAATTTGAATGATGATCCAAGCTTGAACGAGTTATTGGTTTATTATCTCAAGGTAATGAGGTGTACTCACAAGATTATAAACACAGTACATACAGTAGCGCAACTTGCGGTCGGCACATTTGACGTTAGCGTGTACGAAATCGAGCACAAGTAGGTAACCAATCGTAAATCTGCTTCTTGTTGCTGCACTGGACTATACTAATAGCGTTTTTAACCGAGAAGAAATGCGAAAATCAGTGATGTGATTGGTTACCTACTTATCCGGCGCATGTGCAGTTCAATTTTGTACACGCTAGAATTGGGAGTTATGCTACTGTATATACTTGGTCTGTTCTTTCTAGCTGCACTGTTGCACCGGTGCAATAAGTTAAAGTAAGACAAGTATATTTTTTCTCATTCTAACTTATTGCACCAGTGCAACAGTGCAGCTAGAAAGAACAGACCAACTGTGGCTCCGTTCCAAAATTCACTGCCAGTACTGAAAGTCTATAGTTCATGTTACGTGTACACGCACCGGCAGAAATGGTGTCCCGCGACGTTCAGCGCGCGGCGATCACCCACACACGCGAAGCGCCGTACGTGTTACTGGGCGCGCGGAGGAGCCGGGGAGATGGGAGAGGAGCGAAAAAAGTGGGGATCGCGCCGGTGTTGCATCCTTCACCAACGTCGCACGTTGAAGAAGGATAGAGCTAAGATGAGTGAGAAGACGTGATACCGACTCGATGGTGTCCCAATATCCGTTTCACTCGCACTCGATACTAATATCGTCTCTCGCTCGCCAATACCGATGCGTCGTGCTTTCCTTTTTCTTTGAGAGACGGCTATCCGAGTGCACGAAGCGTCGACATTTATTCTATTAGCATGTCATTCATTACTTTATATTATGTAAAGTGATAAAATTTAATTTAAAAAAACACAAATTTTTATTGAAATGTTAATTATGTTATACATAGAAAGAAAAAAATTAACGTTTATCCCAATTAATTATTGATTCACTTATGATATAGTGAGTCTGAAAATTATCCGTAACAATGGTTATAATTTCACATAAAAATTTGTTACGGGATGAAAAAGAAGCATTATTACGCAATCATAAGTGAATCAATAATTAATTGGGATAAACGTTAATTTTTTTCTTTCTATGTATAACATAATTAACATTTCAATAAAAATTTGTGTTTTTTTAAATTAAATTTTATCACTTTACATAATATAAAGTAATGAATGACATGCTAATAGAATAAATGTCGACGCTTCGTGCACTCGGATAGCCGTCTCTCAAAGAAAAAGGAAAGCACGACGCATCGGTATTGGCGAGCGAGAGACGATATTAGTATCGAGTGCGAGTGAAACGGATATTGGGACACCATCGAGTCGGTATCACGTCTTCTCACTCATCTTAGCTCTATCCTTCTTCAACGTGCGACGTTGGTGAAGGATGCAACACCGGCGCGATCCCCACTTTTTTCGCTCCTCTCCCATCTCCCCGGCTCCTCCGCGCGCCCAGTAACACGTACGGCGCTTCGCGTGTGTGGGTGATCGCCGCGCGCTGAACGTCGCGGGACACCATTTCTGCCGGTGCGTGTACTCATGGTGGAAGAATACAAGGTGTGCTCATACTCAAGACAAATTTTGGTATGGTTCTGCGCAGATTCCAGATGCGGCCATTTTTAAACGTTTAGAACGACATTTTATGTCAACAGCTGTTAAGGCCATCACACAATGCCAGGCACCAGGCAATAGGAACAGGAAATAAAGAAAGAGAGAAAGAGAAGAAGATCCTTTCTCTCTTTCTCTCTTTCATTATTTCTGTTCCTATTGCCTGTTGCCTGGCATTGTGTTTAGGCCCTATTATGAAAAAGTTAGTCTCTTTATTTTTATCCCAACTATTACCTTCAATTATTTTCAGCTCTAATAATTTGTAATTATTTAGAATAAGGCCTTTTTCTGAATTATGGCCGGTATTCATAGTCAGATCTTATATTTAAGATCATCTTAAATACTGTTTTAAGATGCCATTAGCCAATCATAGAACGTATTAGCATCTTAAGACATTGCTTGAGACGATCTTAAAATAAGATTCGACTATGAATACCGGTCTATGAGAATTGGAGTCTGAATACTCTGGTCTGGATGATATTGACCTGTGGTCTGTTCTTTCTATCTGCACTGTTGCACTGGTGCAATAAGTTAGAATGAGAAAAAATATACTTGTCTTACTTTAACTTATTGCACCGGTGCAACAGTGCAGCTAAAAAGAACAGACCACTAGTTTACACCAAGCACTTGGTACGCGTATTAAATAGTTTAATAGTAAATAACTAGTGAATGTGTTTAATCATTGGCTGATCAGCTTAAATTCACTACTTGATACGCGTACCAAGTGCTCGGTGTAAACTAGAGCATTGAAGTACTATTATGATATAACGAATTGAAAATACCATGGCAAGATGGCGGTATCTGGAAGCAACTTTTCATTGGCTGTTAAAAAGCATATGCGTATGAGCACACCTTGGCTGCGTTCCGTTTCAACGCATGATGAGCATAATGCATTGTTTATCCTTGTTTAACATTTGACAAACAACAAGGATGAACGATGCATCATGCGTATCATGCGTGAAACGGAACGTACCCCTTGTATTCTTCCACTATGCGTGTACTATACATTTTCAGTACTGGCAGTAAATTTCAGAAAGCAGCTTGTGTTATGAGCTTGTTGGCCATGTTTCTCTCTCTCTCTCTCTCTCTCTCTCTTCCTCTCCCTCCCCTTCTCTATCTCTATCTCTAGGCCATTATCCTTGACAGCCAAAAACATGTTAATAACATTGACACCCAAGGCTGCCAGTTTTGATGCTCTGCCACCTAGTCGGTGTAACGCAAAGCTGTAGTGGTGGCAACACACACGGAAGAAACTGTGTACGTGTGCTGCTCGGCGCTCACATGTACACGGCTTCTTCCGTGTGTGTTGCCACCACTACAGCTTTGCGTCACACCGACTAGGTGGCAGAGCATCAAAACTGGCAGCCTTGTTGACACCTCTCTTCTTCCTCCGATCATTGTTGACCGTACACCTCTGCTTTTTGTGAGTGAAGTGAAAAATCTGGGCGTTATCTTTACGTCTAACCTGTCATGGCATAAACACATCCTACAAGTTTTAAAGAACGTTCACTATGTTCTGTATAAGCTAAAATTTAACCAAAACTCTCCACTGAACTCAGAATTAAACTGGTCAATACTTTGATCCTGCCACACATTGATTACTGTTGCTTGTATATCACGGATTGAGTAAGGAACTTAATATTAAACTGCAAAGACTTGTTAACTGCTGTATAAGATTCATCTTTAATCTTAGGCGAGACGTACACATTACGCCGTTTAGACATTGTCTTGAGTGGCTTTTAGTTGAAAATAGATGATTGTACTTTCTAGGCTGCTTAACTTATCGTATCCTCCACCTGCATGCTCTGTCTTACTTATGTGAACTATTTACTCCTCCCGATTCTTCAGTGAGATCTGATCACACAATTTCTTTGTCGCATGTTTTTCACATTCCTCTTCACAGGACTACTACTTATAGAAATTCCTTTCATCTTTCCGCAGTCTACTTTTGGCATCCTCTCCCTGCAAACATTATATCCGCTCCTTCGCTGGACTCTTTCAAGATCCTTTTCCATTCATTTCTACTGGCGTCTGAGTTGGCATAATTTTGCATGCTTGTATTGTTAGTCTTACTTTTGTCATTTTTACTGTCTCTCTTAATTCTTAGCCTTAGCTCTTAATAAGATTTACTTGTATAGTTAGTATTATGATTTAGATTAATTATATAGTTATACTTATGTCAATGCTATTTTTCCATTATGTTAGCTCTTTTTGCGTTTATTTTGTTTTGAAAGTGTATTCTAACTTGTGTTTCATTTGCCCTATAGTCGAGAGAGAGAAGCTTGGGCATAATAAATATATCTATCTATCTATCTATCTATCTCTATCTCTGTGTCTCCTTCCCCTTCTCAGTTGCGTTATCTATGTCTGTATTTCAGGAAAGGACTCTCGTAGGCGGTCGTTCAGCCAAAAGGGAACAGGATATTCAATTGCATGGCTTAGGTATTTTACCAGAACACTGTGTTATCACGATAGAGGAATCAGGCCTGTACATGACACCGTTAAATGGTGCTCGATGTTTCATCAATGGTACGCAAGTTGTAAATAAGACTTTGCTACAGCATGGCGATAGAATTGTTTGGGGAAATCATCATTTCTTTAGAGTCAACTGTCCAAGAAGTGCTACAGGTATGACTTGATTTAATATTGATTTCAAGATAAAACTGAATTACATATTTCGCCAAGTAATCAGAAATAACATACATTACTGTATCGTCTATCTGTTGTTCTGTCTGCAGCAATCAACAGCGAACCGCAGACTCCTGCTCAAAATATCGACTACAACTTTGCCCGAGAAGAGCTTATGCTTAACGAACTTTCGAACGATCCAATCCAGAGAGCTATAGCGAGATTAGAGAAGCAACATGAGGAAGATAAGCAGGTATACATTTTGCGCAGCAGTTTTAATGAGCATATTAATAACACTTTTGTATTATAAACTTATTATGCATATGTCTTAAAGGTTGCACTCGAGAAGCAGAGGCTCGAATATGAACGACAGTTTCAACAATTACGCAATATACTATCTCCCTCGACGCCATATTCACCTTACGTACCGTACGATCCTCTAAGAGGTAGCCAGAGTGGGAAGTTCCCGGCTTGTACACCAACGACGCAAATGCGCGTTGAAAAGTGGGCTCAGGAACGAGACGAGATGTTTAAGCGTAGTTTGGGTCAATTGAAAACAGATATCCTAAAAGCTAATGCATTGGTGCAAGAGGCCAATGTTTTAGCTGAAGAGATGGGCAAACAGACTAAATTTAGCGTCACTCTGCAGATTCCTCCGAATAATTTAAGTCCAAATAGGAAGGTAAAAAATAACGAAAGATTGTATTTATATCCATGTTTTTACATCATATTTTTGTCATGTTTCATGTAGAATTTTTTAACCTATTATAACAACTTATAAATTTCGTTGATTTGTGATAGTTGTGTAATTGCTTATTTGTACATATATACTTGAACACATATATCACTTATTATTTATTGTAAATTTTTTGCTTTCTTTATTTGATTCATTTATTACCTTTATATCTTTATAATTAATAATTAATCTACATTATATCTACTTTAATTTTTATTTTTTTCTTATATTTTGTTTTGTTCCATTAATTTATGTATTTTGTTTTCCATTTTTTCACACTCTTCGATATGTAGAGTGTATTTTTTCAGCGGGGTGCGTTTGTCAGTGAGCCCGCGATTTTAGTGAAGAGGATGAATATGGGAAGTCAAGTTTGGTCTATGGAAAAGCTAGAAAATAAATTAGTCGATATGCGAGACATGTACGAGGAAAGAAAAGATCCTAACAATTGTCAACGATTACCTACAATTAAGGTATGGTACATACTTTTTATCTTTTAAATAATTCTTTACGAAATTATTTTCTTACAGGATGAAGTACCAGGGAAAACACAAGATCCGTTTTACGAATCCCAAGAAAATCATAATCTTATCGGAGTTGCAAATATTTTCTTAGAAGTATTATTCCATGACGTACGATTAGATTATCACACTCCGATTATTAGTCAGCAAGGAGAAGTCGCTGGTCGATTACAGGTCGAAATAAGTCGCATATCTGGACAATTTCCTCAAGATCGTATTTGCGAGGCTGCTTCGGAGTCTTCTGCGGATTCGACGTCTTCTGAAGCAGAGGATTACTCCGGAGGATCTAGCCACATTACCTGTCGCATAACGATAAAGCAAGCCACAGGATTACCACTCTCGTTAAGTCATTTTGTGTTTTGTCAATACATGTTTTGGAATCATCCAGAACCGATAGTGGTTCCGCCTATGGTAAATACAGAGTTACCCAACTCTAATTGTATAACTGGCCAGAGAGATTCTTTGGCATTTAAGTTTGACCATACAAAAGATTTTACCGTACCCATTACAGAGGAGTTTATGGAACATGCTGCTGGTAAGAATTACGCTTTATTGTGCATTTATCTATGCGTTATTTTTCTAATAAGTAGTGATATATAAAACAGGCATTATTACAAATATTATCATGAATATATTTATTCACACTTGTTTTTATCACATTTTCTTTTGTAGAAGGGGCATTAAGCATTGAAGTATGGGGTCATCGCAGTGCAGGTTTCTCACGTAGTAAACCTGGATGGGAAGTGGAACAACAGCAATTAGCGAAAGCTAGATCACTCGCTGATCGATGGTCTGAATTAACACGAAAAATTGAATTATGGGTGGAGATACAAGAACTCAACGAGCAGGGAGAATACTCGCCCGTTGAAGTTGCAGTGAAGCAAGACACATGTACAGGTGAGAATGATTGTAATATCGACTGTCCGTTGAAAAATATTACACGCAAAAAAAATAATCTTGCAATTTTAACATAAATTATATGTGTGTAAAAATTAGCTGAGGGTAGATAAATGATTAGCAAATATTGTGATATGTATATGTATTGCACTTAATCAATCTAATTTTGATACAAGCAGAATTCATAAATTCTATACGTGACAGCCAAAAATCTAGCAGATACAAAAATTAGCGATTGTGGTTGTGACACCAAGAAATCTGTCTATATTAGCAAAACATTTTTTTGAGTGCACGTTTTAATTATTTATTTTTTGAATAATTGCGTCTTTTTTTTAGGTGGTATTTATCAACTTCGGCAAGGGCAACAACGTCGAATACAGGTTCGAGTAAAACCAGTACAAAATTCTGGAACCTTACCAATTATCTGCCAATCGATACTAAACATAGCCGTTGGGAGTGTATCAGTACGAAACCGATTGCAAATTCCATTAGATAGTTATCAAGATGAGGATTTGAGTATATTAAGAGACAAATGGAGCGATGCTCTAATGAGAAGACGACAATATCTTGATCAACAAATTCAGAAACTCATCAATAAGCAAGGTAATATACATGTATAACAAAATGATCCCAAAAGAGTTTCTTGAAGACTATTAATATTTTATTTAATTTGTCACTTTGACCTGTCTGTCTTCTCTTTTTTATCCTATTTGCTTAATTCTAGACAAAACGGAACAAGATATGGAGCGAGAACAAAGTCTTGTGGATCAGTGGGTCAGTCTGACAGAAGAACGAAACGCCGTTCTAGTTCCTGCAGCGGGTTCAGGTATTCCCGGTGCTCCTGCTGATTGGACTCCTCCTGCTGGAATGGAGCCGCATATTCCTGTATTATTTCTTGATCTTAATGGTATTGCAAAAAATATTCTCAGTATGTTATCAATTTGCATTCTGTTTTACTTATTAATACGTTTATTTTGGCTAAATATTATACAGCCGATGATCTCTCAACGCATCAGTCGGGAGAAGAAGTATCAGTGACAGGATTAAATTCGATCTTACCTAAGGAACATGGAAACAAATTTTATAATTTGCCTATTATTCGACATTTAGAAAAAGATGTATGTGCCATTGCCGCTTGGGATTCTAGTATACACGATAATGTACATCTTAATAGAGTGACCGATGGTAATTATTCTTTCCGTTTTATCGAGTAAATAACAATTTTTCTATTTTTTAAATGTGTATTGTGTTCATTTTTAGCAAACGAAAGAGTGTTTCTAATTTTGAAGACTACAGTTCGCCTATCGCATCCAGCACCAATGGATCTTGTACTACGTAAAAGATTAGCTCTAAATATATACAAACGACAAAGCATTACAGATAGAATTTTCAAGAGAATTGTTCGAACTGATTGTTTGACGCAAACCGGTGTTACTTACGAGGTAGTTTCGAATATACCAAAAGCGAGCGAAGAGTTAGAAGATCGCGAGAGCTTGGCACAAATTGCTGCCAGCGGGGAAGATAATAGTTTATGCGATGGAGAAACTTATATAGGTAAATTGTGAAAAATTCTTCAAGTGTATCTCGAGTGTATCTTAATCTATATAAAGAGTATAAAAATTTAAGTATTAACATTTTCTATTAATTTTGTAGAAAAATATACTCGTGGTGTATCAGCCGTCGAAAGTATATTAACATTGGACCGATTACGACAAAGTGTCGCTATAAAAGAATTGTTACAAGCACAGGGACAACCACTGATGCGTAAGACTGCAAGTGTTCCGAATTTTTCTCAGGTATTATTATCACTTCGACAGAAAAGTGTTTTTTAAATTAATTTTATATTAGAATTTGTTTTTTTCTGCAAATGTTTTACCGCGTTTTAATATTATTGATTTGACGAATCCTTGAAAGCTTTTTTTTCCTTTTTTTTCCAAATTACTGAGATATCACAAGTAGTACTTCAAAACTTTATTTCAAGTTTTATTTCAACTTGAAAAGTGTTTCTTCTCCATTATTTTACGTGTGATATTTAATGCGCTTTTCATTTAATAAAATGTGATAAGATTTCTCAAATGAAACAATTTTCTTGGATTTTTACAGATTATGAGATTCGATATGTCAATGGATTCATTGAATGTTACTCGTTCGGAAAGTGTGACAGATCTCAATATGGAAAATGGTGTTCCGCATCCGCGACGTGCATCTATAGGCCACACAAGAAATGACGAAAACTTTATATCTGCACCACCAAAGCCATTTGGAATCGGTAAGCACATATTATTTCTATTTGAAATATTAATATGCAAGTAACATATAAACTACTGCACAAAATTAAAGGAACAAAAGTTTGAAATAGCGCTAAGTTCGTAAAAGTTGAGCAAAAAATCAGACTTTTTTATATGATGTAGTCCGAAGTGTCGACTTGACCCTTACAAAATCTCTCCGCTCCAGTAATGGGTCCAGTAGTTTTGGAGTTACGCCCCCCCTCGAAGCAACTCTCTGTCAAAAACAAAAGTTACAAGGTTGCAGTTGGAAAGATACAGAGCAATATAATGCGGAAAACGGCCAGGAAAAATTCGGAAATGGGCTAAATTGATTCTGTAAGTGTCTCTTAGAGTGTCCCTAGTGCGCCCTGAGACTCGCATCCCTTTACAATCCTGATTCGTCACCTTTTCGTTCTAACAGTGGAGACAGTGTTTTGCATCGCGTCTGTCTATCCGAGGACAACTCTCTAATACCACTCGGTTTTAAAACCGTTAAATGTCGAAGGTCCCATCCTTCCCTACCACCCCGCAAAGGTGGATTGAACAACCACCCTTAACACCAATCAGCCTCCGCTGGTGCTTCCATGCGTCCGAAAAATTCGGAAATAGGCCGAACCGCACTTGTAGAGGTCTTTGGTATTCCTCCCTGACCACGCACGATATCCACCTCTTTTAATCTCTACCTGCTACTTCTTTAATCGGCCAATGAGTCGCAGTTGCGCCAAGCTACAGATGATCGCTTCAGGGTATGACTTGCATTCGAGACAACAAAAATCCTTGTTCTCTCTCCAACCATCTTGTTTTCATCCCTTCTTTGTGTTAGATTTTCTTTCCTCTCTAGATTTTCTCTATGTGCATCTTTCTTTGCTTTTATGCTTCTTCCAGCTGACTCTTCGTCTGCGTTCTTTTTGTTTCTGATTGCTTTTTTGTTTCTCCTGAAAAGTACATTACTTTTCTGTGTATTCTTTTACATCTCTAAATTTGTTGTTTTATGTTGTTTGTGGGACAGCAAAACATTGTTAAAGCAAAACAAACAAATTGTGAACACAAATTTATTGTTCTAAGGTAATGCGTCTGTATACAAAACAAAGCAACTAAAAAACAAAACATGATTTACAAAACAAGGAAATGAGAAAACTGAAAAAAATGGAAACAAAAATAAAACACATGGTAACAAGAAAGCTGAAAACAAATGAAATTTTAACGCTCTCGTCCACCGAAATTGTTCTCTTCCTTGTCGGCGGCATGCCTTGTTTTGTGAATCATGTTTTGTTTCTTATTTGCTTTGGTTTTTGTACAAATGCATTACCTTAGAGCAATAAATTTGTGTTCATAATTTGTTTGTTTTGCTTTAACAATGTTTTGCTGTTTCACAAATAACATAAAAAACAAAAAATGTGGAAGAGATGTGAAAGAATATACGGAAAAGTAATGTGTTTTTCAGGAGAAACAAAAAAGCAATCAGAAACAAAAAAAACGCAGACAAAGAGTCAGCTGGAAAAAGCATGAAAGCAAAGAAAGATGCACATAGAGAAAATCTAGAGAAGAAAGAAAATCTAACACAAAGAAGGGATAAAAACAAGATGGCTGGAGAAAGAACAAGGATTTTTTTTGTCTCGAATGCAAGTCATGTCCTGAAGCGATCACCTGTAGCTTGGTGCAACTGCGACTCGTTGGCCGATTAAAGAAGTAACAGGTAGAGATTAAAAGAGGTGGATATCATGCGTGGTCAGGGAGGAATACCAAAGACCTCTACAGGTGCGGTTCGGCCTATTTCCGAATTTTTCGGACGCATGGAAGCACCAGCGAAAGCTGATTGGGTGTTAAGGGTGGTTGTTCAATCCACCTTTGCGGGGTGGTAGGGAAGGATGGGACTTTCGACATTTAACGGTTTTAAAACCGAGTGGTATTAGAGAATTGTCCTCGGATAGACAGACGCGATGCAAAACACTGTCTCCATTGTTAGAACAAAGAGGTGACGAATCAGGATTGAAAAGGGATACGGGTGTCAGGGCGCACTAGGAACACTTTAAGAGACACTTACAGAACCGATTTAGCCCATTTCCGAATTTTTCCTGGCCGTTTTCCGCATCAGATTGTCCTGTATCTTCCAAACTGCAACTTTGTAACTTTTGTTTTTGACAGAGAGTTGCTTCGAGGGGGGGGGGGGCATAACTCCGAAACTACCGGACCCACAGCGGGTAGACTTTGTAGAGGTCAAGTCGACACTTCAGACTACATCATATAAAAAAGTCAGATTTTTTGCTCAATTTTTATGAACTTAGCACTATTTCAAACTTTTGTTCCTTTAATTTTGTCCAGTAGGTTCATTATAGACATATATTCTATGATTTCTTAATTTTGCGTGTATAAGTGTATATACATATACACATCTTTTTATTATAATGCTGCTATTGTCGAGCAAAAATATAAAACAAGATTATTTATGAAATCATAGAAAGTAAAAAGTCATATAAGTAATGTGACACATCAATTCCTTTCATACATTCATTCGTGCACTTATTCATAAATCATTCATAATAATCCATTTCATGTCAAGCATGAGATATATTTTCAAAATATAAATTTAATAGGTATAATAAGAGCAATATTTCAAAGAAAAGTAATTTTTGTGAAAATAATCTCTGCTGGATTTAGAAATGGTCTACGCCTGATAGAAAATCGATAGGTTTTTAACTAAATTTTATTTTGGATTTTGACTATTTATACGCAAACTCGTCATATATTGAATGCAATATTTAGTTGGCTTAAGTCATCATTAAATTCTTATAAATTAATGGCTTTATTAAATTTTAATAGCATCGTGTTTAGGGACTTTAGTCTTTAGATTAAGTTTTTTTTTAAGCTAGAGCCACACTTTTCTTCACCGCCTTAATCTGCTTCGTCGAGATTTATTCAATAAAAAATCAACACTTTGTTTCTGAAATGTGGCTTATGCAGTGTTTTCGATATTTCACTTTAGCTATAACAATCACTTTTATATTTCACCCTAGTTTTAATTCAAAAGCTCCACTGTTACTTTTCATTTGATATAGAATCTGTTGATTTTGGATAATATAAATGCGTTCTGTCCATTTCTTAATATTGATTGAACTTTTGATTAACATTTTAATTGAAAGTCATATCATCTATCATTAGTATGTACCCTTTGTATGTGTCTATGATTTTTGCTCTCTTGGTCTACATTGTTAAGTATCAAATTGTGAAACTTTACAAAATGCATATAAATATATTGTGCCGAGTGAAAGATTAATGACACTACGAAAGGGTACTACTGTTTCTCATTATCTAAGATAATTGTCAATCTCATTTGAGAATATTTTGAAATTTCATTTTCATTAGTAGTAATTATAGTATATTACATTGTGGAATCTTACATTATTATAATTATAGCTTCTTCTTCGTCATACTGTTATATCATCAAGCTATGTTCAACTTGACGATTCAATTTAATCATAATTTTATTGCCTTAATATTATTGCGTAAACATATTCCCCATTATAATATATAATAATATAAAGATTCTATCGATATAATGTCAATATATCAGTCATTCGATAATAAAGAGAGTTGAACATGGTAAAGTCTACTTTCTCAGATTTGCCCTAGTATTAGCAGCTACATTTAATTGCGCTCTACCACTTGTTACAATTAAATGAAAGACTAACAAACTTTAAATAACGAACCCTACAGCAAAATTAACGAATATCAACTAATTAATGTATACAACTAATCTATTCCTCTGTTTAACACTACGTCTACTACTTCTACAACTATTTCGGCCCACGCAAGGCTCCATTCTCAACTCAGGTAAAATGGAGTCTTGATTTGATATTTAATTGATGCCACACAGGCAATGACAATTAGTACATATGTTTCGTGAGTGGTTGAGTCTGGCTGTTTTTTTTTTAAGTTTGCCTTAGTACATCAGAGATACGTTAGTCGTGATGTTCAGAAGGGAATGCGTTTTGACAACCAGTATATCGATATCTTCTCTTGTCTACGCGCCATTTATTTAGTTTAGTTGGCTCAACATAAGTTTGATGTTGCTATATCGAGGAGAGACTTAGAAATTATTAATCTTTTTTTTAATCGAAATGTGATTTCATTATACGTTATATTTCAATATTTGTTTAGTTGCATTTGCATGGATAGAATGTATTTTTTGTGTCCCTAGCATATTAGCAAGTTGTTGGTTTATTCTATTTTTCTTATTTATTTTATGTAACTGTGTGTGTGTGTGTGTGTGTGTGTGTGTGTGTGTGTGTGTGTGTGTGTGTGATATACATTGTTCACGATATACATTTTTTACGTGTAAAACAATACCAGCAGCCATTGTGCGTGTGGGTGTGAATTCATGTGTACGCGTATATTGCGCGAAGCACGACACGTGTGCACTCACACAATGCACGCACTATAGTTTTAAAAAAGCCGCTTTTTTCAAATCGCTGGAAAAAAATCAGAAAAACCGGATTTCTTTCGAAAAATTGGTTTTTTGGAAAAAATTACTGTTGTATATATGCGAACAGAAATGCCTAGCAACTAACTACACTAATTCCGAGTTTCTGAGTGTATCTTTCTCTTTCCACATGTTTTCGTATTGGAAAAAAAGACTCTGAACTAGCGCAGTTAGCCGCTTCATATATTTTTTAATTACACGCGCGCGCGCGCGTGTTGTGTTTATAATATTAGTTTTATAAAAACATTAATTCTTAAACTGCGAATAAGGTATAAGTTTTTTAAAAAAGTTATAATTTATTTTATTTAAAAAATTTTATAATGTTTTAATCTGCTTAAAACATGTAAATGCTTTTATTTTTATTTCATAAAGTTTATATATAATACGCTTTTTGTTTAAATTATAATTAGTTAGGATTTAATTTGAAAATAAAGTATATTTTAGTAAAAAATGTATGAATTATTTAAAAATATATTAATTCTGTTTTTATTTATTGTGATTTGATGTTTCCCTTGTAATTAATACTAAAAAGTACTTTAAAAACAGAAAATATATGACCAACTTTAAACTAACTCTAGTTATTTAGAAATACAAAAGTGAATGTAAATTTTACGAAAAACATATGCCAATTTTTCGACGAATTTTTCTACCCTTGTAAAAAAAACGAAAAAATCCACGGAAAAAATGAAAAAAACCGGTTTTTTTCCAAGCCTTTAAAACTATACCACGCACATACCTGCTCGCGCTGGCACGCGCGCGCACACACTACACTGTCGTTACACTATTTATCAAAATCATCGCATAGAAATCATTTTCATTTTCATATATCTATTTTCATAATAAGACGTATGATTTTTAAAATCTTGCTTTTTATAAATGTTCGGCCCAATCAAGATGATTTCTATAATCCTTAATGATTTGTTAAATGCACGCGCTAACACATATATATTTATTTGCATTTAACAAATTAATTAAAATACATAAAGTAATAAGAGAAAAAGATTGAACTATTGCATTATATGTAGAAAGTGCTGCAATGTTTCGATCTTTATCACATATATTTGTGAATGTGTCACTAAACGAGACTCTAGATAGAATGTAGAAAATTTATCGTAACATATGTGTCTAAATATTTTCTATATATAGTAATACACGTTAAGTGTGTGAGAATTGTTCTTTTTATATATTTATAAACATGATATGTGTATATATACGTCTCAGGTAGCAAGCTCATGTCATTTTGACGTCCCAAAATGGTCATTTACTGACTATTCTTGACGTCACGAAATGACGCCCTTATGACGTTAAAATGACGGTCGAATGTCACAAATTCCTGACGTCATGAAATGTACCGTATTTTGACGTCATAGAATGACGTGAACAATATGTTGTCAAAAAGATCTCTAAAAGATATCCTGTTTCTGAAAATGATAACATAAAGAGACTTCTAAAAGATAACATATAATGTCAGAATGTTAACCAATGCGTCGTTTTTTGAGAACAAAAAGATATCATGAAACTAATATCTAAAAGATTTCTTAAATTGGATATCTTTAAACTGCAACTAGAGATAAAAAAATAAAATAAAAATTTCATTTTTTTTATTATTCTTATCAACAGTACATACTAAATTTGGGACAAATTTTTATTAATTAATTAAATTTAAATTATATTATTTTATTTTACTCTTACTTGCCGCTGGTATAGGTTTTGAACCCGGGACCTTAGGATCACAAACCTTGTACTCTATCTGCTACGCCAGTTTGAATCATCGATATGGGTACTTGTTATTGTCTACATATACCTATATGTTATAAACTATCGCAATTATATTATTTTTTATAAAAGCAATTAAATTTTGCAAAACATATTAAAAATAAATAGCATTAACTTATTTACTTATTAATTTTATTGTTAAATTTAACTTTTTCCATAACCTTTATAATTTGATGGAAATTGCGATCTATTTAGCATTAAGACTTTGAAGCGTTCAAATGGTTAATTTGACCATTTTGAAATTATTTCTAAGATATCTAAATGTTTTCTTAAAAAAGTTCTCTTAAAGTTGAATATAATATGCTTATATAATATGCTTATGCCTTACGCCTTAAATCTTATTGTATAGACACCGCTTTAGACCGTGTCTAAAATACGTTTTAATGACGTCTTTATGTCCCGATTTTGGATGTGTGCTGTCTGGGAAAATAATCGTCAGATCATGACTGAAATATGACTTCGAAATGACGTCATCATGACGTCAATTTTAGGTCAAGTAAAAAAATGGTCATTTTGACGACATATGACCAGATATGACCATTTTGGGACGTCAAAATGACGTGGACTTGCTACCTGGGGTATACATACACAAATATTTTAGTTTTTATTATTATTTATACAATGCAGTTAATACTGTTAATACTGTTAATAGACATCCCTAGTAGCAAAAAACATTGGCGCAATATTGCAAAGTAGTATAAAGACAATATTCCCAATATTGGTCCAATATTGTAAAGTGGACCCTTCATCTTATTTAGCCAATTTGTCTAAGCAGAAATATTGGTTCAATATTAGTTCAGCATTGGGCTAATATTGAACCAATTGATTTTTCATATTGGACATTAATTGCATTTTAATTTGGAGCAAATATTTTATAACCAATATTGGCGTTACATTGGGAAACATTGGGAAAATATTAGACAATGCATTCCCAATATAACCAATATTTAACCAATATTAGCCAATATACTGCCAATGTATTTTGCTACTAGGGATAGCGCAGTTGTTAGTAATTAAAGATTGAAAAAATAAAATACATCTATATAAGGGAGCGGGAGAAAATAGTAAAAGTTAATATTTTATTCACATGATCCAATATTCAACTTATTATTTTATATTTTTGAAATAAATTACACAATGCATAACAAAAGCTCGATAAATATAAACTTTTTAGAGAAAGAAAACTCAGTTTAAAATCAAGAATACAAATGTAAAAATAATTGTATAAGAATAGTAGAAAGAGGAAATATTAATTATGTATGGCATGGTAAAATCATAGTTCACGATATTATAACAGTAGTAGTATATTTGAATTTCAAACGAGCTAATTATTATGATACTAATATAACAAAGTATATTTATTGTGTACATCATCGAATTATGTAATGTTTGTTAATATATTATAACAGATATACATATATGTATATATTTATCACAAAGTTCTTACTTGTCATAAAGATATAAGCGACATACAAATATATTTATATGTTTCAAACAATGTACACTTTAAATTTGTAAATGCAATGGCAAGTTATTAAAATTGTTCTTCTAATGGAGTATTTAATGCAAAGAAAATTAAAAGTGAAACTCGCACGAAATACTTATATGTCATAAACATTGATGTTTTGATTAATAGTATTGTGACATGACATATACACATAATGGACCTTTCTTATTAGAATACGCGTTAGATAATATACGTTATTTGTCTACCTGTCTCATCATCTAGTGTCTGTAGCCTGCAGGCATGGTTTGTCAATATATATTATAAGTTCATAAAAGCTGATATGAAGTTCGCCACTATGAGGAAGTAGCATTGACTAGTTCAGTGAAAGAAAAGAAGTATAATTGCATCTATCTCCTTTCAGCGAGACCAACTTTCCTGAATCTGAACCTGAATCTCAACTCATTGACACGTCTTCAACAATCTACCTCTGCCAAGTGTAGGTGACACTCGTCATCGATCATCCTTTCAGACTATTTTTCAACTAAGTCAATATTGAGAGAAAGTTATACTAGAATGATAACAATTGAAGAGAATTCTAACTTTTAATACAGTTTGAAAGGATGAACTCGGTTAACATATGTGTAGTTTGGTTTTCTTTCAACCAATTAAAAATTAGTGTAGTATATAGAAGTAGTATTTTGATTTTATTTTATTTTAAGTGTGTTTTATTTTAGGTGGTTTGTAATCATAATCACATCATTGAATTGTTATTATTGCGCTTAAAGTGCAATACGTATGTAGTACACACACACACACACGCGCGCGCGCGCGCGCGTGTGTGTGTGTAATGTTCATTAATACTTACAGTTCAGAACATTAATACTTACATCACCTGCTCATCGTGATTCATTTTTTTATTTTAAATTAAGTATATATTCTACGCTTTTATTATCCACATTATTTGATGTAAAGTGTTTAAAGCTATTAATGGTTCAAAACTATTTGACTTCGCCAAACTTAAAAATATCAATTCATACACAAATACATATATTGATAAATTAATAATAAATCGAATATAAGTGTGCGTGTATGTGTGTGTATGTGTGTGTGTGTGTGTGTGTGTGTGTGTAAAATAAATTAATGATATCACATAATAAAAATAAGCGTAGAATATATAAGATTATTGTTTTTAGTAAAAGCATGATTTTTTACATTTGTAAATGTACATCAGAACCGATCTGGCACCTTTTAATATATAGTTTTTTGTAATAGTTTGTAATAAATCCATTAGCATTCAATAATGTCTGTTAAAATAAGGATTGAAAACAAGATTATTACCTATTTTGAAAAATTAATGACAAAGTGGAATTAGAATGGCCAGATCGGCCCTGATGCTTTATATGAGAGAGAGAGAGAGAGAGAGAGAGAGAGAGAGAGAGGAGAGGAGGGAGAGAGGGAGAGGGAGAGGGCGAGGGAAGAGGGAGAGGGAGTGGAGAGGCTCGTCAGGTGCGCGGGCGCGGGAGGGTTCTTTTCGTTCGAGAGGGACTGCAGGATCGCGGGAGTGCCAGGGAGGCGGTTGCGAGTTCAGAGGGACGAGGAGAGGCGAGAGGGAGCATGGGGCGCGGGATGCGGAGAGGGAAGGAGAGCGAGAGAAGAGACGAATGAGAGAGAGCTGAGAATCGAGATCGAGAGAGAGAGAGTTATTATCAATGGCGTATTATCATTTTAATCGCATTGGTTGTAGCATCTCCGAATATGGTCAGCAGTAAATTGGGTCCCCGTATGACTACATTACACGAGGAAAATGTAGGGAACCAAGCATCTACTCCTATCAATGATGATGACGAAGAGAAAAGCGACGCCGATTATTCTGAATATGAGGTATATCAGGTAGTGCATATTTAGAATGAAATATATTGTTCTTTGAACCACAATAAAAAGAGAATACGTTAAATTATACCTACGATACTTGGATTGTTGCATCAATTATTTGTGATGCAACTACTAAGTGGAATCAGTTATACTTTATAATGTATAATTGTAATCATATATGAATTAAGGCTGCATAACATGTATTTGTGTTTAGGCTCCACCGAAACCAGCAAAGCCACTAACTTCCTCACGCACGTTGGATTCTCTGATCGAACTACAATCGACGAAGATCAATACGCCAAGTATGAGTAGTAGCGGATACGGTTCTCAGGCTGTTTCCACTACAAATTTAACATCAGAAGATTCCATTTCTGTCAAGTCCATCAGCGTAGATGAGACTCCAGATTTCGAATATCGAAATCTTCTCGATAGCAAGAAACCCGAGAAAATGGACAGTTCACTCGTTGAAGAAACACCTGAGGAGTACTTGTGTGAAATAAATTCTGCATTGGATAACTTGAACATCTCACAAAGCGCTTGCACGGAAGGTCAGTTATGGCTGCTACGAAACAGTTGTTAGATGTCAATATTATTTTATTGCAAATATAAAGCTTTTTCTCTTATAGGACATACCAGAAAAAATTTAGAAGAAATAAGAACATATGTGGATACCGATATCGATAGTCCAGTTTCTTCTACAAAAAGTGAAACTGAAACTCACAGCAACATGTTTCACGTCGAGATTCAAAGAAAAATTACACACGATCAAATTATCAGTGATAGAAAAAATGAGATGGAAATCAGTCAGACGTCCAATTCGGGAGATGATAGTCCTATGGAGGGGACTTCGATTGTACATACCAAACTGCCACCTGGCAAGGTGAGTATTGTATATTTTACGTGTTATATTTTACATAATAAGAGAAAAAGAGAAGAAAAAATTAATTTTGTAAAAAAAAACGCGAAAACACAAAGATATTTTTTCTGGGCAAACATTGATAAATAATTCATGTTTAATTGGTTAGGTCATGCGAAGAAGAAAGTCTTCTAACGGTACAGGAAGGCCTACCAGTTCACAGCACAGAGCTTCGTTTCCTATGGTCCGTCCACAACTTTCTGAGAGTAAGGCTGCAGTACATTTGGAGCAAACGCTACAACCTAATATGTCATATGAAAATGGCGATAATAGCTCTTCGGAGAGAATTGATGGTATAGCAATTTAAGCAATTAGTTTTGACAATTTTTTATATATTTTTCAATAATGTTTATTTTTTTAAGAGATTAAATATTATTCTTTATTTTTGTACTTTAACAAAATTTCTTTTGCAGCGGATGATATTAACGATAAAAGTTCAGCGTTTGGTTCAAGGCACGATTTAACTCGAATGGAAACTCCTCTACCAGACTGGATTGTCGTTGGTGAATCAGTTTTAGTTCGCCCTTATAGTTATTCCGGAGTTATAGCATACGTTGGTCCCACAGAGTTTGCATCGGGAACGTGGATAGGAGTTGAACTTGATGCTCCAACTGGTATGAGACTCTCCCTCTCTCTCATTTGTTTTCTTACTACCCAATTATTTAATCGCAAATTATATTGTTACTTTTACTATATTTTTATTCTTCTCTTCCTAATATTGTACAACTTTAATTTTCATCTTTAATTTTTATTTTTTTTTGTTTTAATTTTTTATTAAAGGGCTACATATACCTACCCAGATAGTACAGTTTCTTCTTAAAGAATTCATAAAGTAGTCTTCCTTTCTGAACAGTAATTCCTCAGGAATTCATAGAAGAATACTTCTATGTAGGAAGTTACATGCACCATGATTCGAATTCCTCAGAACTTCTTAAAGTATTCATATAGAATTATTTGTTGGAATTCCTCAGAACTTCTTAAAGTATTCATTAGAACTTCTCCAAGTGGATATTTCAAACAGAATTAAAAAAAATTTTTTCCGGATTTCTGATAATTGTTCCGATTTTTATAATTGGAACGTTTCTCAGAAAAATTTAAAAAATGAAAAATTCTGGTTAATTTAGAAAATTTTTAAATATTTCTATTAAATATTTTTTTAAGAGTTTCTGAGTATTGAAAAAAACTTGAACAAAAAATAAAAAAGTCTAATTATTTCTACGGTAATTTTGTAAGAGGAAGACTATACCATGTTTCAGTCAAGCTACCAGTCGTACCTGTTAAAGCATGTTTAATCTCTGTACCTAAAAAAACGGTCACCCATCCAAGTGTCAACCATCGTTGACGTTGCTTGACTTCGAAGATCGTACGCATCCTAACGCTTCGTGATGATCCATGAACACTTCTTGTTTATGCATACATATTTGTTATAGATTATTACAATAGATGTTGTCAGAAGGATGAAACATATGTATAATTAACACAAACGAGGATGAATGTTGCATCATGCACATATATCATGCGTGAAACGGAACGCGACACTTTGTCGTTGCAGATCAGCACGCTCTTAAATTGTATATTAATTGGTTTGTTAATTATATATAGCGTATTTCGTGTATAAAAGTATAAATTAGCATTTATGAAGCGATATATAATTGTAAAAATGAGATTATCCAAACATTCGAGTAATTTCTGATGAATACTCAAAGTATTCCAATAAATCGCGAGGTATTCATTGCAATAAACTCTTAAGGAATATTTCAATGTGAACTAATTGTAGCTAATTCTTCAAGAATTCTTCATATATTTATTTTTCTACTTCTGCAAGTATTCTTTAAAATGACTTTTCTATGAATACTCTAAATATTCCAAATAATAAATCGCGAGGTATTCATTACAATGAACTCTTAAGGAATACTTCAATATGAACTAATTGTGGCTAATTCCTTAAGAATTCTTTATGTATTAATTTTTCTATTTCTGCAAACATTCTTTAAAATGACTTCTTTATGAATTTCTGTTCATCTCTGTGCTATCTGGGTAGAGACGTAAAAAAATAGGCCTTTTTCTTGATTTTTTTTTTTGAAACGTAATGTATGTAATTAATCTTAGTTTTCTTTACTTTAAAATACATTCTTAAAATATGTTTCAAAATAAATTTGAACTAAAAATATTTAAAAATGGCGAAGATATTATCCTCGCAAGACCTTGTTGAAAAAAGGTGCACCGCGATACCAATTACAGTTCGTACAGGACTTATCTGAAACAAACCAGCCTAGAATTTTCTTAAACTGTATGAAATTATCTAGTCTTTATCGTGCCCAATTTTTAAAATATCGATTTTTGGCAAAATGGCGGCCGTTTAAAGAAAAAAAGCGATTTTTTAGGATAAAAATCGGCCGTTTTCTTAACTGTAAAAAAATAAGGGCTCTAAATTATAAGGGCTCTAAAAGAAACCGCTATGATAAAGACTGCCTTTTTTGATGTAGATTAAGCCCTCCAAATTTTAAGTAAATCGGTCCAGCCATTTTCGAGATATTTTTGGTACGCGTTTTGAAAACATGGTTTCGAGAAAAACGCGTTTAAAGTTTGACATTTGGTTAAAACGTAGATAATTTTTTTTCAAACTTACATGGAGTCCTCCACTCCAGGGCCATACAGTGAACCCTCCCCAGATGTAGCGGCATCAAAGGCTTCAATCCTAGTTTGCCGGCGTAATATTTTTGCGTAAGCTACCTGTTACGAAGGATTAGGGCGTGCCCGTCGCGCTCCAGCGTCGTCGAACGCGCTTAGACCTTTCTCGCTATATCTCCGACAATTTTCAAGGAATCACTTTGAAACTTGCAGGGGATATTCTCAAGACCTTTTACTACTTACAGACCTATATACTACTTTTCAAATATGCAAAAAATGAAAAATGCATTTTTTCAAAATTGCTAGGTGTATGTAGCCTCTTAATCTTTTATTTTTATTGTTCTATTATTTTTTATTTATCTGTTATTTCTTTTCTGTATTATTATTATTATTATTATCATCATCATCTATATCTTTTTATTTGTTCTTAGAGGGTTTGTTCTCTAGAATGTTAATAAACGCTCTGTCTTTTTCTTTCTGAAAGTAAGGGCCTAAACACAATGCCAGGCAACATGCAATAGGAACAGAAATAATGAAAGAGAAAGAGAGAAAGGATCTTCTCTCTTTCTCTATTTCCTATTCCTATTGCCTGTTGCCTGGCATTGTGTGATGACCTTAAGGCTCCTTATTTTTTGACATTATACTTAATTTGTCTGTTTCCTAAAATCATAATTTGATATATTTAGTATGTAAGTGTATTGGATGTAAATAGTGTTTAAGGAGACCTTATCACAGAGTATCCCATGATATTTATTGGACATTCTGAAACAAGGTCTTCTTAAGCGCGCATTACTTACAACCAAATATCGATCAATCTCTTCAAAACTCTAGACTTTTTAACTATATTTTAAATATGTTCATATTTTATTGTTATAGGCAAGAACGATGGTGCTGTCAATGGCCATAGATATTTCACATGTCGATCCAAATGTGGTATATTTGTTAAAATGGATAAACTAATTCAAGACAGACGAGGAAGAGCGCTTAGAAGCTATACCAAGCAAGACTCTACACCAGCACCATCTGCATCAATGCGCAGGAGTGTTAGCAAAGGTAATTTTGCATCGATGTTATAATCGATTCAAATACGTTGCTATTAAAATGACATTGATGTCTTTTAGGCGAAGGATTACATTCCTTGCACCGAAGTCGCAGTCGAGGAGAAGGCCTCTCTACTACAGGTATACGTTCTTTTCCACGTGGCAAGTAAACGGATCAAACACTGCTTCACCATTACTTCGTGTTAATAAAATCACGACATAAATATCCTAATTGCTACATGCCTATATGATATATGTAACAGCAATGTTTCAGTCCTTTAGACATAGGGCAGCTATTGATTATTGAGGTTACTATAAAATAATATTTCAAACATTAAGTAATTAATGTGTACTACACACAAAGCATGGGATATTTTCGACTTGTCGTGTCCTATGAGCAGCGTTTCAACTTCGCTACTTGATTAGGGAGTAGGGAAGTAGGGGGTAGAGGGGTTAGCATAATTATCGCCATGTATTGAAAGTCAGTTGCGACGCTTATTGACTTAGGAGCATTCCAAGTTTACTTTAACGACTGGTGTTACGAACCATTTATATTTTATGCCAGAGGAAGGCAATATACTCTGCGATTTAATTGTACATTCTAAACTAATCAAAAGTCAGCAGGACATCTTTCTTTTATTCTCGATATTTCAAGTACACTGATAATTACAACTTGATGTACATATTCCACGTTAATGATATTTTGTATTTATGAAATCGATCGACACAATAGATGCGATAATAATATACCGATTAAATCTTGTCGTTTTTACAAATCATTGGACGAATACACTTTCCAAAATTACCATATGGTAATTTATAGGCCGGAAAAGTGCCCAATGAAAAGACAAATGTCGGAAAACATTTTGCATATATATATTTTACCGCGTTATGTAGATTATTTAAAGATTTTATATGTATACAATTGTTTCATATATTGTATTTTTTAGCGCGATTTGTTAAGTTCCTTTTTACTGTAATATACATTTCTTGTCCCATCTCATATAAACATGACACCTTAATTTATATATTGCATTTTAACTGCACCTTGCATTTTTGGAGATTGCAAATTGATTCTTTAAGGACTTTGTTAATTAATTTAAGAAACAAATTGCAAGTCCAACAATACAATCTAATAGAGTTGCAATATTAAGTTTGTAGGCTTAAATAGTAGAAACGAAATAAATGAGCTTGTTTTATTGCATTAGTTGCATACGATTATATTCATCCAAGTTTTTTTTATAAATACTAGGCTTATCTACATCATTTCGCTTTATTCACGCACATTATTTACATACCTTTAATGAACGATGATTGATATTTTATATCTTATAACGTGATTCGTTTGTTAACGAATTTTTTCCACTGGGAGCATCAATTTTATTTTGGAAATCATTACATACGTAATCACGTGAAATCAAATGTCGAAAATTACTATATCTTTCTCTTAATTCATGAAACACAGATTGTGTCGTAAAATAATATGAAAGACAAAAAGTAAGCAATTAACATTTAAGATAACTTATACATCGCCCAAATTGTGAAAACATCTCCTGTCCAATTAGAACAATACTTATATATATTACTAATAATGAGTATATTACTGTATGTGTAATATTTATGGATTATAATATAATAATAATAATAATAATAATAATAATAATAATAATATAATCGCTACGGCGCAACGTTTCCTTATCGTGGCAGACAATCTCCCCAGTTTTATGTACGTGAATAACAATAACTCTGCGAAAAGGAAACCTTGCAACCAGCGGTATCTGTCCATTTTTAGTAATCGAGATTGTTGAGAAAGAAACAAATATATTGAGAGAGTCCACGTGTCACAGTGATACTACATTATTACCCGGCGTAACGTTATTAAATTCTTGAGTAATTTTCAATCACTACACGTCTTCTTGAGATAGTACAATTGACACTTGCATTCCTGAACGCGAACAATGTGATAGGAAAAATCCGATAAATCATACACAATTTCCACTATATATTGATACGTTGTCGATCAATTCTTGAATAATGTTTTTCTGAATTTTCTTTATAAGGCAATTATATCTAGAGTAATGTTCTTTTTCACACAAACCCGCAGAGAAACAACATGAAAGATAATATAAATAAAATGGAAACGAAAGATAATGTAACGGAAAGAGCATCGACGATAATCTCGAACAAAGACAAGTGATCAGTGTTTAAGTATCTATATTTTTTTTTTACGTTGTCGGGAAAAACAATGTTCGAAAAGCTAAAATGGAGCATTTAGCGTTGAGAGAGAGAGCTTACACAGCCTATTCCATCCCGCAATAAGACAATGTCCATTTTTACCGTTACAATTGTCTAAAGATAATCGTTCACGCTATACTTTGTACCCTAAATGACTCTAGAATATATTTTCGACCAATCGGTTTTACGAATACCTTTCTAGAAGACTTCCGAGTTTAATATTATCCGCGATCGCTGCGAATGACATTGCGCTCACGGTCCAAGTTCCAAAGGGTCGTACAGGAGGGTCCATAATTTAAACTGAGTCTCCTAACTATGGCTGTGAAATCAATCGATATTTTGCTGTTCACGCTGCTCCCTCGTTTTTATCCTCGTGTTCAAATATCATACGCGTTACGAGCATCAAATTATACACTCTTTCTTGTGGCTCCATTAAAATGCGTATTACGAATATTAACGAAATTGCGAAACAAACGCGCGTTTCTCGAACAGCCGATTAATTACGTAAACTGTTCGTCGACGCAATCATTGAACATAAACGCGCTTTTAACGAAGGGTACAGCTTGAGAGCAGTTTGTTTTTGATCGCGTTTTTCTGTGACAACATCAAGAGATACGCGAGCAAAAAAATATGTAAAAGCGCATTGAACAAATTTAAAGATCGCGTCGATAAGACGATCGAAGAGGATCATTTTTATAACAAAAGGAATAATGTCATTGACGTTGATGTTTACAATTTGTAGCGATGCAATTGTGTTTTTTCAATATTCAAAGCCTTTCGACATTAACCTTGTAATATTTTATATGTCACGTTAAACCACCACCAACTATGTTTTGTCATAATAATATAAAATTATGCGACACTTGATTGTTCATCTTGGATTACTGGAGCGATTCAATCCTCGCGAGTGTCTTGTCGCGACAGATCGTGTTTGTCAGCGGCCACGCTTCATTATCGTCAATTAAGGAAAAAGTACGAGAGTATGTAGGTATAATATTGAATTCGGAACTCTTCTAAACCATGTCACAGTAAGACTGTTCGAACGGTCATGCTGATGTAAAACCCACATGTGTATATGTATGTACAACGTAAGCCTCGAGATTGGTAATTATATTTTAATGTAATGTATAAAAAAAAGAAGAAGAAAGAGGAAAATAACGGACAAAGTATGCGTGCAAAGAAACAGTGGCAAAACACTCGTACGTTTACCGACACAATAATGTAAGAAAAATGAATAAAGTGAGCACCGTGCTTCGTCTCTCCTCCTCGTTTATTCTAGCCACGTTAAGTAGATATTGTATTTATCGCTACGACATCATACACACGTTAGAGTCACGACAACTTTCACGCGTTCAACTTGATGTAATTAAATAGGATTGTCAACCCGCGATGTCAAATATGAGCTGTCATTCTCATTGTTTCAAAAATTCGCTAGAGACAACACCTGATATTGTATCCGTTTGATCCACTCTGATTCTATACACTAGTATTCTGTAAACATCCATGAATGAACTCGCATCTTCCTCTTCGAGAAAGTCCAAGTCATTGATTGGATAGATTGACTGATTAATGATATACGTTAGCTGCGTTAAACGGTTGTTTTTTCGCCTCAAATCGAGTTGACGCACATCACAAAAATATATTCTAATACAAATGTATCAAAATTGAACTTCACGTTGACGTAGCTCCGTTGAAAACGAAGAATCAGCCTTGTATAGTGTGTCGCGCGGATCAAACGGAAACTTGGACACTCTAAACCTGCGAATCTTCGAATCGATCCTATTTCCGTCTACTTCGCCAAATATTTGCACTAGGAGAGAAAAAGGATTCGGTGTAAAGTCCAAATGCGAAATCATACGGCAAATGATGCGATAGTAGATAGTTTTAGTCGATCGATAATTTTACGCTATATAAGTGTAAATCTTCTGCCGGAAATAACGAACGATTCAGTCGATACTAGATAATAAGGATTTCGGGAATTCTTTGTAGATCGATAGGATGCACTGTGTCGTTTGATCTGTCGGTTGTAGATAACCGGAAATAGGAAAGCCTATTTTTGCATCGTGTGATTAAAGAAAAAAAAAGCTGGTTTATATTTACTGAATACGCATTTGGATGGTGTGTTATAAAGTTCCAAACTATATAAAAATAACTTGTAGGATGTTAATCGTCAATGATTCGTATAACAGTGATTCATATAATATAAAAATTTAATTTATGAATATGCTTATTACCTATTTCTTCTTACAGGCTTTCGCAGTCTTCTGTGTAAATAATCATTTTTATATATTTATCATTATTTTATTATTTTATAATTTTGACTGATTCTCGATTAATCGCTAGAGAAAGATCTCTTACAATTTATATTGCGTAAATACGTACAAATTACAATTGCTTTAAAACACCTTAAATAATTAATTAGTCATTGCGTTATACAATATGTAAAGCGATATCGATCAACTATCGAATCTGGAAGGTATCACGATGTAACGGAAGATCGTTCTCGAGTATCACAATCGCATAAGTATAATCGTATAAAAATCTACTCTGTACTTGTATACTTAGCGCATATAAATAGCGCCACAATAATTTTTCGGCGTCATTAACATTACATCGGTATAAAAGGGGTAGTCAACGTGTTTTGCGGCACGAAAATGTAACTCTCGTCGTGAGAGAAGTATTTGTAAAACACAAATTAATTCTGATATGTTTATTACATTATATTTAAAATATATCTCAAATCAAATAATTCTTACACTATCAAATAAACGTACGATTGTACGAAGGTACAGCTGTGAGCAAAGCGCGAATCGACCAGAGATGCGTGTATAACACATAAAGTGAGAAAGACCGCAGTAAGTGACATTTATTTCGGCATTATGTCTAGCAATTTGAGTCGTATTATTGTCGATTCAACAAAATCTAAATTTCAATATTTAGGATATAGATAGCGTTTCAACTAGTAAGTACCTCGGAGTGTACTTGGGAACGAAGAAGGGGGTGAAAGGTGGAAAGAGGAAAGGGGAGGGTGGGAGGAAGGATAGTCCTGGCATAATATTTAGTGTTTACTTCTCTGAATGTTTGCATGGAATATTCTGTAATCACGATCCATTTGACGACATGTACTACGAAAATTGATAACGTTTTTAAATTTTTCCTGATATTTTTGTGATATTTTCTGACAAAGTATGAAAAGTATGAAAAGTCACGACTCAAGTGTGACGACTCAAGTGTAAATTATATTTTTACGGGTTAGCAAAATTTGTCTCGTCTCGATGAAATCAATAAAATTGCATATGATATGAATGTTTCATACAAGTAGGCTTTATTTGAATTAATTTGAGAATTATAAGATAAATCTCTGATAGATTTTTTCTTTTATTCTTTTGTGCTTATTCAATCAGTATCAAAGTGTACAGTTAGTACATTTATTTCGAGACGTTTAGAAGTGCTAAGTTTGCGATTCAATTAGGGCAACGCGTTTCGCTGTTTAAGGATTAAACGGCAGACTAAAAAATATTCGCGCAATATTATTCTTACGTGTCACACGCGTCATACGCGTCGCACACTAGGAGCATAGATATACATGCACATTCAGTCATACGCGTACGCACTAGAGGCATGTCTGCTTTAGCAGCACTCGAGAAGAAAAGGCAAAAGTAAAATAAAGAAAATATAATTAGCGAGTATATTTCATGTAACACTCCTTCTAATTCAAATGAAAGCCATTCATTCTTTTTGTAGCTATAGTAAGCATTGTTACTTGAGCGATTATCATCCTTCGTCGCGAAAGCAAGAGTGCACTTTTCGATCTCATAGGCCAAGAGCTAATTATTGTTATTATTAACGAAGAATAGAACTGTGTCAAGTCAAGGGATGATTATTGTGTAATAGTATTATTTTATAAGCAGTCAATAATATTAATATTCAAGTAAGCTAAACGCCGTATATCACCTCTTTCTCCGAAATCCTCCCCGTTTGTAAAGAAGTCGTATTTATTTCATAAGCTCATTTTCAGGTCAGAGAGTACCTATAACTCTATTGTTAAATAATATACATACCGCAATATACATGCATATAGAAGCTGATGCAGGTATCTTTTAAACGATAAGGTGTGTACATTTTAATTTTTATGAACATAATAAAAATATAATTTAATGTTCTAAATGTGTGCGATTTTACATGGTCGGACTTTGCTCACATCCGTTTGCAAATCCGATAATAATATTTATCCCGTTCGTGATTATAACAAATCAATATTTAGTTCTAAGATACGGATATGAATATACATACATATATTAAGTTATACGTTATTACGTAGTTATTATAATTTCTACAGTGAAATTACACGTGTTCTTAATTTCTTTAGTTACGTTTACGTAATTTTTTAGAATGCTTTGGTAATAACGGCAAATACACAGTTACATTAGTTATATTCTTTTATATCACAGCGAATTATTGTCCATGAATGTGTGATTTTAAAAGTTTATTTATAAAATTAAAATTATCTATTTATCTTTTAGAACAAAGTGATATTCGCATTAAGAAATAAACATAGTAACAAGAGTATGTTGAACATTAATTGAATTAATTAATTGCACGACTAAGATTTAATTGAAAAAAATGTGTACATTCTATTTTTAACACAATTTTAGTAACCTCCCTCCTCCTCTCCCACTTGTTACGTACAAATCTAATTAATTAACATCATCATCATTATCGTTATCAGTATCATTATTGTCATCGTCATCATTATTGTCATTATTATATTGTTGTTGTTATTGTTATTATTATTATTACTATTATTATTATATGTTTGCATTTTGCGCTTTATTGTATGTTTCGATGTGTGATAATAAATAACTCGGCGGAAACTATGTTACAAGTATTTTTTCCTTGACCTTGTAGCACTAAATTGCATTGGAAAAAATTACATTACACTTAGGGAGAAAAACAAAAAATAAACTGAATTGTAAAAATCATTGATTATTATTAGTACAAACGTAAGTATAAATTTGAGTATACATAATTTTTATTCGATATTATTGGCCAATTTTAATTTATAAATTAATGAAAATTGTTTTAAAAAATCTCGCCGTTTGTTGCGTAGAAAATTTTTTGAGTCTAATTAATTTGAAGAATATATTAAGGTATCGTATAATGACGGATGGTACCCTATATTTGCATGACAAACAAGTGTGCGTGTGTGCGTGTATTATTAGGCCATACAGGCTTTGATGTAGTGTGTAGTCATCTAATTTAAATATAATGGAATGACTCCTGCAGGAATGTTGGTGACTCTAGTCGGAGGATTTTTCAAGGTCTTTTTTGTCCTCGGAAACATCTCGGCGCACAAGAGGAGGTAAGAGTTCTCCTCTCGTAGTCTACCGCAAACAGAAACGCGCGCGAGCGAGTGCACTCGTGCACTCTTTCCCATAGCTGAAGAGCAACTTATCGCGATGAGAGATGTCTGCAATTAGTATGTCTTTTTAGTGGCCCTGACAGTCGATGAGAAACTAAACGTCTGTAATGACGATATTTATTGATTGTTATTGATGCATGACATATCATGACATTTTAACAGTTGAAATTTGTGTAATCTCCAATCGACTTTTCAATGTCCAGATGAATCATTCAAAGATTGGGTAAATTATACTTTCTTCTAGAGAGAATATATGCACGTGTGTGTGTGCGTGTGTGTGTGTGTGTGCGTGTGTGCGTGCGTGCGTGCGTGCGTGCGTGCGTGCGTGCATGCGTGTGCGTGCGCGCGTGTGTATGCGTGTAATATACTTTCAATCTTCGATGAATGCACTTCAAGTACTAACAGCTGAACAAAGCAATAATCAAGTTTTTATAGATAATAATAATGAAACATCTGAGTTAAACACAACTCTTAGGAAAATTTACTTTAAATGAGGCTAAAGTTTTCAAAATTACCTTACAAATCTAAAAGTGTACTGAAGAAATTTTTAGGTAATTTTTAAGTAATTTAAGGTATGTAAAAAGTTTATCTAAAGTAATTTAAGCCTTTTTCTAAGGGAAATATATGTATATCACTTTGACTTTTTCATATACTTTTCTCTCGATAGATAAAAGCTGTCGTACTTACAAGTGATATGTAGTATGTATTTCGAAAAGGCCTGGTCAGTCACATTTTCATGTGTATTGTCGCGTGCATGCGATAATTTCTTCAACCGATATCGTCATGAAAGCAGAAACATGCAGTAGTTCATTTAGTAAATTTACCCAGTCGAATGACAAAATCGGAGTCAAATTAATTGTCTATCTACAGTGATTAGAAAATTGAAATCATGTGGCTCGTAATTTGTGAATATCCTGCCCACCGAAAGTTTATTCCATTTGTAAATAGCGAGTGAAATATTTTTCTAATATTAATTTTTGATTTTCGTTTAGCAATAACAATTAGATTACAATTCTAAAAGAATTAATATATTGTTTGACTGAAACGTTGTTTATAAACTATTATTATTCAAATAATTTAATTCTTTTACCAGATTCAGGATGCAGCGGTGTTGGTTTATTTTACTTCTGGGAATCGTCTCAGACATTGACATTCAGCAGCCAACTAAACGGACTCGGATGTAACGCATGCCCCTCTTTTGCTTTCATATCATGGCTATGTTCTCTCTCTTTCTGAGTGTAAGAGTCTTTGCCCTTTACTTTTCATTTCCCTGTGTGTCTGTGTCTCTCCCTTCTTCCCTCCCTTTCTCTCTCTCTCTCTCTCTCTCTCTTTCTCTCCATCCTTCCCCTCTCGCTTTTTTTCGACACGAGCGAGTCGCGAATATATATCGCATCTCCAAAGCTATGCTGCAATGCGATGAAAGAACGTATACTTCGAAGACGATGGGATCAGTGAACCTATCCATGGTCAGCATCGACCGCCGTCTCCGACTGCTCTTGTCTTGCCAGATGAAGTATACATAATATATGCGCTATAATGTATAAATACATAGTACCAGGTTTTTTGTGACGCCAGTAATGTGTGACGGATCATAAAGATGGACAAAAGAGCCCGCGTGCTTTATTCCGCGACGGAGATGCGTCTCTCGAGACAATGTCTCCCGGATTTTTCGAGATTATGCGTGCGGAACAATTATTACTTCTTTTTTTCCATTTTTTTTCATTTTTTCCATTATCGTTTCTTCCCGCTTTCTCCAGCAATCACTGACAAATGGTCTGTTCTTTCTAGTTGCACTGTTGCACTGGTGCAATAAGTTAGAATGAGAAAAAATATACTTGTCTTACTTTAACTTATTGCACCGGTGCAACAGTGCAGCTAGAAAGAACAAATCAAAAGTTAATACATCGTGTAATCAGCAGAGAAGCCCGAGAGAGAGAGAGAGAGAGAGAGAGAGAGAGAGAGACAGAGAAAGAGAGAGAGGGAAAAAATTTGATAAATTTACTCGAAATAAGAAAATACGATAACTTTCGTGCTGTCTACGGTATACTTAAATGCATTCAAATGCCTTTCCTCTACGATGAGCAAAAAATAGACAATAAGTGAATATAAATTGTTTGCGCGTTTCTTTGTAAGCAAAAAGAAACGATTCTAAGTTAAAAGTCTCGACTCGGTGATAAAATGACGATTTCTATGAAGTTTTCAAGTAAATAATTGTGCGATTGTCAATTTCAGGAAATGTCATATATTTCCGACAGGATAAGACAGGATAGAACACAGATGATCGAGAAATGTTTATGCGAGCTCGTACGAATCGTAATCGACACGTATGTACGAAGAAACGCGACCGATAAAAGCAACTGGAGAACTTTGCACTAAAGATGCCGTGATTCTTTCTTTCTTTTTCTTTATGAAAGTGGCGACACATACATCACCACACACAATATACATATATCTATTCTACTGGTCGCATTACGGTAATACACGCGCTCAGATGTGCGACCCACGTGGACTACGAAATAACCGAATATACTGTTCTGCTTATAAACAGGATGCGTTTCACCTTTGCCGTTTTAAGGACTAGATAGTTTTTCATTCCAAGCGACTGGGAACGAAAATATTTGCGCGCGTTGAATTACGAAGTTGCTACAAAAATAATCGTCGCGTAATAAAAGCGAAAAAGACTTGAAAACTGTACGCAAAACAAACGGCATAGAAATCCGCAAATATAACGTAGAGTGTGCTAAGAACCGAGTGCTGACGATTGCAACAACTTTTGTGAAACGAAGCGTACAATTGAAATCTAGTTGGGAGATAATTGCGACAAAGTTGTATGAAGTCGTCGCGAAATCGATCGCGCCACATTTTTCTCGATATAGTTGCCTTACATTTAATACTTTGTGTCAACATCGATCTAGTGGAAGAAACGACATTTCGGTAACTATTTAATTCGAAAGTTTTGCACAGGGAGCTAGCTATATCGCGTGGCGGATACACCAGTACGACTCAGGCCGCTCTTCCCAGTATCGCTTCGACAAAGTGATTATTAACGTTTGTGATTAAACGTCTTTTCGGATTTCGAGACGGAGTACCTTGTCTCCTTTCAGTGGAAGAATTCACAGAAATCCAGTAGATCGTTACATTGAAAATGGCAATAAACATTGATTTCCTATCTACAGGTACACATGGTCGTTTCGACTTCCGTCATTTGACTATGGATAAATCTGTGAGGTAATGGCGAGTAATCGAAAACACGTGCTTTCGTGACAACATTGATCGAACGAATGCTCGCGTGCACACACGAAAATACACATGAAAATGTGATTAGCCACGCTTTTTCGAAATATTACACATCGTATCTTTCCAAACAGCATGTATCCGCATTGAATCCGAATGGTGCTTGTATTTATTCAAATTCAAGTAATTATCATCATACAAAAAAAATCACATTTTTATAAAATATTCTACATTTTTTAAATGTCAAAACATAATGTATCACGCTGTGTATTATTAATATGTAGTAACTCGTCTTGTTTCCTCGATATTTAAGCTCAATTCTTTTCCTGTCATTTTTGTTCATGTGACGTAATTTTAATTATTGAATTGCTGGTCGCAAAAACTATAAGAAATGATATTTATTTTATAATAAATACTTTTCTCGAGCACAGTAAAAACAAGCTTTTCCGTTAACACCCATCTCTGTTGGTTGCTTTCCATGTGATTAAAGGGACATTTGACTCAGAAATTCTTGTTCCTTCCATTCCCAGTTTTCAAATTCTTATAATCTTGTATTCCGCGAAAATTAAAGGTGCTGTTACCAATCAAGTTTCCATTTTGAAAAAAAGTTGACGTTTGATTCGTCAAGTCTTTGAATGATTCACCTTGACGGAGATCGGAGATTACGCGGACATTAAGTCTATCATGTACGGTGAAGTTAAAGAATTATGTATAATAGGAAGATGGCGTGAAAACATCTTCATTAAGATACGTCGTAGATTTAGCTGGTATCGATGCGTGATGACCTTTCGAACGGTCCATCGTGTCGCATGTGAATCAAACGGGAAAGGGAAATACGTTGAATGTGCATAATCACGCGAACGATTTTCGCATAGAAATGATTTATTATCACAATGGTTCGAGGGCGAACCTGCATGTTAACGATGTAATAAGGGCAAACAATTCAGCGTGTTACACGTGAGAAGATGAAACGATAATATCGGTAATAACGATAAATTTTGAAAAAGGTCAACTTTGACTTCTTTCATAAAAATTTCCCGCGTGCTCATATAAGTAAGATGTTTTGCTCTAATTTGCATAACTAGTACCAGCGTAGAGACAGAAGAAGCGCAATCTCGGGATCCCCCAACAAATAGGATTCCTAAATAAGTTTTACAATTTACTTTCTATCGTTAAAATTTTCATGTTTTATATTTTGTGTATTTTGTTTATAGGTTATAATTATAAGTTTTAGGATTAAAGAATTCTTAAGAAAAGCAAGGAAAAAATTTTCTTTATAGATCAATTTCCTCGGGAACGATTATTGGATAAAATTCATTCATCAGTTACGATAAAAGCACTCTTCAATATTTATCGTGCCACAAGTGTCGGTACTTTTGTATATCAGCAAGGGTTAAATATTCTACAGAAAATATCCAATATAATATAAATCCTATTGGTGTTTTAAACAGGAAACGTGGGTAATAGAAATGTCAGAGAAACACAATAACTGTTGCCGTTATTCTCTCACCCAGTTCAACCAAACTATTTGACTTTGCAAATTCAAGAAGTATAATTTCTTTCATAATTCATTTCTTGACCGATTATCACAGTTAGTTCAATTGATAGCATAAATCTTTACACGAGAGCATTTCTTTGAATGGTTTTAGGATAGATGCTATTTCCAAGAGTATTTGTCTCTCTACAAAGAACCGCGCGACGATGAATCATAAACGCACGAAGAATCAGCAACTGTCATTAATAGTATACCGTGGTTAATTTCCGCAGCCCGCGACCCTCGTACATAATCCGTCCAACATATTCTTCCTGTTCTTTCGAGAAAAAAGACTTTATCACCGTACTTCTGATAATGATAAGCTATAGATAATCTCTTTAAATTTTGCCAAATAATATTTACGCTTTGTCAAACATTACTGCAATTTCTGTGATGCAAACTTTGATTTTGTTTCTTCTTTTCATTAATATTACGTAATAGTAAAACTAATATATAAATGTGTTGTAAAATATATTTATTTAGATAAAAGTCATGAATTATCAATGAGTCAGTATAAAATTTTTTGCCAATGTAAAACTATTAAAGACATAAACAATTTCCATAAATAGTTTTATAGAAAATAGGAAAAACCCAATATAGATAATGATAGAAATTATTTCATTGAATTTATTTCTTAATTAAATTCAATGCAATTACTTTGCTAATTTTTACGATTAGAAATGAGATGGATCACATGCGTTGCGACAATGATCTTAACCAAGAGAATCGGGAAGAATGACCGAAAGGATAAATTGGTTAGAGAAAACGATTAGAATTATAGTGGCATCGTACGCGGCTTGACAAGAGTAAAGAAAATAAATGAGAATTGGCGTGAACAAAATGCAAGTTTTTGGGCGCGGCATGAAGGACGCGATCGTCTAGAACTGATGTCTTCGTCGATTTATTCTCATTCTTTCTCTATTGAAAAGCAGACATCACTGTGTCATACTTCGGGGGACTAAAAGCGAATAAAAGTGCTTTTTATCTTTTATACATATACATTTGCTATAGATATATATTTATTATGTTATTTATTAATATATTTATTAGTATATGTGTATACACATACTAATAAAGTTTTGCATCTGTGTGTGTGTGTGTGTGTGTGTGTGTGTGTGTATGTGTGTGTGTGTGTAAAAAAGACGTTTTTTTTTTAATAATAATTTATTAAAATCCATGAATTTAGAGAATATCAGTTAGAATTACGAATAGAACTTGACTCCGTTTAAGTGACTGTAAATTTGAATAAATAAAATATTGCAAATATAATTGTAGATTGAAAATTCAAGAAGTACATCAGTACACTGAAAGTATGTACCACAATGTATTAAAGATATTATTCTTTATTGAGATAAAAATGTCATTTTGTGAAGCATTTTCTATACCAAAATTATACGTATATTTTTTATCAAAATCCAAATAAAATTATTAAATTTTAAATGTAAATCAAAAATTTTCATAGCGATTACGTTTACACAGAATGTAAAGCACAAAAATTTACATTCGTAAATCAATAAACGATTTTCAGATGGTGATTACAAATGAAATTCGAAATGAAAAGAAACTAGAAGATTTATCTTTTTTAATAAATTAAATTGAAAAAAAAAAAAAAAGGATAATTTTATTCATTAAGAAATGCAGAGAAATGCAGAGTAACAATCGTGCGCACCAAAAAAGTCTAATGCTTACTCATTCGTTCAATGTACTCATTTGCATTCAAGTTTTGTCTCCGCGAGACTTGTGGTTTCAGTTAATATACATAAATACCTTTTGTCGTGCGGATAAGTAATTGTACAAATTAAAGCATTTTGTTACTGCAATGACAGATTTATTCGACTGATAAATAAAACATTTATAAACAATATTATGTAATTATGATAAATATTAGCACCAACTAATTTTATTGACATTTTTATTAATGTACAATTTCTAAGTATCATTTTACACAAAGAAATTCTTTCGCGCACACAATGAATATTCTTAAAACATCGTGAATATTAAATGCCAAAGTTAATGCAAACAGACATATTATGAATGATTGAAAAGTAAATCTCACGCAGGAGTTTATCTATATATAAAATTCATGTATCAATCCTTACTTGGAATCGGGTTTGCGGTCGTCGGCATTGCCAAAAGAGATTCTTGGGATCGTTCCTTAGGAATGAAAAGTAGCCTAAAATCCGAGTGAGTCACAAAGTTACCCATGCAACTTTTTAGGATATAATTTTCTTCGTCCATAGATATTTGAAAGAAGATATTAATGTTTAATGTTTTCGTGTTTAAACATACTATCGGAATATCATACAGAGAACGAAACATCAATGCTATATTATTATAAATCAGTTGTCTCTTCGAGACTAAAAAAGCTGTAAAAACACAAATAATTATTGTTTTATAAGCATCGTTGAGATTTGATAATTTGTCACAATTATTTAATTAAAAATTAAAAAGAGATTACTGACGAAAAATATGTGACCAATGCAAGTCAAAGATCTTTCGCAACATCATCTTAAGGAAGAAAATGGAAAAAGTCGTGATTGACCTTTTGTATCGAATAGTAAGTGAGGAATGATTTTGAGACTCGATTTTGACTGTAACTCTCTTGAGATGAGACTGAGGGGGGAATACGGGGAAAAATTTGTATTCTCTGAAATTTCATCCTTTGCACCCGATCTGACTAACTGTCGCGCATGTAAAGGCAGCAGAGCTACAACATGTACCTGCACGTGTAGAAGCGCCGTGGTGCGCGATTGGTGACCGTGGCCATCGCGGCTATGGTGGGAGATCTCGATAAAAGTCAGTGGCAGACTGATTACGATTCAGAGTAGCGGTGAACTCCGGATAGAGCAGACCCGCGTATCCGCGTTTTTCATCGGCTCTCCTCTTTGACGTGGATCATCCCAGTTGCCTATGATCCATCCTTATTATTATCGTTCCAATCTTTATTATTAATCTCTCTCTTTCTCTCTTTCCTTCCTCCCTTTCTTTGTCTTTTTCGTTCTTCGATTTCAAATTCATCGAAACAGATCCATCCCTACAAAAACTACAGAAGATCTTTGGAAAATCGAACGAGGTGTATATAAGACGCGTAAACGCGAATACGTCGAGAAATCACGTTTGAAAGGAAGCAACAGAGCGAAAGAACCCTAAGGCGAACCCACCAGCGAGGAAAACACCACGAGATCGATAGTGTTGTGGCAACCACGTTTAAGACCCCCAAGTACTCTGTCGAGAACTTACGTTGGAAACGATCAATTTCGAGGGATCGCTTGTTTTGCGAGGATAATTAACGCGAAAAGTAATGTCGGAAGTTCGATAGTTCTTATATAAACATATTTATTTAAGCAAGAAATTAAATAAAATTGGAAGTACGTATCATAATCTAATTGTCATTTGACATTGTAATTTTCGACAGTTGCAACGGGGTGTCTTTAAGAAACACGTGCAACGTATGCATTCAGTGTTATTCAGGGGGAGGGGGAGGTGTGTAAAGAAACGAATCGAGAAGCGCGTATGCCGTACTGTATACGGGCGAGTAAGTCACAGTGACCAATTCTGTTGCGGGAATCTAGCTTGACGAAGGAGTACGAGTTGGATCGAAAGCAGCTTCGTTAAAAATATGACGAGATGGATCGAATTTATTTTACAACAGCGAAGAGCCGATGTTCACCTGATATTGATAGCGCTCCTCGTTTTGCACGCAAATACGGAAGCGGCACCGACCAATGTAGTCATCAGCGACACCACTGCCGCGGTAAGAAAATTAAAATAATTACTTTCTCAAAAAATATACACAAAAAGAAAAAAAATATATACACAAGAGATACATAAGTTTATCGAGTTTGTTCAGTTCAGTATTGGCGCAAAATTATGTACACGTAGCAAATTTTGTCGCGAGATGCACGCCAATGTTCAGAAAAAAGGAAAGGAATGGTCTAGACGTCTTAGAGCGATGTAATTTTCACGATGCGTCATATATGAGTAATGCAAGATCACATTGCACGTATTCGCATTGCATTAGGAGTAACATTCCGGAAAAATGTTCATCTCCGAATGCTGGTACGATTACGTTGAGTATCAAAGCAAAGACTTTGCATTGTGCAAAGTCTTTGATTTGATACAATTTTACGTTTCTTCGAACGTTTATGCACTGTCACGCAAAAAGTTAGAATCTGCGTAATTAAGGCAAAACTCTAATAGTAAATTCTGTTTTAAATTAAGATAAATCACACATATTTTACGACACATATTAACGATAACAAACTTTATTAGCAATGTAGGTAAACTCATGGCCGAAAAATCATACTATATATTATCTGATGTTCTTGGATAGAAACATGACAGCTCTTACTTATTTCCAATTCAACAAAACGGACTACTGATTTGAGCAAATCATCACGATTTGGAATCACAACGAGAATTCGATGACTTGATTTCTTAATTCAGTTTTAATACAATTTGTAAAATGTACGCGCATACATATCCATCGAGAAGGTATGCAATTGATAAGAAAACACCAAGATCTTAACTTCTATAAGGATAACGTTTAATAATTCATTCTAATGCGCTACGCGTCATCGCACGATACGCTTGTTTACAAGATTGTAGAAAAGTCATTTGCAATGTCAAACAATAATTACTGTGTTAATAAGTATGTATATTTTTTAATGAAAAAAATATATCGCCACGTGTCTGTAAAATGTACTTCATGATCTCGTAAATGAAATTTGACGCACTCGAGACAGAAGCATTTTATCATTCTTTCCAATATCTTCCCAAGCTTCGAGATAATATTACAAGATTAGCAAAATTAAAAAAAATTATTTTCGTTGATAATTTGACAACCTGTTACTCTAATTCTCGGCAAGGTGTCAAATTATCGAATCAATCACGTTATGTTTCTTTCAGTTACGGTTTTCTCTCGTTAAATTATACTAGGAAATTGTAAATAATGTATGCTCATCAACACGGAAATATACTGTGGAGAGTCGCGTGTTGGCCTTTGTCACCGCAATCGTCATTGGATTCACAGTCTGAACACGGGCCAGCCGTCATTGGAATAATAACGATCTGATCATAGATATTCTCATCGTCGCTCGATCTAGCGATCATTCGCTCTTTTACATGTGGTTTTTTAAGTCGGCGGTGTCGATTTGGCATTCTTTCTTTTTTATTATATCGAAAAAGATTTATTTTTGTTTCGTAAAGGATCACATTTTCGATTTTACTGTTTTGTTTCGTTCAAATTAAAATCTTCGGGAATCTTCCGCTGTATTATGAGTATACGTATATGGATGGTAAAAGATCAATTGATTGGACGAAGATATCCTATCTATAAATCCAGTGTGTAGTAATGGAGTAACAGGATTTCCGATCGCGATGAAAGGTTTGGGTTCGGGTTTAATACAATACAACAATAATATTTTTGCGCGCCACCACATTTTTGCACAAATGTCACATAGTTCTTCGAACGTTTCGATAATTTTCAACGCATAAGCCGAAGAATAAAGCAAAGATGCAGCTCTTGCGTAAGTCGAAACACACTTATTTGTTCTTAAGCACGAGCGATATGTTAGCGATTAGCGTCGAGTACACGTGAGCGAGAAAGGCAAAAAATCAAGGTACGCGATTAGCGGTGCCGTGCGTCCGACAAACTCGCGAAGATGGATATACCTATTGATAAGACACGTACCAATAGTCAGTATTACAGATAATAAAACTTGGTTAATAAAACGGTCTTCTTCACAATAATCTTCTAAATAATCGAGGTTTAAATTGTTAGACAATAAACTTAAAAAAATAATAATAATAAGATAGACTGAAAGATTCGCTAGCGACAAATCGGCCAAATTTAAAAATGATATAAAGATATACGTTGAAGATGATTAAAAAAAAAAAAAAAAAAACCTTTCGTTATTAATCGATCATTGTGTGAAATAGCGCGCGCATATGCAAGTATAACCATCACGTGTCGAAGTGACTGTCTGATTTCTCGATGAAACCGCTATTTCTATTTCCGCGAACGCGTCTGTGTGATTTATGTAACTAAACACGTGGAATCCGCACGTGTACATCATTCGTTATGTAATGCACTCTACTAGCGGTTACTCTAAAAATTGTTTCTGCTATAATCCGTGTCGTGTCTAACTGTTAATCTTAATCCACTTAAACATCCGTCTTTTAAACGTTCCATTGACATTACTGTCCTACGAATGTATCTCGGTATCAAGTTGCTCCGAGTCCTCTGAGTGTTTTATGAATGTTTTAAACGTATCTATGTGCAAAACGTATCTTTAAAATTAACAACTGTGCCAATCTTTATACGCAGCATCAACCGAAACTCGAAACGATGGCTTATCGATAAAAAAAAAGACATTTGTCTCGTTTGCACCGTGATGACTCACGTGACGTATAATAAACTTGAATCGCGCGTCACTTGCGAGGTAGACTATTTCACTTCCGTGCCTGTTGAATCAGCGACTTTTAAGACCCTTTTCTATGAATCACTCGCTTTCATTTATCAATCTTGCGATATGTTTATAGATAAAATATTATTATTCAAATTTTTAATACTTTGTAAGCGCATCAATCTCCTATTAGGCAAGCACGATTGGTCGATACTTATCTACAAAAGTTTTCAGGAATAACGGAATAGTCGTAATAATACATAATGTCAAAAAGCTATCAAATTATTCTGCATTAATTGTACAACAGTCTAAATCAGTTGTTTTCCTTTCGATGCAACGTGACGAAACGTAAATAGATAAAATCACAAAGTGATAAGCGTCGTGCGTTTTGATTATTATTATTATTATTATTATTATTATTATTATTATTACTATTTATATACTCGATTCGTGATATTATTATCTATGATATCATTTTATGTGCTAATACATCAATTTAATAATTGGGCACATTATATGTATATATTCTAAAAATGGAAGTAAATTTGTACATTGTTGTAAAAATAACATGATCAGTGTAGTTTTGACGTAAATTTCTTATTTATAATTTGTTTTTTGAGTTTACGTCACTTGTATAAAGTATACAGACTATCGTGATATTACACACGGAAAAGTATATTGTACGAAGCAGCGGTAGATGGTCAGAGAATTATCGTTTATATTCAAACAACGCGTTCGCGAGAACAGGACGTGGAATACTGATGGCGTTTGCGTCGACAAAGACCTCTTCAAGGTCGATGCGATATTCGACATTTTTTTTTATGCACTCCTTTTGTTTATTATATAATTAATAAATTGGAAAATTACAATCGGACAGCATTGTTCGGCAATTAAAGTAAAAAACTGCTTTTCTCTAGGATTATATGTCTTTTTTTAAGTTTATCTTATTGTTGTCGAATATATGCAATACAAATTATTGCGAAATTTCCGATTCAAAGATTTAAATAAATAACAGTAAAAAATGCATTTAAGCTCTTATTGATCCTTCATACTCGTTAGAAAAATTTTATAACACATCCATTTTGTGTAACAATATTTATTGCTCAAATCAGTGTACACGAGCAATTGTTACTTCGTAATTACAAGAATAAAAAAAGAAATCTGGAGAAGTACTGCTTAAGACATTCACGGCGGAAATTTGTAAGAACGAAAAAAATTGAAAAATAGACAAAAAATTTGATTAATAAGTTGATATAACAAGCATGTACTAACTTGAGTTAAAATATGACTCATATTTGCTAATGCGCGCCAAATTCATAATGGCAACAATTGCTTACAACTACACCTACAATAAAAAGATGCGTTTTATTTTTTCACATTACAAGACAAAGCCACACGTCTACGATAATTTAATCTTTTAAATTTGTTTTTTTGTCCATCAGACTCATGCTTTCATGTTAGGCGGCTAGATATCTTAAATATCCCACACAGCACACTTTATCCTGAGGATATCCCTAGGTTATCGAGATATCCAATTGGACATATTGCAATCCCATGGATGTCCTACGGTTATTGCGATATCCCTCGGATATCTGGTGGATATTGCGATATCCTGTGCTGTGTGGGATCTATCGCGTAGAAGGCGATGAATAGCGAAGTCCTTATCTCTACTATTCCAAGCTAGGATGGAAAAATAAAATTGCTTGCAGCGAGCGCAAGAATTAAGGATAGTTTGAGCAATTTAGACATAGAAATGTATGCGTATGTGCATACACATAACATACATTATTACATTAGAATTGTGGATAATTTACGTGTTCAGTACACGTTTCTGAAGTTTAACTGAAAAGAAAGGAAAGAACTTTTATAGAAGGTGAACCAGGTTGTTATCATTGATAACGCGACAAGATAAAATACCGCGTGTACACAAACTCGATTATTTAGACATCTTTCATACGCACATCGGATACTCTTAGTTCTAGGCACAGCAAGTTGCGTGACTTCCAATGAAATCGTACGTGTGATAAAATTAGTCACAATGACGACATATTTATTAAACCATTATTGATAATCATAAAGAAAACAATTGAAATTGATCGAATTAAATTTATCGGTTTATCGTAAATACGATTCTGAGCAATATTCGGAAGAGACATTATGTTCCGTTAAGATAGAGTGGCTTGAATTTTCATTAGCATAAAACACTTGGCCTTTGCGGTATTCTGCTATCTACTAATCGTACAAGTCGACGGTTGACCTAGATACTACCTTCTATTTTCGTCAGTACTAAGTAAATTTTTAATCTGCTTTAAACACAAAAAATATAACAGAAGAATAAAAGATTAATGAGGTAATTAATTTATATATAATATTAATTTTGATAGTCGATTATATGATACGATATACGTTTTCAAGTAACGTGAAATTTCAATAATAAAAAATTCAGGTTATGGAAACGGGCGCACAATGTTTCACATGGGGCGACTAACGTATAACAAAATTGTTCGTCGCTCCAAAATGATTAGTAGGATTACGTATACGAAAGAGAAGATATGGAAATTTTTTTTCTTCATATTCAATTCTCCATATTTATTATAGCACAATGATAAATGTCTGACAGTATCCAAATAGACAAGATCATTAGCGCGTTCCTTGGCGCAGATTTTTTGTATTTTTTGTATTTTTAAAAGAATATTATCATATGTACCTTTGAAGAACAGATTCCAGGTAATCTAAAGTAAAAAGATATAAAACATTTCGTGCCTAACGCTAGTTTTGCTGTATAATTACGACAGTAACAATATATGTACAAAAAAAATTACAAAATTTTGTAAGCAAGATTTCTCTACGAGAAATGCATATAACGGTAAGAGATTTCTCTTGCTGTACTAAATTCGTTATATTAATTCATAAATAATGACATATGTGATTGCATAAAAATTCATACGACATCCGGTGACGTAATTAAGTGACAAATACTTAATCGGTTTTTAAGAAGATGGGTATGATATAACTAAAAAGGAATGAACTCCTGTCAATTGTCCACAGATGGAATAATTATCTTCCAGAGATACAACACTTTCTTCTTCCTTGCAAATAAAATTCCTATACTCTCTAAATTTTTTAGAGTGAAAATACTGCCACTCCAATTTTTTGAGTGATTTTTCACTCAATTTCGAGTGATTTTTTACTCTTAAAGAGTAGCAGTGGAGGTATTTTCACTCTTAAAGAGTGAAAAATCACTCAAAAAATTGGAGTGGCAGTATTTTCACTCTAAGAAATTTAAAGAGTACGTTTCGTCTTATAAAAAGAGGAGAAACGCTCAATATAAAAGTAACAAATAATCTTGCAGTAGGTGATTCGTTTTTTTTTAATTATACATGTGTGGAGAAATCTACTCTGGTTGCACTCAGTAGATTATTCTGATGCAATTCATGCGCGGTCATAAAATATAATTGTAACCAAGGTTTCAACCAATGCATTGTGCATCTTTCCGCATGTACATTTCCGGTTACACAAGGAACATCCGGATAATCATCGCGTGTATATATACCTTCCGTGCTCGAGGTAGGCATTAATAATTGTCTCCTTTATATTTAGTTACCAAACCGCCATAATTTATTCAAAATTCAACAAGCAATTTGAACATTTGATAATATAAGTATGTGTATATATAAGTATATCTATATACTCATTCATCTTTATATCCGTGAATTTTGCGAGTGTGCGCTTAGCTACGTACATACGCGTATACATATATATATATATATAAAATATGCCCCCAGACACATAGCGCAGATGCGCTACCAACTCCGTGTATGTACTTCACCCACTAGCAATTAATTCAAAACAATTGCTGCCAATGTCCGCCGATCAAAATGATCACTAGCCACTAGGAAGACCTTGAATTTCAGCGACACCTCTGCACCGTTGAGTCAAGGTATGATCGAATACGTGGAAAATCACTTGGCTGATTCAGTCACGTCATAGTATAACATACACATATATAATATATATAAGAGAGGAGACACACGCAAAAAGAGCGGAGGGGAAGGTAAGAAGAGAACCATTCACGCGTGACACACGCACGTGAATACGGGCACACTCCACTTACGTTCATTCATAAAAATCTCAACCTTCATGGAAGCTGACATGTCTAGAGTGAATTACAAAATTTGTAATTCGCAGAGATAATGAATCATTTTATTAGTTTTTTTCTGCTTAATTTCTTGCATGGTTCATCTTTCCTCATTTTTTCCATTTGTGACAAAAAGAAAAAAAATGCAAAAAATTCTAAATGAAATATTAAACGTATTTTGATTCGATCAGATGAAAGCGCAAAATTAACTGTTAATATTTATCCTAAGGTAAAGTTATCACCTAGTCTTACGAAAGTCCTTATCAACGAGATATGGTTCTGGAAATTCATAAAAGACGCACATTCTCTCTCTGTCTCTCTTATTTCCTTACGCTACAAAATTTAGTAACAAAATTCTGTTAAAAAAACATCAGAAAGTATGAATCAGTCTTCCAAGGCTATGCTTGGAAACTTTGCACCGCTGTTAAGAGATGCATCGGATTACTACTGCGAAAACTTTTGAATGAATGTACTCTTTATGTGTTTCTCTCCTTACAACGACATGACTCACACTGTAACTTCATAATTACACTATAAATCACCTTTCGTTACCAATCCAGAATTTACGGAATAACAAAGTCCGATCACGTTTCAACGCGTTCAAAGCTGTATAATTATCATACGAGAAAGAGTATCATAATTTTATATTGATTACGAGAAGTCACAATCTTTCCTTAAAGATTCTCCGCGTATACATATATATAATTCTGAAGTGAAATAAATTAATTTTTAAATAACACGTGAATACGCGAATAATATATAATAAAGAAATCAACGTGTAAATTCCGTCTTTTTTCGCATGGTTCAGCAACGAATATATTATATTCTGATGTGGTCATGCAATTCAATCAATGGAATGTTAATCGAGAGTATGCGTAAGTGACGTTAAATAACAGTAAATCTCATGATAGTTAGGTCAGTCCCCTCGTTTGGCCTGCTTGCCTAATCCACCTAAATCTAGGAACACGAGATTACTTTGATAATTCTCGCGTGACTTACATCAGGCTCCTTTGCGCAATGGTAATTTACGCTGGTTTTGATGGATTCTTCGCTTGAATGTTCAACATTATTTCTTATATAAATAGTTTTTAAAAATTTTATTCATTAATTGATAACTCATCTCGTTCTATTCAAAATTGCCACTCGGATTATCGAACGTAGTCTTTTAATGTAGAACATCGAATTTCGTCGTTATATAAACGCGCATTAGGAATACGCATACGTTTGTGCAGCAAACTGCTGGGATAAAAACAAAATCAATACAAAACTAGCACTGAGCTCCGAAAGAATGCACGCGATAGCAAATCGATTGGTTAGCTTTCCACGCAACAGTATTATCCTACCATTGCATTACATTAGAAACAAGTACTTGTCAAGATAGTTATTTTATGTGAATCTAGAACGCACGAGAGAAGCAGACAGCACTTTCCGTGCCCGATATAAGGGATGAGTCATTCTTAAGGAGGTAATCTGTACTTCGAACGTAACGTCATCCGAATTGGCTCTAATGATGATCTTCTGCGGGTCATATCGTTCTTGCGACACGCGTTTCTTCGCAAGAAAAGAGCACGTCTTGTGTAACATAGGATCAGTATATTTTAGATGGTGAATTAGAAATATGTCACGTACGATTGGCATTCGCACGTTGTGGAACGATAAGCGATGTGTGTATTGGCAAAAATCAAAGACTTTCGAAAGCAATCTGTATGACGTGGTACAGCTAACACGTGCAGAGATTTTCCACCTACGCAATTGTACAATTATAATTACATAACAAGTATAAACGATCGAAAAAAGACCGACACACTCGAGAGCGTCGGTAAATTTACACGCGGATAAGAAAAGTTCTCCTATCTTTAGTTATTCACCTTCGTAAAACTTCGTCAATGTTACATTATTATGACGTTAAAGACCGGACTTAAAGACCGGAGATTCTTAAATTTTTTGCGAAATAAACGCAAAAACTTTCTGTCTATAATTTCGCGATACAATATTTTTCTTTAATCCTAGAGTCAATAAGAAAATATTAGTACAGTAAAATTACTATAATAGAGAACAGTTGAACAATATATGCATAGATATACGTTGCATTGACAAACTCAAAAGAGATTGCATTAAAGTGCATGTTTAAATATTACAGAATTATCTGGCACAATACGGATATTTACCACCAATAAATCCGGAAAATGGTGCTTTTTTAAGCGAAGAGAAATTGACGGCAGCAATAGAAGAGTTCCAAGCGTTTGCCGGTCTTAATATAACAGGTAAGTTAAATCCTTCATTCACTTGTCTAAATTTTTCTTAAATATATACGTATGTGTGAATCGTATGTATAATTATAGGATGCAGTTGAATTTTTATCTATTATCCAGTTTTAACAGATCCATCACTACTGAGTTGATTTATGCGGAAAATTACAAAGAATGCGGTTATTCGGAGCTATATACGTATTTTTTTAAAAAAGGAAAAAGCATATTTTACGCGTTTACGCGTCCATTCATGTTCATATATTGTACAATGTCATATCACTCGAGAAATGATAACAGCGGTTCCCCCCCCCCTCTCTCTCTCTCTCTCTGTCGATGTCTCTCTCTCCTTCATACATTTAGACCGTTGATGATAATCGCTGAACAGCGATGATTCAGGATTCGATGAAACGCAAACCCAACGCTTCAGCCAGTGAGTCATTGTAGTGGCCCCGTCTCTGTAGTGGCGAGTAATTTTTTTAGGAAATTCTACTATAAGAATTCTTTACTATGAGACATATCAATCTGGAAAATACGTAAGAAGTTTAAAAAAAAAACTGTTTTGCAAGTTAAACTGCCATTAATAATTTTATGGATTCAATACAATTTTTTGAGATGTAGATTGTGAATATAAACTTATACATATATTGTATATGTGCATGTATATGTATTTATCGGATGGTCAATACTATTGAAAAAATATATCAAAAAATTAATGGAAGAAGTTAATGGGGAAAAATCAATGAGAGGGAGAGGGAGGGAGGGAGAGAGGGAGAGGGAGAGAGAGAGAGAGAGAGAGAGAGAGAGAGAGAGAGAGAGAGAGAGAGAGAGAGAGAGAGAGAGAGAGAGAGAGAGAGAGAGAGAGAGAGAGAGAAAGGGGAAGAGGAGCAAGCTTCGTCGATCATTCTAGTGATTTCGTACGACAATTTATGGCAGGACGAAACACAAGCAATGGAATTCAATAAAAAGCGAAGGTGAACGGAAGAGTGATCTAACTGTAAAATTGTAGGCCATCGGTAGTGGCATTATTCGAGAAGCGTATTTATCGGCCATAATCTACGCTGCGTTGTCGACGCATTTTATACAACTGCTAATGAATGTAACTTTTAAAAAGAAGTATAATGAAAGCGCACATAAAAATCCCGTGATTTTTACTTAAATTTTGATATTATTTTCCGCAATACATCGGTATTCATTACGATTCGGTGGCGTTCATTACAAGATTACCTTTTTCACGATAGAAGAAAGGTATTGAATAAAATGCAAAACGGTGCATTTATAAAAACTAATTCTACACGATACATTTCTCGCAAAATTGGAGCCCAGAAAAATATTGTATATATTTTATGCATATTATACATATATGTATGAAAAATTAATACGTGTACAGGGTGCGAGAAATAGACACGTGTATACGCGTAAGAGATCACCTAGATATATGCCTAGCATTAAAATACATCCGCCGACAGGCTATACTCTCAACAATCAATGTAAACAAGAATTCGAGCATTTTATTATTTTCACCACGCGATTATATGTACTCTGAAGATGATAGAAGGTGATAAAACGCAGGACATTAATTTTCGTAAAAAGCAAGCAACGCGTATTCTCGGCAAGGCTACATTCTCTTCTATTCCTCGGGAATAAACAATAAATATAATAGTAAATCTTCAAATTTATCTCGAGATTTTATTTCAGGTGAATTGAATGAAGAGACTGCTAAGCTTATGGCTACACCAAGATGCGGTGTTAAAGATAAAGTTGGACCAGCCGCCGATGGAAGATCGAAAAGATACGCTCTTCAAGGTGAGTAGAATCGATCGTGACAGAACGGTGTGCAGTAAGGCTTGACCGAAAAATCAACGAATTTCGTCACTTTGCGCGACTAATCGATTTTTCAATTGACAAATTGAAGAAAGTTTAATGCAACCGAGATTATAAACGTAACCGCGGAACATGACACAACTTTACGTTTGATCGATCGCGATTATCTAATCGACAAACATTTCCTACCGAAACTTGTAGAAAGTCAACGTAGTAAAATACAATTTCGTAAAATATTGGAAAGTTAGAAAAACTATAAGTATAGTCATTTGCATAAAATAACGAAGGAAAAAAACCGGTTACATATACGTATATACCACATAAATATGTCGATTATTTAATACATTACATTTAATACATCGGTCTTCTACAATGAATTTTACGAAGAGTCACGCATCCCGACTTCCCCCGTCGACTCGCTACCACTACGCGATATAGAGTCAGTCACCCTAAAACGGGTCACGTGGATCTATATCGCGATAATACTGTGTGTCGGATGTTCTAAATACATTCTAAATCAGCTATACGTGAATTCACCCGATTCAACTGTTGCATTTCGCTGCATTCATTTAGTGATAAAATGATTGTCGACGATCGAATTAACGAATCGTGCCTTTTTCGATAGATAAAATATCTTGTCAATTCTTGAAAATTCTTTACATTTGAAACGTATAACGTGCAGTTGTACAGTTCTCTTAGATTGTTTACATTTATATACGTTGAAACGTTCTGCTAAAAAATGCTTCTCGATACCTGACAAATATTAATTAATGTGTCAACGCTTCAATCGTTTTAATCATGTCGTATGTAAAAAGTAAAATAAAGAATCTTGGCAAAAACATACGTGTGACGCGAGAATAACAATAAAGCGATTGCAGATTCACGTGAGTTAACGGTGACTTTGAACCCTGGCACGTGCGCTTCATGTTTCAGTGAACTCTGAGCGCTATGAGTTCGGTCATGCGTGTATCTTATGGGATAGAATTAATACAAAATGTAACATACTCAGTGATAATCCATATAAGGTTATTATAACTGTGCTACATTCTTTCGTTTCGTACTTTTGGACTTCGTATAGTGACCAATATAGTGACCAATAATAGATGATTGCGTAAGAATCGTACGAGATGGTATATAATATAATTGTCGTATATACGCGCAACTGTTGTATAAATCGTAGGCTGTAGAATCGTAATAAGCACGTAACACGCAAGCCGCGATTTTTATTCCTACGGGTAATAAACAATTTACACGCCACGATGGAATAACGACGCAACAGTAGTAGATTCACCAACATCGGAACATCATACACGTATCACAGTGAAATCCTATAGCATAGACTCACGTTGGTACATTGACGTAACAGACGTGCATATGTTATTAGCTGCGGAAAAAAAACGTGCGTGTATGTGTGCGGGTGAACGAGAATGCATCAGAACATTTTTAAACAAAGCATAAATTCTCTCGCGTTTCTCTTCACGTGTCCCAACGTACATATAAAAAACGTTTTACCGTAGGGTCCAGATGGCGTACGAAGAATCTGACGTACAAAATTAGCAAGTATCCCACTGAACTGAACAAACAAGAAGTGGAAAAAGAAATCGCAAATGCGTTTGGCGTTTGGTCAAGTGCAACTGATCTGACATTTACCCGCAAAACAGGACATGAAAATGTAAGGTTCCAAAATCAATCGCGAGATATATTTATTATATTTATGCTTAATCAACGTGAATAATGTTTTCTAAAGAGAAGTGATTCGGTTAGGTTCACATTGAAATCAGATTCGAGGTAGGTGAGCATGGCGACGGTGATCCTTTTGATGGACCCGGCGGCACTTTGGCACACGCGTACTTTCCCGTATACGGTGGCGATGCTCATTTTGACAATTCCGAACGATGGACCATTAGAAATTATCGCGGTACCAATCTCTTTCAAGTCGCGGCTCATGAATTCGGGCATTCGCTCGGCTTAAGTCATAGCGATGTCAAGAGTGCTCTGATGGCACCTTTTTACCGCGGCTACGACCCACACTTTACTCTAAATCAAGACGACATCAGCGCGATTCAGGTATGCTCGAAGGCTAAACTAACTAAAATTTTCTGCTACTCGCGCGAATATAGCGTGGATACGTAGTGTAACTCACAAATAGTGATATGAAACTATTTCAGGCTCTATATGGAACGAAAACCAATTCGCGAAGACCGCGACCTTCGCCGCCTGCCGAAGAAGATCCAGAATTGTGTAAAGATCCTAAGGTTGACGCAATGTTTAACACGAAAGACGGCGAGATAATTGCATTCAAAGGTATGTACACGAGTTAATAATAATAAACTTTTATTAACAAAAATACAAGTTATAAAAAAGAGCAAGACTGTTAAGATATACTATGGAATTTCAGGAAAATATTACTGGAAATTAACGGACAATGGTGTGGCTAGTGGCTATCCTAGACGTATTAGTAGCACGTGGAAGGAGCTTCCGTCAAGTATAGATGCTGCATTTACATACAGGAATGGCAAGACTTATTTCTTCAAGGTAATTGCTTATCCAGCTATACGAGTGAGATCCAAAATTGATTTGGGTTTTTTTTATATTACCGTATCAATATTGTTTAATTTGTGCAAATTTTATTTGTTGCAATTATTTTGATTTAGGGTACGCAATATTGGAGATATATTAATACAACTATGGACGGTGACTATCCAAAAGAAATTAGCGATGGTTTTACCGGAATTCCGGATAACATCGATGCAGCTACTGTCTGGACTGGAAATGGCAAGATTTACTTTTACAAGGGTACGAAATTCTGGCGTTTCGACCCGGCGTCGAAGCCACCAGTAAGAAGTAACTATCCTAAACTCATTCAAAATTGGGAAGGCATACCGAATCACATCAACGCGGCGGTAACCTACAAAGGTTACACATACTTTTTCCAAGATAACGCTTATTATCGATTCAATGATCGGATGTTCAAGGTAAGTACGATGAATTGCAAATTAGTCATTTATTGTTACGTATTTCTAGAAGTTACAAATGATAATGTACTTTAGTCCATACTAGAAAATAATCTCAAACTAACGTCGAGAACATAACATTTTTTCTTGCTCTCACCCCCCTCCCTCGAGAGAGAGAGAGAGAGAGAGAGAGAGAGAGAGATGAGAGAGAGAAGAGAGGAGGAGGAGAGAGAGAAATAGAGAGAGAGAGAGAGAGAGAGAGAGAGAGAAGAGAAGAGAGAGAGAAGAGAGAGATCTCTTCTGCTCTCTCTCTCTCTCTCTCTCGCTCTATCTCTCTCTCTCTCTCTCTCTCGTTATCTCCTCTCTCTCTCTCTCTCTCTCTCTCTCTCTTCTCTCTCTCTCTCTCTCTATCGCTCTCTCTCTCCTGCTCTCAGCGCTCTCTCTCTCTCTCTCGGCTCTCTCTCTCTCGCTCCTCTCTCTCCTCGCTCTTCTCTCCTCCTCTCGCTCTTCCTCGCCCTCTCCTCCCTCTCTCTCTCTTCGCTCTCTCTCTCTCTCTCTCCTACTCTCTCTACTCTCTCGCTCTCTCGCCTCGCTCTCTCTCGCTCGCCTCCTCTCTCTCTCTCTCTCTCTCTCTCTCTCTTCTCTCTCTCTCTCTCTCTCTCTCTCTCTCTCTCTTCTCTCTCTCTCTCTCTCTCTCTCTCTCCTCTCTCTCCTCTCGCTCTCTCTCTCTCTCTCGCTCCTCTCTCTCTCTCTCTCTCTCCTCTCCTCTCCTCTCTCTCTCTCTCTCTCTCTCTCTCTCTCTCTCTCGCTCTCTCCTCGTCTCTCTCTCGCTCCTCTCTCTCTCTCTCTCTCCTCTCTCTCCTCTCTCTCTCTCGCTCTCTCTCCTCTCTCGCTCTCTCCTCTCTCGTCTCTCTCTCTCTCTTCTCTCTCTCTCTCTCTCTCGCTCTCTCTCTCTCTCTCGTCTCTCTCCCCCTCTCTCTCTCTCTCTCTCTCTCCCCTCTCTCTCTCTCTCTCTCTCTCGCTGCGCGCGCGCTCGTCTCTTCGCGCGGCTCTCGACTCTCCGCTCTCTATCGTGCTCGCTCCATTATCGCTCTCGGTCCGACTTCTCTAATCGCTTCTCTCTCTCTCTCGCTCCTCGCGCGCGCTCTTCTCGCGCTCGCTCTCTATCTCTCTCTCTATCTCTTCTCTCTCTCGCGCTCTCCATCGCGCGCGCTCTCGCTCGCGCTGCGCTCTCTCGCTCTCTCTCGCTCTTCTCTCTCTCGCTATCTCTCTAGAGAGAGAGAGAGAGAGAGATTTTACAATTTCATAACATCTATGAGATTATATTATATAGAATAATTATTTCTTGCATTTATCAGGTGGACGACGCTGATCCCGCCTTTCCAAGATCAACAGCGTACTGGTGGTTCGGGTGCAAATCCGCTAACAGAGGAACACTAGGTAATGATCATTGGCCATTCGCATTTACCAGTAATCTGGACGTGGCCGATACTGATACACACGACGATTACGGTAGTCTTGACAGCGTTGGCGACATCATTCTAGACGCAGGTACAGGATCTTTATCGAATCCTGCCTAGCCTAAAAAAAAATGCTAAGATATCCATTGTCCGCGATAATACTGACCTTAAATTAAATATTTTAAAGTAAATTTATCTCTATGAAGAATAGCTGTCGATTTTTCAATAAATTTATAAAGTTAATATCCCCGTTTTCTTTATATTTTATCACATATTTTATTCTTCGGCTTTTATCAACGTATCCGTTTATTGTTATTGTACTTATTAATTGCCATTAATATGCCGTTAACATGTTGTGTACGTAACAATGTTCCAAGAACAACGAGATGAATAAATTTCCGCGAATTCGCATGAATTGCGCTTCCTTTAAATTAATGTCTTGAAGAATCGCGACAGTGGATACTTGGTAATTTGTTTCGCTCGTTCTAATTTGCTGAAAATAATCAACGTGGAAACAAATAGTCCCCTTAGGAGGCAGGCAGGAAGCACGATATTAAAAACTTTGGTGTCTCGTATACCTGGCTATAATACTAGGGCTAAACATTGCGTGAAAAGACACGTGCATGCAATACTTAAAACATAGAGAGAGAGAGAGAGAGAGAGAGAGAGAGAGAGAGAGAGAGAGAGAGAGAGAGAGAGATGCTGTAACGCTGTAGCATGTCTTGTGAGATATTACGAACATGATGATTTCAAATGACTCTTCCATATCTCGTGCATTTTATTGAGTCACAGATTCTGAATATCACAGATGTGACGTAACGCATACATTCGCTGCATAATGAAACGTATTTTGAACATAACCAAACGTATCATAATTCAAACTCTATATATCGACATGGAAGTTATGAAATTAAGTAATTGAAACATGGAAAAATTAAGTAATGCTTGCACGATTGGTCTATACGCATAGAAACATCACGCATACAGCATAAGATATCATAAGCATAAAATACACAGCATAAAATATCCATCAGATATCCGAGGGATATCGCCGTAGGACATCCATGAGATTGCAATATGTCCAATTGGATATCTCGATAACCTGGGGATATCCTCAAGATAAAGTGTGCTGTGTGGGCACTGACATTATATGGACCATTCTATGCCTATTCACATCACTAATCAAGCTCAATTGAAAAGTATAAAATCACATTAAGGGGATACTAAACTGCTCTGTTTTATCACTAATTTTTTGGACACCAAAATCTTTTTATTGATTGCATGGAATCGAAAATCCTTCTCCAAAATTAAAGTACAGATAGTAACGGTGCGCTGCGATCAATTTCATACAAAACAAAAGAAAATTAGAAAATTATAGTTTTGTTATCGACTTCTGTAGTCGACTCGTGAAAACATTTGCTGCGTATAAAAATTTTAGACTTTGTACGTATAAAATAAGCATAAGGCGCATTTTGAATTTTAGCAAAGAACAATACTGTGCTTTTAGAATAAGCCTAGGAACCTTAGAAAAAAAGTTTTCTGTGTTTAAGGGGATCGATATCTGTTTTATTGACAAAATTGTACAATTTGTTCCAAAATCCTTCTCCACAATTAAAGTATAGACGATAACAGTGTGCGGAATACATAAACTTTAATTCTGGAAAAGGATTTCTAAATCTATAAAAGAAATACATACAAAATTTTGTTAATGACGTGCCTAAATGACTCTACATTATCGACCTCGATCAAGTTTGACGAGCAGTTTAGCATCCCCTTAATTATAGTTTTGCATTCTATCAAGCTAAATTAACATTTATATGTACATAACACATTAATTTATTAACATTATGATTTATTAACGCGTATTTGTTAACGTTTCCCGATAATTTTAATCATATAATCGCTAATCATCACATCGCGTATTATGGATTTGTGCGTTTTAAATTTGTCAAAATCATAACTTACATTGATTCTGCATCAATTAGCGAAAAATAATTTCATATTTTGTTGATACTTTAAACTTTATTTTATGCTAAAGCCCAGAGTATTTATTAGCCAGGCGACGGATAAGAACAAAGAACTTTATTTCTAAAAACACCGACATTAAAGAGTAAGTGGTGATCGCGCAAAAGGTCGCCGTATATCATCGTCGCCGCATCCAGTTTGACAAGACAAGAGTAAATATATTCTAGAAATAAGAATGTTTTTTTGTACATTCTCCCTCTTTTTCGTTGCCTCGCTTACATGAACGGCTTTCATTCGTTGATTTATTAGCATATTACGTTACGTTGGCACAGTATTTATGTCTTTTGTTTTTTTACTTCTTTACGCGCATTCTATCTCTCTATTTTTGTCCTTTCTTAGAATATGAGACTTTTATATTACTAATACATCTATAAAAAAAATAGCACTTATGTAAAGCATGAATCGCTCTCCATGTCTTGCAGCATTAATCATAACTTAAATAACACATGTAAAGAATATAGTAGATAACACCAAAGTTACACATCTCATTAATCAACACACGCACCAACTTATTATAAAATCCATGCACGTGAGAACACACGCGTGCACTTGCACACGAGCGTGAAACAGGGAAGTGCATGAATCACTGCCATTGGCAGTTGCGTTGTTTGGAACTTAATCTAGTATAAAATTTTTTCGACAATTGTTCTTTCTAACAACGTTGATTCTAACGGAAAATCCTGAAACTTGATATCCTGATTTTCGTCCTTTTCTTTTTTCTACATATTACTTTTTCTCACAAATAATTTCTTAAATAGTCTTTTTACACGCACGTCTTATTGCACAAGTATTTAATCCTTAGGTAACCGTCGTGCCTATCAAAAATTAACTTTAGAGACAATATATTTTTATGTTTTTATGAAACGCACTGAATCGCATAATCTCTCCCTCTTTCTTTATGACTATATTCCATTGATGGGATTTTATTAGAAAATGCACTCTTGACTCATGAGACAATCTAAGTTTTTCTACTTCTCTCTTTCTCTCTCTCTCTCTCTCCCTTCCTCTCTTTCTCTCTCTTTCTCTGTATTCATTCTCCGTGCTCTATTTCATCAATGTACCTCTTATCTAGATTAGAGTCACCGCACAAGCTTTTTCGTAACGCATTACGTTACGTTAAGTAACGTTACTCCACAAACCTAAGTTCGTATTAAAAATTAAACTTAAATCAACGCACAAAGAAACTTTTAATTCTTAAGTTCTTACATTAAGGATTTCTTTGTGCGTTGATTTAAATTAAATTTTAAGTACAAACTTAGGTTCATATGAAGTACTTAACGTAACGTCCCCGTTGAAAAGATGAGATGAAAATCCAGATGGTTATGTACACGTATGTGGATTTCCATGGTTTTGTATGGATTCCATATAGATAACTATATGGAATCCATAAAACCATCTAAAATCCATGGAAATCCACATACGTGTGGATAACCATCTGGATTTCTATCTCATCTTTTCAACGGGGGTAACGCGTTATGGAAGAGTTTGTGCGGTGACCCTTATTCTTATATACTTATGTACGCCAAATGATAAATGTAACGATCACTCAGGATGAGAATCTAATAAGAGAAACTCGGAACTAACATACAGTGTTTCGAAAATTTGCAAATTAAAGTAGCACAGCAATAAAGTTGTTAAAAAATTAAGTAAAATAAAGTTAGTTAATTAGATTTGAGTTCAAGAAATGTTTGTTATTGGCCAGCTTTAAAGTTAAACGTAATTCAAAGTTATGTTCAGTAACACTATCCGAGAACCTCTATGTATCATTTTATCTTTGTTACTGAACATTAAGGGTCACTTGCACCAAGCTCTGATTAATCTAATCGTTGATTAAAGGATTATCAACTTGAGAATATGTAATAGCATCTCCCCGAACGCACCCTTAATCACTTGATATCAGGGACCCGGACCGCACCGAAACCGAAACCGATAACCGGTTCATAACCGGTTTTTTAATCGGACCAAAACCGTAAATCACAACTGAATTCTGCTAAATTTACAGCACCGGAACCATAACCGGAAACTATTAAATTTTTTTAGGTTTACGGTTTTTTTCGGTATATTTTTTCGGTTTTTTAAATTTACTTTTACATAATATTTTTATATTTTTAATTTAAATTTTTTGTCGTTTTTTTTATTATTATTTTTACTTAATAATACTTCGAGTCTAATTGAATATTACTGCTTCCTATATCTAACTGGTTTTAATGTGACATCCTTGAACTGAGATTGCAATTATGAAATTGCAACAATCGTATGTGACATGAACATAGTGTTTTCTATTAAAACTTTTTTTAGTTTAGGATGTACTACAGCGTACCATATTAATTTTATTACCACTGCATTTAGTCTCATTACTACATATTTGTATGTTTTTTTTATATAAAGTGTCCCGCATCAGATATGCAATATTTCATGAAAAGATAGACGGAATCAAGGTGAACATAAAAGTCCACTATAGTTTTTGAATATCTCCAATGATAGCCGAGATATCAATTTTTTAAATTGTACAAATGAGAGCACACCGAGGAAAGCGCTGAGCCGCTCAAGTTGCCGCCGATAGCTACTGACTGACACAGTAGTGCTATAGCTTGAGCGACTCAGCGCGCTCTTATTTGTACAATTTGAAAAATTAATATCTCGGCTATCATTGGAGATATCCAAAAACTATAGTGCACTTTTATGTTCACCTTGATCCCGTCTATCTTTTCATGAAGTATTGCATACCTGATGCGGGACACCCTGTATATATTCTGAATATAAAAAATTATTGTACATATTTTGCTTATTACTCTTTATTTGCAACTTTTAGGATTTTTGTCTAACTACTCATACTTTTTTTGCCTTTTCCTCTTATTTCTTTTATTTAATCATCTTTTTTAGAAGCAATAGATTTATTGGTAGCACAATTTAAATTGATTCTTTTATTCATACGTAAATAATTTTTTATAAATTATTATTAAACATTATTAAATGTTATTAAATATTATAATATTTAATAATATATTAAATATTATAAATTATTAAATATAAATAGAAATTACGTAATAATTACTATTACATAATTACTTATTAAATAATATTAGAAGAACCGGAACCGTAACCGAAAAAAACCAAAAAAAACCGTAATTAAACGGTTTTGGATTTTTGTATTTGCCAAGAAACCGAAACTGAAACCGGTTTTCAAATCTTTTTATTAAACTGTAACCTTAACCGAACCTTAATTTCATTCGGTCCGGGTCCCTGCTTGATATTACAAACTAATTTGTATATTAACATTTTGATGTATTTAGTGGTTGAAACAAAATGACAAATGGCTTTCTTTTGCAATGACGATTGCAACATAATTATAATTTTTTGAACAATCGTACTTTTAGCTACTCTTATAAACGTTATTAACAATTAAAATTTAAAATTTCACTTCTCTTCCAAATCAGGCAGCCATATCGAATGAAAATAGTGGCAAATATTATCTCCGCGCGCGCGCGCGCGCGCGCGCGCACACACACACACACACACACACACACACACACACACACACACACACACACACACACACACACACACACACACACACACACACACACACACACACACACACACACACACACACACACACACACACACACACACACACACACACACACACACACACACACACACACACACACACACACACACACACACACAGACTCTCTCTCTCTCTCTCTCTCTTCTCTCCGCCCCCCCTCCCCCCCTCTCTCTCTCAGGCTGTGTTCTGATATTTAATACTGAGATTTTTAGTACTGACAGTAATCGAACGCCAAAATTAATTGTTTGCCCACTAGTAAAAATTCTGCTTATTTGGATACAAAACAAGTAGATAAAAATTACGCATTTTGTGAATAGCACTAAATACTCTGCGATTGTAAACAATTTGAGCATAAAACTAAAAGAAAAAAAAATTAAAAGGAGACTCACCTCTCGCGAGTCAATCAGTCAATATGATCCACCAGTTCCACCCGTATTAACCGGGAGTAATCACCTTTTCCAGACGACAACAATGTACATCCCGAATTCGGGAAAAAGTGAACGGTCAAAGTGGCGCGACCCACGGCCGATACACGTGCCAAATATCCCGATTATTTACTTGTGCGCGGAAAAATCAAATAAAGTTCCAAACAACAACGCAAGAACGACAACAACAACAACAACAACGTCAACTGGTAACGACAGGGAAAGCGAGAACGAGAGGGCTAACGACTGGCATCTCCGTGCACCCTGTTTAACCTGTACTGTTTCGCGCTCTCGAATGTGCGCACGTACACGTGCATCCAATCGTATCAGTATTACGTGTCACTGTGACTCTAATTTGAATTCGATAGGAGGAACCGACGAACTCGTCACATCATCGAATCACGATCATGGAAACTCTGGGGCATCCACGAAGTTTCTACATCCACTGGAAAGGACGCGGCAGCTTCTGCTGATTAGCATCGTGACGGTGATCATCGCGAGGTTTGTAGTGGCTACGTAAAGGCAGCGTTGATGATATTGAAACTCGATCTAATAATCGGTATATCGAGGCTGATGCGACCAATGCGACCAATCGATACCACAATATTTTTTCCCATTTTAAAAAATGGTGAATATCGCTCCAAATTGCCGATCCTGCCGATTGTTGACGCGGTGCGCTCTCAGGAACTTGCGCTCCCTTTGTAAATTAAGTAGATAGCTAGAAAATTACGACATATTTCTGCCATGATTAACCTATTGAGAATTGCATCGCTGCGCAACATTATTAATAGATAATGCGGCTGTATAGCATATGTATTTCAATTTACACATATTTTAGAAATGCAAGCCCGCGCACGTGATAATGTGTGCATTCGTGTGTGTATGTGCGCGCGCGCACGCATACACACATACTATTATACTATCTTGAATGATGTTTCACGCGCAGTAATGTAACATATAGAACGTTCTACACTGCCTATTTATTCGCGTGTCCATCATTTATAAAGACTTTGCAGCACTTATTGGTTCGATTTGATCGCAAAGTGCTTAAAAAATAATTAAGATATTGCAACATGACAACTTATAATTAATAATCGGATTTTTCTTTACTGACAATATTGTAAAAAATTCTTGTTAATCAATGAAAGTGTTATGTGAATATTATAGAATCTTCTACTTGTGTAATGTAAGTGCTAAAATATTTTTTGTAACACTAAACAATTATAGCTCTTGTATTATTTTTATTCGATATCTAATCTAATTTACACGCGCGCAATTCATTTATACATATGTATATAAATATAATATCCGTATCATCGTTGCTGCAACTATGGTAAAGTGACTGTAATCTACGCGCAAGTGCCTTCCAAAGTATTTTTGTAATTTATACAATTCCCTGAAAAGGATTGTAAATGCTAGATCAATTTAAGCGCAATTTTTTTTTCTATGCGTACGTCATTTCAAACCAAGCGTTTTTGTTTCTATCATGCGATGTTATGCATGTTGAAGAGAATTCTTATTTTCATTATTAACGTAAGCGCACACTTATACATATACCCCGATAGGAAAAGATTTATAAAATTGTATGACAAAATATTATAAAAGATTTTATAATCTGTCATTATGAGGGGATAGTTGAGAAAATAGATGTAGAAACATTAACCTTTTATAAAATATTAATGTTTGGCAATTAAATTTTGAAATATGTTGGCATAACAATAGCGATATGGCGAATCATTTTAACAGCACATTTGCAAAATTAAATTTAGAAATAAATTGTGCAATAATCGAGAAAAATATTTCAGTCATAACATGTTTAAAACATTAAGAAATATAATTGTGCATAAGACTCACATTATTCCCCAATTATTCCTAAATTATGATGCACAACTATTAAAACACGGAAATGTGTAATATTGCATGTTTCAATATTTGTGCATTATAATGTAGGAATAATTTAAGAGTTTCTTAAACGGACGAACTATTCTGTCAGACAAAGTGCTTCTTTTAATCTTTATTAAATGTCTAGTGAACAAGCGATATTTGTTAAACTCATTGTAATACCTTTGATATTAATTTTGAATTAAATATTGAAGTTAAATGCTGTAAATATTGCACATTATTATTGCTGCATTATATTGTGAATATATTAAAGGATTATGTGATAATTTTAAATGCTGAAATAATCGCAAAATATTTGTTTTAATATTTGTCTAATTTTTAACAAATATTATTTAAGAATTATATTCTGACAAAACTGTTGCGTTTTGGCAAATTATCTTGGCACAATCTTTAATGCCATTATTGTGCAATGTTTGCAAAATCTTATCGGGGTATATGCAGAATATCCAAAAAGTATTTTAAAAAACTACAAATTGTCAGATCTCTGACATTAATGGTGCTGTATATATAAGAGTTTACATATCTATACAGTTCTTATGTGTATATTAAGTGCCTTTTCCTTTCCTAGGTTTTACATAATAAAAGTGCACTTTAAGATGTGTTTAGTAAAAACATGTATAATCATCCATTTGACAGAAAAGGAAGCTACAGCAAGAAGCAATTACACGTCAAAATTTTTATTGTTTAGTAGTGATAGATGTTAAAATAGCAATATTTATGGGACATTTCCTACATTCTTACATTTTAAAAAGTATTTTAATGTCTAAGGCCGGTACTCACAGTTCTTACATTATATTCTAGATTATTTTAAGTTTATCTTTAGATTTTGTATGGATTATTTTATTGATTACAGAGTATCTGAAGATAAACTTAAGACGATCTTATATTTAAGAGTAGGAATATCGGCCTAATACTGCGAATGTTTAATCAGTACTTAATTGTTAAAGATTATACTTAGCCTTATTAACAGAGTACAAGAAGAAAGGCTTTACAATTTTTATTAATACTAAATAAAAAAATTTTTATGCAATACAAAATTAATTTTTTATTACACAATATTGTTTTAAGTTAGTTAAATGGTCAACTTTTAAGACAGCTAAAACGTTATTATACAAAACATATTTAATTGCGCAACGCCTTTCTTTGTGTTACTACTGACATTAGGGTATTAATAATTCATATTGAAACTTGCCACGCTATTATGTCGTGCCTTAAATAAAATCTCGATTGTATATTTTTCATCGTCATAAAAATATTATTAATAAATATACATAAATTTATTTTAATTATTTCAAATTTTTAACTGCATATGTGCACGCACACACACGCACACACACACACACACACACGCGCGCGCGCGCGCGCGCCCGCGCAAAAATACGAGGGAGGAGGGAGAGGTTATTTTATATTTTTCTACATTAGCTAAGAAGATATAGAGTAATTTGGATAATGTAAAATTACCATATATTACTATATTTACTAGTTCCTCTCTATAAGATATTTATGAGATCTTTCTGTAATAGTGGCTTATATGTTACAAGTTTGCCATAACTTTTAAGAAGTTGTTTCCAAAAATATGTAATATCTGACATTCGCAAATTATTCCATATAAAATCTCTTCCGCGATAAGCAATCTTTTTTGATAGATCATCATTGTTTCTCGCAAATTCAATCAAATTCCTGAAAAAAAAAAGATAAGAAAATAGATTGAGACCTTTAATTTCCGAAAGATATTAATAACAATATAACAAGATTAGATGTAATATCTTACTCTAACTCTTTTTGATCTGCATTTTTAGAAACAGGTATGTAATGAATCCATGGTTTCATAGCATAATAATAAAATTCCATCCACTCGTCGCCGACGTGAAGGACCAATGATCGGCATAAAAATAAATGTTTGAATCGAAAAGAAGCTGCCACACCTCGAAAATTGAATAAATATTTATATGCACAATGAGATTCTAAAGACACCTCTGGCGCTGGTTCTACATACAAAGTGTCCTAAAATTAAGTTAAAATTTATTTTATATATTTGCATCGTATAAAATCTAACAATTTAGAATTTTTGAAAAAAAAAATATAAATAATACCTCATTAGATTTCCATGCTTGATTCTTAGTATATTGAGCATCCACCAAATAAGATTTATTACGACTTAATAAAATCAAGTTGTCGCGTTCCAAATTCGTTCTGGATCCACGAAAGAATCCTTTACTTTTTTTCTTTTCCCATGGAATCTCTAAACTCGCCTTATTTAAAGATTTACGATGTTGGTCCCATCTGCCAAGACCACGGGGATACAATGATATAGCTGGACCACCTTCCCAAAATGTCCATGCTGGATACATAATATCATAATATTGTGGAGTCTATAAATACATTTTGCAAGCTGCATAGTTCTTATTAAATTCAACAAGCAAAATGTGGTACATAATTGGATATTATATGTGTAATAGCACTTATTAAAATTGGTTTGTTTTTGTTTAAATAGATAAAAGAATTAACCCTCACCTTGCTAAATGAAAAAATGGGCAAGGCATTCCCAAAATATTCACTGGATTGAGGATAATCTCTGGTATTTATCACTAAATCCATGTCTGATAAATTACCAATTACTTTTAATAAGAAATGTTCAATTCCAGCACATCTGGCTGGAAACATACAGTCTTTTTCTCTGTATAATTTACCTTTTATTATTTGATAAAATATACCTCTGTGTATGATTACCATAAAATTGAGGAAATTTTAATTAAAACAAAAGTTGAAGAAATATAATAATGTTAAGTCATCGATATATTCCATACTGCTATAGATACCTAGTTCTAGCAGCTTGAATCATTTCTTCGCTTATGCCCTTTGTTCTGAAAGGCTTTAGGTCTTGAAGGATGACATCTTTAAAGCACTCATCTTTCGTATTATTGCATTCCTTATAGTTTTTCTCTGCATTTTCAATCGCTACTAGATATTTCTTATATCTTTCATTTGTTTCTAAGAATAGAAAAAAAAGTAGTAGGTACATTTATATATTATAATACAATATTTTATATCATACGACATCGTAACACTTAATATTCTACAATTATTATAATTTCAATCTAAGGTTTTACAAACGTTTACCTTTTGCATACAATGAAGATTTTTGTTGATCAATTTCACTTTTTTCGCAGATTTTTGTTGCATCATTATCTACAAAACAAAATTGCTCTTTGCACAGGTAACCGACAAAAGTTGTAAAAAATAAGACTAACGTTAACATATTTTCTTAACCCAATTTGACAATCCAAAGTATGTATGACATCATATGATATATAAACACCTTTATATATACATGGAGTATATATACATGGAAAAGGAATTGCTATGGTTTCACCACGAAGTAAGACTAAGGAGACTTATCTTCTATAGTGCAGAGCGAAAAAGTTGGTCACAAGAAATGTTCCGTATGTGGCCAGGTTTGTCAAATGGAAAAACCTGGACCATTTCGTCGCCATCTTGAAATTTGTATATGTACATGGTATTACGTTTAGTTGAGTTAGTAATGAGTAAGTGTGTGTATGTAGTGTTTCATACACACACTTACTCATTACTAACTCAACTAAACGTAATACTATGTACATATACAAATTTCAAGATGGCGACGAAATGGTCCAAGTCATTCCATTCGGCAAACCTGGCCACATACGGAACATTTTTCGTGACCACTTTCAATCTACATAGATAAGTCTCCTTACTCTTACTTCGTGGGTTTCACGTAGACCGAAAGTGTGTCGTGTGTCCAAGATCTGTGCGAGAGAGAAAGGTATATCATGATACTCGCTTTCTCTGCGCATGCGTTAATATCAATCTACTAGTGGTTTAAAAGTAGGAGTATCGTACTAAACTGATACGCGTACCAAGTGATACAAATGTCGATGTAAACGCATAAAACGCATTTGAGAGAGAATTTAGCAATTGAGCATAACCTCAGTGCTAAAATCTAAAAACCGGTGTGAAAATGTCTTAGTAGGAGACATCAACATGAATTAAATTTGTATTATATTTTTCACAGTACATGCTTAGTACATTCGATGTAAACGCGCCCGTACTAATTCGTGCTATGGCTCGAGCGGCTCGAGCCCTTCCTTCGGCGCGCAAGGCGCGCTCTCATTCGCACAATTTAAAAAATTTATATCTCGATTATTAGCAGACCAAACCCACAACAATATTGAACTTTTATGTTCATCTCGATCCCATCTACCTTTTTATGAACAGTGACCAGTATGCACTGGGACTCCCTGTATAAACATTTTGTTAATATTGCTGGCAGTGGCTAACCAACTGCGCAACTGCGTTTGCTATGCTATAGCTGTTCATGGAACTCGCTATCGCTATATACTGTTTCAAGCATTGGCTGCCGGCGGCGGCGGGGGAAAGAAAGAGAAGCGTAGCGTCGTCGCCGTTCCCACGTCTCGCCGCACAGCGCCTAAGCTCGCGTCGATGGCTGCTACGCATACTCGCGATTACATGACGAGATTATAAATTATTAATAAAAATAGGACAAATTTAAATCGTAATAAACTTTTGTAAATAAGAAAGTCGAAAGAGAGAAAGCGATGGAAACGTATGGAACCTGCAAATAATATAATATTTGCCGCATCAAATTCTCTCATCGTTTTTTATGGAATATTAAATTAACGAAGATTTATCACGATTGATTCTTTATACATTCTCCTTTCGTAACCATCTTATTAGAAAATTACGAAATGCACGAAATACTATCCCTAATATGCACTCTTTGTAAAATAACACGATAGAAAAATATTCACGTTTGATCTAACGACTTCAGGATAAATTATTCGATGCAACTTCTATGGTAATTATAAGTAATTAGAGATTAATGTCATGTCAAGTATCGTTAGTATGGTTAACTAGAAATGATTTTCTCTTGTATATGATAGAGAACTTCGAATTTCTTCTATCGTTAATACATTATAAGTCACTGAAAATCTGTCGTAATTAATAATGCAATTAAAGGTAGAAGAAACTGTAAGTTTTCTATAATTATAAAAGAAAATCCTTCGTTGTGTTAACAATACATGATATTGAACATTAATTTTTGAGCATAATTATCGTAGCATCGCCTAAGCTATCGTGAAATCGTTACATCAAGAGGGAATATTTTTCTGTGTTATTACAAAGAGTGTAACTAGGATATTTATATTTTTAATAAAATTAATCCTAGTAATAGATTTATAATACACGGAAAAAACTTTATGGTAAAAATTACTATGGTAAATAGTAAACACGGGCCAAGGAGGAATTATGAAAATTTTTATTATGTTTTTCATCAAATTACGACAATATTTACACTACTTATATGATATAATTCTCTGAAATTTCTTCTTACAGTTCGTGGTTACTATCATAAATAATAAAATCATACATAATTTTACTATAAAATTTTCTCCGTGTAAATTTAAGAATATATGAATTTATTAAATATTTGAAAACTTATAAACAATATTTATTTAATTTAAGAAAATTTTAGTTTGTAGTGTGTGTGTGTGTGTGTGTGTGTATGTGTGTACGTGTGTGGAGGGGAGGATACATACATACACAAGCTAAAGAATAATCACTTTGTGACAGGAAAATGATTATTCCTTAATTCAAGAATTGGTTTATAATTTGTGTGTAATTTGTGTGTGTGTGTGTGTATGTGTGTGTACATACGCGAAAATGTTAAACATTATTTGTTTTATGTAAAGTGTGGTGTTTATTATCAACAGAATACTCTTTTCAGTCATTAAAGATAAAATAATTATTAAAAAAAATACAATTAAAAATGAATAATTGATTTTTAAACTAGAATCATATTTTTTTACGTGTACGTGTATAGTAATCAGCGTAAATAGTAATAGTGATATAAAATCGCGGAACTAAGGCATAATCATTTTCCTGTCACAAAGTGATTATTCTTTAGCTCGCGTATGTATGTACAAGGATTAATTTTATTACAAATATAAATATCCTAGTTATTCAATTTTTAATTAAGAATATAAAGTTGAAACAAACATTTTATTTAGTTGTCATTTCCATTTTAATTGGTAAAATTTTCTAATGTTTTTTGAAGAAGCATAAATTTTGTTTGGAGCATATGATAACAGCTTCTTTTAAAATTTATAATGACCGTTTACGACGTTTAAGACTATCATCAAAAAAATATTTTTTATTAAAAATAATTGTTATTTATTAAAAAAATAAATTTAGTAATCACTTCTTTAAGCATTAAAACTGATATTTTTTTGTACACATGTATGTACACGTACACACATACTTTTTGTCGTTAGAACATTTTATTTTCATTAAAAAACGTAAGGAACTATCATAACTCAAAGAGAGAATTTAGCGTTATGCGTCGCTTGTGCGTAGCCATTGTCGCTTGTTGTAACAACTCCCCTCGCGCGCCTAGCAATCTCAAGGTTCAAGCGTTGGGGAGGGGCGGCCGCCGCGGCCGGGCGCTCAGCACGCTTGCATTTGCCGGTAGGCCGGGCTAATACAGAAAATTTTACAAGTCACTAACCTGTTAACTATTGCGAAAATGGAAAAACGGTAAGGACTCTTCTGTTCAGTTTCATGCGCTCTACCTGCTCATAAACATCCCATAAAAAAATACCAGACACCCTGTATATATATATTAATAATTATTTATGTTAACTATGTTACTTATATTTATTATAATTTATTTCTAAATATATATAATATATATATAATACTTATTTATTTATATTTATTTTATATTAAATATTTTAATAATAATAAAATGATTATTAAACAATTAAATTTTTCAATGGAAATTGAAATTATTGAAGTTCACAAAATAAAAATTATTAAAGTTATTTACGATCTTATTAAATAAAGTTTTTTAATTTTTAAATAAATTAAATAATAATTAATAAGTCCTATATATTACTCTTTAAGAGAATTGAGTAGGCAGAGTAGAGAACATAGAAAAAGTAAAGGATGTAGAGAGGCAAGCGAAGGAGAGTAGCGAGTAGGAGGGAGACACGAGCGGCGCGAGTGGACGGGCGGAGAGTTAGAGAGGCGGGCGAGTGAGTTCGTAGAGAGCGGTATAGAGAGAAGTAAGTAAGTTAGGAGAACAATAAGGCTGAAATCACATGGTGCGGAATAGAGCTGCGGAATAGAACGTGCGTCATAGAAGCAGCCAATCAGAGCTATTCCGCATTTTCTGTTCCGCAAATGTTTGGCCGGCCTGTTCCCATGGTGCGTCATAGACGGGCAATGACGCATCCGGAATGAAAATTGTAGATGTAATACAACTTTTATTAAAATAAATCAAACGTTTTTATAAAATGTAATATTTGTAATAGCAATAATAATCATTAATATAATATTATATGAAATTTTGTATTGAATATTAAAAAGTTGAAAACAATATTTTTAAATTTTTGAACTGCATTGACGCATTCTTGGTCATTTTTCTGCACCATGTGAACAGGCCGGTCAAAGATTTGCGGAATGCGTGATGCGTGATGTAGCTTGGTCGTACACCATGCAATATTGTTAACCTTTTTTGCTAAAACTTTGTTTTTGTCAGAAAATAGCAAAGGTTATGAATATGGAAAATAAAATAGTGATGATTCAAGAGTCTATTAAAGTTTTAACGAGAGTATACATGAGAAGAACTCCAATGCTCCAGTATCAAAAGGAAAAAATCAGAATTGCTTTAGTGAAATTATGGTTACTGTATACAAAATTGTCAAAGCAAAAATCCAAAAGAAGGATGTGGGTCAGGCCTATTTATTCAATTGAGCAGCGTTCCTCTCAAGGAGATAGTGACAATTTAGTTAATATGTTACGAATGACAGATCCTTCACTATATTTTAATTATTTAAGAATGGATGCTAGCATCTTTAAAGATCTACTATTAATAGTAGGTCCTGGAATTGAAAAGCAATTAAATATTAGAGAACCAATTGCTTCATATACAAGACTGCAAATATGCTTAAGGTATTTAGCAAGTGGAGATAGCATGAAGTCTGTTGGATATACTTGAGTCACAGTTATCCATTCTTTTAAGAATACTTCTTTCACTTTATCAAATATAGAAAAAGTAAACTGGCTCAACTTCAAATATATAGATCAACCGTTACTTGGTTATGGCTACAAATTCTGTGATATTCTATGACGCGTAGCTATGACGCAACGACGCCAATGACGCGAACGCGCATGCAGAAAAGGTTGTAGATTCTGCGGCAAAGCTCTGATTGGCTGCTTCTATGACGCACGTTCTATTCCGCAGCTCTATTCCGCACCATGTGATTTCGGCCTAAGGAGGGTATGGCGGAAATCGAAAATAGAGAGGAGGAGGGATTAGGAGGAGAGGAACAAGTGGGGGAAGAGGGAGAAAAGGGGGGAGGGTTGAAAAACAAGGGAGAAGTAGCGAAAAAGAAGGGGAGGTCGACGAATTTAGAAAGGCTGACTAGGGAAAGAACAAGAAGCATGAATAGCATAGAGGAAATGTTGACAAAGGGAAAAAGGAAAAAACGAGAGCAGGATGAGGAGGGGATGGATTTGATAGAGGAGGAGGAGATACTTAAAAGAATCAGGATAGGAAAGGGGTCACCGGAGATAAATGAGTGTAGAGGGGGCAATATGGGTAAAATATTAGAGGAATTAGGAAAGTTGGGAAAGAAAATGGATGAAGGAAAGGAGGAGCTGAAAAAACAGATAGTAGAATTAAAAAATAGGTGGGAAGAGGAGAGAAGAGAAATGAGGGATAGGATAGAGTTGATGGAAAAAAGAATAGAAGACTTAGAGGAGAAATTGGAGAAGGGTGGGGATAAAAGGGAGGAATTTTTAAAAGAGAGGAGGAAGGAAGGAAAGGAGGGAGAAGGGGGGATAACAAGAAGAATGAGAGAATTCGAAGTAAGGTTAGACAAAAGGGAGAGGGAAACAAGGAGAAATAATATAATAGTCAAAGGAATTAAAATAGGAGAAGGAAAGGTGGAGGAGACAATAAAAGCATTATGGGGGGAAATGGGTATAGAAGAGAACCTAAGGGAGGTAAGGAGAGTAGGGGGGGGTAGATAGAGAGGGGAGAGGGATGATGTTAGTAAAGTTAGGAAGCTTAGAGAGTAAGAAGAGGGTGATGGAGGCAAAGAAGAGATTAAAAGGGAGAAGGGAGAGAATAGATGACGATTTAACGAGAAAAGAGAGGAGAACGAGATGGAAAATAGAAAGGGAAGCAGATAAAGAGAGGGAAAAAGGGAAGAGAGTTAATGTAGAATATATGAGGATGTGGGTAGATGGGAAAATAAAGATGTGGGATGAGATAAGAGAAATGTGGTTTGGAGATAAGGAAAACGAGTAAGGAGAGGCAGTAAGAGAGGGGGGAAAGGGGAAGGAAGGGAGAGGGAGGGGAGAAAGGAAAGGGGGAGGGAGCAGGGAGGAGGGGAATATAAAGTAGGATTTTGGAACGTAGCGGGGTTAGGGAATAAGGACAAAGACTTCTGGGAAGGTTTGAAGGATTGGGATGTAATAGTAATGAGTGAGACATGGGTGGATAAGGGAGGATGGGAAAAAGTGAAGGAAAGGTTACCGAAGGGTTACGCGTGGGAGGCACAGTGGGTAGAGAAAAATTAAGGGGGAGGGCGAAAGGGGGGATGGTGATAGGAATAAGGAAGGGGATAAAGATAGATAGAAGCGGACAGGGAGGGAGATAGAGGGGGTGTTGGTAAGGAAAGTGTGTTTAGGAGATGAATGGTGGAGGGTGATAGGAGTATATGTAAATAAAGACCTAGAAGCTAAAATGGAGTCGTTGAAGGGGTGGATGGAGGGAAGAGAGGAGGGAGTGAGGTTGATTATAGGAAGAGATTTTAATGTAAGGACGGGTAGAGAGGGGGGAAGATATATGGAAGGAGAGGGGAAGAGAGAATCGAAAGATGCTATGGTGAATAGTGAAGGGAAGAAGTTCTGTAGGTTTATAGGAGAGATGGGATACGCGATTATAAATGGGGATGTGAAAGGGAATGAGAGAGGGGAATGGACACATGTGGGATGGAAAGGAGGATCGGTAATTGATTACGTGATCGGGAACGAGGAAATGAGAGAAAGGTTGATTAAAATGGAAGTGGAGGATAAAATAGATTCTGATCAGCCAGTGTCGGTATGGTTAAAAGGAAAGAGGGGGAGGAGGAGGAATAGAGAAGGACAAGATAGAGGGAGAAAGAAAGTAGTATGGACGGAGGAAGGGAGGAAAATTTTTGCGGAGAAGTTTGGGGATATAAATTCGGGGGACATAGAGGTGGAGGAAGAATGGGGAAGGATGAAAATAAAGATAGAAAAGGCTATGGAAAGCATGGAAAAGAAAGGGGTTGGGGCGGGGGGGAGGAAGGGATGGTGGGATGAGGAATGTAGAGAGGGTAAGAGGAGAGTGAGAAGGGAACTGAGGAGGTGGAAAAGAAAGGGAGGGGATGGGGAGGGGTATAGGAAGGAAAAGGGGAAATACAAGAGACTATGTGAGGAAAAGAAGGAGAGGGAGAGAGAGGAGTGGGAGAAGGAGGTAGAGAGGGCGAGGTCGGAGGGGCAGGTATGGAAAATAGTAAATAGGGAGAGGAAAAAGAGAGGTAGGGTGGAGTGAATAGAAATAAAAGAATGGGACGGCTACTTTAGAAGACTGTTGGGAGGGGTGGAAGAGAGGGTAAGGATGGAATGGGTAGGAGAAAGGGTTGAGGACGAGGAGGAGGAAATAGGTAGGGAAGAGATAAGGAGGGTAGTGAAAAGTTTGAAGAATGGGAAAGCAACGGGAGAAGATGGGATACCGAATGAGGTGTGGAAATACGGAGGGGAAGAGCTGGAAACTAGTTTGTGGAGGTTATGTAATAGGGTATGGAAAGTAGAGGGTTGGCCAGAAGGGTGGAAAGAAGGGATAGTAGTACCTATAGTGAAAAAGGGGGAAGGGGTAAAAGTGGAAGAATACAGAGGAGTAACGTTTACGCAAACGGCATATAAGGTGTACACGGCAGTATTGGCAGAAAGGTTAAGGTTAGAGTTAGAAGAGAAGAGTATATTGCCGCCGAGTCAAGCAGGGTTCAGAAGGGGATGGGGTACAGTGGATAATGTGTATGTCTTGAACTATCTGATAAACAGGCAAATAGAGAAGAAGGGGGGGAAACTGATTTTATTATTTGTAGACATGAAGGCGGCATTTGACTCGGTAGATAGAGAGGTTTTGGTGACGGCAATGAGAAAGAGAGGAGTAAGAGAGGGGCTAGTCAAGAGATGTGGGGAGGTGTTAAAGGAGACAGGAAGCAGGGTGAAGGTAGGGAAAACGGGAGGGAAAAAGTTTTGGACAGAAAGGGGTTTAAGACAGGGATGCCCGTTAAGTCCGTGTCTTTTTACCTTACTTTTAGCGGATATAGATGAAGAATTGGAGAAAGGAAGATGGGGGGGAATTGAATTGGGAGGAAAGAAAGTATATTTGCTGGCGTATGCAGATGATGTAGTGTTAATAGCGAAGGATGAAGAGGGAATGAAAGGGATGATGGGTAAATTGGAGAGTTATCTGGATAGGAAGAAGTTGGAAGTAAACACGAAGAAAACAAAGATTATGAGATGTAAAAGAGGTGGGGGAAGAAAGAAGAAGGTGAATTGGAGATGGAAAGGAAAGAAGATAGAGGAGGTAAATAGGTTTAAATACTTGGGGTACACGTTGTTGGCAAATGGAAAACAGGATGGACATGTAGAAGAAAGAGTAAAAAAGGGTTCAGCAATTTTAGGACAGATCTGGGGGATAGGGAAAAGGAGGTTTGGAAGAGATTGGGGAAGAAGACTATGGTTATTTGATAGGTTGGTGTGGTCAGTGGTAAGTTATGGAGTAGAGATATGGGGATGGAAGATGAGAATAGGGGTAGAAAGATTGCAGGAGAGATACTTGAGATGGATGTTAGGAGTAGAGAGAAGTGTACCAGGATATATAATAAGAGAAGAATTGCAAAGAGATAGATTAGAGGGAAGAGCGGGAATGAGAGCACGGGGATATGAAAAGAAGTTAGAAGAGGGAGGAGGGGGAGAGTTGGCACGGAGATGTTGGATGGAGATAAAGAAGAAAGCGAGGGAGGGCAAGGCAAAATTGGGGTGGGAAGAAGAAAGGAAAAATTTTTATAAAGAGAGGGGATGGGAGGTAAAGGAGGTGGAGAGGTTAAGGGAGAAAGGGAGGATGAGAGGAGAGGAGATGGTAAAGAGAGAGAGGGATAAACAAAGGAAGGAAAGATGGGAGAGAATTAAGGGTTCAAAGTACAATAGGTGGTATTGGAGAGTAAAAGGGGAGGGGATTCCGGAATATTTAGAAAGGAATTGGGAGGAGAAAAGATGGCAGAGGGTGGCAAGGTATAGGTTAGGGGGAGTAATGAGGGGGGGAAGGTATTGGGAGGAGGAGGAGAGGAGGACATGTAGGTTGTGTGGTTGGGGAGAGGAGATGTGGGAGCATGTATGGGAGGAGTGTATAGATTGGGGGGTACAAAAAGAATGGCAGGAGGTTGTGGAGGAAATATTGGGGGAGGAGGGGGAAGGAGAGTGGTGGATGGAAAGGTTAAATAGATTAAGGGAGGAGAGGAGGATAGAAGAGGAGGGAGGGGGAAAGGGAAGGGAAGAACAGAAGGAAGAGTACATGTGGACGGGTGAATGTAAAAGAAATGGAATGGAAGAAGTGTACAGCGGAAGCGGAGGTCCAAGTGTGAATGGGAATGGAGGTATGAATGTTCTTTCTCTCTCTCAAGCGAGTGCAAGTGTGAATGTGAGTCAAGCGGCGAATGTTAGATTAAGTAAAGATAAAGAGAAAGCGAAGACTGATTGTAAGCGGAGCGGAGGTCTGCTTGTACCCCGCATGGGAAAGCAATAAATATTATTATTATTATTATATTACTCTTTAATTAAAATTATTTTATATGTAATAAAATAAAATAATTTAAACAATTTCCTATAAATTTTTATTTTGTTCCATTTTTCTATCTCAATTCAAAATCAAATTAATTAATTAATTAATATTTATTTTACATAATATTATATGTTTGAAGCTTTATGCCTAATATAATTTTTTAATGTAAATTTATGTTCTTTTTCACTATGTCGTATACTGTCGCTCTTGAATTGCATTAATTATTTAAACTAAAATTTTAAAATAATATTTGATTACGTTATCAATTTAATTGATAATAATGATACTTAAGTCGTTTACATATTTGCAATTGGTACAGAAAAAGATTGTATTTTAAGACAAACAGTACATGCAGTGTAATAAATCAAAATAGTATATATTATTATATACATATTTTGATGAAAAATAATATTAAACTTAAAGATCCAGTCTTGATCACCTTGATAGAAATATATTAATGAAATATTTCACAGAAACTTTTTTATTTGATCCCTGTTCGATGCTCGCACGCACACGGCAAGTGTGAAATTTGCCGGTGTTGGTGGGAATATCGCATGCGTCAGCGATGGGCAAGGAAAGCAGGCACTATTAAGTCACTACACGCTCTTCGATTGAAACATATATGTAATTCACTCTCACTTATAACTATTACAATAATTGCATTACAAAAGGCTCCGATTGCGTTGGAGCTGCGACTCTCGAGTACGCACGACAAGACGAGACTGACTATCCTGAGATCGAACCGAAAAGGCATCCGTGATAGATCACGCGCTCGTTGACGGTTCACACGGAATCGCCTCGTGGACATTATTCGTGAGCGGACGCCATCCGGCACATGCGAGCGATCGCGAACATGCCGCCCGCCTCGGCTCCGCGGTGCCGAAATGTGCCTTCCACGTGTCGAAGGGAGCCGCGCTGATACCGTGCTCTTGAGAGGGGAAGGAGCGCGTCACACGGATCTGCCGGAGTTCGCCGCGCGCTCGACCGCCACAGCTGACTAGCACTAGCACTCAGAACGCTCCGTGATACGCGCGTTGGCTTTCATCAATGTTGATCATTTGCTGGCCCGAGATTTTCGTTCGCCCCGGGCAGCAGAACGATTTTCACGAGCGGGCGCACAAGTTCGGTGGTCGCGGTGCGAACCGTCACCACTCGGACGATCCCATCGGTCCCCGGGTGCATTTCAACAATGCGAGCGAGCGGCCACTTGGTTGGCAGCGAGGTCTCGGATTTTATGAGGCATAGCGCGCCCATCTGGGGCGCCTGGGTGGATTTCAGCCACTTCGATCGCGCCGTTAAGCCTTGCAAATACTCGTGAGACCATCTCTGCCAAAAGTGGTCCCGCATTTTTTGGAGATGCTGCCACCGCGTCCCGGGAGACGCGGCCGCATCGCTAAGCGGCTCCTGCACGGCTATGAGTGGAGCGCCAGTGAGAGCGTGCCCCGGGGTAAGCGCCCCGAAATCGGTGGGATCGTCCGATTGCGCTTGCAGCGGCCGCGAATTCAGGCACGCTTCTACCTGCGCGAGGAACGTGGACATCTCCTCAAACGTTAGTGTCGCGTCGCCGATGACTCGTCGGAGATGGTGTTTCATCGACTTAACGGCCGCTTCCCAAATGCCTCCGAAATGCGGCGCAGAGGGGGGATTAAAGTGCCACCGTATTCCGAGCGTTGCCGCGCGATCAGCGACGTGCCGGCCGTCGGGAGCCGATGCGCTGAAAAGGATCCGCAGCTGTCGGTCTGCGCCGGTGAAATTAGTGCCGCAGTCGCTAAAAACGTCGCTCGGAAGCCCGCGCCGCGAAACAAACCGACGGAACGCCGCGAGAAACGCCTCGGCAGAGTAATCCGAAACCGCTTCGATATGGATCGCGCGAGTGCTCATGCACACGAAGACCGCGATGAAAGCCTTGTGCGCCTTGTGGCCTCGCCCTTTGGTCGTACGCATGAGAATAGGACCGGCGTAATCGACACCGACGCGACTGAATGGGCGCGCAGGGGTGACTCGCGACGCCGGCAGATCGCCCATCGGCGGTTGCGGAGCGGCCGCCCGCCAACGCACGCACGTGTTGCATCGGTTTATAACGCCCTTGACCACTGATCTTCCTTGAGGAATCCAGTGCGCCTGCCGGACCGCAGCCAATGTGAGTTGCACTCCCCCATGCAGGGTGCGACGGTGATGATGCTCAACCAGGAGTTTGGTGAGCTGCGATGCCGGAGGGACGATAATGGGGTGCTTCTCGTCATATGCTAGCAGCGAGTGCTTGAGGCGGCCTCCCACTCTCAGGATTCCGTCGGGGCCTCGAAATGGGTGCAGATTGGCTAATTGGCTGCGATGAGGCAGCGGTCCTTCCCGCTTCATAGCGGCTATTTCCGCTGCGTAATGCAGCTGCTGAGTTATGCGGAACCACCTGCGCTCCGCGTCCTTTATTTCCTCCGCGTGGAGGAACGGGTCGGTGCGCTTCATCTTGGAGCCGCGCCAGCGTAAGCACCATGATGTTACCCGGAGAAGGCGGGTCCACGACGAAAATCGCAGAAGCAGGTCTGGCTCCGCAACCACGGCAAGGGTCGCAGCGCTCGCGACGGCGCGCTGCTCCGGGAGCGAGCAATCCGGTCCGGCGATCGGTTCGCTTGGCCACGAGGCCGCGGGCTCGATGAGCCAAGGTGGCCCCGTCCACCACAATGCGTGGCGCGGCATGTCTCGCGGTGAGACGCCCCGCGAGGCACAATCGGCGGGATTGTCCTTTCCCGGAATGTGGCGCCACGTCGCGTTCGGTAGGCGTTGCTGTATGTGCGACACGCGGTTCGCGACATACGTTTTCCACCGCGATGGATGGCCTCGAATCCAATGGAGAACCACGGTAGAGTCGCACCATAGATGAGTTGGAGCCGTTGTCAGCCCCAGAGTATCTTGCACGTGGTGCGTTAGCCTTACCAGCAACGCGGCCGCGCACAGTTCGAGTCGCGGCAGCGAGACCTGCTTCACGGGCGCGACCCTCGTCCTTGCCGCCAGGAGAAACGAAAGCGACAGTCCGTGCCGATCTGTGCCGCGAAGATAAACGACGGCCGCGAAACCACGCTCGGACGCGTCCGAGAAGCCGTGAATCTCGACGCACGCCCCGTCGATGTCGCTGCCGAGCCAACGACGAACTCGAATATCTCGGAGCAGCGGAAGCTCCTCGAAAAAGGTCCGCCACTCCTTCGCTTCGGCCGAATGCAAGGGTGCATCCCAGTCTAGTTGTTGCAGCCACGCAGATTGGATGAGAATCTTCGCACGGGCCACCACCGGAGCAAGCCATCCAAGCGGATCGAATAGTCGCGCTGTTTCCGCAAGAACCGTGCGCTTGGTAAAGCGAGTGATATTGCTGGGATTTAGTTTTATGCTGAAGCAGTCCTCGGCAGGGTGCCAGCGCAGGCCGAGAGTTGAGTGCCACTCTGGTTCCCATGCAAGATCACTTCGCTGCAATCGGTGCTCGGGAGGAACTCCATCGAGCACTTCTTCCTTGTTGGTCGCCCACTTTCGCAGAGGAAAGCCGCCCGCCATGCACAACCCGCGCACCTGCTGCTGGATCGCAATCGCGTCGCTGATGGTGCTCGCGCCGGTCAGGATGTCGTCGACGTAGCAATCCCGCCGGAGAGCGCTCGCCCCCTTAGGAAATCTCTGCTGTTCGTCGCTGGCCAGCTGTCTAAGTGTTCGAATGGCTAAAAAGGGCGCACACGCGAGACCGTACGTAACGGTGTTCAATTGGAACTCGCGCACGTCGGTGTTCGCACTGCGCCGCCACAAGATACGCTGGTAATCGCGGTCGTCTGGACGCACGAGAATTTGTCGGTACATTTTCTCGACATCGCTCACAACCACAAACCGATGCCATCTCCACCGGAGGATGACATCGGCTAGAGCCGGCAATAGGTTTGCGCCCACGAGCAGCAAAGAATTCAGCGACTCACCATCGCGAAGCACCTGCGAGCCATTGAACACCACACGCAACTTGGCAGTGGAGCCCACCCGTCGAAGGACTCCGTGGTGGGGAAGATAGCACACGGCTCGGCCCTCGACGGCCGGTGGCACCTCGGTCATGTGTTGAAGATCCTCATACTCTCTCATGAACGCCCGGTACAACTCTCCGAATTGGTCGGAATGAGCGCACTTACCTTCCATGGCGCTGAGGATGCGCTCGGCAGGTCGTCGCGTCTCGCTGAGTCTGGCAGGTTGCCCCCTCAGCGGTAACCGCACCATGTAGCGGCCGGATGGCGCTCTTGAGTGCGTTCGCAAAAATAGGTCTTCGCATTGCTGTTCCGCCGGAGTCAGGGTCGCGGGCCTCCGGGGTTCAGCTTCCTGCTCCCAAAACTGATGCACAAGTCTGGTGAGCTCCTGATCGACAGTGCATTGACACGAAATAGGGCTGCCACCGGTCGCCGAGCTCACACCGCCGGACACGATCCACCCGAGGACGGTGCACTGAGCGATGGGCGCGCTTGGACTGCCCCTGCACAACCCGTCCTCGAGAATGTTGGAATACACTTCAGCCCCGAGGAGGAGCTCCACGGGATCGTTGGCCATGAACTCCGGGTCCGCCAGTGGTAGGCCACGGAGATGTGGCCATGAGGTGGATCTTCGGTCCGTTTTGTCCCGGTACAACGACAGCCGCGGCAGCACCACAGCAACAGCGGAGACCTTGGCTCCGGTCACCGCCGACATCAATTGTAACGTGACCTTGCCCCGAGCATGGCTGGAGCTGGGTCCGACACCAAAGATCGTGAAGGCCGTCTTGGTTCGCCGCAGTCGCAAGCGCTGAGCGAGCGCCTCGGAGATGATTGACACCTCCGAACCCTGGTCAATCAGCGCTCGCACATCGTGAGGCAAGCCATGGATATCGTTGACCTTGAGTCGCGCAGTGGCCAGCAGAATGGCCCTATGGTCTTCATCCCGCCGCGTCGCCGCCAGCGACGTGGCCCCGCTCATCGCAGGAGGGGTTGTTGCAGGTGCTCCATGGAGAAGCGAATGGTGCTTGGCATTGCACAAGATGCACGTTTTTGTCGACGGACACTTGGCCAGTGCATAATTCCCGAGACAGTTTGTGCACAGTTTGTGTGTGGCGGTTATTGCGAGTCGCTCACTCGGCGTTTTCGCTCGAAACTCGCTGCATGACATCACGAAGTGAGAACCCTTGCAATAGGCGCAGCCCCCCACTCCTGGTCCTTGTTTGACATGGTGAGACTTGGCGGCGCGGGGGGTGCTCGTTTTGGTCGCGCTGGCGGGACCTTCGGTTCCGACCTTAGCCGGTGCCAATGCTTCGAGCGTGCGAATCTTTTCCATGAGAAAGATCCTCAGTTCGTCATAGCTCGGTGGTTCGGCCGTCGAGCTGATGGCGGACTCCCAATCGCGCCGCGTCCTTGCGTCCAGAAGCTCAACCACAAGATGCACGAAGAGGTCCATTCCATTGGCTGCTATGGGACGGCCGATGCTCTCCTGGGTGTTGACCGTGCTCGTCATTCCTTGGAAGATGCGACGGAGTTCGCCTGCCAATTCGCTCTTCAGCTTCGGAAGTGCCGTGAAACTGGCGAAGTTGGCGCGCGCCAGCACTCGCTTGTTTTCGTAATATTCGCTGAGGGTGTTCCAAGCCCTCTCGAAATTATCACCGGTCACCGGAAGATCGCGCACCAACTTATCTGCTTCCCCCCTCAGAGACGTCCGCAGGTAGTGCAGTTTTTCAACATTGGAGATCGTAGACTGCTTATTAATCACGGATAGGAAGAGAGCCCTGAAGGAGAACCAGTCCTCGACGGCTCCAGAGAACTGAGGCAAATTTATCCGCGGGAGATGATTACGCTCCGGCGGCGCGGTTGACGCCTCGACCGCCGTGCTCCGACTCGCCCTTTGAAAGTCGGCGATCCAGTCCATCAGAGCACCCCGCTGCGTAATGTAGATCATCTCAGCCTGATCGAATAGATTGTCCCGTGCATAGCTCGACTTACCGAGTTCTCCGGGGAATTTGAGAGTCAACGTGTCGTGCTGTGACTCGAATTTCGACCACGTCGAGTCCAGTGCCTTGATTCGTGCTTCGACCACACCCATGGTGATGTTAGCCGAGCCAAGCTTCTTCAAGTTGTCGATGGCTCGGGCGATGCGCCCGTACAGTTCAGTTTGCGATGTAATGAGAGCGTCCATCGTGAACGCTGTTCTGTAGAACTCCCACCGAACACTTCACAGCACTCACTCACTATAGTAAAACCACCGGACCGCTGGATCCGGCTCGAAGGACCAAAAAAAATGTTCGATGCTCGCACGCACACGGCAAGTGTGAAATTTGCCGGTGTTGGTGGGAATATCGCATGCGTCAGCGATGGGCAAGGAAAGCAGGCACTATTAAGTCACTACACGCTCTTCGATTGAAACATATATGTAATTCACTCTCACTTATAACTATTACAATAATTGCATTACAAAAGGCTCCGATTGCGTTGGAGCTGCGACTCTCGAGTACGCACGACAAGACGAGACTGACTATCCTGAGATCGAACCGAAAAGGCATCCGTGATAGATCACGCGCTCGTTGACGGTTCACACGGAATCGCCTCGTGGACATTACTCGTGAGCGGACGCCATCCGGCACATGCGAGCGATCGCGAACAATCCCTTTTTATTATTTATTAAGATTTATTAAAATGCATTAAAATTTATTAAAATTTATTAAAAATTAATATTTAATATTTATTAAAATTTATAAAATTTATTTATATAATAAATAACAATGTAATAAAATAAATTTTATGAATTTTAAGAAATTTTAACAAATTTAAATGAGTATATATTAAGAAATTTTAATAAATTTAATAAATTTTAATGAAATAGATCTCTCTTTCTTTCTTTCTCTCTCTCTCTCTCTTTTTCTCTCTCTTTCTCTCTCTCTCTCTCTCTCTCTCTCTCAATAAAGAGAGATTTTTAATTAAATTTTCATTAGGACATATAAACAATTTCTTATTTTCTTTCTTCAAGATCACGCATAAATTTTCTCTAACCTTAAGAGATAGCACGTGATGTTTAAACAGACAATAGTGGGGATTGAGCCAAACGCTATCCATGCACTACCTCTGAAGCAGTAGCATGGATAGCGCGCGTTTATGACGTCAAACGCTACGGACAGTGACGTTATCATAATTTTGATAGCGCTATCCAGCGTCTCCGCGAACAGCGGTAGTGCTACGTAGCGCTAATAGTGAGCTCCCCGAACGCACCCCTAGAGTCTAGAATAGTATACTACGACATGTACGACTTACGTTTTTCTCTGTCTTAAAGCCTTGTCTACAGAAGTCGCAAGCAGCCAGTTGCGTCTTGCGACGGCCAATAATTGTAGAGCTTTAACTAGAATCTAGACGCTCATTGTCTGTTGCAAGTTGCAACTGGCTGCTTGCGACTTGCGACAGCCAATGATTGTTGAGCTTTAACTAGAAACTAGACGCTCATTGGCTGTCGCAAGTTGCAACTGGCTGCTTGCGACTTCTGTAATTTTATGTGCTTCCATCTTTAAGATGCTCAAGGTAGAAGCACATAAAATTACAGGAGTCGTAAGGCAGAATGCAGAAGGCATAGCGCATGCGCTATAGGCTGCGGTCTACTTGACGCTACAAATGCTTCGAAGCGTTTGATTAACCAATCGAAACAAAGATTTTTACGAATTGACCAATCAAAGAATGCTTCGAAACGTTTGTAGCGTCTAGAGATACTATAACAGAGATTCGCCAATGCATTAACGATTTCTGATTGGCTCCCGTCGCTTGGGGTATAACCGGATGAGAGAGAAAGATAGATATAACTGACAGAGAAAGCCTAGCCGACCTAACCTGTCACCTGTCAAAAGAAAACAGAGTGTCTACGTGTCTACCAAATAGAATATAAAATCAGAGAGAAACCTGAGGTTGCACATATTTTTCTACGAGTCTAAATACAATGCTTAAATTATATTTATAATACATAATGTGTATATAAACATAATATATATTTATATATAATAATATATAATTTCTTAATAATTAATTTATATTACTTAACCTTACATGGGAAAATTAATGAAATATGCCTAAACCTTTTTTTAAAATATATTGTGTTTTAATATTTATTTTGTTCACGATTATTAAATATCAATAACTACAAATAAAAAAATATATATATTGTATTCTTGCATTTACAATCAAAATAAACCGCCATCGAGAACGTCATATCCGATATCCGGTTTTACCCCAAGACGGCACATTGGCGAATCTCTGGGTCTGTTCGCGTCACATGCTCCAACATGCTCCTATTCACCCCAACGCACTCCAATACATTGATTCCGATGACGCCAACCTATTAGAATGCGTTGGAGTGAATAGGAGCATGTCGGAGCATGACGACGCGAACAAACTATCTGTTATAGTTGGTTTGTTCTTTTTTGCTGCACTGCTGCACTGGTGCAACAGGTTAGAGTAAAATAAATATATTTTTTCTGACTCTGACTTATGGCACCAGTGCAGCAGTGCAGCAAAAAAGAACAGGGGCCCGATTCTTGAAGTCATTCGCAAGAGAAACGTATACGCAAATACTCGCTCTAACAGAAAGTTGTAAGTTTATTGGTTAATAGCCATACGATAGCCAATAAATTTCTAACTTTTCTGTAAGAACAGAATTTGCAAATTACGTTTCTCTTACGAATAATAAATTCAAGAATCGAGCCCCAGGCCCAGTATCTTTAGTAGCGTCAAGTGGACCGTAGCCATAGTATTACATTTTGCCATGGACAAATAAAGGCTGTTTTCTAGCTAAGTACATAGGCGACACAGTGTAACACTGTGTCCACTGGTGTGAGTGAGACACACTGATATGTTCTTTCTCACACTAATGAACACTGTTGGTCTGTTCTTTCTAGCTGCACTGTTGCACTGGTGCAATAAGTTAGAATGAGAAAAAATATACTTGTCTTACTTTAACTTATTGCACCAGTGCAACAGTGCAGCTAGAAAGGACAGAGCAAGTGTTACACTGTGTCATCTGTGTACCTAGCGGAAAACAGCCAAAATAATACCATAGCGCATGCGCTATGGCTTGTGCATTCTGCCTTATAGCTCCTGTAATTTTATGTGCTTTCACCTTAATACGGCTCTGTGATATTTGCGCACACTTGACCGGAAGTGAACGTTTTTTTAAATAATTGCTATGTGTAATCGTTTGTATTTTGTATGAAGAGGTTTAAAGTGCAATTAAAAAGGTTTGTGAGTCATTAGTTTATTTTGTAATTAATTAATTATTTTTCTACCTGACACTTAGCCGGAATACGGTAATATAGTAGCAATGTAACAGCAATGTAACCGAATATAACAGGTTACATTATTCTGCAGTTACACGTAACTTACATGTAAGTTACAATTTCCGACTCAGCAATATAACATGTTATATAACATGTTATCTAACCGTTACACAACAGTTACATGCGTTCCGTTTCACGCATGATACGCATATCCTGTTTCTGAAAATGATAACATAAAGAGACTTCTAAAAGATAACATAATAATGTCAAAATGTTAACCAATGCGCCGTTTTTTGAAAACAGAGAGATATCATGAAACTGATATCTAAAAAATTTCTTAAATCGATTATCTTTAAACTGCAACTAGAGAAAAATAAAATAAAATAAAAATTTCATTTTTTAAAAATTATTTTTACCAACAGCACATACTAAGTTTAGGACAAATTTTAATTAATTAAATTTAAATTAAATTATTTTATTTTATTCTTACTTGCCGCTGGTAGGTTTTGAACCCGGAACCTTAGGATGACGAACCTTGTACTCTATCTGCTACGCCAATTTGACTTATCGATATGGGTACTTGTTATCGTCTTATACATATAATACCAATATGATGTAAACTGACGCAATTATATTATTTTTTATAAAAGCAATTAAATTTTGCAAAACATATTAAAAATAAATAGCATTAATTTATTTACTTATTAATTTCATTGTTAAATTTATCTTTTTTCATAACCTCCCAGTGAACACATTTTATAGCGGCAATATAACATGGAAGTTACATGTAATTTAACATTGTTATTCTTGTGATATGTAGGTGCTATATGACATGGAAATAACCTGTTACGTAATATTTGTTATACGCAAGTGATATACCCACATAGCACACGTGGATTCTGAGAACGTTCCGCAGGATATCGGAACAGTAGATTGCGTAGATACTGGGAACAATCGAGATACGTACTGAGATATACTACAGTACAAACTAAGTATCTTCCTATGTCTCGCTTCTCCTACGGCATAGTACGTACCTGCGAATATCCCGCAGTATCTGTATAGTATGTGAATCGTCAGGGAATGGTCGATCATGTATATGCACGCATACATTTACACGCCTATACGCGCGCGCTCACATCGAATCAGATTTATAGGTTAGATAGGCGTATCCGTGGAATTTTATTAAAAAAGAATTTTTTTATGCAACTTTGAAATAAATTTATTATTTCATTTTAGTCTACAAAACAATATTGCAACCAACCATATTACAAAACAATATTACAATCAATTACGCTGAAAAAATCAAATATTTCCTTAACTGGTCCTTAATATTTTTATCCGGTTTTACATCGTCCGGATATAAAACTAATTTGAGACACCTCGGCAGTTCTTCGGCTGCTTCCTACGAATAATAGAACATAATTCTGATAACGTACAGTTAGAATACTTATAAAACTAAATTATGTAATAATTTTTCATAAGTCTTGTTAATAAATTCGAGATTATCTTTGTTGCCGCTGAGATCTCAGAAAGAACTTATATGGTGAATAATATTGTCATAACTAACAAATATTGATAACATAAATCGTAAGCGGTTAATGTTTGTGCATTAATAAACAACAGAGCTGATGGAGCGTGGCTCGCAACCTTTTCTCTTTATCTCTCTTTCCCTCCTCACCCCATCTTTGATTATAAGATATAGAAATAATTAATTTGCGAGACATGCTTTGTCAGCCCTGTTGTTCATTAATGCACAAACATTAACCGCTTACGATTTATGTTATCAATATTTGTTAGTAGGTAATGACAATATTATTCATCGTATAAGTTCTTTCTGAGATCTCAGCAGCAATCAAGATAACCTCAAATTTATTAACAAGACTTATAGAAAATCATTACATATATAAAAAAATATTACATAATTTAGTTTTGTAAGTATTTGTAGTAATGTATTCAATATAAATATCAATATTGCGTGACATAAGGGAAAGATTACCTTGGATAAAGAATCTCTTGCGAAATCGTGCAACCCAGCAAACGTAAACTCATCGGAAAGACAAAACAGCTAGGGACACTGTGGGAACCGCCGACACTGCCGTAGGTAGCGCTTAAACTGAGTATGTTCTGCAGAATATACGTTGACAGTTTTACGCTCAGATTAATGTTTACAAGGGAGAATAAGGTAATGATAGCGCTTTGGGTGTGAATCAGTGCGCGATCGATGTAAATTTTTATACATGAGATAACCGCAAGGTTCTTATTTATGTTCTCATATATTACGGATAATCACAGTGTACGGATAATCAGTATAAGCATCGTAGTTTGTTCGTACATTCTGAGTATGAACTTAAGAACATATGAAAAATGATATACTGATCAAGATGTTATACGAATATACTTAGAATGTTAGGAATGGTACGTACGACTACAGTACTTTCAGTATGAGTATATAATATTCGTATAATATCATGTGCTATGTGGGTAGCTGTTATACATCGTTTTGGCGTTAGAGTTATTCAACAAAAATTGTATAATCGTAACATAACACGTTCGTATTAATGTTATTACGGAACGATGCGTTGTAGTTGACTCAGAAATTAGACAACATTATAACATCCTAAATGACAGATCTATTTGATAATAAAAAAAATTATTATAAAGATAATGTTTCAAGACAAAAATAACGGTTTGTCTACAATTACTGCGCACAAAAAATGCACAAAATCTAAATTCATCATGTGCTGAGCAAAAACAGAATAATAAATGTATACTATTCAATTTTTCTTAGAATTATGATCTATATAGTTAACCATCTAATTAATCATTTGAACGCTTCAAAGATTAGTGCTAAATAGATCGCAATTTCCATCAAATTATTAAGGTTATGGAAAAAGATAAATTTAACAATGAAATTATAATAAGTAAATAAATTAATGCTATTTATTTTTAATGTTTTGCAAAATTTAATTGCTTTTATAAAAAATAATATAGTTGCGTCAGTTTATAACATACAGATATATGTAGACAATATCAAATACCCATATCGATGAGTTAAATTGGCGTAGCAGGTAGAGTACAAGGTTCGTCATCCCAAGGTCCCGGGTTCAAACCTAGCAGCGGCAAGTAAAAATAAAATAAAAAATAACATAATTTAAATTTAATTAATTAATAAAAATTTATTCTAAATTTAGGATGTGCTGTTGATAAAAATAATTAAAAAAAAAATAAAACTTTTATTTTATTTTATTTTTCTTTGTAACTGTTGTGTAACGGTTAAATAACATGTAATTATAACATGTTGTATTGCTGAGTCGGAAATTGTAACTTACATGTAAGTTACGTGTAATTTCAGAGTAACGTAACCTGTTGTATTCGTTTACATTGCTGTTACACTGCTACTATATTACTGTGTTCACTGGGCTTAATAATTTGATGGAAATTGCTATCTATTTAGCACTAATACTTTGAAGCGTTTAAATGATTAATTAGATGGTTAACTATATAAATCATAATTCTAAGAAAAATTGAATAGTACATTTATTATCCTGTTTTTGTTCAGTACATGATAAATTTAGATTTTGTGCATTTTTTTTGTGCGCAGTAATTGTAGACAAACCATTATTTTTGAAAACATTATCTTTATAATAATTTTTTTAAATATCAAATAGATCTGTCATTCAGGATGTTATAATGTTGTCTGATTTCTGAGTCAACTACGACACATTGTTCCGTAATAACATTGATACGAGCGTGTTATGTTACAATTATACAATTTTTGTTATATAACTGTAACGCCAAAACGATGTATAACAGCTATATTACTTGTGTATAACAAATGTTACGTAATAGGTTATTTCCAGGTTATATAGCATCTACATATCACAAAAATAACAATGTTAAATTACATGTAATATTGCCTTCCATGTTATATTGCCGCTATAAAATGTGTTCACTGGGTATTATCTATAAGGTTTACGAATTTAGTTCAAATTTTGAAAATTGCAGGTTTCTTTTAGAGAAAAAAAAACATGCGAGAAAGATTTTTGCTGACTCAAATTTTGTTTAATATGTCGGTAGTTAAAAAATCTATAATTTTTAAATCTGTGCTAAATCTTAGTTGTTATTTAATTTTTGTTCTATTTTGGCAATATGCGTTAATTGTTTACATTGCTGATTGTTAATGTGATCTGATCACAAATATTAAGCGTTGCATATTAGGGGGAGGGCGAGGTAGAAAGGAAAGGGCAGGGTGTATGGAGGGGGGGGGGTTGAAAGTGTCCTAGGCTACATTCCAAAACGTCTTTTCCGAGGAAAATTTTATTCGATGTAATATAGGATACGTTACGTGTACTATATATTTCGAGTAAAATTTTCCTCGGAAAGCACGTTTTGGAATGTAGCCCTAGATCGAAACGGACATCACCAATCAGATTACTGCTTTAGTTAATGTTAGAATAAATTTATAGGATTTAATTGGTGATGTCCGTTTTGATCTGTGCGCATCTGGGACTCACTCGTTTGCTTTCACAGTAAAAAAAGTAATCATCTTGATATTGTAATAAAAATCATTATGATATCAAAAAGTCATTACAAAATCGTCACCAAAAATTATATCAAATCACATTATTACGATTTTTCTTGAAATAACTTTTATATGACCTTATGATCTTTTTTGTTCTACTTGGGTTATAGCCGAATACGTTACACTTATAACCAACAGACAATTGAACAGTGCTGAGAACGGAAACTGCAAAGAATGATAAGATCTCTTTTTCGCACTTTCTTGACTCGGATTCTTGAGTTTACGTGTACTGCCGTTTGCAATACAATTGTCTCAATTATATGAAACGCATGTTTTATATAGAAATGATAAAATAAAATAAACAATAAAGTAACGTAAATAAAATGTTTCAAGATAAATTTCTGTCTTGGTTTTTATACCATTCGATGGTAAAGAATTTTCCATTGTTATGCTGAAAGAATCGACGCAACAAGTGCGAAAGCGATTAAGGCGTAATGTTATGTATTTTACGTATTTCACGCATCACTTTTCAGTTGGATAAATCTTTATCGAATGCCGTTGGATGCGTGATTTCCAGGGTTTGAACTATGAAGACGAATTATCTTTTTTCTCGATCGCGCCAGGCTAGTATTAATAGAATCGATCAATTCTACTGTGGAAGAGATTTTATAAAAATAAATCAATTATAAATAACAAGATTACTATTGCTTGCCTCGGAGTAATATAGTAAAGATGTGTATTAATAATAAGAATAATATAGAAATTGAAATACAACGAGAGAATGAGAAAATTTGAATAAATATATACATTCAAAATATATTCAGTGAATAATATATTATTCGTGGTATTTTGGGTGTACTTCCGAAAGCGACAACCCTCCAATTTTGCTGAAATTTTGTATATAGCTTCTTTTTATTTAGTAAATAAGATTCCCAAATGGATTTTGGGCGATGCGGCCCTCAGCCCCCCCAGCCCCTTTCAAAGGTAAAACTGTTTTTGTTAATTATTTCAGAAAGGGTAAATATTGACAAAAGGGGACTCAACTTCAACCACCTTGACGTTGACATGTCACTGTCCTGAGTAATCTACAACAAATTTTAGCCGTCGCTCGTTGTTTATTAAAAAGTTATTGACAAAAAAATTTGTAAGAATTAAAATTTTTACGTAGTGTAACAGTGCAAAACTTGATAATAAAATTTTACGAATCGAAAAAGACTATCTCAAAATGAAAATTCACAAATACAGAACATAAGAAATAAACACGAGAAAAATTGTAAACATTGCAGAAAGGCAAATATAAATACACACACACACACACACATCACACGGGTGGGAAGGTGCAAGGGGGCTTTCGGCCTCCCTCCCGCACCCACCCCGACCAAGTCGCTAATTCATGTACATTGTATTGGAAATTTGCAAACATATGTGAACTTTACTTTGTTTGCAATTAATGTGTACATGGGTTAGCGACTTGGACGGAGTGAGTGCGGGAGTGGGGCCGAAAGCCCCTCTTGTACCCCGTGTGTGTGAGTGTGTGTGTGTGCAAAGCATTCTCTGCACCACATGGGTTTACGACTTTATAAATGGAAAAAACTATGATTTTTATGGTTTTTTCATGATTTCTGTCATTTTCATGGTTTATGCATATATAGATATGTGTATGGTCCCAGATAGCACAGATGATCCTTTTAAGTTCAAAAAGAATTCACCTTTTTTTAATTCTTTAAGAATTTACGTAATCTGTTCGAAATGAGTTCAAGTAGAGTACCATATTTAAATTTGTAATGAATTTACATAATTTAGTTAAAATGAGTTAAAAAAGAATTCAATCTTTAAATTTCTTATGAATTCACATGATTGGTTCGAAATTAGTTCAAAAAGAATACCACATATAAATTTATTATGAATTTATATAATTTAGTCAATATTAAAATTCTTATAAAGAGCCGTAACACTATAGAAAGGTATAACAGATATGTCTTTTTATTTTTTTTTTACAAAGCAAAAAAATTTTATAACATTTTTTAATTTTATTAAAATGAACATAAAAATATATATCTCTTTGTTATTTGTTATTTGTAAAAAATACTATTATTATCTAAATAGTATATAAATACTTTATACTATTATATATATATATATATATATGTATATATTATTTGTTGTAAATTTGATATATAATTAAATAAATATTTTTTTATCATAATAAACATATAATAACGCGTTTAATAAAAAATTTGTAAAAAGAATTGTAAAAAAGTACATTAATTTTTATATAAAATTAAGAAATTAATTTAATAATATACTGCAATAAAATATGGGAAAATTTTATACATAATTTATACATGTATAGTAACAATAAAAGAGTTTCTCACTTATAATAATAATAATAATATACCCTCTATTTTTGTAGCAGTATATTTTTAAATTAACATTTCTTATATTTCAAAAAATCCTTTATTATCTTTTTTTTTTACACCAAAAAGCAATTCCTTTTTGCACTATAAAAGAAATCATAATAAATTCAAAAAAGTATCTCGATAAAATTCCATTAGAATACTATTAAAAAATAATTTTAAATTCAATAAAAATTCTTATAAAACATAAAATGAACTTTATATGCATTACAAAAGGGACTCAAAATTGGTGACATACAAAAGAACTTTTTTTGAACTCTTAAGAATCCTTTTGGTGCAGAAATGGGTTAGAAAAAGACTTCATTTCAAAATTTAGGTGTTCAAAAAGAATTCTTTTCGAATTCGTTGTGCTATTTGGGGTATTAACACTTAATAACTCATTTTACAACAGCTTTATGATAATAACAACTAAACTGTTGCAATTACGTAAAATATGTATATGATTTTATTTGTAAAACTTTTTACAAAATTCATTTTTTGTTTGACAACTTTTTCCGTACAATTAATACTTTATGAAATAATTAACAAAAACCTTTGAAGGGGATTAAGGGGGCGAGGGAGCCGCGTCGCTCAAAATCCATTTGGGAATCTTATTTACTAGATAAAAAGAAGCTATATACAAAATTTCAGCAAAAGCAGAGGGTTGTCGCTTTCGGAAGTTTATCCGTAGTTTTGCAAAAAATATTCTCGAGTATAAATAAGATTTAAGTTGACGATCGTTAATTTCTGTCGTGGCTGCAACGATGATGGTAACGAATTATGGTAAGTCAGATTAGCTTTTACAAAAGTAAAAGGAATAACAATGGCTCCGAGAAGATTGTCCTACTTGTTCCGAGATATTCGTGTGCTCGCGTATCCTATATACAATTATATCTTTGTCCCCACGATTCCACGAGTGCGTACGTATAGTACTCTCTTTCTCTCACGAAGTTTCTCCTGCTGTTCCACAATTTTTCTCTCATTATCGCACAGCGCGGGAAGTGTTTGCTTGCTTTTCCGCGAAAAGCAATCAATTACGACTGTACGATCGTACTTGTGTGGGAAATACTGTAAGAATAATGTGTTTCTCTCGATCTAGAAATTTGCTATTATAGTGGCTTGTACAATACTTTTTTTCTCGCAATTACGAATACATTTATCTACGCCCCCCCCGCCCCTGTGTGTGTGTGTGTGTGTGTGTGCGTGCGTGCGCGCGCGCGCGCATGCGTATGTGTGTATGTATGTATGCAATATGTATATCTATCTCGATTACGTCAACTCTAAGCAATCAAAGAAAAATCACGCGCAACATTAATATGTTATTAGTAAACATTTGATTGTACTTTGTTATTATTTTGCTTAATGAATAAATTATTCTTTTGTATGTATAAAATTTTTTAATTTAAGAAAAAAAAAGTGTATGATTGCAAGGGCATAATAAATTAATATATAATATAATATCAGCAAATTAATTACAATGAAACTGTATGTCATGGACGTGCGATCTTTCTTCTTTCATTCTCTCGTTCGGTGATTAGGGTTTTGTGAAAGCTCCTTCGCAAACGGATGGGCTTTCTTCCTTGCCAGTTCCCTGCTTGGAAAGTTTGCTACTGTTTTCTATATGTTACACGTGGTTCACTTTTTTCTAATTCTATCGATGTTATATATACTTATATTTATGTATACATACATAACAAATATTAATTTTATATCGTACTACAGATTAAATTTTTGACGTTTATTGATCGAAATTCAGGGTGACTTTACATGCGGCGTAACCTCCCAAAGAACACATTATAGTCAAAATGACATCACATTGATGTCATAATTACATCATGATAGAAAAAGTCAAAATGATGATTTTTGGTAACAAAATTTGACGGTTTATTGACGTCAAAAAAATGTCATGCTTGTAATATATTTAGTACTATAGTAATGTGCAGAGTTTTTCTTTGCTATAGTTAAAATAATTTTTGAAATACATTTATAGAGTGAAAACATATGTGAAACAAATTTATTAAAATGTTTATATCTTATAATTATAATAGATATAATTGAACAAACTATATATATATATATATATATATATTAGTATTATAGTTTCCATAATTTTAGTGTATTGTTTAATTTAGTGTATTGCTCTAAAAATAGTTCTACTGCAAAATTAATTATTACATATGCATAATGTACCATAAGTATAATTTCTATATAAGCTGACGTTTATATATTAAAATTAAGGATTAGTCATCTTTTCGTCACGGAGTAAACTCAAATAGCACAGATGATCCTTTTAAGTTCAAAAAGAATTTACCTTTTTTTATTTTTTATAATAATTTAAATAATCTGTTCGAAATGAGTTCAAGAAGAGTACCATATTTAAATTTGTTATAAATTCACATAATTTAGTCAAAATAAGTTAAAAAAGAATTCAATATTCAAATTCGTTATGAATTCACATAATTGATTCGAAATTAGTTTAAAAAGAATACCACATACAAATTTATTATCAATTTATATATAATTTGGTCAATATTAAAATTATTATAAAGAGCTGTAACACTATAGAAAGGTATAACAAATATAAGTGTCTTTTTATTTTTTTGCTTTTGACAACGCATAAAATTTTTATAACACATTTTTTGATTTGATTAAAAAGAACATAAAAATATATATGTCTTTGTTCAGTCAAAAATACTATTATTATCTAAATAGTATATAAATACTTTATGCTATTATATATACATATATATAATAGCATAAAATATTTATATACTATTTAGATAATAATTATTTGTCATAAATTTGATATATAACTAAAAAAATATTTTTTTTATTATAATAAACATATAATAATGCGTTTAATAAAAAATTTGTAAAAAAAATTGTAAAAAAGTACATTATTTTTATATAAAATCAGGAAATGTTAATTCAATAATATATCTACAATAAAATATACGAAAATTTTATACATAATTTATATATGTATAGTAACAATAAGAGTTTTTCACTTATAATAATAATATACTAAATTCTCTATTTTTGTAGCAGTATATTTTTAAATTAACATTTCTTAAAATTTCAAAAAAATCCTTTATTATTTTTTTTACATTAAAAAGCAATTTCTTTTTGTACTATTAAAAAAATCTTAATAAATTTAAAAAAGTATCTCGATAAAGTTCTATTAGAATACTATTAAAAAATAATTTTAAATTTAATGCGAATTCTTATAGAACATAAAATGAACTTTATATGCATTACAAAAGGGGCTCAGAATTGGTGATATACAAAAGAACTTTTTTTGAACACTTAAGAATCTTTTTGGTGCAGAAATGGGTAGAAAGACTTCATTTCCAAATTTGGGTGTTCAAAAAGAATTCTTTTCGAATTCGTTGTGCTATCTGGGAAGTCATCTTTTCATCACTAAGTAGCAGATACTAGAGTCAATTTTTGGTCATACAAAAAATGCGTGACTATTTCGAATCAAAATAAAGTCATTTTGACTTTTTGTTGACTTTAGTGTGTTTCTTGGGCTGCGTACGCGTAATCTGCGTATTTACCCAGACAACACGCATGTCTAAAAGACATTTTTAAGACGTCTTAAAAGCGACATCTTTGAGACTTTACCAAAAGACGTCTTTGTGACGTCTTAAAATCGTCTTATTTTAGACGTCTCTCTTAAAACGTCTAAAATACGTCTTTTTAAGACATCTTATTTGAGACACCATTTAGACGTCTTTACGACGTCTTAGAAAAAACGTTTTTAAGACGTCGAATGACACACATAACCAAATCTGCCGTGTGATGCAATCAAGTTGATCGACGTGTTTATCCCGTATCAATTTTTTGAACTCTCGCACGTATCGCGTGTGTGTTAGGACGTTTTGTCTCGGTTTGGTGTGTAACGCAGCCGAGTGTGGATACGTTAATACAACACAATTTTTTAACTCTCGTACGTATCGCGTATGTAGACTGTTATTGGAAATAATTAACCTTTCTGACAACGTTTCTGACAACAGTTTGACAATTAATAAACCGGATGATAATAGTGTTGCACTTAAGTTGCTATAAAATGTGACTGAATCCAGTATCTCTGTAATTTCCAATCACGAAAACATGAAATAAAATTGAAATATATAATATAAAATTTTTTATTCATAAAAAAATTTTTTTAAATAATAAAATAAAAATAATAAAATATAAGTATAAAGTATTTTATTTAAAATAATTAAAAATAAAAAATAAACCTAGCTTTTGGAATTTCTAGTAGAAAAATTTTCTACAAAATTCTGAAGAACTACAAAAATTTACAAAAGTCTGTTTCAAATTTAGCATTTCTCTGTAGAAACTACAAAAAAATGCTCGAATTGGAACACTTTTGTAAATTTTTGTAGTTTTTTAGAATTTCGTAGAAATTTTTTCGCCAGAGATGTCTAAAATAATTTTTATATAAGACAAAACGTCATAAATTTGACAAAAATAGAACGTTTATAAAACGTCATAAATAAAAAAAATTAGACGTCTTTTAGACGTCTTAAAAACGTCTTAAATCAGGTCATAAGACGTCTTAAAGACGTCTTTTAGACGTCTTTCTGATAGTTTTATAAGACGTCTTATAGAAATATAAGACGTCTTTTAGACGTCTTTAAGACGTCGTAATGTTCTCTGGGCCCAGACAACACGCATGTCTAAAAGACATCTTTAAGACGTCTTAAAAGCGACATCTTTGAGACTTTACCAAAAGACGTTTATGACATCTTAAAATCGTCTTATTTTAGACGTCTAAAATACGTCTTTTTTTAAGACATATTTGAGACGCCCTTTAGACGTCTTTACAACGTCTTAGAAAAACGTTTTTAAGACGTCGAATGACGCACATAACCAAATATGCCGTGTGATGCGATCAAGTTGATCGACGTGCCAATTCCCGTATCAATTTTTTGAACTCTCGTACGTATCGCGTGTGTAGACTGTTATTGGAAATAATTAACCTTTCTGACAACGTTTCTAACAATAGTTTGACAATTAATTAACCGGATGATAATAGTGTTGCGCTTAAGTTGCTGTAAAATGTAACTGAATCCAGTATTTCTGTAAAATTCTGTAATTTCCAATCACGAAAACATGAAATAAAATTGAAATATATAATATAAAATTTTTTATTCATAAAAAAACTTTTTTAAATAATAAAATAAAAATAATAAAATATAAATATAAAGTATTTTATTTAAAATAATAAAAAATAAAAAATAATAAACTTAATTAGCTTTTGGAATCCCTGGCGGAAAAATTTTCTACAAAATTCTGAAGAACTACAAAAATTTACAAAAGTGTGTTTCAAATTTAGCATTTTTCTGTAGAAACTACAAAAAAATGCTCGAATTGGAACACTTTTGTAAATTTTTGTAGTTTTTTAGAATTTCGTATAAATTTTTTTGCCAGAGATGTCTAAAATAATTTTTATATAAGACAAAACGTCATAAATTTGACAAAAATAGAACGTCTATAAAACGTCATAAATAAAAAAATTAGACGTCTTTCAGATGTCTTAAAAACGTCTTAAATCGGGTCATAAGACGTCTTAAAGACGTCTAAAAGACGTCTTTCTGATAGTTTTGTAAGACGTCTTATTGAAATATAAGACGTCTTTTAGACGTCTTTAAGACGTCGTAGTGTTCTCTGGGAAGTTACTAGATACGCAGATTACGCGTACGCAGGTTACGCCGCGTGTAAAGTCACCCTCATAATATATCGACACGGGGTGAAATCTATAATAGCATGCGCGTTTTGAAGTGACAAAGGAAAAAAATCGGCAAATGAGAAAGAGATAGATAGATAGATAGATATGTTTATTATGCCCAAGCATAAGCTAAAGGGCAAAGTATAAGTTACATGGAATAAAGAAAAAATATAAAGAACAAAAGTTAGATAAAACGCAGAGTAATAAACGCAACATAAGAATACAAGGTAGGTTAACTTAATCTAATCTAACCTAACCTAACTAAAACTAATATAAACTAAAACTATATAACGCAATGAAGGACGAGTCAAAGCAAGACTAAGAATCAAGAGTAAGCAAAGAATAGAAGAAAAAAAGTAAAATTAAGTACAAATAAGTTTAGAAATAAAAGTAAAAATAAAAAATAAAATAGAAAATAAAAATAAAAATAAAAATAACGGTTAACAGGCGTAAACAGGCGTGCTTCAGTGGTGCAGCAGAGATCATGCTAACTCCGATACTAGAAGAAGTGATCGCAGGAGAGTCTTGAAAGATGCAAGTGAGGGAGCAGAAACAATGTTGTCTGGAAGAGAATGCCAGAAATAAATCGCCGATAAATGAAAGGAATTACGATATGAAGTAGTTCTATGACTAGGAATATGAAAAATATGTGATGATGTCATTGTGCGATTAGATCTTCTTAATGAAGGATCAAGAGGAATGAAGAGTTCACTGAGATATGAGGGGGACTGATGATTGAGAATGCGATAAATCAGGCAACCAAGGAAGAACAGCCTCCTATTTTCGACGGAAAGCCACTCAAGTCGACGTCTAAATGGCGTGATATGTTCATCTCGCCTCAAACTAAAGATGAACCTAATGCAGCAATTCACAAGTCTTTGCAACTTGATATTTAAATCATTTCCAAGTCCATGGTAGACCAAACAGCAATAATCGATGTGAGGCAGTATCAGAGTGCTTACTAGTTTAATTCGAAGCTCAGTTGAGAGAGAGTTCCTGTTGAACTTTAACTTATTTAAGGCAAAATGAGAGAGAGAGAGAGAGAGAGAGAGAGAGAGAGAGAGAGAGAGAGAGAGAGAGAGAGAGAGAGAAGCAAATTTTATTATGAATTAAGATATGAATTCCCAGACATTACAGGACATCCTATGAACGTACATTTTGTATCCATTTTATGTCCATACCCAGAGAACATTATGACGTCTTAAAGACGTCTAAAAGACGTCTTATATTTCTATAAGACGTCTTATAAAACTATCAGAAAGACGTCTTTTAGACGTCTTTAAGACGTCTTATGACCCGATTTAAGACGTTTTTAAGACGTCTAAAAGACGTCTAATTTTTTTTATTTATGACGTTTTTGAGACGTCTTATATAAAAATTATTTTAGACATCCCTGGCGAAAAAATTTCTACAAAATTCTAAAAAACTACAAAAATTTACAAAAGTGTTCTAATTCTAGCATTTTTTGTAGTTTTTACAAAAAAATGCTAAATTTGAAACACACTTTTATAAATTTTTGTAGTTTTTTAGAATTTTGTAGAAAATTTTTCCGCCAGGGATTCCAAAAGCTAGTTTTATTTTTTATTTTTAATTATTTTAAACAAAATACTTTATATTTATATTTCATTATTTTTATTTTATTATTAAAAAAAGTTTTTTTTATAAATAAAAAATTTTATATTACATATTTCAATTTTATTTCATGTTTTCGTGATTGGAAATTACAGAATTTTACAGAGATACTGGATTCAGTCACATATTTTACAGCAACTTAAGCGCAACATTATTATCGTCCGGTTTATTAATTGTCAAAAACTGTTGTCAGAAAGTGTTAATTATTTCCAATAACAGCCTACACGCGATACGTACGAGAGTTAAAAAGTTGTGTTGTATTAACGTATCCACACTCGGCTGCGTTACACAGCAAACCGGGACAAAACGTCCCAACACACACGCGATACGTGCAAGAGTTCAAAAAATTGATACGGGATAAGCACGTCAATCGACTTGATCGCATCATACGATAGATTTGGTTATGTGCGTCATTCGATGTCTTAAAAACGTCTTTCTCAGACGTCGTAAAGACGTCTAAATGGCGTCTCAAAGAAGATGTTTTAAAAAAGACGTATTTTAGACGTCTTAAGAGAGACGTTTAAAATAAGACGATTTTAAGACGTCATAAAGACGTCTTTTGGTAAAGTCTCAAAGACGTCTCTTTTAAGACGTCTTAAAGACGTCTATTAGACATGCGTGTTGTCTGGGTATGTTCATGGGCATGAAATGGACATTCATCCCTTACGGAAGCGATTGCGCACCGACCCGATTGCGCACCGACCCGTTTGCACACGGACCCGATTGCACACGGACCCGATTGCGCACCGACCCGTTGGCACACGGACCCGATTGCGCACCGACCCGATTGCACACGATCCGATTGCACACGACCCGTTTGCACACGGACCCGATTGGACACGGACTCGATTGGACACAGACCCGATTGGACACGGACTCGATTGGACACAGTCTCGATTGCACACCGTCCCGATCGGACACAGTCCCGATTAGACACGGACTCGATTGGACACAGACCCGATTGGACACGGTGGTGCGCAATCGGGTCCGTGTGCAAATGGGTCGGTGCGCAATTGGGTCCGTGTGCAATCGGATCGGTGTGCAATCGAGTCCGTGTGCAATCGGGTCCGTGTCCAATTGGGTCGTATCCAATCGGGAAATACTACTGTGTCCAATCGCTTATGTGCGCAATCGAAACAGTCCCCAAATTATACTCAACTTGAGTATTTTTTTAAGTGTTATTTGTAGTGTTTTTTCCGTAAGGGATCGTATGTCCGATTTCAGACGTCCATCAATGCCAATATTTGAACGTCCACAGGATATCTGGTTTTGGGCCCATATTGTCGATTTTTAATTATTAAAACAGTTTTAATTATTATCTCAGTACACATGATGATTTTCCGGACCCTTACACAATGAGTCTTATAAGGGAACCTCGCAAACTCGAAAATTCAGATTTTAATGAAACTTGGCATAAATGTAGAAGGGATAAATACGTGAATTTACAAATTTTTAGTAACGACCCAAAAACGGTTTAAAGGAGTGAACCCTTCAAAGTTGAGACATTTTTGCGTTTTCTCGATATATTTCGTAAACTAAACAAAATATTAAAAAATCTTTTATACAAAAGTTTTACAATAAAAGTACTTCTATCTAACTACAGTAATAAAATTAAAAAAAAAATTAAAAAATTTTTTTAATTAAAAAAAAATTTTTTTTAATTTTATTAATGTAGTTAGAGATATTTTTGCTATAAAACTTTTGTATAAAATATTTTTTGATATCTTTAATACTTTTCGCGATATATCGAAAAAAGCAAAAATCTGCTTTATACATCAGGAGTAGTTTCATCCTTTAGATGATCGCTTTTGTTTGGCACTTGAAAATATATAAATTCATTTGTTTACCTAATTACATGTTTTTTTTCGTGAATGGGAAAAATGGATTGTGTATCTCCCATGATCGGTCCACCGATCCACTAAAAAACTGCTTGGATGAATAAAAACACAAAGGGACAACATACTGTCACCGGAAACAACTAGGACTACTTCGGGGACCTAATTATATGTGTGTTTTATCTAAAGTTATATAAAAAAACATTTTTATTTAACCCTTCGAGGTCACACTTTTTTTCTAACGTCAAGATCACACTAGGTGGTTACCACCCATCGTCATTTTTAAAGTGCTATATTTATGAAATTATTAAAGATATGGTAACAAAAAAGTTCATGGATAAATTTGATTGTTTGAAAAATGTATTCTGATATTATTTAAGCAAAAATTTAAAAACGTTAGTACCTAAAAAATTCTTGAATCTTCCAATATTCGAAAAAAAGAAGTTTTTGTAAAATAAATTATAACTTTTTAAATTTTCAATATTTTTAGCAAAAAATTTAGACTTTTATTGTTCAAGTCTTGTACTTCAAGGAAAAAAATATGTCTTTGATCATTTTTTCAAAAAGGGTATTTATTTTGCATACTAAACATGGAGTATTTTATGCCACGCAAAACCATTTTTCCCTCGCAAAATAGATTGCGGTCTACTGCGTGCACGCAATGTTAGAATGCGTTGATCTAACGTTATATTTTTAAGATTACTGTCCATCTTGTTCACAGATTGCTCTGAATCGCTTGAATATAAATTCTTTGAATATGATTTTCCTCGATATCCGAATTAACATCGTTGAAATCATTACGTCCATTATTTTGTAAAATATCTTGCATCGGTCGCTGCCGTAAATTATAAGCCATTATGCTGCATATTTTCGAAGAATAAATTAACAAAGATTTTTAAAAAATTTTAGACGTAAGAATTTGTATTATATCATATTTTTACACTTTTTAGACCACAAAAAACAAAAATTTGAACAACTAAAAAACACAAAAAACTTACACAAGTCACACATGGGGTGGCTACCTTGTCTTTGGACGACTGCCAAAAACAAATCAACGCGACTTTCATTTACGGAATAGTACAAGAGCATAGAAGAAACCTTGAATTACCATTAAATGGCGTTATTTATAGTACTATTTTTTCTTAAATCAAAAAGATATAATGTGTTGAATTTAAGCGATGGGTGGTAACCACCCAGTGTGACCTCGAAGAGTTAATCACGCTAATAAAATTGACAAGAAATAAACTTTTTTTTTGGTATTTCCCATATAAAGAAATTTTTGGGGTGACACATGGAAAAGTTTTTAAACACCGTCGATTCCTGATAAAAGTATGATTTTCATCCTTAAAATGTCATTTCATTCATGTTTTAAGTTCATACATAATGGTAATGTATTATGATTGAAAAGGACTAAGTATAGTTGAAACGTTTCTTTAACACAGGTTATTAGTCCCCGGGAAAAAAAGTATATATCTAATTATATATAATTTTGTATAACTTTGTAAATCTAATTATGTATGGATTTTGACCTCATCTAATTAGATCTAATTAGATCTACAAAGTTATACAAAATTATATATAATTAGATATATACATTTTTTCCCGGGCAGAGAGAAAAGTTTTTTCGGATTTAATAAATTTTCTTAAAAAGGATTCGTTACCGAAGCTAAAATTTAGCCATGCCATAGACAGCTAAGATGTGTCTTTAAGACGTAATAAAAAATACATATGTCCCGAAAGCTTACTACGATAGCATAGGCTGATCCGGTTTCTGTCACCGTGGGTGGTCTGCTTATGTAGCCTTTGGAGTGTAAATTGCATTAGGAGAAAGATGCCGCGTACGTCGCCTAGCGGCAATCCGCGAACTACATACTTTTTAAATTTATATAATATTCGCGTTTCTCAGGTAGCAGGCCCACGTCATTTTGACGTCCCAAAATGGTCATATCTGGTCATATGTCGTCAAAATGACCATTTTTTTACGTGACCTAAAATTGATGTCATGATGACGTCATTTCGAAGTCATATTTCAGTCATGCTCTGACGATTATTTTCCCAAACACGCATCCAAAATCGGGACATAAAAACGTCATTAAGACGTATTTTAGACACAGTCTAAAGCGGTGTTTGTACAATGAGATTTAAGGCGTAAGGCATAAGCATATTATATTCAACTTTAAGAGAACTTTTTTAAGAAAACATTTAGATATCTTGGAAATGATGTCAAAATGGTCAAATTAACCATTTGAACGCTTCAAAGTATTAGTGCTAAATAGATCGCAATTTCCATCAAATTATTAAAGTTATGGAAAAAGTTAAATTTAACAATGAAATTAATAAGTAAATAAGTTAAAATGCTATTCATTTTTAATATGTTTTGAATTTAATATGTTTTAAAATTTAGTTGCTTTTATAAAAAATAATATAATTGCGTCAGTTTATAACATATAGGTATATGTAGACAATAACAAGTACCCATATCGATGATTCAAACTGGCGTAGCAGATAGAGTACAAAGTTCGTAATCCTAAGGGCCGGGTTCAAAACCTACCAGCGGCAAGTAAGAATAAAATAAAATAAAATAATATAATTTAAATTTAATTAATTAATAAAAATTTGTCCCAAATTTAGTATGTACTGTTGATAAAAATAATTTAAAAAAAAATGAAATTTTTATTTTATTTTTTTACCTCTAGTTACATTTTAAAGATATCCGATTTAAGAAATCATTTAAATATTAGTTTCATAATATCTTTCTGTTCTCAAAAAACAACGCATTGGTTAACATTCTGCCATATGTTATCTTTTAGAAGTCTCTTTATGTTATCATTTTCAGAAACAGGATATCTTTTAGAGATCTTTTTGACAACATATTGTTCATGTCATTCCATGACGTCAAAATACGGTACATTTCATGACGTCAGGAATTTGTGACATTCGACCGTTATTTTAACGTCATAAGGGCGTCATTTCGTGATGTCAAGAATAGTCAGTAAATGACCATTTTGGGATGTCAAAATGACGTGAGCTTGCTACCTGGGTTATAATTATATAATGTTTATCTAATTAATTATAATGTATTAAGAAAATTTATCTTGGCTCGATACATTGACCTGTTTATCATATTATTTTTGCTTAGCATTAACGAACCCTTTATAATTGTTTGTATTGAAAGATCCCAGGCAGCAAGGTGACATCCACTAGACGTCAATAATTCGTCATTTAAGGTCGCGGATGGTCATGTTACCAAATTAAGACGTAATAGTAACGTAATTTTTTAACCTATTAATTACGTCAGTCATTTATCCATCCTACAACGTATTTCCGACGTCATATGCTTGACTAATTAATAATGTCAGTTAATTGATATTTTATAAATATTTTATAAATATTGTGTGCTGTCTAGAGTATAATTTAGTTTTATTAAAAGAACAGAGCAAAAATTTTTATAAGTTATTCCACATGTTATTTCGCATATGTATAAATCAGGAAAAAAAACTGTAAATTTATATTTATTTATAAAAATATTAGTTAACTACAAGTTTCATGTTTCTAACATCTATTGAACTGATCTATAACAAATATATATGTATTCATGAGCATCAAGTGTTTAGGGATCATCACGAAGTGCTAGGTTGCGTACGATCTTCGAAGTCAAGCAACGTCGACGGCGGTTTAGAACCCAGTAAACACTGATTCGTAACATTTATGTATAATCATTATGGAACAATGTTCCACTATTCCCGTAATAGTTATGTCATTTTCCGGTTATAATTTGGTCAAAATGTCAGCATATTTCAGGCAACAAAATTGGAAAAAAATACACATAATGGTTTCGTATAAAATAACATTACTTTTACGTATAAAATGAAGTCACATTTACGTATAAAATAACGTTACTTTTACGTATAAGATGACGTCACTTTTACGTATAAATTAACGTAAAATGCTTGTATAAAATTACGTACCAGAAAGATTCTTCTTGTATCTATTATGTCGTTTTTACTTTATGTTTCTTAAAAAGGATTTCTTACCAAAGCTAAAATTTAGCTATAACAGCTAAGATGTGTCTTTAAGACGTAATAAAAAATACATATGCCCCGAAAGCTCATTATGATAACATAGATTGATCCGGTTTTTGTCACCGTGGGTGGTCTGTTTATGTAGCCTTTGGAGTGTAAATTGCATTAGGAGAAAGATGCCGCGTGCGTCGCCTAGCGGCAATCCGCGAACTACATACTTTTTAAATTTATATAATATAGAATAAGTTCTAATTGGTTGCCCTGTTCAAAAAGTACGATAGAAACTGATAGAAACATATAGAAATTTGATAGAAATTTAATATGATTTTATCTAAATCTATCGTTTCTATCGGACACTAGATTTCCTGCTAGATAGAAAAGTTATAAAATTCTATCGTTTCTTATCATATCTGAAATAAACGATTAAAACTTTATCTGAATACGACTACTTTTCTATATGATCCTATCTACTTATCGTACTGAATATGAAAATTACGATTCAAGGTCTATAAGACTCTATATGAATTAATCTGAAATTGTTCCTATACGTTTCTATCAGATGTATTCCAATTTCAGCGGACATAAAGTTCTATCGTTTCTTATCGTATCTGAAATAAACGATTAAAACTTTATCTGAATACGACTACTTTTATATATGATCCTATCTACTTATCGTTTTGAATATGAAATTTACAATTCAAGGTCTATAAAACTCTATATGAATTAATCTGAAATTGTTCCTATACGTTTCTATCAGATGTATTCCAATTTCGGTGGACATAAAGTTCTATCGTTTCTTATCGTATCTGAAATAAACGATTAAAACTTTATCTGAATACGACTACTTTTATATATGATCCTATCTACTTATCGTTCTGAATATGAAATTTACGATTCAAGGTCTATAAGACTCTATATGAATTAATCTGAAATTGGTCCTATACGTTTCTATCAGATGTATTCCAATTTCAGCGGACATAAAGTTCTATCGTTTCTTATCGTATCTGAAATAAACGATTAAAACTTTATCTGAATACGATTATTTTTCTATATGATCTTATCTACTTATTGTACTAAATATGAAATTTACAATTCAAGGTCTATAAAACTCTATATGAATTAATCTGAAATTGTTCCTATATGTTTCTATCAAATATATTACCATTTCGGCGGACATAAAGTTCTATCGTGTTTTATCGTATCTAAATTAAACGATTAAATCTTTATCTAAATATGAATACTTTCCGATACAATTTATCTGGCTATCTTACTGAATATAAAAATTATGACGTAAAGTCTAAATAAATTAATCTGAAATTGTCCCTATACGTTTTTATTAAAAATATGTTATATACTATAATAGTTTTCTATCATTGTCTATATAAGGAGATATTTTAAACAGGGAAAAATTATTTCGCAATTTTGCCGAACATAACATTTTATCATTTTTTATCATGTCTGAATCAAACGATTAAAACTTTATTTGAATATAGAATTAGCTGAATAATTTATATAGACTTTAAGTCGTAATTTTTTTATTCAATAAGATAACCAGATAAGATAATATAGGAAAGTATCTATATTCAGATAAAGTTTTAATCGTTTAATTCGGATACCATAAAGAACAGAATGTTCTGTCCGGCGGAATTATAAAATAACACAGACACACAAAAAAAAGGTTGGTCCGACGGACTAGACTAGTCAATCCTTATGTATTTTGATCCGCTGAATACGAATCCAAAGTCAAAATTGCAAAGTTAGCTCGCATTTCCTAACCTCAAAAAAAAGTAATTTTTTTTAAATGTTGGTGTGGCGGACCAGACTATATAATCAGTCAATCCTTATGTATTTTGACCCGCTGAATCCAAATCCAAGGTCAGAATAAAAGAGTTAAATATAATAGGAAAAGGGAGTGAATTTTCTACGCTATTCATTCACAGAAGCTCAGACTTGTTATATAAGTATTGAATTTTCCCCGGATAATGTGCTTACGCAAGCTTGCACGCTCCGAATTATACATTAAGATCCAAGCTGCTTTTACAAGGTGTTTTTTTGAGGTTAGAAAAAAATAAGCCAATTCAGCAATTCTGACCTTGAATTTCGATTCAGCGGGTCAAAATACATAAGGATAGACTACTTTGGTCCGCCGGACCAACATTAAAAAAAGTTTTTTTGAGGTTAGAAAAAATGAGCAAATTTAGTAATTCCGACCTTGAATTTGGATTCAGCGGGTCAAAATACATAAGAATTGACTAATTATATAGTCTGGTCCGCCAGACCAACATTAAAAAAAAAATTTTTTTGAGGTTAGAAAATGCGAGCTAACTTTGCAATTCTGACCTTGAATTCGGATTCAGCGAGTCAAAATACATAAGGATTGACTAGTCTGGTCCGCCGGATCACTTTTTTTGTGTGCCTGTGATAATTGTTCCTCCTTGAAATATCTTTTATTATAAAGACAACGATAGAAAACGATTATTGTTCCATAACATATATTTGATAGAAACATATATCGACAATTTCAGATTAATTTGTATAGACTTTAAATCGTAATTTTTCTATTCAGTAAGATAATTAGGTAAGATCATATAGGAAAGTATCCATATTCAGATAAAGTTTTAATCGTTTAATTGAGATACGATAAAGAACGATAGAATTTTATAAATTTTCTATCAAATTTTTATATGTTTCTATCATTTTCTATCCAACTTTTTAGTTAGTACGCGGCGCCGCCGATAGGCTGGTAGGCGATTACTCTCTCGTGAATCAAATGCAGCCGACCCGCTATATAAAGACCACCCGCAACACGATTAAGACAAGCAATAATCAGTTTCTTTCGCTACGAGAGGACGATGTGGAAGACGACTGCCACATTACTTTTATAATTTACTCATTTTAATTGAGTAAACGATTCTGTACAAGAAAAGTAAAACGTTTACATTTTTTGAACTAGATTTACGATAGGTAATCTATACGAAAAATATGATACAGAAAGATAAAAAGTCTATCATAAGTTTCAGATAAGCAATCTAATATTTGCGAACCAAAAACACGATAGAATACGATTAATTTATATAAAACATGACGATAGAAATTGATTAAAAACGATAGGTAATCTATACGAAAAATACGATACAGAAATATAGAAAGCCTATCGTATATTTCAGATAACCAATCTAATATTTACGAACCAAAAACACGATAGAATACGATTAATTTATATAAAACATGACAACAGAAATTGATTAAAACCGATAGGTAACTATATGAAAAATACGATACAGAAATATAGAAAGCCTATCGTATATTTCAGATAACCGATCTAATATTTACGAACCAAAAACACGATTTAATTAGATAGAACTTTTTCTTATCTGATTCTATCGGATTTTTTGAGCAGGGTGATATGTAAATAGATTTTACCTGGTTCAAGTAGAATGTTATTGATTTCAATAGATTGCGTATATACTAACTACAAAATTATTTTACTAAATGCAGTATGTAAACTAAAAAGATATAATAATTACAAGAGGCTATAATCAAAATTTCCGCATAATTGTAAATTATTTATTATTTAACAAATTATTATTTTTATTTTTATTTAATAAAATGATATTTCTTCTTATGCTTAGTAAATAATTAATAAGTAATAATAGTAACAGTGGGAAGTTCAGAATGGATTACAGTGATTCACGTGGCACGGAAGGTGTTAAAGATATATGATGTCGTAATAACATTATCACATTTATGCTACATTAACAAAACTTTTATGTTAAGCTCATTGAAGTCATCAAAATTACATAATTGTTACGTATTAAACATGATGTCACAATAACATTATCACATTTATGCTGCATTTACAAAATTTTTATATTATGCTCATTGACGTTATCAAAATTACGTAATTGTTATGTATTAAACATAATGTCACAATAACATTATTACATTTATGCTGCATTTACGAAATTTTTATGTTACGCTCATTGACGTTATCAAAATTACGTAATTGTTATGTATTAAACATGATGGCGCAATAACATTACAATAGTAACATCACATTTACGAAACATTAACATTTGGCTTATTGACGTCAACAAAATTATGTAAATGTTACGTAACTATGCAACGAAATAGTGACAACACAGACATACGTAACAGTTATAGTCTCGTTACGTCAATGACATACTTGTCACATTATTAGTTCGTTGTGCTGGTCTGTAACATTTATTTGCAATATGTTTTATAAATGTCCCGTAAATGCTCACAGCGTGTTCATTGGGAATTGGATAGGTGACCGCGGAAATTAGGCAATCCCAGATGTGACCATGGTGTGGTGGGTAACGATGCTTGTTGAGAAACAACGTAAATTTTTTTTTTATATTATAATTATGTTATTTCAATATTTTCACAATGCAAGTACTGCATATGTAGAACATATACCCGAAATATTTTCTAAAACGTCAAAATAACGGCGACTTTTACTACCTGGGATAGTCATAAAAATGACGTTAAAATGTCGTCTTAATTGTGACGTCAACGGTCTGTGACATTAAATCGTCATTTTAATGTCATTAAGACGTCAATTAGTGACGTCTTAATGACATTAAAATGGATATAGAACTTTGCATATTTCTAGGTAGCAAGGTGTCGTCTAATTGACGGCATTTTTTTGTCATTTTATGACGAACCAGACGTCATAATGTCGAGATAAAATGACGTCTAAATGTCGTAAAACTGATGTACATTTGTCTCATCTTAACGACGTCATATATTGACGTCAAAAATACGTCATTATTTTCATATTATTAACGTCATTTTCAAGAAGCTAGTATCGTACATTTGATGGTATTTTATTGTTATTTTTATGACAAAACATAGGTTTTTAGATTACATTTAATAAAGACGACATTTTAACGTCATTTTTATGACTATCCCAGGTAGTAAAAGCCGTTATTTTGATGTTTTAGAAAATATTTCGGGTACATGATGTCTTATATATGCAGTACTTGCATTATGAAAATATCGAAATAACATAATTATAATGTAAAAAAAAATTTACGTTGTTTCTCAACAAGCATGGTGACCCACCACACCATAGTCACATTTGGAATTACCTAACTTCCGCGGTCACCCATCCAACTCTGAACCGCCGTCGACGTTGCTTGACTTCGAAAATCGTACGCTACCTAGCACTTTGTGATGATCCATGAACACTTAATGCTCATGAACACATGATTTGTTATAGATCAGTTCACTAGATGCGAGAAACATGAAACTTGTAGTTAATTAATATTTTTATAAATAAATATAAATTTACAGTTTTTTTCCTGATTTTTACATATACGAAATAACATGTGGAATAATTTATAAAAATTTGTTTTTGGTCTGTTCTTTTGATAAAGCTAAATTATACCTCAGACAGAATAACGCAATATTTATAAAATATTTATAAAATATTTACAATATTTATTTAAATATTTTATAAATATTTATTTAAATATTTTATAAATATTTATCCAAATATTTTATAAATATTTTTGTGGTTTTAGATTTGACAAATCATAAAGATTTATCATAAATATTATAAAAATATTTATGAAATATTTATAAATATATTTACAAAATATTACTTATACAAATCTTTATCTTTTATTTACCATAAATATTATATAAAATATTTAATCTATATTTTAATATGTTGAATAAAGATTTTTTTCTTCGTATATATAAAATATGTGTAAAATATTTTTATAATATTTTGAAAAAATAAATATTAATAAATATTAATAAATATTTATCATAAATATTATGTGCTGCTTGGGATGATTCTAAAATATTGATAGTATTAATTATATAAAATATTATATTAATTTTAATAATGTTGTTTATTAACCAATCTTTAAATAATGATTAATAGTTACAGGTAACAAGGTATCATCTACTAGACCTCAATAATTCGTCATTTGAGGTCAAATCGTCAATTATTACAAAAAGAATTATAGTTAACGTCAGTAATTAGTCACTAATAAAACCTTATTAATACGTCGTAAAATGATCACATAACTGACGTTATTAATTAGTCAAGAATATGACGTCGGAAATACGTTGTAAGATGGATAAATGACTGACGTAATTAATAGGTCAAAAAATGACGTTACTATTACGTCTTAATTTGGTAACATGACTTCCGCGACCTTAAATGACGAATTATTGACGTTGTATTAACGTCACCTTGCTACCTGGGATAATACATTAGAAATACATTAGAATAAATAGAATCAAATTAGTTTGAAGGAGTGAGTGTGTTTTCCCAATCAGCAAAAAAATGTTTTTTTAACGTTTTTTTTTCATTGCAAAAAACATTTAAAAACCGTTTAAAAAATGTTTAAAAAATATTTTTAAAAACGTTTAATCAACGGGATAGATCCTTTTTTATTCATTAAAAAAAATGTTTTTTTAATGTTAAAACAATATTATTTTAACATTTAAAAAACATTTAAAAAATGTTTAAAAAATATCTTTCAAAACGTTTAATCAATGAGATAGATCTTTTTTTATTCATTAAAAAAAACGGTTTTTTATGTTAAAATAATATTACTTTAACATTTAAAAAACATTTTTTAAATGTTAAAGTAATATTATTTTAACATAAAAAAAACGTTTGTTATTAAAAATAAAAAAAAGTGTTTTAGTCTTAAAAAATTCAAAATTTTTATATTCCGAACTTCCAAAACCGCTTGAGTGTAAAATCTGAAAAAAATATTAATCAGACTTAACTAGTTTTTGTATTGTATTTGCTAAATACTCATTTGTTTGTATAAACAATTTTTTTTAATTTCAATTTATGAATACAAAAGCAACAACCGGTAGTGTCTCACGTTGCGAGTGTTGCGACCATCAGCGTGCAATACATGTGCGAGAATATCGACCGAAATATCGATCGACACATGAATCGATATGCGCCAATGCGCGCGACACACACTGCGCCTGTGCTAATTAATAAGTTTTGTCAAATCTGTATTGTGTATATATCGATATTAGCATATGTAATACATATATAATATAAATATATATAATAAACAAATGTAAAAAAATGTGTTTTACATAAACGTTTTAACATTGTTTTATCAAATATTTATTTTTTGTAATTATTAATTTAATACATTTATTTAATATTTAATATTTATTTTACAATAAAAATTTAATTTTTTACATAAACATTTCAATATTTTGTAAATAACATTTTTCCCCATTTTACAATATTTAATAGTTACATTTATAAACATACATATTATATTTAATATTTTAAAATATTGTTTTAAAAATGTTATTTACATTAATTAAAAATTATAATTTTAAAAAACATTTTTTAATATTTGTTTCATATTTGTTTTACATTAAATTCACATTGGTTTTACATTAATTTTTTTTACATTTATTAATAATTTATAAATTTATATAATAAAATTAAAACAATTGTCCAAATTTATGTATTTAATATTTATCACATAAATCAAAATTAACTTCAGTACATATATCGATTATATTCATAGGAAATATCATATGTATAGCGTTGTAATGTAATAAATATTAACTTAATTAATATAAACAAGTGTTTTTTATATTTACGTTTTTAATTAGTTGTAAGTGTAAAATAAATATAAATTACATCTAAAATAAACATCAAATAAACGTAAAAAAATATTTGCTACATGTATGTTGTAAATGACTAATAAATATGAAATAAATGTAAAATAAATATAAAATAAACACGTTAAAAACGTTTATTTAACAAATGGATTTTAAATGTAAAATAGATGTTTTTTTAACGTGTAATAAATGTTTTTTTGGCAATGAAAATGTACAAATGTAAAATCAATGAAAAAAAAACGTTTAAAAAATATTTAATAAACGTTGTCTGCTGATTGGGTTTTATTGTTACTTTCTGTATATACAGGGTGTTACAAAAGCATCGGATTTGCTTAGCACCATGCGATAGAGAATGAAAATCTAAGAAGAAATGTCTAATACTATTTTTCGATGCGGTAAATAGTTTCGCCTTAATTCATCGTTGTAATAAGTCAATAAGAGCCGAGGTATGTACAGTAGGCGTCAATAATGCCTTCCTACATGAAATAAGCCGCATTCAGGGCCAGTAACAACTAGGCGCATCTCATCTAGATATTCGTGCATCATGACTGTTAGTCTAAAAAGATATTATTTTCAAATGGTGTGCACGCACATTCTCAACAGTTTTAAATGCACTTTGCAAAATATTGTATCATGTAGTTAAAAAAAAAATAATAATTTATGCTAATTTAGTATATATAGTCTAAGCTGTATATATTGTTAAAAAAATAAGTAGATTAAAATAATACAAATTATAGAGAGACTCAATAAAAAATTTTTTATACAAAATATATGTAAATCTATATAATTATACATAAAATGTCCATATATTTCTATATTAATTTATTTTTTGTAAAATTTTTATTTAAAATTTATAATAATAATCATACTGAAATAATGGATTAAAAAAATAATTTTTTTACTGTTCTTTTTATTAAAAGTTAAATATGAAAAATAAGAAAAAATTTCTCACGTATGATCATATGTATTTTCTTAAATCTTAAAATATAAATATAGGCAATTTTTTTAGACAATTATATAGGCAATTATATAGGCATTTTTTTTTTTTTTTTTTTAGGACATATCTTGTGTATATTATAATTATATATACTCTGCATAAAACGTTGGATTGAAAAGAATTTAAAAATATAGACAGTTTAAATACTTTCTGAATTCTGCTTAAAAAAGGATTCAATTTATTTCAAATCTTTTTATTTTATCGCATTCAATAAAATTTTATCAAATGCCAACTCTTGCATTCAAAAGAATTCACTCGAGTCTAAACAATTCTTCGCATTTAAACGCAATAAAAGGCATTGAAATAATTGCGAATCCTCACATTAAAAAGATTCACTTCTGCTAATTGTTATCGGATTCAGAGGCATACCAGATTTCGTGATTCTATTCTCAATATCGCACTAAAAAGTATTGGCCCATAATCTAATCCGAAATTTTTGCAAAGCAGAATTCATGATAAAATCTCGTGAATGCGAAACATTATTATTGAATAAGACATTTTATGCAGGGTATTTATATATAAAAAAATTTTTTTCCTATGAAAAAAAAATAATAATAAATTATCAATTCATACAGAATATGCCTTAATCGGTCAAAGCCGATCAAACTGTTCGCGCTAATATTTACTTGCGTGATTTTATATATCTTTCCAAGTTCATTGATAATAATGAATTATCATATTATTGATAATAATAAATTATTATATTATTGACATAATTTCTCTCTATATATATTACATAAAATATTAAATGAATACAACGGATTTTTATTTTTGTTTTTATTGTTATTTTTTTATAGCTGCTAAAATTATCGGACTTTATGAATCGGGAGTAAACAGAAATAAAATCGCTCAAACGGTAGGATGTAGTGGACGCACAGTGAGTAGATGGATCATACAAAATATCGAACGAAAAACCCGAAATCTCTAAAAGATTACCGAAAAAACAATGCAAGACCAAGGCAAACTACAGCACAATAAGATAACAATATTGTTGAATTTGTTAAAAATTCTTCCAATGCTGCTACAACAGTTTACGCAATAATTTTCCAATTTTGGAAAACACGGTGAGACGAAAACTTGCAGTAGCATTGAAATGATTTTCAACTGATTCAACAATATTTTTATTTTGTTTTGCAGTTTTTCTTGACCTTGCATTGATCTGCAGTTTTTCTTGTTTTTTCTAATCTTAAATTTTTATTTACCTTTTTAAATTGTTATTGAATTTATACTTACCAATATGGAATCCAGAAACCATCATTTTGGAGTACTAATTCTAATCGTCTCGACATCGAATTAATTAAATTTTGCGTGTAATCGGGTGTCAACGCTAATTGATTCCAAACTTGGTAAACATGATCTCTTAACGCTTCTTTGGTTCTTAATTGACCTGATATCCATGATGATTTCATCTTGCCCCATACGTTTTCAATCGGATTTAGATCGGGTGACTTTGCTGGCCATGGTATTAGTTGAAAATCAGGATTTGCTTCAAACCATAACTGAACCATTCTTGAAGTGTGTACAGCACTGTTGTCTTGAACGATTTTAATAACTGGGTATTGTTCTTCAGGATATATTTGTCTAGCGCTAGGTTTTAAAATTACTTCCAAAATCTCCACATATTCTTCAGCATCCATATGTGGTGATAATTCTACAATATCCATTAATCTTGAGGATGTCATGCTTCCACAAAATCCCAAGCTAATTCTTCCACTTTGTTTATAGGGAATAACATATTTCGGATTTAGACGCTCTCCATCCGGTCGCCATACTCTATATCTCCCGTCTTCAGCAGAAGAAAACGTTACTTCGTCCAAAAATATCATTGCGTTCCATACTTCCTGCGGTGTATTTAAATATTCTCGTGCAAATTGCATTCTTTGATTCCTGTGATTTTCTGTAAGTGCAATTTTTTTCGCTGGTGGATGTGAACGAATCTTAGTCGATTTCAATCGACGTCTCACCGTGCTTTCCAAAATTGGAAAATTGTTGCGTAGAACTGTTGCAGCAGCATTAAAAGGGTTTTCATCCACTAATTGAACAATGTTTTCATCATCTTGTGCTGTAGTTTTCCTTGGTCTTGCATTATTCTTTCGGTGATCTTTTAGAGATTCTAGGCCTTCTGTTCGATATTTTGTTATCCACCTACCCACTGTGCGTTCACTACATCCTACCGTTTGAGCGATTTCACTTCTGCTTACTCCCGATTCATAGAGTCCGATAATTCGTCCTCTATCACTTTCTGATAAATTTGCAAAAATATTACGTTGCATTGTGTGTCACTTTTACGACCATTTTAATAAACAAAACAATAACAAAAATTAATGCATGCACACACATAAACACACATGCGCATGCAACACACATACACATAATATTATATAATATAATTATATATATCTAATTATTATAAATATAAAGAGTCATGAATATATATTAATATTATTATAATATTATGATAATACGTATTATATATATTATATGTATTGTTATAAAATTAGATATATATGTGTATATATATATATATATATATATTTGCAAAAATATTACATAGCGTGTGATATTTACGTGACCATGATAATGTTTTTAAAAATTTAATTTAAACGCATAATGAATAGATGAATTTCAAAATATCAAGCGAGAAGCTTTTTCCAATCTTAAAAAATTTAAGATTAGAAAAAACAAGAAAAACTGCAGATCAATGCAAGGTCAAGAAAAACTGCAAAACAAAATAAAAATATTGTTGAATCAGTTGAAAATCATTTCAATGCTACTGCAAGTTTTCGTCTCACCGTGTTTTCCAAAATTGGAAAATTATTGCGTAAACTGTTGTAGCAGCATTGGAAGAATTTTTAACAAATTCAACAATATTGTTATCTTATTGTGCTGTAGTTTGCCTTGGTCTTGCATTGTTTTTTCGGTAATCTTTTAGAGATTCCGGGTTTTTCGTTCGATATTTTGTATGATCCATCTACTCACTGTGCGTCCACTACATCCTACCGTTTGAGCGATTTTATTTCTGTTTACTCCCGATTCATAAAGTCCGATAATTTTAGCAGCTATAAAAAAATAACAATAAAAACAAAAATAAAAATCCGTTGTATTTATTTAATATTTTATGTAATATATATAGAGAGAAATTATGTCAATAATATAATAATTTATTATTATCAATAATATGATAATTCATTATTATCAATGAACTTGGAAAGATATATAAAATCACGCAAGTAAATATTAGCGCGAACAGTTTGATCAGCTTTGACCGATTAAGGCATATTCTGTATGAATTGATAATTTATTATTATTTTTTTTTCATAGGAAAAAAATTTTTTTATATATAAATACCCTGCATAAAATGTCTTATTCAATAATAATGTTTCGCATTCACGAGATTTTATCATGAATTCTGCTTTGCAAAAATTTCGGATTAGATTATGGGCCAATACTTTTCAGTGCGATATTGAGAATAGAATCACGAAATCTGGTATGCCTCTGAATCCGATAACAATTAGCAGAAGTGAATCTTTTTAATGTGAGGATTCGCAATTATTTCAATGCCTCTTATTGCGTTTAAATGCGAAGAATTGTTTAGACTCGAGTGAATTCTTTTGAATGCAAGAGTTGGCATTTGATGAAATTTTATTGAATGCGATAAAATAAAAAGATTTGAAATAAATTGAATCCTTTTTTAAGCAGAATTCAGAAAGTATTTAAACTGTCTATATTTTTAAATTCTTTTCAATCCAACGTTTTATGCAGAGTATATATAATTATAATATACACAAGATATGTCCTTAAAAAAAAAAAAAAAAAAAAAAAAAAATGCCTATATAATTGCCTATATAATTGTCTAAAAAAATTGCCTATATTTATATTTTAAGATTTAAGAAAATACATATGATCATACGTGAGAAATTTTTTCTTATTTTTCATATTTAACTTTTAGTAAAAAGAACAGTAAAAAAATTATTTTTTTAATCCATTATTTCAGTATGATTATTATTTTATACTAAATAAAAATTTTACAAAAAATAAATTAATATAGAAATATATGGACATTTTATATATGTATAATTATATAGATTTACATATATTTTGTATAAAAAATTTTTTATTGAGTCTCTATAATTTGTATTATTTTAATCTACTTATTTTTTTAACAATATATACAGCTTAGACTATATATACTAAATTAGCATAAATTATTATTTTTCTTTTAACTACATGATACAATATTTTGCAAAGTGCATTTAAAACTGTTGAGAATGTGCGTGCACACCATTTGAAAATAATATCTTTTTAGACTAACAGTCATGATGCACGAATATCTAGATGAGATGCGCCTAGTTGTTACTGGCCCCGAATGCGGCTTATTTCATGTAGAAAGGCATTATTGACGCCTACTGTACAAGAGAAAGTCAGTGACGGAGAATGCGTGAAGTTGACTCCTTGTTATTAAAAATTAAAAAATGCTTCTAATGCTAATAATTATCGATAAAATTCTTTGGAAGGCTACCAAAATTATTAATAGAACTTTCGGTTACCAAGAAATATTTCCATTTTGACGGGACTTTGAAAAATTTCGAATTTGTATCTTTATTAACTAAAGAAATTTTTTTTCTTTCCGCGAAAGAAACGCGCGGAAGGACCTTACATCGCTTAGAAAAGAGGCTGAAGAGCAATATTTAGGCTTGGAAGAAATGTTTTACGGTCCTGAGATAGCAGAGTGAAGGTAAAAAAATCAGCAAGCCGATATTTTCAATTTTTCATATAGTAAACATGTTTTGAAACTTTAAACGCGATTATCTCAGAACCATGTTTTTCAAATTGGCGTGCAGCATAACTCGGGCAATTTATATTCGATTGATTTGAAATTTGAACTGTAGCTTCTTAGATAGATTATCTATCGAAGTACCAATGATTTTTACGATCAATAAATAATTACATTTTTTATAAACGATTTAAAATCAATTTTTCATCAAAAAAAGTAATTTTTGTTTTTAAATGCATGCCAAATTTTTAAAAATCAATATTTTTAAATAATCGTTGGTACTTCCAAAGAAACACTAATATAGAATATAAAAAAATTTTTTTTATTCGTGTAGATGCTGTATGAACATTGCTACCCTGCACGCCGTTTATCTCTTCGAAAAAAAAGCGTTCTTAAGTAACTTATTGCCACGACGCCATTTTGTACTTTAAATAAAAAAAAAAATTTTTTTTGTATATCTTAAAACTTATATAATCAACCCTGTAAATTTTAGATTGATTGCTTTATTAGTAGTGGAGGAAAAAATTCATAAAAAAAGCCTCATTTTTCAGCACGCCTGGGTAGTATAACCCCTTAAGTTAACATTCTGACATTATAATATTATCTTTTAGAAGTCTCTTTATGTTATTATATTCAGAAACAGGATAATTTAAGAGATTTTTTTGACTACATATTGTTCACGTCACTCCATGACGTCAAAATACGGTACATTTCATGACGTCAGGAATTTGTGACATTCGACCGTCATTTTAACGTCATAAGGACGTCATTTCGTGACGTCAAGAATAGTCAGTAAATGACCATTTTGGGACGTCAAAATAACGTGAGCTTGCTACCTGGGAAATGTGTGTTTATTCAAAAATAAAATAAAAAGAGCAACAGTAAAGCAAGTCTCTTGAAAGTTAAACAACAAAAGCAAAAAAATTTTGAAAAAAACGTAGCATAAGAATAGAGAGTCATAGCAACGCGTGGCAGGGCATAGATAGTTGTTTAATATAAAATATGAGATGTCATAAAGTATTCACTTATTATCGACTTCAAAGACCAAGATTCAAATACTAACAAAATCACTGAATGACCTCTGCATAATATTTAAAACAAGATCCGACTTGATTTTTATTTTTTTTTATTATTTAACTCGTTTCAAAATCAAAATAAATTTTAAATGTTAAATTATAATTGCGGATTTTTATTATTCAATAAAATTTAATTTTTTTTATTGAAATCAAATTAGTTTTATTTTTAATATTGCATTTTATTCTAAAATAATAACTAAAATTATTAAATTAAATTTTCAATTAATATTAAAATAAAATTAGTTTAAATTTGGATAATTAAATTGTAATTGAATTTATTTTATTTTAATTGTTAAATTATTATTCGTTTTGTTGAGCCCAAGATTCAAATACTAACAAAATCGCTCAATGACCTCCGCATAATATTTAAAAGCTCTGACAAAGATCGGACTAGATTTTTATTTTTTATTTTTATTATTTAATATATTTGCATATGTTACAAGGAATTAACAGTAATTTGACTGATCGACTCATTGAACTTTTATGACCTGTTACTCGTGAAGGATGCATCTGACGATTTTATACCTATTATGAAATCTTTGATACTTTTTCTTGAAAATCTTTTTTGAGTAAAAATCAAAGTCAAAATAATAAAGGTCAATTTTAATTCGGGAGGGCTTCACTTGCCTACAATCCCAATTGCCTACAGCTTCACTTGCACACAAATTTAGCAACGGCGAGAACGAATTAAGTTTAAGTCTTAACGTGTTGATTGATTCCGGTAGCCCAATTTGTTTTATTGAAGAGCGTTACATTCCCCGAGAATTTGTAATAAATAATTTAGAGTCCGAACAATTTTACGGAATTAATGGTAGCGGGTTGCATGTAATCGGCGGTGTAAGCGCGATGGTTTTTGAAGGCGAACGGTGCAATATTATGTTAAGAGTCGTACCGAACAATACCATGCGAGGCTCGATTATTTTAGGGCGCGACTTTATGAAATCGGCAAAATTATCGTTATGTGGCAACAAAGAAGTTTATGATATTATGAATATAGAAATAGTTAGGACGACGCGCGTGCGTCTTCGCAGGATATACAAATCAATAATGATCTTCCGCTTGAGGTGAAGACTCGAACGCGTGATTTATTTGAGGCTAATTATGTTAATGTGCAAAAACCATCGAAACCCGCGGTAGAGAACGTTATGAAACTTACGCTTACGGATGACAAACCCTTTTCTTATGCTCCGCGTAGGCTTTCGCACGTCGAGAAGATTAAGTTACGCGAAATCTTAGATGGATTAATTACGAGGGGTATTATCAGAAAAAGCACGTCCGAATACGCCTCACCGATTGTTTTAACGAAAAAAAGGAATGGAGAAACGAGGATGTGAGTGGATTTTAGAACGCTTAATAAGATGACGAAACGCGATAATTTTCCGCTTCCACTGATCGAAGATCAGCTGGATTTATTGGAAGGAAAAAAATATTTTACGATATTGGATCTCAGAGACGGATTCTTTCACGTGAGAATGCACGAAGAATCAATAAAATACACCTTGTTTATCACACCGTTCGGGCAGTACAAGTACTTGAAAATGCCCTTCGGGTTAAAAAGTGTCCCTCTCAAGTTTCAACGTTATATTACGCAAATATTCAGAGAACAGATCAACGCGGGAAAGATATTCGTTTACTTAGATGATTTTCTGAATGCCACCAAAACGATCGAGCATCACTTCCAAATATTAAGCGAAGGTTTTAGAGAGCGTCCCAAATGCGCACAGTAATAAACGGACACAGCAGGCTGAGTGAAACGGACACAGTAACAAACGGACACAGACCAAACAGACACAGACCAAACGGACACAGTAATAAACGGAAACAGTAACAAACGGACACAGTAACAAACGGATACAGACCAAATGCCCACAGAGCGAAACGGACACAGTGCGAAACGGACACAGACCAAATGCGCATACTGCACATGCGCACACTGCACATACGCACGGACAAATGCAATCCATGCAAGCAGAGTAAAGTCCACATAGGTTAGCGACTTGGACGGGGTGGGTGCGGGAGGGGGGCCGAAGGCCCCCCTTGCACCCCCCGTGTGTGTGTGTGCGTGGAAAGTATTCACTGCATCACATAGGTTTGCGACTTTCCGTGTGTGCATTTGGTCTGTGCGCATGTGCAGTGTGCGCATTTGGTCTGTGTCCGTTTCGCTCTGTGCGCATTTGGTCTGTGTCCGTTTCGCTCTGTGCGCATTTGGTCTGTGTCCGTTTCGTACTGTGTCCGTTTGTTACTGTGTCCGTTTCGCACTGTGTCCGTTTATTACTGTGTCCGTTTGTTACTGTGTCCGTTTCACTCAGCTTGCTGTGTCAGTTTATTACTGTGCGCATCTGAGACTCACTCAGGTTTTAAGCTACTTGTTGCAAATTTGTTAGAGTTGCGTCTTGATAAATGCCAGTTTCTACAGACAAAGCTTGATACTTAGGATACACGATAACTGGCGACGGCATTTGACCAACGAAGCAAGGTCTCGAGGCGGTAAAGAATTTCCCGATTCCGCGAAACGTCCGGGATATACAAAGTTTTTTAGGACTCTGTTCGTACTTTAGAAAATTCGTGGAAAGTTTCTCGGTCATAGCCAAGCCTTTATGTGACATTACTAAAAAGAATGCGGAGTTCCGATTCGGGGAGACGGAGAAGCGATCCTTTGAAGCATTAAAAAATTGTTTAATCGACGCGCCCATTCTAAGTATATATTCCCCACAGGACGAAACTGGGCTACATTGCGACGCGAGCGCGATAGGTTTCGGCGCAATTTTGATGCAGAGAAAAACTGACCGGAAGTTGCACCCAATATTTTATTTTTCCAAACGAATGACAGACATCGAGTCGAGGTACTACAGCTTTGAATTAGAGACCCTGGCCATAATTTATGCTCCCCGCCGATTCCGAATATATTTGCTCGGGCTTAAGTTTAAGATGATTACACCAAGCGTTGAGTCTAACGTTAAACAAAAAAGACACAAATCCGCGTATTGCTGTGCAATGGTGCTTGAAATGCAAGATTTTGATTACACTTTAGAGCACAGAGCGGGATCTCGCATGTTACATGGGGAGCGTCCCAGATGCGCACAGTAATAAACGGTCACAGCAGGCTGAGTGAAACGGACACAGACCAAATGCGCACAGATCAAATGCGCACGGACCAGATGCGCACGGACCAAATGCGCACGGACCAGATGCGCACAGTCGCAAATCTATGTGGTGCAGAGAAAGCTTTGCACACACACACACACACACACACACACACACACACACACACACACACACACACACACACACACACACACACACACACACACACACACACACACACACACACACACGGAGGTGCAAGGGGGGGGCTTTGCCCCCCCTCCCGTACCCACCCCGTCGGTAGAGGTGCCCAAAAAGTCGCAACCCATGTGGTAAGTTTGTAGGTTACTGTATTCGTTTGGTCTGTGCGCATTTGGTCCGTGCGCATTTGGTCCGTGTGCTTCTGGTCCGTGCGCATTTGGTCTGTGCGCATTTGGTCTGTGTCTGTTTCACTCAACCTGCTGTGTCCGTTTATTACTGTGCGCATCACTCGTTACATGTCGACGCGTTGAGCCGGCAAGTATTAATACTCGAAGATAATTCTTTTGATAAAAATCTTGCCCTATGCCAGAACGATGATCCTGTGATCGCTAAGATCCGATCGGATCTAGAGCAGTCGGAAAGCAAATTATTCGAAATGAGGAACGGATTTATTTACAGGAAGCACCGAGATAAAGTTTTATTTTATGTTCCCGCGGCATTAGAGTCAAATATTATTCACAAGTACCATAATAAAATGAGTCATGTTGGTGCTGAAAAAACTTTCCGAAATATTCGGGACTATTACTGGTTCTCAGAAATGAGATCGAAAGTGAGAAATACGTTAAGAGTTGCCTTAAGTGTATCGCGTTTACGCCGAAATCGAGGAAACCGGAAGGAACGTTGCATAATATACCAAAGGGCGATGTACCGTTTGCTTTGCTGCATATTGATCATTTAGGTCCGGTTCCACAACTCACGGTTAAATTAACTGGCCGATTATTCCATTAGAATTGACCAATCGTATTTGTTAATTTTGCTTAACGACAAATACGATTGGTCAATTCCAATGGAATAATCGGCCAGTTAATTTAACCGTAAGTTGTGGAACCGGGCCTTAGCATCTAGTTTTCGATCAAGATCCTCTAAGTTTCGTTATATATTTCTGGTTGTCGATGCCTTTACCAAATGTTTAAAGTTATATGCTACGAAAACTACGAACGCATCAGAAGTCATAAAATGCCTTAGGTCTTATTTTGAGCATTACAGTCGACCGTTGCGAATTATCTCCGATCGAGGTAGCTGCTTTACGTCTCGAGAGTTCGAGGAATTTTTGAAAGACGGAAATATTAAACATGTAAAAATTGCTACCGCCTCACACCAAGCGAATGGTCAGGTAGAAAGATACAACCGTACGATATTACCGATGATAGCGAAATTAGCCGACGAAAGAAGCACGCATTGGTATAATGTCATCAAAGATGTAGAATTTGCCTGCAACAATACCACATCGAAGGCCACGAATGTATGTCCAAGTATGTTACTCTTTGATCTGCATCAGCGAGGAAACGCGATCAATGGTTTGCGAGACGCATTCGACGCCATCGGACAAACGAAACCGCTCCGCGATTTAACGAATTTACGAAAGCAAGCTAGCGAGCGAATTAAGGAAAGCCAGAACGCTAACAAACGCGACTACGATCGGAAGCATAAGGCCGCGGAAAAGTACGAGGTAGGAGACAAGGTTATGATCCGGAATTTTAATAACACGGCCGGAGTTTCGCCAAAAATGATACCGCGATTTAAAGGGCCTTACCAAGTAAGCCGCGTTTTGAGAAACGATCGTTACGTAATCATGGACATTGAGGGATTTCAATTGTCACAAACGCCGTATCACGGGATTTGGGAAGCATCAAACATGCGATTGTGGAAACCGGCGCAAACAGAGTAATTTAGGGTAATGTTAACGTAAAATTAAGTTAGGTTAAGTAATACTACGGCGATATAATAATTGTTTTATTTGCGTTATGTAATTTTGTATGATCTAGTTGAAAACGAAACTTTCTATTATATCCATCTTCTCTAAGTTTATTTGTTAATCGGGACGACTAACGGTCAGGCTGACCGAACTATAGCGGTCAGAATTTCATCGAAGCGTGTGGAAGCGTATGGAAGGATGTCCGGCGCGCTGCGACGCGTCGCGACATGTTCGACCGTTGAAAATCAGAAGATCGAGAAAACGCGTGTGACGCCTTCCGTCCAGCGAATCGCGAGCGAATCTGGAAAAGCCGATTTAGGCCGATTGGCCGGACCGAGCGACCGAAGTTAGTATATAAACCGCGTCCGCCGCGAGATCGGGGTCATTCTGTTCCGTGCCGCGTCCATTGTGTGTTCGCGCAGATCAGTAAAATATCTAATAATTATATCATCTTCCACGTTATGATTTGATCTCTTTATCCGTCCTGTCCTTACCTGAAATTTCCCTACATAAAGCAATGAATAACCCAAATGAATTTTTCAATAGACAAGCTCCAAATTTGGTGGCTTTGGAAGGGCCAATCCAAAAATGAGACCGCCTGCACCCCAATCCTTCCCTTCAAAAAATCTTCTATAAAACCGCGATCCAAGGGATCGCGACCACCAGATTCACAAAGTTCTACGTGCTCTCGAGGTCTTAGAACCAGTGTCCGCCACATTTCTCTCAAGCAAATCCGTTCAAGTTATACTTGCAAGTCGGAGTTCATGCTATATTTTTCGCACCGAGTTCCGCTGAACATCCAGTGTCGAACATAAAGTGTTGGACATTCAATCTCGAACATTAAGTACCAAACGGCAAGTGAAGTGAGTGCACCTGGGCTTACCACTCTCCGGTCCTACCAGCCTCGAGCCTGACGGCCTAACTTGCTGCGGCCAGCAGAGAACCGTCCGCTAATCCTGAGACCAGAAAATTCAGATCACCCTCAGCTAGTAGAACCGTTTCAACAAGTAGTAAGTCTTAACTATTCAATCTTCTATTTTCGGGTAGTTTTTCTTTCTTTAAATACAACTAGAAAAAATTATATATATTGCAGTGGAAAATCAGTTTTTCCACAAGAGAAATCGTTGAAACGTAAGACGGTCCCGGCGCAGGAGAGCAAAAAAAATCAGACGAGCTCGCAAAACACTCGAGTACCTGGATTCCTTGAGAACATCTCCATCGTCATCTTACCATCTTGAGGAATCCTCGTGTGATCCTCTAGAATTCCCGTCACCATACTACAACCCTGAGGAACCCTTGTGTGATCCTCAGGAAATCCCGTCACCATACCACAACCCTGAGGAACCCTTGTGTGATCCTCAGGATATCCCGTCACCATCTCATAATCTTGAGGAACCCTCGCGTGATTCTCAAAATATCCTGTTTCCTCCAGCCTCTCCTATTTATTCCCCAATTAGTTCCCCTGAACGTGAAGAAATACCATCTCCACCTTCTCCTGCACCATCACTAGAAATAGTAGACGAATTTGATCGAGTTCCACCCCGGCCGCGGTTTTACCACTATGACGGTACTCAGACGTCATTAATAGAACTTTTAGAGCAATTTCCATTAAAAACAGACCCCTCACTGCAACATTACCGCGACTTTGCAATTAACCCGAACACAATAGATCCGGAAATTCTATTAGATATCCTATCTGCACTCGCTCCCTCAGATTTAATCCCTGTCTTCACTCCTCACTATTATGATCCTTTTGCCGTTTCCAGATTTTTTTCTATAACTTCTTCCCCCTATTTACCGTTATTCTAGAGTTCACATAATAAAAAAAATAAAAATAGGAAATAAAATATTTTAAAATGACAAAGATCATCTTTCTTATCTTCCTCTGAATCACATTTGTAAATTTTGTTTATAATCAAATTTTAACTTGAATATAAAATCAACACATGTATTTAAAAACAATATTAATCATACCAAACACATGTTAAAGATATATAAAATTGTTTAAATTATAAGGACTTCAGCTCTAATTGTAAATTTAATGCTAGAATAAATATTGTTAATTTTTAAATAATGCCATTGTTTATTTAATCTCAACAACCTCCCCTCATTCCGAACAAGAATAGCATCAGGGGCTCGATTCTTGAATTCATTCGCAAGAGAAACGTATACGCAAGTACTCGCTCTAACAGAAAAGTTGCAAGTTTATTGGTTAATAGCCATACGATAGCCAATAAATTTCCAACTTTTCTGTAAGATCAGAATTTGCGAATACGTTTCTCTTGTGAATGAATTCAAGAATAGAGCCCCAAGTCCGATCCCGAATTAAAGCAATTCAATTCGTTGACTCGGAACTTGGACCGACGGACGTACGACTTGAAACGGGTTAGGGTGACGTCCCATGGCGCGTATTGCGATACGCGCGTATCGGGCGTATTAAATTTCGACCAATGACAGACGATCCGCCGTTTTTGATACGTTGACGATCCGCGGAAATTCATAATCGAGCGGATCGCACACATACATATGCACAGTCGTATAATGTTACATGGCGTGTGCACTGGGCGGTGTATATAATTTACTTCTTTTTACTATAACCTCTTCAGATTTATGAGTACTACGCGTGGTACTCCTTCTTGTCACTTTTTGTGTACTTCTTATGGGCACGAAAAGGTTAGAAATGGCCACGCATGCTTGTGTGTGTGTATGTTCGATACGCCGAAATGTGGCTCTTATGTCCCATGGAGCGGATTACGCGGAAGCAGAATCAGCGGATCACTAATCACGGGATCGTTCTAATAGAACCTTTTCAAAAATTCCGTTGAAACAGTCCCATGATTGGTGATCCGCTCGTTCCGCTTCCGCGTAATCCGCTTCATGGGACATAAGAGACATATTTCGGCGTACTGAAAGCAGCGGAATGTCTGTGATTGGTTGCAGAGTTCGATACGCGCGTAACGCAATACGCGCCATGGGACGTCACCCTTAGAGTCTAAACACACTGCCAGGCAACAGGCAATAGGAACAGAAAATAAAGAAAGAAAGAAGAAGATCCTTTCTCTCTTTCTCTCTTTCATTATTTCTGTTCCTATTGCCTGTTGCCTGGCATTGTGTTTAGGCCACTGATCTCATTAAAGTGGATATGGCATAGGACGAAATAAGTGTGACCAATTGAAGGTTGTAATCTCTGTACACAATATGGCGGTGTATACGAATACGAACACAGTTTACTGTGACGATGATACGAAATTCCACGTGTAATTAATTATCTATAGACGTAGATGTGTAGCAGTTTTATCCAAAATATTACTTTTTTTATAATAAAAATAGTAAAATAGTAAAATAGTGAGATTCCAAAATTAAAAAATGTGTTTATTGTGGAAAAGGAAGTGAAAATAAACAACAAACGTTTCATAGGTGAGTAAGGTTAAGTCTGAAAAGTTTAATAATAATATGTTTAATATATAATGTATCTGGATTCAAATATGTACCTCATAAGTACATAAGTATTTGTTGAATACACATTTTTATTATGTTACTTTAAATTACAAATTTAAGTTTTAAGTGATACGTTTGTTTTGAATTCATATATTTTATGTTATAAAATATACTTCCCAGGTAGCAAGGTGACGTTAATACGACGTCAATAATTCGTCATTTAAGGTCGCAGACGTCATGTTACCAAATTAAGACGTAATAGTAACGTCATTTTTTGACCGATTAATTACGTCAGTCATTTATCCATCCTACAACGTATTTCCGACGTCATATTCTTGACTAATTAATAACGTCAGTTAATTGATCATTTTACGACGTATTAATAAGATTTTATTAGTGACTAATTACTGACGTTAACTATAATTCTTTGTAATAATTGACGATTTAACCTCAAATGACAAATTATTGAGGTCTAGTGGACGACACTTTGCTACCTATAACTATTAATCATTATTTAAAGATTGGTTAATAAACAACATTATTAAAATTAATATAATATTTTATATAATTAATACTATCAATATTTTAGAATCATCCCAAGCAGCACATAATATTTATGATAAATATTTATTAATATTTATTAATATTTATTTTTTCAAAATATTATAAAAATATTTTACACATATTTTATATATACGAAGAAAAAAATCTTTATTCAACATATTAAAATATAGATTAAATATTTTATATAATATTTATGGTAAATAAAAGATAAAGATTTGTATAAGTAATATTTTGTAAATATATTTATAAATATTTCATAAATATTTTTATAATATTTATGATAAATCTTTATGATTTGTCAAATCTAAGACCACAAAAATATTTATAAAATATTTGGATAAATATTTATAAAATATTTAAATAAATATTATAAATATTTTATCAATATTTTATAAATATTGCGTTTTGTCTGAGGTATAATTTAGCTTTATCAAAAGAACAAAACAAAAACATATTTCTATAAGTTATTCCACATATTATTTTGCATATGTAAAAATCAGGAAAAAAACTGTAAATTTATATTTATTTATAAAAATATTAGTTAACTACAAGTTTCATGTTTCTCGCATCTATTGAACTGATCTATAACAAATATGTATTCATGATCATCAAGTGTTCATGGATCATCACAAAGGGCTAGGTAGCGTACGATCTTCGAAGTCAAGCAACGTCGACGGCGGTTCAGAGTTGGATGGGTAACCACGGAAGTTAGGCAATTCCAAATGTGACTATGGTGTAGTGGGTCGTGATGCTTGTTGAGAAATAACGTAGATTTTTTTTTACATTATAATTATGTTATTTCGATATTTTCATAATGCAAGTACTGCATATATAGGACATGTACCCGAAATATTTTCTAAAACGTCAAAATAATGGCTTTTACTACCTGGGATAGTCATAAAAATGACGTTAAAATGTCGTCTTTATTAAATGTAATCTAAAAACCTATGTTTTGTCATAAAAATAACAATAAAATACCGTCAAATGTACGATACTAGCTTCTTGAAAATGACGTCAATAATATGAAAATAATGACGTATTTTTGACGTCAATATATGACGTCGTTAAGATGAGACAAATGTACGTCAGTTTTACGACATTTAGACGTCATTTTATCTTGACATTATGACGTCTGGTTCGTCATAAAATGACCAAAAAATGCCGTCAATTAGACGTCACCTTGCTACCTGGGTTATAATGTAACATTATTGTCATTATGTTTAAATAGCACAGCATGTGACTTGCAAAGTTTAATAAAGCACGCAAAATAACATTTTTCTATTACTACTTTTCTATTACTTTTTCTAAAAAACGCGATAAAAAAATTATCTTATTTTCTATTTGCTTCTATGCTGTGCATGTATATAGTGCATGTATATACATTTTATTATGTACATTATAATATTTATACTTAAATATTAAATAAATCTATGCTAATCTATGTCTAATAGTTACTTTTTTTACAAGCTTCAAGTATGGATTACTACAACACAATTAAGGACACGAGGACAAAATAAGCTATAACAATACCCTTTAAATTTATTTATAAGTTTAGTAGTAGTAGTATTATTTATTAGTAAAATTATTTAACAAGATGGTCATAAATAAAAATTTACGATTTTTAGACACCTGCAAAATTTTATTTTTTAATCTTTTATTTATCCTCTTATTTAATAAAATATTTATATATTTTGACTCAATTTATACATAAAAATGTTATATATTACCAAATATTTTTTTAAATATTACAAAATATTTGTTATAAAGTCACTTACAAATGTCACTTACAATTATAAAAAAATACATAATATTAAATGTTATATGTATGATATAAAACAATATTATAAAAATTTAAATAAACACATTCCAGATTAATATTTTAGAACATTTCAAATTACTAAACATATACATTTTAATATATTTTGTAAATTAATTAATTTTTTAATTCATTTTTACTGGTTACATTATAATCATATTTTATATTTTTACAATATATCTTATTTAACACATATATTTTGTGTTAGTCATTCAAATTTTCCGCCAAAAGCGTGTACGCTGACTACAACTTTAATGGCTTCCGGTATTCTATTGGTCACACTTTTTTACCTCAGATTATTAGGGTATGCCATATCCACTTTAATGAGATCAGTGGTTTAGGCCCTTATAGCGGGCCCTATCGGCACGTTGACCTACATTTTCGAGTCACAAACAGTGTTTCGACCAGAGACACTTACCCTCTCTCTTTGCGTGCCTTCGGGAATGAATCTCGTTACGTCCTTCCTTGCCTTACCCATTCTTTCTGAAATATCCTTCCCTCTGAATAAAAGAGTTAAATCCCACAAGGCTTAACGTAACATATATATATATATATATATATATATATATATATATATATATATATATACAGGGTGTCCCTAAGCACCCACGCCAATGCTTGTAAAGAGGTAGAAGGGATCGAGACAAACATAAATACCCAATGGCCTAGTTTACATCGTGCATTTGATACGCGTATCAAGTAGTGAATTTAAGCTGATCAGCCAATGATTAAACACATTCACTAGTTATTTACTATTTGATACGCGTATCAAATGCACGATGTAAACTAGGCCAATATTGTTTGGGTTTGGTCCACCAATAATCGAGATATTAATTTTTTTAATTGTGCGAATGAGAGCGCGCGGAAGGAAAAGCTCGAGCCGCTCGAGCCGTAGCACGGCCCACTGTCTCGAGTATTGGCGCCGGCGGCCGGGGGGAAGAGGGAGAGTCGCGCCGCTCTGTGCTTCGCTGCTCCCACGTCCCACCGCACCGCGTCTTGTAAAATGACGATCAGTATTACTAGGCTTCGAGACCCCATATAGAAGTTGGCTGCACTGGAGCGGCGTGCACGTCGACATAAGGTGGCGTCACGGTAGAGGCATAGGGGGTGCGAGTGTACCGGATGCGAGCCGTCAACCGGATGATGAGTAGAAGAGGGAGCGGGACCAGGCTCCGGCGCGGATGTAGGCGCGCGCTCCAGGCACTCGGTTGTGAGCCTCGGACGTGGTTGCGAGTAACTGTACAAAAGAACATTGAATATACCTACCTTTAGAGATAGTAACTCGAGAAGTTTATTAAACCCGCCTATATCCTAGTTCCACATTCCTATAGTGGATAGAGAACAATCTTACAACATCAGAAGTGGGATCGTGCTCCGGCTTTTCGGCTATTCGCGTCTCGTGTGCCTCGACCGCCTTTTGGAGCACGTGTCTTCTCGGACTTCGACGTAGCCTCGGTACAGGTGGGAAAATCTCGAATATCTCGCGAATCTCGACGGAATCAGTTTCGCTCCGATCTCGTCTCGCGCTCCACGTTTGCTCCGGTAACCACGTGCTGTTTCTCGAGCATCTCGTCTCGCTCCGAGCTACGTATCGGCTCCGGAGTATATCGTCGGCCAGCCATTACGCGTATCAGTCGCGCCTCGTGCTCAGTGTCGTGTACTCCGAGTTAGTGTAATTATCTGAAAAAGAATAAAACTCTGATTATGGACCGCGAAAAATTGTCAAAACTATCGATGGAAGCCCTGAAGAAGGAGGCTACGCGCGCCGGACTTGCGGATCAAATTAAAATACCGGTTGATCGCAAGGAACTCATTGAAATGATTCTCGCGCAAAGAAACGCGGAGAATCCGCCTGACCCCGATCCCGAATCTGCGAACTCGGTTCTCGAAGGTACGGAAGAAAGTACGGACTCGACGACGTTACATAGAGGTATGGAAACCGCCTCTCTCCCGAACGAAGTTAAACAGCTTCTTGCGGCGATGACCGCCGATTTCACGGCTAAACAACTCGAGCTGCAAAGACAGCAACAACAATTTATGGAAAGACAGCAACAACAATTTACAATGCTGGCCCAGATGCTTACCGGACAACGGGGCGCGCCGCGCGAACAGGAATTTGCGACGGGGGTGAATTTGCAATACGCAACCTCGATACATCACTCGCCGCCGAATCTCAACGGGACACCGAGGACGGTGGAGACAGGCTCTTCGACGGTTAAGGTGTCTACGCTGGTGACTCAGATCCCTGAATTCGGGGGTACGGAGGACGAAAACGTGCGAATTTGGATCCGGAGGGTAAACAGCGTAGCACAGATTCACGCAGCAACTGATGGAATCACGTTACTCGCGGCGTCTAGTCGGTTCACGAAGGTGGCAAAACGGTGGTATGATCGCCAGCAGGGCGCAGCTCTCGAAACGTGGACTGCACTTCAGCAGAGATTGACCAAGGCATTTGATAGCAAAGTTTCATTCTACGGAGCAATGCAGAAAATAGAAGCTCGTACGTGGAAGTGCAATCGCGAATCATTCGTGCAGTACGCGATGGACAAGCTCGATTTAATGAACAACCTGGATATCTCGGAAAGAGACTCTATTAGTCTGTCGGCAGGAGGAATCACACTAGACTCTCTAAGATATACGGCTTTGTCCTTGGATACAGACTCGATTGAAGATTTTCTCGAAAAAATGAGACCGCTCACCAAGAACATCACGGAAACAGTAAAGAAAACTCCGAGCAAAAACGGGTCAAGGCCACGAGATCCGGACGCATGCAGGAACTGTGGCAAGAGAGGCCACACGCATAACGAGTGTCGCGGAGAAGCGATGTGCTTCTATTGTAAAACCAAAGGGCATCGGCAATACGAATGCCCGAACAAGAGGAAGAGGAGCGAGGTAGCACCAGCTCGGACTACGTCAACGCGACCGACGACGACAGCCCGGTCCATGGAGGCATCGGCCGCGGTCGCAGCGGAGTCATCGGTATCGGAGTCGGTAGCAGCAGTAAGAGACATCGTTGCGGCGAAGGGAAATCGTCTGGAGATCACCGGCCCGTTCGTGAAGATACGCGCCATAGAAGGAAAAGACTGTGAGTTATCCGCTCTAGTAGATACAGGAAGCCCCGTCTCGTTTATTAATAATACGGCGTTCACGAAATATATTAGTTTAAACGTTAAAGAATTAAAGCTAGTAGAACGTATGCTAACAAATCTAAGTAGAAAACCGTTAGAATTACTCGGAATTGTCAAAACAAATGTAACAATCGATTTATTACCCAGCGATCGTTTTGAAATTGAGCTGTACGTTATGCGCGATAACTTGTTCAACGGCGATATTATTTTGGGTCGCGACTTTCTTCAAAACGAAAATCTCACGTTGATATACAGACCGTTGTTATCTGAGCAAGGAGAGCGAGTTAGCTTGTTTGCATTCCTTCCGTTGTATGTGGACGAGGACACACAACAAGGATCCGTACTTGATACGGTCAAAAATACTATTATTGATTTCGACGAAAACACGAAGTCACGGCTAGAACAAGTGATCGCGGAAACACAGCTCGCTGAGATCATTCCCGAACCCGATGACTATACAGTCAGCGTGAACATACGTGATCCCTCGATTTTCGCGTTTGCGCCACGACGCTTCGCCTATGCGGAGAGACTAGAGCTTAGGGCAATAACGGATAACCTCCTGCAGCGGGGTATCATCCAACAAAGCACCTCGCCGTACTGTTCTCGGGTAGTCCCTGTAAGGAAGAAAAATGGAAAAATGAGATTGTGCGTGGATCTTCGACCATTGAATAGCCGCGTAAATAAGCAAAAATATCCATTCCCGCTAATCGAGGATTTCCTAACAAGGCTCAATAATAAGAAAGTTTTCACGTTGCTCGATTTAAAGGATAGCTTTCATCAGATTAGAGTATCCCCGGAACACACCAAGTATTTTGCATTTGCGACCCCGGATGGTCAATTCGAATACAAATATTTGCCATTTGGTTTCTGCGAATCTCCCGCGGAGTTCCAAAAGAGACTCATGCAGATACTCAATGTGTTTATTCGAGACGATCGAGCTATGGTATACATTGATGATGTTCTAATCCCGTCAGAGACTGTTGAGCAAAATCTGGAGACCCTCAGGGAAGTTCTGATTACCCTGAGAAAATATAGATTCGAATTAAACTTAAGTAAATGTCCTCGGCTATATCATATCAAGTGACGGCTTAACGCTAAGCCCGCGACATACGGAAGCAGTACATAATTTTAAAATACCAGAATCGGTTCACGAAGTGCAACGTTTTCTCGGCTTGACTAATTATTTTCGGAAATTTATCAAGAATTACGCCCTTAAGGCAAGACCGTTGCATAACTTGTTACGGAAAGGAGTTGCATTTAAATTCGATAAAACATGTTATCAAGCATTCAACGCGCTTAAGGATGAACTTATTTCATCACCAGTGCTTCAATTATATGACCCGGTAGCAGAGACAGAGCTACACACCGACGCAAGCTCTCTCGGCCTCGGTGCAATATTATTGCAAAGACGACAGAGTAAAACATGGGCTCCTGTTGCTTATTTCAGTCGTGCAACAAACCAAGCTGAAATGAGATACCACAGCTACGAACTCGAAATGTTGGCTATCGTACGCTCGGTGGAACGTTTTCATTTGTACTTATATGGCATAAAGTTCACTATAATAACTGACTGTAACGCGATAGTACATGCGGTCAATAAGGCAAACATAAATCCTCGAATAGCTCGGTGGACTCTCACATTACAGAATTATGATTTCAAGATTGTACACAGACCTGGCAAGTCAATGGCTCACGTTGATGCGCTGAGTCGTAGCGTAGCTGTAGTTGATGCATTACCGCTCGAATCAATCTTAATGTACAAGCAGCTTGCTGACCCCAGAATCCTAGAAATAAGTCAAACTTTAGAAAAAGCTCCAATGGAAAATTATACACTAGTCGATGGATTAGTATACAGAATAGTTGATAATCAGTTAAGATTTCTCGTACCAGAAGCGATGACGGTTAGCGTGATTCGTACATACCATGATGACATGGCACATTGTGGCTATGAGAAGACACTTCAAGGGATTCAGCAGAGTTATTGGTTTTCCGCCCTACGAAAAAAAGTACAAGATTATATTAATAATTGTATCACTTGTATAATTGCGAATAGTTCGGTTAATAGATTGGAAAAGAATGTGCATATATTAGTCGCTAAGGCAATCATGGACACTCTACATATAGATCATTTCGGTCCGCTACAAACGATCGTAGACGGATATAAACACATTCTTGTAGTTATAGAAGCGTTATCGCGATTCACGTGGCTGTTCCCGGTAAGGACAACCTGCTCGAGGGAGACTATCAGCCAGCTCGATATTATTTTTAACACATTTGGCAACCCGCTTGAAATTGTCTCGGATAGAGGTACTAGCTTCACTTCAGAGGAGTTTGCTGCTCGTATGAAACAATTAAACATAAATCACCGCAAAGTAGCAGTCGCATCTCCTTGGGCTAACGGCCTGGTTGAACGTGTTAATCGGTTTTTGAAAACCTCGTTATCCAAGCTGATAGATTCCCCCGACGGTTGGAAGGCTCAACTTGCCAAAGTACAATACGTTATTAATAATACATACCACTCTGTGATAAAATCAACTCCCGCGCAATTAATGTTCGGTTTCGACCAGAGAAACCACGTCGATGCAAGCCTGTCACGGCTTACAAAAGCTTTAACAGACGGTGATTCTGAATTAGTAATAAGTCGAGAAGAAAAAAGGGTAAAAGCGATCGAAGCAACCGCGTTGTTACAACAGTATAATAAACAATACGTTGACCAAAGATCTCGTAAACCGACTATTTATAAAAAGGGAGACTTCGTTGTGATTAGAGATACGCGCGTTAAACCCGGACAAAGCGGTAAATTGAAACCTAGTTATTGGCCTAGTTTACATCGTGCATTTGATACGCGTATCAAGTAGTGAATTTAAGCTGATCAGCCAATGATTAAACACATTCACTAGTTATTTACTATTTGATACGCGTATCAAATGCACGATGTAAACTAGGCCATAAGGGACCATTTATTGTTGACAAAGAACTTGGTTATAATAGATATGTAATCAAAGATGTACCTGGATTCAATCACTCTACGAGACCGTTGAATACCATATTATCGTCGGATAAATTAAAGAAATGGACTAATTTACCTTCTATTGAATAAGTGGAGTAAATAAATATAATTACAGTTGCAGCTTCGGGACGTAGCTGAAAAGTAGAATGGCCGAACTGTAAAATGACGATCAGTATTACTAGGCTTCGAGACCCCATATAGAAGTTGGCTGCACTGGAGCGGCGTGCACGTCGACATAAGGTGACGTGACGGTAGAAGCATAGGGGGTGCGAGTGTACCGGATGCGAGCCGTCAACCGGATGAGTAGAAGAGGGAGCGGGACCAGGCTCCGGCGCGGATGTAGGCGCGCGCTCCAGGCACTCGGTTGTGAGCCTCGGACATGGTTGCGAGTAACTGTACAAAAGAACATTGAATATACCTACCTTTAGAGATAGTAACTCGAGAAGTTTATTAAACCCGCCTATATCCTAGTTCCACATTCCTATAGTGGATAGAGAACAATCTTACAGTCTAGACTCGCATCAATGGCCGCTCTCGCGTCCCACCGCACCGCGCCAAGACTCGCGTCGTTACACACATTCATGACAAATGACATAATTATGAATATAGTAAATTAATTAAAATTTTTGGTACATTCACGATAGATTCTTTCTTTTTCTTAAATATCTTATTTACAGTATCATACAATTCTAACTTTGTTTCTTATCGAATTGTATCGTACTGTTAAATCTTTGATAACGAAAACATTGATAAAAAATTATCCTAAAATTCACGATTGATTCTCAAATTGAGTTTTTTTATACGTGTATTATAATATTTGCCACATCGAGTTCTCTCATCGTTATCTTTTTCTCTTACACGATGTCTTCATAGATATTTTTTCATACTGCAACAATGAAACATACTTAACTAACAGGAAATGAGAGAACGATGGAAAATGATATCATTTCTTGAAATTTTTTCAGAGAGAGAGAGAGAGAGAGAGGTGTCGTACTAAAATGCGCGAAATACTTATCCGAAATACTTACTAATTACGATAGATTTTCAGTGATTTATTTAAAAAAAAAACACGAGAATCTAATCGTTTTATATTTCACAATCCATCATTTCTCTGAATCAAAAAGAAATTATATATATTCATGTATGGTTCCATACAAATCTATACATGAATGTACACGATCATGTACGATCACGCAAGATCGTACAAATGTGAGTTCGGCTGCAATATAGAATCATACATGATCATGGATGGTCATATAACAGCCTTTATATATTCATGTATGGTTCCATACAAAAATCCATACATGAATGAATATGATCATATGCGATTATATACTCAACTATTCATGATTATATACGATCATATATTAATATACAAAATTATATATTGTTTTATGTATGATTTTATATGCTTACGTATAATCATATACGATCATGTACGGACCATTTTTTCTCGGGCATGTGGACAAAATAATAAATTCTTAAATTTAAAAAAATATTAGCCATTTCTTAGTCTTAAATGAATTAATTACAGATTAAAATCTTGCACAAATCTTTAAGAATACGTCGTAACTGCTTACATACTACGTGACTGCATTGCTATCCCCACACACGCTACTCATGTGGGCTGAGTGCATATGAAGGGGATAGTTTCCGCTAACGCGGAGTACGCTGACGCGGGGTTCCACTGTAATTATATCAAAATATTAATTTATAATCCATATCATATTATTCAAAGTTATATTGGAATTTTTTCAATTTAAATTATATACAAATTTATATATGTCAAGGATATAAGGGCGCTCGTGACTCTTATCTAGGAACTTTCTTTTTAATCTGGATGGCGACATCTTGGAGAAGGCGCTGTTCGAGCGGTCACTGTTACCAACAACACTTACTTAAGAGAGTCCTTGTTACACATACACACAACCTTTCTTTACTTTGAGACAAACTGGTTTTTTTTTCTTTCATTATTATTATTATTAAGAGTGTAATACTTTTGAATAAACATATTGTATCCAAACAGGTTATGGGCCCAGAACTAGTCAGAAATTGAGCTCACACTGCGTGTTCCTCTCAAGGTTCGTTCGAAGCAAGTACACGTACCTTTTTTGAGGTTGTGTTCGCACTACGAAATAATCAAGAAGATATTTCGTCTCGTGTTATAATTTATTTGAAATGAAAAATGGAGAAATTAGTATTACCGAAATTCAACGGTGAAGATTTCGCGGTGTGGCGATTTCAGATCGAGTCGTATTTAGCAGTGCATGATCTTCTGGATGTTGTTGATGGCACTGCGAAATGCCCAGATAAAGCAGAGGAAATAGCTGCGTGGAATAAGCTCGACAGAAAAGCTCGATTGATCATCGGAAGTGCCCTTGAAGCAAATGTTATACGTCAGATCATGAATCTACAAACGGCACACGAAATGTGGACACGGCTCTCATCCCTATATGAATTACGTGATAAGACGACCATTCACTTGCTGCTACAAAAGTTCTTCAATTATCGAATGGAAGAAGGCATGACAATAGGTCAACACATAGCAAAAATCGAGGAAATGGCCAGAAAACTGGAGGATCTTGGCCACAAGCAAGAGGAGGTCGCAATCGTTACAAAGGTATTACATAGTCTACCGTCTAATTATCGTCATGTTATCTCCGCCTGGGACTCAATGCCAGAAAATCAGCAAACAATGGCAAATCTGTTACCACGTCTACTCAAAGAAGAGGCTCTTGAAGTGTCATTCACGCAAAAGATGTCATTCGAAGATAAAACACCGGCGGCTTTACTTCACAAAAAGAGTTCTGATGATAATTCAAAAGTAAAATCAAAGAAAAATAATACTAACCCTTAAATGCATGATTTTTTTTTTTAATGAATTTTCAGCTCAATATGATACAATAAAAGGAGCACAATAAGGGAAAAATAAGAAAAAAATTCCATGTTATTGTTTTTTTATTTTTTTCCACAAAAAAAAGGGTTTGTTGCCGAATGGCAACATCATGAAATTAACAACATATAAAAAAATAGGTAACTCATTATTGTGTATGAAAATTTTTGAAACAGTTATTGTTTTTGTTCAAACATAGGCCAACACCGCATTTCTCACATTTTGTACGTGTGAACCCTTTACAAGCAGGGTATTTGCATCGCATTTTATCGTCTACAGGTATGGGCCAATGTCCATATTGATCCTTTCGTACGTCTTGTGGTGGTATATGTTGTGCGGGTCCTTTCTTTTTCTTCAGTCGGATAGCTGACTCAATCGAACTGGGTCTGCCTCGTTTAGTTTGTGAGGTATTTATTTTACATAAACAGTGTGCCACTTCTGCGCGAAATTTTGCCTGCTCCATAATTTTGGATTCTATAACACCTTTTTGTTGTAGCACACGTTTATATATCAACCAGGCATTCACCATTGTCATGTCAATCATATGGTAGAAGATTCTCATGTACCATTTTCTACTTTTTAGTGTAATTTTGTATCGCCCCATAAGGCTGTCTAGAAGATCTACACCCCCCATGTAACGATTATATTCGTGTATCACATTCGGACAATTCACGTCAATAACTTTTTTCTGTTTTCTATCGTATCTCTTTACAACTGTTTCTGAGTATGTCCCTGCAAATGAGGAGATGAGTGTCACACACTTGTTATCTTTCCAAACGAGGTTGGATACATCTACACCATCTATAGTTGTCACATACTCGTGACTAGTGCCGCGATCCTTTTTTTTTCAAAGTTGCTTCAGTTGGCAGCTTACAATTTGGTATTCTATTTCTTCGTATTGTACCTAATGAGAAAATACCCTCCTTAGCCAGATAAATCATAAGCGGAAGAGCGGAGTAATAATTGTCATGGTACAAACGATAATTTTGATTTCTGGGGATGATACGTGATAAACGTAAAACTATGTTCGACATTGCACCTAGATCGGGTTCAGCTTGAGGTCGAGCTATCGAATTTTCTTGACCAGAATAGATTTCAAAGTTATATGCAAATCCAGTAACACCAGCTAACACGAAGAGTTTGAACCCCCATTTATGCGGTTTCATCGGCATATACTGCTTCATATAGTGCCTTACTTTTGTAGAACACATCTGTTCATCGATAGAAAGCTGCTTTTCTAAAGGAATACTTTTGAATTTCTTATTCAAGTGGTCGACAATTGGTCTTATTTTATGCAATCTATCATGACCCGGCTGGCCCCTTGCTACAAATGATGCATTGTCATTGAAATGGATGAAATGACGTATTTTCTCAAATTTGTTCACTGACATTGTGCTATTTATCGGAGTGAACCCAAGCTCGCCACTCCAATAAGACCGTATATTTGGCATGTGAACAAGTGACATGTACAATAGTGTTCCTATATATTGTTTTATGTCAGCAGCACTGAATGTAACTGGCCTATCTGGATGTTTCTGTATAGTGTACAAGTTTGTTTGTTCCACAATATTCGATATCATATCTTCAGAAAAAAAATAACAGAAGAACTGATATGGGGTTTCCAAACTCAGTATATCATTCTCAGCTATTTCTGAATTGCCATGGAACTGTAATTGATCCTCATTTAGATGCAAATTTTTATTCTTCCAGATAATATTCTTGATTGTTGCTGCAGATGAAGTGTGGGAACAAGACGGTGTCTGCGTTGAATCATTTGTAGACGCTGTACCAGGAAGAGATGTCGCTGTTGTTTCGTCATCAGAAGCATCTTCAGATTCAGAATCTTTTTGTACCGTGTTAGGATCGAAAGCAGGGTCTTCTAAGCTATCCTCATCGAAATTATCATCTTCATCTTCACTGTCTAAGCCCGTAAAATTGGACCAATACTCCTCCAAATCCTTCTCTGAATACAAATGATTGTCCATCTTAAAAAAAAAATACAAACTTTGATCATTTTCGTGTAAGAATAATACGTACACCAAGAGAGAAATATATAATGTAAATTACTTCAGATTTCAAACTCAACACACAATGTAGCCAAATGGCAACAAACCGTAATATGTACATATATGCAATATATTCAGTACTTTTGCAATTCCAACTATTCTATTGAAGAATACATACCTTGACTGAGGTCAATAGCAATTTTATTCGCAACGGATCACTGTAAATACCTCAAAAACATTGAGTGATAACCTCACTTCACGAGCGTTTTTACATCTGGGCGCACCAGCTATTGCTCAGCGCAGCAACAAAAATTGGCGCGCTATTTTGACGCACAGCGTGACGGAAAACACTCGAGCGGTATGTAGGCAATCGACTACAATGTGTGCTTAGTCGTTTTCGTACATACGCTCAACGCTACCCACCTAGATATGGCATGTTGCCAAATGGCAACATGATGCATTTAAGGGCTAAACAAAAATCAAAGAAATTTAATGGCATATGTTACAATTGTGGTAAGCATGGTCATCGCAAATCAGAATGCAAGAAACCAAAGTCCGAGGTGGCAGCTGAAGAGGCTTCTCTAAAGGTCAACAATGATTTATTAATGGTAAAAGCGAATGAAACCAACGATGTTTCTGATGTATGGTTTGCCGACACCGGGGCATCACATCATATGTCACCACGACGTGAATTGTTCCGAAATTTTGTTGCAATTAATGACAATTTATTTCCAATCACAGTAGGCAACGAAGAAGTCATTTATGCTAAGGGTCGTGGCATGATTGATGCAAATTTTTATCTGGTTACACCAAACAACAAACGCTTGCAGACGTTTTATACGTACCAGACTTGGGTAAAAATTTATTTGGCATAGGTTCATCAACAGATCGTGGTGCAGTCGCTACATTTAATAAATATAGCATGACATTAAGGAAAAACGGACGCATGGTTGTAAAGGGATATCGACCTGGAAGCGGTTTATATCGCATCAAAATGAAGGCGGTTCCATGTTTCGAGGCAAATGTTGCAAGCAATGAAGCATCTGTCAGGACATGGCACGAGAGACTTGGGCATACTAATTTCAAGACAATACGTGAGCTGATATCCGGCGACGCCGTTACAGGAATTAAGGTAACTACTCTCGAGGCAAATGACCACGAAAGTCAACAAATTTGTGAAGGCTGTGTACTAGGAAAAATGGCACGTAAGTCTTTCAAAGATTCAACAAATAGAGCAAAGTTATCAGGCGAGTTATTTCATTTTGACATATGCGGTCCCATGTCAATTGAAGCATTGGATGGCTCAAAATTAATGACACTTTTTGTAGACGATTGCAGCGGAATAGTTATAGTATTTCCAATACGTAACAAGTCAGAAATAACTCAAAAATTGGAGGAAGTAATAGCACTTACGAAATCCAGTGGACATGAGGTACGTCGAATCCGGTCTGATAACGCAAAAGAATTTCTATCGGAAGCAATGCAGAATGTATGTCGTCGAAATAATATTATTCACGAATACTCAACACCATACTGCCCAGAACAAAATGGTCGTGTGGAGCGACAAAATCGAACCATTATGGAAATGGCTAGAAGTATGTTGGCAGCGGCAAATTTACCTAGAAGTCTGTGGAGTGAAGCAGTGCGAACAGCAGCGCACATTTGTAATCGAATTCCGCTTGTTCGATTAAACGGAAAGACTCCACTCGAAATTTGGTCAGGCAAAAAAACGGACGTTTCGTATCTACGCATCTTTGGAAGTCGCGCATACATGCACATTGATAAAACTCAACAAAAGAAACTTGACAACAAAAGCAAAGAGATAGTGCTCGTGGGATATGCTCCTAGTCAAAAAGGATTTCGTTTGTGGGAACGCGGTACGAAACACGTAATTGTATCAAGAGACGTGATTATCGCTGAATCATTACCTAAGCAATCAATACAATTACCGCAACCTATCGGGACTGAAGATACAGAGTCAGTGGACATAAAGACTGAGTCGGAATGCGTTGAAGAAAGTGGAACATCACATTCCGAGAAACAAAATAACAATAGCCACAAATCAGTGGGAGTTCAAAAAGGTGTACAAGTACATCAATCAATAGATGATTCGGTTGCTAGTCGAACAAGAAGCAAAGTACCACAGTCTACTATGATCGCAACAGCCCTACTCGCTGAAGAAATACCAGAAACCTTAAAAGAAGCGAAGCAATCATCCGATGCTAAACAGTGGGAGATAGCAATGAAAGAAGAGATCACGTCACTTGAAGAAAATAATACCTGGGAATTGACTGATCTTCCAGAACATAGAAAAGCAATAAAAAATAAATGGATCTTTCGCAAGAAGCTGAAGTCTGACGGTACGTTAGACAGATATAAGGCACGCTTGGTCATCAAGGGATGTTCACAGAAGCCCGGAATGGACTACGCGGAAACTTTTGCTCCAGTTGCACGCTTCGAGTCTATTCGAATATTAGTGTCTGTCACAACAGCAAAGAATTTCGTTATACGACAATTCGATATCAAAGCTGCCTTTTTGCATGGTGATCTCAACGAAACGATATTTATGGTTCAACCCGAAGACTTCGATGATGGCAGCGGTCGTGTGTGTCACGCAAAAGTCTTTATGGATTAAAACAGGCACCACGACAATGGTATCAAAAATTGGACGACGCACTAAAAATGTTTGGAATGAAATCAACCAGGTATGATCCATGCATCTATTCAAATCCCAATGGCTCTCTGCTACTTGCTTTATACGTGGATGACGGATTGATAGCTGGACAATCCGAAAGTAAAGTATTTGAACTGCTTGAGAAATTAAAGGAAAAATTCAAAACTATTGACTTTGAAGCCAAATGTTATCTCGGGATTGAAATTGATCGTGATATTGAAGTAAAGAAGACTCGGATACATCAGTCGGCTTATATACGCAATCTGTTACGACGATTCAAGATGGATGAATCAAATCCAGTATCAACTCCTTCAGAAGTTGATACTGGATTTAGAATATGATCTCCGGGAATGTTCTCCATCGCGACAAGACGCCAAAAAACTAAAAGATTGATTGCTGTGGCCAACGATTTCGGCCGCACTCGCGATGCAGCACTTGCAAAAATCTTAACGATTAGTACGCGGACAACACACGGGACGTCACATACACAAAAACACTTTTTTGCGTCCGCTCCCGAGCCGGAGGACGCAGGACCTGCGTAATGTTAACGCGTAGGAGCCACTGATCTCATTAAAGTGGATATGGCATACCCTAATAATCTGAGGTAAAAAAGTGTGACCAATAGAATACCGGAAGCCATTAAAGTTGTAGTCAGCGTACACGCTTTTGGCGGAAAATTTGAATGACTAACACAAAATATATGTGTTAAATAAGATATATTGTAAAAATATAAAATATGATTATAATGTAACCAGTAAAAATGAATTAAAAAATTAATTAATTTACAAAATATATTAAAATGTATATGTTTAGTAATTTGAAATGTTCTAAAATATTAATCTGGAATGTGTTTATTTAAATTTTTATAATATTGTTTTATATCATACATATAACATTTAATATTATGTATTTTTTTATAATTGTAAGTGACATTTGTAAGTGACTTTATAACAAATATTTTGTAATATTTAAAAAAATATTTGGTAATATATAACATTTTTATGTATAAATTGAGTCAAAATATATAAATATTTTATTAAATAAGAGGATAAATAAAAGATTAAAAAATAAAATTTTGCAGGTGTCTAAAAATCGTAAATTTTTATTTATGACCATCTTGTTAAATAATTTTACTAATAAATAATACTACTACTACTAAACTTATAAATAAATTTAAAGGGTATTGTTATAGCTTATTTTGTCCTCGTGTCCTTAATTGTGTTGTAGTAATCCATACTTGAAGCTTGTAAAAAAAGTAACTATTAGACATAGATTAGCATAGATTTATTTAATATTTAAGTATAAATATTATAATGTACATAATAAAATGTATATACATGCACTATATACATGCACAGCATAGAAGCAAATAGAAAATAAGATAATTTTTTTATCGCGTTTTTTAGAAAAAGTAATAGAAAAGTAGTAATAGAAAAATGTTATTTTGCGTGCTTTATTAAACTTTGCAAGTCACATGCTGTGCTATTTAAACATAATGACAATAATGTTACATTATAACCCAGGTAGCAAGGTGACGTCTAATTGACGGCATTTTTTGGTCATTTTATGACGAACCAGACGTCATAATGTCAAGATAAAATGACGTCTAAATGTCGTAAAACTGACGTACATTTGTCTCATCTTAACGACGTCATATATTGACGTCAAAAATACGTCATTATTTTCATATTATTGACGTCATTTTCAAGAAGCTAGTATCGTACATTTGACGGTATTTTATTGTTATTTTTATGACAAAACATAGGTTTTTAGATTACATTTAATAAAGACGACATTTTAACGTCATTTTTATGACTATCCCAGGTAGTAAAAGCCATTATTTTGACGTTTTAGAAAATATTTCGGGTACATGTCCTATATATGCAGTACTTGCATTATGAAAATATCGAAATAACATAATTATAATGTAAAAAAAATCTACGTTATTTCTCAACAAGCATCACGACCCACTACACCATAGTCACATTTGGAATTGCCTAACTTCCGTGGTTACCCATCCAACTCTGAACCGCCGTCGACGTTGCTTGACTTCGAAGATCGTACGCTACCTAGCCCTTTGTGATGATCCATGAACACTTGATGATCATGAATACATATTTGTTATAGATCAGTTCAATAGATGCGAGAAACATGAAACTTGTAGTTAACTAATATTTTTATAAATAAATATAAATTTACAGTTTTTTTCCTGATTTTTACATATGCAAAATAATATGTGGAATAACTTATAGAAATATGTTTTTGTTTTGTTCTTTTGATAAAGCTAAATTATACCTCAGACAAAACGCAATATTTATAAAATATTGATAAAATATTTATAATATTTATTTAAATATTTTATAAATATTTATCCAAATATTTTATAAATATTTTTGTGGTCTTAGATTTGACAAATCATAAAGATTTATCATAAATATTATAAAAATATTTATGAAATATTTATAAATATATTTACAAAATATTACTTATACAAATCTTTATCTTTTATTTACCATAAATATTATATAAAATATTTAATCTATATTTTAATATGTTGAATAAAGATTTTTTTCTTCGTATATATAAAATATGTGTAAAATATTTTTATAATATTTTGAAAAAATAAATATTAATAAATATTAATAAATATTTATCATAAATATTATGTGCTGCTTGGGATGATTCTAAAATATTGATAGTATTAATTATATAAAATATTATATTAATTTTAATAATGTTGTTTATTAACCAATCTTTAAATAATGATTAATAGTTATAGGTAGCAAAGTGTCGTCCACTAGACCTCAATAATTTGTCATTTGAGGTTAAATCGTCAATTATTACAAAGAATTATAGTTAACGTCAGTAATTAGTCACTAATAAAATCTTATTAATACGTCGTAAAATGATCAATTAACTGACGTTATTAATTAGTCAAGAATATGACGTCGGAAATACGTTGTAGGATGGATAAATGACTGACGTAATTAATCGGTCAAAAAATGACGTTACTATTACGTCTTAATTTGGTAACATGACGTCTGCGACCTTAAATGACGAATTATTGACGTCGTATTAACGTCACCTTGCTACCTGGGAAGTATATTTTATAACATAAAATATATGAATTCAAAACAAACGTATCACTTAAAACTTAAATTTGTAATTTAAAGTAACATAATAAAAATGTGTATTCAACAAATACTTATGTACTTATGAGGTACATATTTGAATCCAGATACATTATATATTAAACATATTATTATTAAACTTTTCAGACTTAACCTTACTCACCTATGAAACGTTTGTTGTTTATTTTCACTTCCTTTTCCACAATAAACACATTTTTTAATTTTGGAATCTCACTATTTTACTATTTTACTATTTTTATTATAAAAAAAGTAATATTTTGGATAAAACTGCTACACATCTACGTCTATAGATAATTAATTACACGTGGAATTTCGTATCATCGTCACAGTAAACTGTGTTCGTATTCGTATACACCGCCATATTGTGTACAGAGACTACAACCTTCAATTGGTCACACTTATTTCGTCCTATGCCATATCCACTTTAATGAGATCAGTGGTAGGGGCCAATGAGGCCCTTGTGACGGACAGCAGCCTGCGGCTGTCACGTCACAATAGATATATAGATATTTATATAGATTATATCAGATATTTAAATAATAAAATGATTATTTATTCGCCAGTGATTACGAAAGAAAAAAGAATGTAATTATTACTAGAGATACTATAACAGAGATTCGCCAATGTGCCGTCTTGGGGTAAAACCGGATATCGGATATGACGTTTTCGATGGCGGTTTACTCTGTTTTCTTTTGACAGGTGACAGGTGACAGGTTAGATCGGCTAGGCTTTCTCTGTCAGTTATATTTATCTTTCTCTCTCATACTTCCGGTTATACCCCAAGCGACGGGAGCCAATCAGAAATCGTTAACGCATTGGCGAATCTCTGTTATAGTATCTCTAATTATTACGTTTGACCTGACTGGCCTCAAATCTATTCAACAAATAGCGCACAACGTTTTGACCGTTAATTTCGGTCCTTATCAAGTGCTTAGATATGTAAAAATTGTGTAGTACGTTAAAAAATTTTTGCAAGTAGCAGGTTTTATAATATTTGCATCACTTCATCCTCAATAAATATTTACAAATGTTCTAAATCTGCTCATAATTATAGTATATTATTGTATATATAATTATAATATATTATAGTATATTATTATAGTATATTATTATTAGAAAATGTCAAAGCGAAATGTTTTAGAATGTCTTATTTTACTTGTCTTTGTAATAACAAAGTAACGCAAGATAAAATAGTAGAAGATGAATTTGTCGTTGCAGTAATGCTATAATAATGAACAAATTTAATTTGTTACTATTATAAAGCATAATATATTTGTGTAAAGAAAATGGATAAGTGGATAAATGGATAAGTGGATAGGTGGATAACTGGATAGATGGATAGATGGATCCACCTATTCATCTATCCACCTATCCATCTATTTATTTGTGTTCACATAATATATTTGTGTAAAAAGGATGAATAAGTGGATAGGTGGATAGACGGATAGGTGGATAAGTTGATAGGTGGATAGGTGGGTTAGTGAATAGGTGGATAGGCTAGTGGATAGGTAGGTTAGAGGATAGGTGGATAGGTGGATAGGTGGATAAGTAGATAGGTGGATAGGTGGATAGATGGTTAGTTGGGTAAGTGGATAGGTGGATAGGTGGGTAGGTAAATAGGTGGATAGATCGATAGGTGTATAGGTGCATAGGTTGATAGATGGATCCATCTATCCACCTATTCACCTATCCACCTATCCATTCTTCTCAAATTAAAGGCCTACATTTATGAAACGACCAGTAATAACTCTAATATTCATTTATTTACGTACTTCTAACTAAATTTAATACAACGTTGTGTCAAAATTTCAAAAATATCAGTGAAAAACTATTTTTTACACTTAAATTATGGCCATCATTTTTTAAACACCCGGTATATCCAAAATCAAACCCAAAGAACACTCTCGTTTTCGAATGCAACATTGTGTCAAAATTTCAAATCCTGCCATTGATTCTAAATTATAATATACAAGAGACCTTCATTTGCGCGCAGTACAATTAGACACGTTGCAATTGCCCACCGTGCTATTAGCCAGTGAACACAGTAATATAGCAGCAGTGTAACAGCAATGTAACCAAATATAACAGGTTACGTTACTCTGAAATTACACGTAACTTACATGTAAGTTACAATTTCCGACTCAGTAATATAACATGTTACAATTACATGTTATTTAACCGTTACACAACAGTTACAAAGAAAAATAAAATAAAATAAAAATTTTATTTTTTAAAAATTATTTTTATCAACAGCACATACTACATTTAGAATAAATTTTTATTAATAAATTAAATTTAAATTATGTTATTTTTTTTTTATTCTTACTGCTGCTAGGTTTGAACCCGGGACCTTGGGAACCCCTAGGATGACGAACCTTGTACTCTACCTGCTACGCCAATTTGACTCATCGATACTTGTTATTGTCTACATATACCTATATGTTATAATTGACGCAACTATATTATTTTTTATAAAAGCAATTAAATTTTGCAAAACATATTAAAAATAAATAGCATTAATTTATTTACTTATTAATTTTATTGTTAAATTTATCTTTTTCCATAACCTTAATAATTTGATGAAAATTGCGATCTATTTAGCACTAATCTTTGAAGCGTTCAAATGATTAATTAGATGGTTAACTATATAGATTATAATTCTAAGAAAAATTGAATAGTATACATTTATTATTCTGTTTTTGTTCAGCACATAATGAATTTCGATTTTGTGCATTTTTTGTGTGCCGTAATTGTAGACAAACCGTTATTTTTGAAAACATTATCTTTATAATAATTTTTTTTATTATCAAATAGATCTGTTATTCAGGATGTTATAATGTCTGATTTCTGAGTCAACTATGACGCATCGTTCCGTAATAACATTGATACGAACGTGTTATGTTATAATTATACAATTTTTTTTGAATAACTGTAACGCCAAAACGATGTATAACAGCTAGATCACTTGCGTATAACAAATATTACGTAACAGGTTATTTCCATGTCATATAGCACCTACATATCACAAGAATAACAATGTTAAATTACATGTAACTTCCATGTTATATTGCCGCTATAAAATGTGTTCACTGGGTAGATACAAAACATTGCACACCGTTCAATTGCGCACCGTTCAATTGCGCACCGTTCAATTGCGCACAGTTTGTTTGGACACAGTTTGATTGGACACCGTTTGATTGGACATTGTTCAATTGGACACCGTTTGATTGGACACCGTTCGATTGGACACAGTTTGATTGGACACAGTTCGATTGCACACCGTTCAATTGCGCACCGTTCAATTGCATACCGTTCAGTTGCACATCGTTTAATGGCACACCGTTCAATGGCACACTGTTCAATTGCACACATGTCAATTGCGCACATGTCAATTGCGCATATGTCAATCGCACACCATTTAAGTCGCAAACCCATGTAGTGCAGTGAATGCTTTTTACACACACACACACACACACACACACACACACACACACACACACACACACACACACACACACACACACACACACACACACACGGTGGGGTGCACGGGGGGCCTTCGACCTCTCTCCCGCACCCACCCTGTTCAAGTCGCTAACCTATGTACACATTGCAAACGCAGCCATAATATATGAATATTTAATATGCGTTTGATTGAACTGTGTGCAATTGACATGTGCACAATTGACATGTGTGCAATTGAATGGTGTGCAACTGAACGGTGTGCAATTGGAAGGTGTGCCATTGAACGGTGCGCAATTGAACAGGACGCAATCGAACGGTGCGCAATCAAACTGTATCCAATCGAACTGTGTCCAATCGAACGGTGTCCAATCGAACGGTGTGCAATGTTTTGTGTCTAATAGCACGGTGGGCAATTGCAACGTGTCTAATTGTACTGTGCGCCATTGAACCTCTCCCGTAATATACAGGCTAAAAGAAACATTCTCAAATTAAAGGCCTGCATTTATGAAACGACCAGTAATAAATCTAATATTCATTTATTCACGTACTTCTAACTAAATTCAATACAATGTTGTGTCAAAATTACAAAAAAGTTATTTAAAAAATATTGTTTAAAATTAAATTATGGCCGTCATTTTTGAAACACACGGTATTTCCAAAATCAGACCCCATAAGAACACTCCTAGTTACGAATGCAACGTTGTGTCAAAATTTCAAAGCAATCGGTGAAAAACTTACGGAGATCTTAGATGAGGAACAAACATTTATATTTTTATTTATATAAATATACTAGCTATGCCCTGCCACGCGTTGCTGTGGCTCTTTTTTCTTAGCTTACGTTTTTTTAAATTTTCTTTGCTTTTGTTGTTTTACTTTCGACGGCCTTGCTTTACTTTTGCTCTTTTTTTTATTTTTGAATAAGCACACATTTTATATTTTTTTTTACGCGCGCACGCTGAAGAAATAGTAAACTTCTTTTTTAACTTTTAATCAAGCTACTTTATTATTTATCCAATTCCACTTTTACAATCTAACTTTTTTTCTCTCGACAACTTGTCCTTTATTATGCTCAATCCTATTACTTCGCTTTCCCATGCTTTTCCTTTTTTTTGCCTTGAGGACTTCTTGTTTCTTCTTCTGACAAAAACGAATCAATCTCCGTTTACCCTTTTTTTCTTTTATTTTCTCTTGTCCCCGAGCTCCTATTCCGCTGATTATTTCCTTTTTTTTTTCATCTTCAGACAAGGGGGAGGTAACTTCCCGTGGACCTTTCGCCATGTAAGGGATTAATTTTTTAAAATTAAACATTATCTAAATTTAATAAGGGCACCTACCTAAATATAATGTTTCTTTCTATAGTTTTTCTTCTTCAAAGGCATTAGCATTTTTTTGAAGTGAAGGAAGAGGTAGATACCTGAGAAGGATTGGTTAAGTCTATCGACCCCCAGGCTAAGTAAAGTCACTCGTGGTATTCCGGGGCGAGTGAATCAGTAACGTCGAAGAAAATTTTAAAATATGTTTATTTATATATATGTGTTTGCACGCGCTAGATCCCTTCTAAATTCCTCGTCTTCCTTTTTATTAATTTTAAATCAATTTATGCCTGACTCGTTTCTCTTTTTAACATTTAATCTTTTTTTTGTGAATCATCTATGGCTGTCATCTAAATTGATTTATTTTGAAATCATCGACATTTTATAAACATTTTCGTATTCACTCTCGAAATATTCACTAAATCAAATACATACATACACACACTCACACTCTCTTAATAATTAATTTCTCTCTATCACTCGAAATTATTTTCTCTCTCTCTCTCTCTCTCTCTCTCTCTCTCTCTCTCTCTCTCTCTCTCTTTCTCTCTCTCACTCTCTCATTTACTTAAACTATCTCTATCAATATTTCAATCCATTTTTCAAATTAAAAAAAAAAATAAATTATTTTAGATTTCTTTAAAATTTTTATAAAACATTTTAAATTATTTTATTTTCTTAGATTTTCGTGTTTTTTTTATCGTAATCTTTTCGTTTAGATGATTGCCGAGATTTTGACTCTTCTTTAATTATTTTACACTTTCGCTCTACTATCTTTTTTTCCTTTTCTTGATTCTCAAATTTCATTTATATTTGAATTAATATATCATCGAATTCATCATCGAATTCTATAAATAAATAAAATTATTTTTAATATTCATTATAACTTTTTTTAATATTATTAAACTATATTTATCTTTTCTTTTAAGAAACATTTTTTTTAGGGATTTGAATAGACAATAACCTTGATTTAACAGATCCAAAATAGTTATAATTTACCTTTTGAAAAATCTTTGCGTGATCTTTCTCGCTGATCTAATATTCCCTTCTTTTTAAATTGTTCTATTTTATTTCTTTCTCACTGATAAAATAATCCCTTCTCTCTAAATTGTTCTATTTTATTTGCAATAAAATAATAAATATCATATCTATAATTAATTCGTAAGTATTGTTCGATTTTACCTTTTTTAATATCCTGTATTTGTCCTTTAATATAAACATCTTTCTCAAATTTTTTATTATTTTTTACCATTCTTCTAAAATTTAGTGACACAGATACAAATTAAAGTTCTCAAAATAAAGGCCTGCAATTATGAAACGACCAGTAATTAATCTAATGTTCATTTTATCAAGTAATTCTAACAAAATTGAATACACCCCCAGCAAACACAAAGTTACATGTAACGTGCTTGTTAGTTGTAATTTCCCACTCAATAATATAATTGCAATATAACACACGTGTTATATTACAATTACATTGTTGAGTGGGAAATTACAACTAACAGGTATGTTACATGTAACTTGATGTTTGGTGGGACCGTTGTGTCAAAATTTCAAAAATATCAGTGAAAAACTACTTTTTAAAACTAAAATTAAAGTAATAATTTTTAAAACAACCGGTATATTCGAAAACTGACCCCATAAGAAAATTCGCGTATACGAATACAACGTTGTGTCAAAATTACAAAAAAATATCATTTAAAAAATATTGTTTAAAATTAAATTATGGCCATCATTTTTAAAACACATGGTATTTCCAAAATCAGACCCCATAAAAACACTCCCGGTTACGAATGCAACGTTGTGTCAAAATTTCAAAGCAATCGGTGAAAAACTTACGGAGATCTTAGATGAGGAACAAACATTTTACATTTTTATTTATATAGATATACAGGGTGTCCCAACGCACATGGACCATTACTTGTAAAAAGATAAAAGGGAATGAACATAAAAGTCCAATATTGTCTTGGGTTAGGTCTGCAAATAATTGAGGTATTAACGTATGGAATTCTCAAATAATCTAATTAATTTCTATCGTAATTGTGAACAGTAAATAATAAAAGCTTATCAAACATTCATAATAGATTTTTTTCTGTGTTATGGCTCAAGTGGATCGAGCTCTTTTCTCGGCGCGCTCTCATTCGCATAATTTGAAAAATTAATACCTTGATTATTGGTGGACCTAACCCGAAACTTAACCCAAGACCTAACCCAAGACAATATTGGACTTTTATGTTCATCTCGATTCCTTACCTTTTTACGAGTAATGGTCCACGTGCATTGGGACACCCTGTATATATATATATATATTTGTATTAATTTTCTATTCACCTTGATTATTGGTGGACCTAACCCGAGACTTAACCCAAGACCTAACCCAAGACAATATTGGACTTTTATGTTCATCTCGATTCCTTTTACCTTTTTACGAGTAATGGTCCACGTGCTTTGGGACACCCTGTATACATATATAAACGCTGGGCAATAGTCTGATTATTTAAGATCTTGTGATCTTAGATAAAATATTATTCAATTTTAATACAAGTTTGAGTTAATTTGTTAGTAAAACTTGTTGGATCATATATATATATATATATATATATATATATATATATACATATATAGTTCAATCTTATATTTATTATTTTAAGATTTCTTTCAATTTAATAAAATAATGTGCAATTTTTTCATTGGTTGAATTGGATCTAAAAATCTCTTAAATAAAGATTGAGCTATATATAAATACCGTCGAATAAATTTTACTAACAAGTTAACTGATTTGCATTAAAATTGAATAATATTTTATCTATGCCTATTTTAAAAAGTTCTTTTAATGTTCAAAACAGGTCCAATATTGGTCTGTTTTTTTTTTGAATGGACATTTCTTTAAAATGGACGTTTCTTGAACGTCCAAGGCGGTAACACTGGACGTTTTTAAAATGTCTTTAAAATATCCACAGCTCTAATTCGGATGTTTTAAATACGTTCATAACGTCCAGTGTATGCGTTTTTAGTACGTTTTTAAAACGCCACTGTGCTGTCTGGAAAAGATGAGAGAGGACACGAAGCAGGGCAGCCAAGCTGTTCATGGATTTGAGTTTCCATAGGACGCCATTGACTTTGTGAAATGTGATTTTGATATAAACAGACCTCGAGAGAGAGAAAGAGAGAGTGAGCAAGGGGGGGGGGAGAAACGGCGGTGGCGGTTTTCCTCTCCGAGTTCCAACACGCTGTACAACTTACACAAACATCTCAGGATATAAAAACTCTTTGCTCCATGCTTTTGGAGTATCATCTAGATTCGTCGAATCAATTAAAAAAGCGTGGTACTTTTAAAACAGAATTATAAACAAAAGATTCATCTTTCTTCAGGATACATTTTCTATGCGCGTGGCAATTGCATGGTTGTGTAGATCGAACATTTATTTTGAAATGCAATCCATCATCAGCCTACCCATATTATCGATTGTTATCAATTGTCATAGAGACACTGTTTTTTCTTTCCGAATGCATTTTGTCTTTATTCTGCAAAGATTTTATAAATTCGTGTGAGGGGAAAAAAAGTAACGTTAATGACCGGAATAAAATAGCACATGCGATCTTTGGTAGATGAAAATGATCGATCTCACCTTGGCCGATGAGGCCAATCAGGCCGATCGTCCGTCCCCTTGCATACTTTTACGTTGTTGTCACGCTGAATGACACGAAACGATACACGTGCTACATGCATTACAACTTGAGGACGCATGCGCGCCAAACGTAAACCGTACGCGACTGTTACTACTATGACTTCATTCATATTTTTTTCCTCGTAAGTGCTCCACCCGTTTCATTCACGCGTTCGCTCGATTGAGGCGCGGCGTCGAGCAATGTCGTCGAGCGGAGTCCACCGGTCGCCAACGATCGACTGTGTGATTGTCTTTACATCACATCTAAACCATTTTCTCGGTCACCCGTCGATTTGCTGCATGTCGCCGTCGTATCGATTGCCGCATTTATGCGCATATCGTTGCTAAATCCTAATACATTTTTCTTCCTTTCTTCCCTCTCCTTCTACATTTGTGCCCTTTTTCGATCGATAATTGATCAAACAATAATTGATCGATAAATAACAGACCTACATCACTTACCACTTTTTTTTCCAAATTTTTAGTTCAACGGCTTTCCTCTTGCCTTTTTCATCGAATGTTAATACGTATTGTTATATCGTATATATGTACCGTAGAACGTGCTTTTTACGTCTTTATTCTACATTTAATTAATCTTAGAATCTGACAGCGGAAATTTAAGCCGAGTCGATTTCTCCTTTTGTTCGTATTTTCAAACATTTGCGCGTGATGCATGCTTGTCAGGTTAGCTTTTATTGCTCGTGTATAGTGATATCACGTAATATCCCGTCGCTAGAACGGAAATATTATGTGAAGGACGTTGCGTTATCATTCAAATGTAAGTGATGGTGTGTTCAAAGGATTTACTCGAGAAGCCCACTTCCGATGATAAGCAGAAAGTTGAGGATAACGTTTTATACTTAATATTTACAAAGATTCAATAGTTTTGATCAGAAGCATCAATTTGATAGTGCATTTTAAATAAATTTATTACAAAAAAGTATATCATCGATAAGATATTAGATAAGACTTACTAGATATAAGGTAAAAAAAAAAAACAAATTTTAAACGGTTTTCTTATGGTAAAATGAGCGTAATTCTAATTTTATTTGTAAAGAATATGTTGCGTGGAAATAAGATGTATGGAAAAGAGAAACGAACGAAAAGCCGTAATTCTTTCTTACCTAACCTTTTCATTAAAAGGCATAGCGTGTCGCATAGCGCGTCACAGAAAAACACGCGTTGTATGGGAAAATCTTCCGTGAAAGTCTCGCAAAAGTATATGAAACTAGTTACGTCGAGATTGCTCTCTGCGCTCATAAATCTTTATAATTAAAATCTAGATTAGAGAACGTATCGCCAAGCGGAAAACTTGGCCATCATACCAAAGAAAAAAAAATTAGTTTATTGTATATTTTTGCATGTGTTTAAATTATGATGCATGGCGCATTATAATCGTTCATTCATCGGAGATTTTCATTCCAGTTGAAATGAATATGGTTTCAATATATGCTCTCTTCAACATGCTTTATACAATCGTAAGAAGGCAATCATACGATGTGTAACCTTGCGCTCATTCGCACCGCGGCAACAAAAGAAAATTAGAGCTAACAAAATTCTTGTTAGTTGCTAGTTTGCAAGCGATATGCATCTTCTTTTTTTCTTTAATTAAATTCTATCGATCCACTACTTTTTCAAATTTGACGGCATATAATTTCCTAAACAGCACAGAGAGTTCAAAAAGAACTCTCAATTGTATGTATTAATTATGTCACCAATTATGAATTCTTTTTGAATATTTTTTTATAAAAATAATTCTTTTTGCATCTCAAAAAGAATTCATAATTGGTGACATAAAATTGAAATTTTGAATCTCTGTGCTATCTAGAGTTAATATATCGTTGTGAAATTTTGTATAAAAAATAAAAAGAAGTGTGACATTAAATGGAGAATCATAGAAACGATGATGTAAAAGAAAGGGGGAGGAAGAGAGAGAGAGAGAGAGAGAGAGAGAGAGAAAGAGAGAAAGAGAGAGAGAGAGAGAGAGAGAGAGAGAGAGAGAGAGAGAGAGAGAGAGAAGGGAGAGGGAACGGGCCATTGCGCTATCGGGAAGTGGCTCACTACTTATACACGCATATGGTTAAGTGATGTGAACCAATGCTATTCCTAACGCGCGCGTGAGCATATAACGCTGTACTTAACACTTTAAGCATGAGCGATATACACTTGACACATCAAAAATGAAGAAGGAATATAAGCATTAACCATAAGCGCACATATTCAAAAGAGAGAAAAAGAGAGACGAATCGTGGCGAGCATAATAGATTTAATCCTACGCTCTTATATATGCTTGTATGTACGCGCGCCTTTCTGTATTGGTCATTCGGTACATACCAACCTCGTAATAAGTAGCTATCGTACCATGGGGCATGCGAAAGATTTATTGATGAATCGTTCGTAAATTTCTTGTACAAAAAATTAATGAAAAAAAATTAATCAGACTATTGAAAAATATTGCACATACTTCTCTGTTGTTTATGTACAACATTTATTTAGCGATATAATACAAACAACAAATAAAAAAATAATGAGAAAGAAACAACGAAGGAGGAAAAAGAAGAAAGAGAAGAGAAGGAAGGAGGAAACCAGAGAGAGACAGAGAAAGAGAGAGAGAGAGAGAGAACTAAATATTTTTTTGTAAATAAAATTTAAGGGACTAAATTTTTTTAAGAACAGTTGTAATAGCCAAAGTAAAATAATAAATCATCATGACGTCAAAATGATTAAGTCACTTTTCAATTAGTCATAATTCATATTAATGTTAATATTTGTTATTCTGCTTGAGAGTTTTTGAAAGTTATAGTTTAAGCTTGTGATCACATGTGAATATTTTTTTGCGCGCGCGCGCGTGTTATACAAATATGTATTAATTTACATGGTAAAATTACGCAATTTCAACTGTATATGTAAAAAAGAAATATAAAGAAGAATAATTTTTTTGAAACAAAATAGAATGTTATACGAGTATGTTTGTTTTGATTCTGATCAAAAGATTAAACGTCTTATTTTATGAATTATAAACATGTAATAGCTCGTGTATAATCCTACATCATTTGTTAATTACGATTAGCGATTAACTATTAATCGAAAATTGTTAATCGCTAACTTGTATTGCTTACGTTCGCGCTACACAGTAATTTCGCATTATTTTACAAAAAAAAGAAAATAATAGTGCGTAGTGCGTCTCATCACTTGTACAGACGATTTGTTTCGGTTGAAATATCGAGATTTTTTCATTGACACACACACACATACACACACACACAACACACACACACACACACACATACACATTTTTATTAATGAAAAAAATTATATCTCAGCAAACACAGAACATTGCAGCAACATTGCGGCAATGTTGTAATATTGCTGTGATGTTGCTATAATGTTATAACATTGCCGCAATGTTGCTGCTATGTTCTGTGTTTGCTGGGATAGAACAACTTAATTATCTTTGCATTGACATGAATAAGAATAATCGATCGTAACATCAGTACTGTCAATATCTTTCCGCTCCAAGATAAGCGATTTTATCTAACATTTATAGTTCCAGATTATCAATTTCATTCATATAGTAAAAAAATTGATCCGGCAAATATCAATTTTCCTGGTGCAGCACGATGTAGTATGTACATACACACCCGAAAAAAATTCTTATTTATACCAAGAATCAAATTGTAGACCAAATTATATCAGAGCAGATTTAATTTTATCAACCGGTTTGTAAAATTAGATCTGCTCTGATATAATTTGATCTATTTTCATATGAATATTTTTCCCCGGCAGCTATATACTACGTTTCCACAAACCTTGTGTATACACAATTAAGTGTTCTTGAAAGATGATACAATAAAATTATAAGCGGCGTACTTCTAACTCGATACTCGTGAACGAGTTTTGTGTCAAGAAACAGTATCATAACGCGTACGCCGTAAAGGCGATAACTCGCGGGCTCACGAGCCATCTTGTGTTGTGATTATTTCCATGTTTTGTAAAGCGCGAGCTTGAACGGAGTAAGAACGGACGTAAGAAGGAAGTAATGGCCGTAATGACATCGCATGATAACGGGAGCGAAGGGGAGACTACAGAGTCACGGATGGATCAATTAGATGCAACGTAACGAAGAAGTAGGAGGAGGAGGAGGAGCGGCAGGTGGAGTAGGAGGGCTCTGGGAAGTCTGGTTACAGCCCTGGTTTAGATCCATTCACAGAATGAACGAACCGCTTGCGTTTCGTTCGTGTAGTCACTCAGTAGTGTCATGGAGGTAACATGGCCGAGGAGACGCGCCTAGTCCGCGTTGAAGAGAGGCTAAGGATCAAAATCGGTAGGAGGATATGCGTGGTGCACTGCGAGTAACTCGCGAGCGTGGTACTTGACGCACGTTTGTCGTCGCAGCGATAACTCCGGAATGTGAATCGGGATCGCGAGCTATTTTTCTTGCGCCGCGCATTTGAGATGTCATCTAATTCGGCTTTCGGCCGTATCCACCTTCCGTTGTCTTTCCGAGCAGAGCAGAACAGAGGTTCCAACGCTACCGAGCTTTGGTTGTCGAGCGATCACGTGGATTGAGCCAATCCGGCGAATCGATTAAAGGCAATTTCCGATTTTCACGCCAAATTTCTTGGTGATCAACGCGTACATTCTCACCTCCCACGCGTCGTCCTACGCGAGCGCGCGTGTGAATGTGTGTAGTGTATGTGTGTAGCGCGCGCGTGCGCGTGTTGTATGTGTACGTGTATATGTGAGTACCACATGATTGTGTGGCAAGAAAATCACGATTCAAAAATTTCGATGACCAGTCTTAAATCGAATATTACATCTCTCCTTGATGCCTTTGATGAAATACCCAATGTGCGTTCATCAAAATCGAATCATCCCCAGCAAACACAGAACATTGCAGCAACATTGCGGCAATGTTGTAATATTGCTGTGATGTTGCTACAATGTTATAACATTGCCGCAATGTTGCTGCTATGTTCTGTGTTTGCTGGGATCGTTTAGCGTATGAAGAATCAGCCTAATGTATTTTTTCTAAACTTGTTAATTTTATTAAGCGTTTTCCAAAATTACAATCCAATATTCTTTTAGTTACACATATGATTAATTATTTAATTAATAATGAAACATTGATGTTAAAGAGAAAAGTTTACAATGTTTACAATGGGGGTTGAAAACTAAAATAAAATCAGAATTTTGTTAAGAGTTTACAATGTTTTATTGAGACAAATCGAAAAATCATCAATGAATAATGATGAGAATACATACCTAAGTGAATGAAATAATTAAAAGTGCAGTGTGTTGTGGGTAATAATAATTAATGGAAATGAATGATTTAATAATCATGTTCAAGTTATTTTATAACATTCTTTGTTTTATTATATGTATGTGTTATAATGTAAATAATATAGAAGCACTATATTTTTGTACTTCTTACAACTTATATTTTTCTTCTGCTTGAGAGAAGCTATAAAGACACAGTTGTAAGACAGTGTACTCAAACATAATAATCTTTTTTTATTGATCTCCTAATCATTGAAAAATTATTTGAGCAGCGATTAAAACATTTCTCATAACGTGAAGAAACAGAATATGTACAGAGTCTGTTATAAATTTGTGTTGCCAATCTGCTGATATAGAATGTCAATAGATTCTATTAGATTTCTAATAGCAATCGACATTGTTAGATATTACGTAAACTGTGTTAAATCTGTTGCCTTTTTGGCATCAAAAATTTATAGCTGACTCTGTATGTAATCTGTTTCTTTAGGCCTGGCTATAAGAGATAGCAATAGTGTCATAATTAAAACTGTCTGCCATCAGATTGTATTGTGTAGGTCATGCTCATGCGCTTTTCATTGCCAATCTTATGTCAGGTCTTGTCAGGGTCTGCTTAATTTCTGTTGTCATAATATGATGGTATAGAATGTCAACACAATGTAAACAGAATGTGACTTTAGATGAGGTCAGTCTGCTAACATTTTCTAATGAAATCTGTTGCCAGTCTGCTGATAATTTGCTAACATTTTGCTGACTAAAGTAATTTAAATCTCAAATTAATGTCTTAGAATTATTTTTTTTTAAACAAATATTAACATAATTATGAAAATGCTTTCTACAGGAGAGGTAAAGAACCTTCAAAGTCGAAGTCATGGATCTCCTGGTACACGAGATGTTTATTGCACTCTATCGTTGGATCAGGAGGAAATATTCAGAACGACAACCATGGAAAGAACTCTCAAGTAAGTTTGTTCAATCTATAAACTTTCTTTTACTTTGTCATATAATCTATAAATGAAAATAATTTATGAAAATAAATTATAAACTTTGTGCCATTTATTATAGCCCATTTTTTGGAGAAGAGTTTCAATTTGAAGTACCTAGAAAATTTCGGTACTTCGGCATTTATGTATACGATAGAGATAGACATTTAAAGCAGGATAAAATTTTGGGAAAGGTAGCAATAAAGAGGGAAGATTTAGCTACATATCATAATAAGGAACATTGGTTTCCTCTGAAACCAGTTGATGCTGATTCTGAAGTTCAAGGCAAGGCTCACTTAGAACTTGCTTTGCAATCTCAAGTCGAACACGCTCAGCCTAAACTTACAGTAAGGTGAGAGCAATGACCAAACAGTATTTGTAGTATATTACGAATTAGCAACTACTTTGGTCTCGTTGGATTATTGGTTGATTTATGTATGTGTGTGCGTGCGTGCGTGCGTGCGTGCGTGCGTGCGTGCGTGCGTGCGTGCGTGCGTGCGTGCGTGCGTGCGTGCGTGCGTGCGTGCGTGCGTGCGTGCGTGCGTGCGTGCGTGCGTGCGTGCGTGCGTGCGTGCGTGCGTGCGTGCGTGCGTGCGTGCGTGCGTGCGTGCGTGCGTGCGTGCGTGCGTGCGTGCGTGCGTGCGTGCGTGCGTGCGTGCGTGCGTGCGTGTGTGTGTGTGTGTGTGTACAATATATATGGGCTGCGTTCGGAAACATCACCTGAGTGCTCTCAGGTATCATTCTATCCTTGTTGTTCGTTCTATGTGAAACAAAGATAGAATGATATCCGAGAGCACTGGAGTGACGTTTTCCGAACGCAGCCTTGTATATATACACACACTATATATATATATATATATATATATATATATATATATATATATATATACTAGAATGTAAAAATTCTCTTTGAGTAATATTTGACAATATATATTTCCAGAATAATAGAGTGTAGTGAATTAACCATTAAAAATGGTAGCTGTGATCCCTTTGCAACTGTTACAGTCATCTATAGTAATGGTAAACAAATATCAAAACGCACAAAAGTTAAAAAGAAAACAGCATCTCCTTATTTTAATGAAACATTTGTATTTGAGGTAAGACAATTTATTAAATGTCTAAATAATTATATTATCAGTTGATTTTGTTAGCTTACACAGAGTATGAAATTGGTCACTTTATATTGTAGCCAGAGTTAACCGAAACCAGAGACAAAGATGTCTCTCATTATTCTATTGAAGGAGCTGAAGTTGGAGAAGTAGTTGTTGGTTTATGGCATGCATCTCCTGGTATGGGAGAACAATCGGTGTTTCTTGGTGAAATCCGAGTTACATTAAAAGGATTACAAAAACAACCCACTAGTACAACAACTGCATGGTATATGATTACTATACATTGCTCATTTTATTTTTAATTGTGGATTTGTACTTATGAATAAATTTTATTATTTGATTTTTTATTACTGTATAGGTATTTTTTACAACCTAGAGCAGCAAAACATCGTCCAAGTAAAATTTCAAGCAATTCAACTCCACCTGGTACGTTACCAGGTTTGGGATCTTTACGTTTGAAGATTTATTACATAGCTGATCATGTCTTCCCATCTGAAATGTATGATAGACTCAAGAGTCTATTGTTACAAAGCGTCAATGTTCAGCCGATAACATCATCGGCTGTTTATATATTGGGTGAAATTGTAGCTAGTAAAATGGAAGCTGCACAACCATTAGTTCGAGTATTGGTGCATTATGGACAATTAGTGTCTGTAATGCGAGCACTTGCTAGTCACGAAATTTCTAAATTAACGTAAGCCAACTAAATATTTTATTTTTTAGCAAAGCATTATGAGTGCATAGTCTTTTATTTTCTTAAAAAAAAGAAAAAAAAAGCTATCTAACATTTAGTCGTATATTATATCAAGAAATATTTCACAACTTTTGTCAGTTATCTACTGTGGCTATATGAGTAGTATCCATAACGTGATTTGTGACGTGTGAGTCTCTGGTTCAAATAATAATGACAAATTTTTGTAAAATTTTATTAAACATTAAAAATTATTTCTTTACACAATAAAAATTACAAAATAATATGAAGTAAGTCAAAATTAGGAATTTAATCTACATAATCGACAAACGTTATAAAATATCTCTTGATATAATATGCACCTTGATTTTAAATAACTATTAATTTTTGGGGGGGAAGGAAATAAGGGACCATGCACTGATAATGCTTTGCCTAATTAACTACTTTTAAACTACTTGGCAGAAATTCTTTAAATTAAAAACTAATTTTCTATTTCTTGCCGACTCGTTAATAGATATAGATCATATTGTTACGCGCGCTGCCCAGTATACTCTTTGTCTGCGAGTCAGTTGTCAGATCGGCGATATCGATCGGCAGCGGCCGTCATGGCTCGACTATCTGCTGTCTCCTTTTCTCTCGAGCTGTTTCCTTCAAGGAAAGGAGACAGCAGATAGTTGATTGTCGGCTCGCTGCTGTAAAAGATTCGAGACTGGAAGCACTGGTCTGGAGCTAGGTAACGGGATAAATTTATTTAAATAAATAGTTGTGTCTTTTCATTTCCGTGGCCGCGCGCGTTACAATATCAAGTATCAACTGTTCGATTAGTAATTAATTGATATCTGTAATTACATGTTGTAACGGTAATTGTGAAAATTTTATTTAAGTGACCCAACGACGATTTTTCGCGGTAATACATTAGTGAGCAAAATGATGGATGAAGGCATGAGATTATCAGGTCTTCATTATTTGCATAGTACTCTTAGACCAGCAATGGAACAAGTTTTTCTTGAAAAAAAGCCATGTGAAATAGATCCAACTCGAGTAAAGGATGGCAATACAACAGAAACAAACTTGTCCAATTTAAAGGTATTAAATTATATAAATATTTAGATAATAATTTAGATAAAAACATTTATTATCTTTTCAATATAACAAGACATATTAATAACATTTGTTTTTTTTACAGGAATATGTTGAAAGAGTATTTATAGCTATAACTACATCAGGAGTACGATGTCCGCCTTTAATGTGTGAAATGTTTTGGTGTTTGAGAGAACTCGCTGCGACTCACTTCCCAAAAAACAAGGAAGTGAGATACTCCGTGATAAGTGGATTTATTTTTTTACGATTTTTCGCTCCTGCAATATTGGGTCCAAGATTATTTGATATCACTACTGAACAAATTGTAAATAACTGAAGAAATTATGCATTATATGAAGAATGTCTTATAAAGCAGTTTAAAATAATGGTTATTATTTAATTTTAAATATTGTAATATAAATCTTGTATAATGTTATTATAGGATTCACAGACCAATAGAACTTTAACATTAATATCTAAAACGATTCAAAGTCTTGGAAATTTAGTGTCTTGCAGAGGTGGCGCAGGCAGCGTATGCAAAGAAGAATATATGGAATGCGTGTACAGGTAAAGCTTCAATAAATATTTATTTTAAAAAAGTATGAAAAATTTAGAGATTTAATACTTATTAAACGCAACGAGCGAACTTTTTTCTTTATACATCTTATACATATTATACACATACAATTTCATTTTGTAGAGAATTTTATACGGAAAGACATATACAAGCGGTCAAGCAATTTTTAGAGTTGATATCGACCAGTAGTAATAGTAGCGGCACAAAGCAACGTCCAACGGTATCGCAAGAACAACCAGTGGTACTCAAGGAAGGGTATGTTTATTAATATACAGATGTCCATTGTATCTCTCGTTTTTTTATCTTGTTTTGATCAAAAAGTTGACGTATGTGTGTTTACGTAAAAAGTGAGAAGGAAAAGAGAGAGAGGGGGAGGAAGAAATGTAAAATATAATGAGTTTCCTGTAAATCAGATTTTATTACTTAAAAAGTACAAATATAATAATATTAAAGATTACACAAATAAATTCTTAAAACTTTTTGTATATTTCTAATAGAATATACTTTCTCTTTGTGCATACTGCTGATTGTAACAAGAGGTTGGTTACTACTGTACAACATTTATGTTTGTTTATTGATATATAATCTTCCTAAGAGAGTATTTTAATTGTATAATTTTTTAAAATAGAGTAATGATTAAACGAGCACAAGGCAGAAAACGATTTGGTCGCAAGAATTTTAAGCAGAGATATTTTAGACTTACCACACATGATTTGACATACTCTAAAACCAAAGGTGAATAATCTTTTACTAATATATCTTTTGCTTAAAGAAAATATATGAGATAAATAGAAATGTTATAAAATTATGTATGTATACAGGTAAAGAACCTTTGTGTAAGATACCATTACAAGAAATTTTAGCAGTGGAAAGACTTCACGAAGATTCTTTCAAGATGAAAAACATGTTTCAAATAATTCAACCACAAAGGGCATTATATGTTCAAGCTAGTAATTGTGTAGAAGAAAAGGAATGGATTGACATTCTTACAAAAATATGTCAAACAAACAGTAACCGGTTGGAAAAATATCATCCAAGTGCATACATCAATGGCCATTGGCTTTGGTAAGTAATATGATAGATATCAAGAAATGTTTGCATATATATTAATTTTTTCATTTTTCTCATTTATGTTTCTACAATATATAGTTGTCGGGCAGTTGCTGAAGTTGCACCAGGATGCAGTCAAGTATCACCAGGTATAGAGGCTGGACTGCGAATGGTCTTAGATCCAGATCGCGATTTACAAAGAATACATTCATTAATCTTTACAAATATGCCACGTCTCGAGACATTGATGAATGCATGTGAATGTCAGGCAGTTTATGGCGCTAGCGATATATGCGTTATTCCGGACGGTGGGTCGCCTATAGAAGATGTACCTTCATGTTTCAAGACTTTAAACACACTTAGAGAAGCTGCATACGCGTTACAGCGTGAACATAGAGCCTATTTTAGAAGACTGGCACGTGACACCAAATACGGCAGCAAGTATGTGTTATACAGACGTATCTTTAACTTGTGCGATTCATTTAATGTACATACATTTTAAAATAATATTTGCGTATTTTACTCTTGTAGGCAGGCTCCCATTGGTGATGACAACTACCTCCACTTAGCTAGTAGAGCAGGATTCGATAATCAGTTAACAAAGCGAATATACGATGACGGTTTAAATCAACGTTCCATAGAGACGGAACATTACGACACGGGATTATCTAGAAAAATCGTCGAGAGTCAAAGATACGACGAAACATTCAGAAAATGTCTTGATTCCGACTCCATTAATCGTAGGTATGAAAACGAAAACAGTTTATTGCGGGGATACGAAAACAATAGTGATACTATCCGAAGTATCCAAAATGATCTCAGAAAATTCGATCATAGTTTAAACAATACATTAAGATCTGATAAATCGGAGAAAAATGTTAACGAAAATATGGAAAATCATAAAAAGTTAGATAGCACTAGTCTACTAACGGCAGATAGTATTAATTTATCAGGTACATTGTCGCGAAAATTGGGTAACTATGACAACACAAGAATGTTAAACGAATGTACATTGACAAAACGATTACAGGACGATGTCCCTGACATATCTTGTAATTCGATGAGTGAGTGTGGCAATCATTAATTTATCTCCAATGTACAAATATAAATTGATAGAAATATTGTGAAAAAAAAGAAAATTGTGAGACAAAAAAGCACAAAGATTTACATTAGTTGTTTTGTTAGAAGAACGTTATATTTTTGTGGTTACTTTTCTTACTGCTAATATGTATATTGTGTTTGTGTACATAGGATTATTTACAAATTATATATAATCTTTTCATTTATATATAAATTAATGACTCTGCTTTTGGAGGCAGTTTTTTTCTGTTATGTGTATGCCTGTCTTACGACAAATTGTTTTTAATTTATCTTTTGGGCATTGGATAAATACGACAAAATTATAATAGAATGTAATTTAACATATCTTTTTAATTTTTTTACCATGCAGAGAATGTAACATCTTGAATCGTCACAGAAACCTCTCTACAATTATTTATTATTTATTTATTTTCTCACCTTATTTTTCAATACATGGAGATGTGCATATAAACATGACATTGGCTGCGTTATTGCACAACTTGTAATCTCATTTATTGAAAAGTCGAGTATTTGCCGATATAAAACTCTCAATATTAGTTATGTAATGTTATGTAATAATTACTATTGTAGACTAGAAAAATTATTTTGATTGAACACAATTATTGCTATCTTTGATTCACATATAATTCCATTAATTTTGAACTCAATTATTTTTGCATTAATTATAATTATATGCATACACCACAAAATAAGAATATAGAAATGCCTACATCAATGTTACAAATAGAATTGATTACTTGACTATTTGGTGAAAAGTTTTAAAATTTTTAAACAAACATTTATTTTTTTGTAGCGTCATTTGTACGAATTTAATTGAGCCATATATAGGAAAAGATGTAAGCATCTGCTTGTACGATTTAGCTAGGCACTAAATTTATTAAATTTATTCTTTACAAGCCTAAAAGTAAATTTTTTACCTTTTATCATTTGAAACTCTTATATTTCATTGATTATTTTAATGTATAAACTTTTATATAAAAATGAAAATGTTGAATATGTAGAAAAATGTTAGATCTGTTAATTTTTAATAGAGAAGAAATACGTAATAAATATAAAAGAATCTTGCAATCTCAAGTTTTTTTGCGCGCGCGTATGGTGTGTGTGTGTGTGTGTGTGTGTGTGTGTGTGTGTGTGTGTGTGTGTGTGTGTGTGTGTGTGTGTGTGTGCGCGCGCGCGTGCGTGCGCGCGCGCGCGCGCGCGTGGGTGCGTGCGTGCGTGCGTGCGTGCGTGCGCGCGCGCGCGCGTGCGGATGCAGACGCGAGTATTACTAAATATCATTTTATAATATTTTATAATATAATATCTTTATATATTGCTCGTGTATTATACGATACTATTATAATTGATTACACGTTGAATGAATATTTGATCAATTTCTTCTGTGATAGAATATATAATCATTTTTCGTAATAATTTATCTAAGCTTCACTTTTTCTTATATAAGATACATAATTTAAAATTAATTTAAAGTTTTTTTTATTTTTTAGGACATATTCGACGTTTATTGAAAGATTATTTAATTGTATAACTATGTATGACGATATTGCTATTTACTAAAGCACTTATAATATTTACTCTAATTTTTGAAAAAAAAGATTAATATGGAATATTCAAAACTTGTATAATACTTGTGTAACATTTCTATCAAATTAAGATTAATTATTTTTTTAGATTTTTTATTAAATTTTTGATTAATTTTCTAAATTAGATACTTTTTGATAGAGATAAAGCAATTAATGAAAAAAACAAGATACATACTTAAATTTATATTTAAAAAGATTAGCTTTTTACAATTAATTTTTTCAAAATAATTCTAAAAAATATTGACAAAATATATAGTTTCTGTTGCAATAAATTCTAATTATTCAAATAAATTTAAAGGAAGAGGAGGAGAAAGAGTGAGAGAGCGTCTCGCGCGCGCGCTGTCTGTGTGTGTGTGTGTGTGTGTGTGTGTGTGTGTGTGTGTGTGTGTGTGTGTGTGTGTGTGTGTGTGTGTGTGTGTGTGTGTGTGTGTGTGTGTGTGTGTGTGTGTGTGTGACAAGATATGTAAGAGATAGTATGTGTATACCGCATATACACAATAATATATATATACCCAGTGAACAGTAATATAGTAGCAATGTAACAGCAATTTAACCGAATATAATAGATTACATTGCTCTGATGTTACATGTAACTTACATGTAAGTTACAATTTCCGACTCAGCAATATAACATGTTATATAACATGTTATCTAACCGTCACATAACAGTTACATGCGTTCCGTTTTACGCATGATACGCATATCCTGTTTCTGAAAATGATAACATAAAGAGACTTCTAAAAGATAACATAATGATGTCAGAATGTTAACCAATGCACCGTTTTTTGAGAACAAAGATATCATGAAACTGATATCTAAAAGATTTCTTAAATCGGATATCTTTAAACTGCAACTAGAGAAAAATAAAATAAAAAATTCATTTTTTAAAATTATTTTTATCAACAGTACATACTAAACTTAGGACAAATTTTTATTAATTAATTAAATTTAAATTATATTATTTTATTTTATTCTTACTTGCCGCTCGTTGGTTTTGAACCCGGGACCTTAGAATGACGAACCTTGTACTCTATCTGCTACGCCAATTTGACTCATCGATATGGGTACTTGTTATTGTCTACATATATCTATATGTTATAAACTGACGCAATTATATTATTTTTTATAAAAGCAATTAAATTTTGCAAAACATTAAAAATAAGTAGCATTAATTTATTTACTTATTAATTTCATTGTTAAATTTATCTTTTTCCATAACTTTAATAATTTGATGGAAATTGCGATCTATTTAGCACTAATATTTTGAAGCGTTTAAATGGTTAATTAGATAGTTAACTATATAGATCATATATTCTAAGAAAAATTGAATAGTACATTTATTATCCTGTTTTTGTTCAGTACATGATAAATTTAGATTTTGTGCATTTTTTTGTGCACAATAATTGTAGACAAACCGTTATTTTTGAAAACATATTTATGATAATTTTTTTTAATATCAAATGGATCTCTCGTTCAGGATGTTATAGTGTTGTCTGATTTCTGAGTCAACTACGACGCATCGTTCCGTAATAATATTGATACGAGCGTGTTATGTTACGATTATGCAATTTTTATTACATAACTAACGCCAAAACGATGTATAACAGTTATATTACTTGCATATAACAAATGTTACATAACAGGTTATTTCCATGTTATATAGCACCTACATATCACAAGAATAACAATGTTACATTACATGTAACTTTTATGTTATATTGTTGCTATAAAACGTGTTCACTGGGTATATACACACATAATATCTCATCATCATCATCATCATCATTATCCTATTTTGATTTATAACAGATTTATACATAAAAAGAGTTGTGAAATTGTACTGAAAATTATACGTTTGATGTGAATTTGGTACGTCAAACAAATAATTTTACAAGCCATTTTATAACTGTTAATATTATGACTATAATCCCTCCATTCTAGTAGACAACAAATATGATACAAACATACAATAACAAGAATATTAAGATGATTAAAAAGTGTATAGTTATTGTTCATTTATGATGGAAATATTATGTGCAGTTATAAATATTAGATATGTACAGTCTGCAGAAATTTCATTTTTACATGTAGGAAATAGATCTCCATTTAATATTTTTATTCATATGTTAGGTTTAAGATAATTTTAATGAATCTATAGATAAATCAAATTGTTTATAAAATAGGTTATTTAAATATTGAGCGCGATTAAGATACTGCGAACCTAGTTTGAAAACTTAACATATCCATGCAAGGCCGTGTGTGTGTGCGTGCGTGCGTGTTTGTACGTACATATTCTCATTCTTCAATGCAGAGGAAATGTAAAGGTAATCTTATACATATAAACGATTAAGTGTTAGGCGCAAATTAACGAATTTTACATTATAATTTTACATGACGTTAATATACTTTACTGCTATATAAAATCTTCCTTCTTTTTATATTATATACGGTATAGAGAAATACAAGCATCATCCTCAGAGTAAAGTGCAGCCGAGTCGATTCATTCAGAGTTAATGTCTCAAGTATTTTGTTGTATTTGAAAGGAAATATGACCTTGTTTATATAATTGATTATTAACTTTTAACACACGTAAAAATCTCGATTTATGCGATTTATGCGATTATACTCTGGTTTTTCTAATCTGGCGTCTTTGTGTATATCTCTGGTTTAAATGCATCAATTTTAAACTAATTTTTAAATCGATAGTTTGAAGAAAAAGAATATTCCAGTGAAAAAGCCAAAAAAAGTTTTACTACAAGAGATATTTTGCAAAAATTAAAAGTAGATCGGTTGAAATGCCGCAATCGGTTGAAATATCGAAAATTTATCCGGTTACGCTAACTCATTGTACGTATTGATAGTTAAAATCATTAAAGTCAATTGTGTTAATATAATTGTTATAGTTGTACCAAATTTTCATTGAAGAAGGATTTAATCTTGTATTCTCTTGTTTTCCGACAATATTAATTGTGTATTGCATTTTCAATTTACGAATTTAACATAACTTTTTTACATATTAAGTAATAAAAAATAATCAAGAAGTTTATACGAGCGTTTACATTATCGTTTGTAATTAGAAAGCCCTGTTGTGGAATTTTTGACGCAAAAGCTTAACGCCAAAAACAAAATTCCATAACAAGTTGTTATATGCGATTTGGAAGATCAAATTATTTTAGCTTTAATTCATCTTAGTATGAGAAAACTGCATTGCACTTCTAATAAATTTATCTCTAGTACGTTCTCGACAAATTTCATGCAGTATATGTGGTAATTCTACTTACGAACGGTATTATTTATATTAATTTTATATTAATTGAGTAATATTTTATATATACTTCCCTTGTTGTGTTCACCCATTAACTGTTGTTATCTTGTAGAAAATTTTAGGATAGACTGTGCCTTAAAATATGTCAAGGACTCGAGAATAATTTCTCTTAATACACAGATTATTATATATACCCGGGAAAAAAAGATTAGATCTGCCGAGATATGACCATAATATTATTAGCAACAGAAAACCGTTTGGCATTAAAAACTGTAGGTCTCATATATTTGATTCAGATATATGCAGAAGGATTACCTGTGACCGTTAATTTGTCTGTTTCTTTCCGTATCCTGTATGGATTGAATGTAGACAATTTGCAGATCTGACGGCCTATTCTGTAACTTGTTAAGAGGTATCGGTATCGTTATACAGTTGTTGCGCAGATATTTTATATGGTAAAAAAGCTGCGCAACGACGGTATAACGATACCGACACCTCTTAACGAGTTACAGAATAGGCTTACTGGCCAGATATGGTCATATCTCGGCAGATCTAATCCTTTTTTCCCCGTATATACCTATATATATACAGGGTGAAATGTAACCGGAAGCCATCCCGTAATAGAAAGATAGAAGGGATCGAGATGAACATTAAAGTCCAATATTGTCTTGGGTTAGGTCCACCAATAATCGAGGTATTAATTTTTCAAATTATGCGAATGAGAGCGCACCGAGAGAAGAGCTCAATCCGCTCGAGCCATAACACGGAAGAAAAAATTTATCGTAAATGTATGATAAGCTTTCATTAAATTACTGTTCACAATTACGGTAAAAATTAAATTATTTGCCGATTTTATATGTTAATATCTCGATTATTGGTGGACCTAACCCAAGACAATATTGAACAAGACAATATTTTATGTTCATCTCGATCCCGTCTATCTTTCTATTACGGGATGGCTTCCGGTTGGTATATATAATATATATGTATATTTGTGTGTGTGCGTGTGTATGTGCGTGCATGCGTGTGTGCGTGCGTGCGCGTGTATGGATGGGTGTGTGTGTGTGCGTGCGTGCGTGCGTGCGTGTGTGTGTGTAAAATGTATTATTTAATTATTGAAATGAGAGAAAATTGGATAATGCTCTGTAGTATAATATTGTGTATTTTAATACTGTACATAAGTTTTTCCTGCAATAAATAAAACATGTCCATGATGTACAATAATTAATGTGTCTTTTATATTTTGTATTTATAGCATATTCATCTCCATGTATTTGTTTAGAGTCATATAACAATTTCTCCTGATTAATATATTCAAATACTTTGTAATGATTAGACAAGTTTAGTTTTTTGTATGGATATGTTATGGTCAAACCCCGTTGCGCGGGTGTTCCTAGGATTGACTGGTCAATGCTCGGAATAACCAAGCGTTTTGGTCAAAGTCCGAAATAGTGTTGTATTTCGGCTTTTGACTGATGTGTTTTTAGTCCATCTTAGGAGTGACTAATATGGCTGATCAAAGTTAGAAACTGAAAAAATTACTTTGGACCAAATTAAATTAATTAATTTAATTCGGAAAAAATTACCTTTGACCAAAACGCTTGATTGTTCCGCGCATTGACCAATCAATCCTAGGTATGATTACAATAACGTCCGCTATGCGCCTTGCGCGTGTTCTAATCTGTCTGTTATCCGTGAGCGATTCGGCACGAATGCGTTGCAAGTTATTACGCGTCCAGCAAGCAGCAGTTACGTGAAAAGGCTCAAACCCATGTGATGTAGAGAATGCTTCGCACGCGCACACATACACACACACACACACACACACACACACACACACACACACACGAGGGATGCAAGGGGAGGCTTTTGGCCTCCCTCTCACACCCACCCCGCTGAAGTTGCTAACTCATGTTGTACATTGCAAACAAAGTAAAGTTCATATGTGTTTGCAGATTTCCAATACAATGTATATGGGTTAGCGACTTGGACGGGGTGGGTGCGGAAGGGGGGCCGAAGGTCTCCTTTGCACTTCACCGTGCGCGCGCGCGAAGCAATTTCTGCACCACATGGGTTTGCGACTTTCCATCCAAAACGAGATGCATCCTAGGAGTGACTAACATGGGTCAAAGTGACCAAAGGTTTGTCTACTTTATATTTCAAATTATACAATTACAAGGGTAAAGTAAAACCTACTTTATGTTAACAACAAAAATATTAAAAAATCTTGGCTTTATTTTTTAAAGTCTGAATTAAGCCATACCTAGGATTGACTAGTTAAAGTTCGAAGTGATTTTTTCAGTTTCTAACTTTGACCAGCCATCTTAGTCACTCCTAAAATAGACTAAAAACATCGGTCAAAGGCCGAAATACGAAACTATATCGGACTTTGACCAAAACGCTTGGTTATTCCGTGCATTGACTAGTCAATCCTAAGAATGCCCGCACTATGAGCTTTGACCATAACAGATATAAGAAGTAAGGAACTTTTTCTAGAAATATTTAAATATGAGAAAAATGTAAGACTTTCTTTACATGGATACGGATATAAATAATAATTAATAAAAATTATACTATTTTATAAATGATTCAAACTATCTATGTAATGTATGCGCATGCACAAAGTAATCCCAGTAGCAAGATGTCGTAAAACTGACGTACATTTGTCAATATATGACTCCCCAATCAGCAAAACAATACTTAAAAAATGTTTTCAATAATATTTAAAAAACATTTCTAAAAACGTTAAAAATAATAAGATAAGTTCCTTTTTTTAAATTAGAAAAACGTTTTTTTAAATGTTTGGACAAATATTTTTTTAACATTTAATAAATATTTGTTTTAAAATTTAAGAAAATGTTTTTTTGACATTTGGTAAATAATTTTTTAAATATTTACTAAACATATTTACAACAAAAACAAAAAATTAATTGCATTATTAAATAATTTTGATAAATTCAACGTAACCTCACCAACCCAGCTAGCCAGGCCTGTTAAAATCACATATCGTGAAAGCTTTACAGCAAGGATTGTTTCAATTTTGACAACAATTTTATGACAAGTAATTGTCTGTTGCTTTGTTTTCTAAAAGTTTCGAGCAAATTTACGGCAAAAGTTTTCATCACACGATGCTGCAAATAACAGAGAAAGACTTGTACATAAATATTACGTATAGAAATTACAAGATTAGTTCCGACACGATAAAATGCAAAATTTAAGCAAATAACAGAGCAAACCTTGCTACACGACATGACAATAAATTTATGGCAGAAATAGGAAATCTTCTTAAGCACATAATAACGGCAAATTAGTAGCAAGAACAAAATAAAACTTGCCGAGCATACTTACGCAACAAAATTGCGACAAGGTGTGTCCGTAAACAGCTTAGTTTTTGTTGGCAAGGCTTGTCGCAAATAGTATGACGCACATTTTATGCAAATAACAGGGTTGCATTATCGGGTTTTAAACTTTATTTCTGACTTTACAATCTATCTCGAGATGGCGCATTTCTCGTGAAAAAGATTTACCTACTGGATTAATAAAAAGGGCTCATCGAGAACAGAGAACCAAGTATGATTGCACCATTCACATTTGATATTGGACTAATCAGTCTAATATTTCAGTCTAATAATCATTTTTGTTGATCTAAATTTCGACAATATTTGTCCTGTTCTTGCCACAAATTTGCTATCATTTGTGTACAGCAAGGTTTGCCTTGTTCTTGCTGCAAATTTGTTATTATGCTTTACTAGCAAATTTTACCCTGTTATTTGCATAAAATATGCGTCATACTATTTACAACAAGACTTGCCAACAAAAGCTAAGCTTAATGCGGACACACCTTGTCGTAATTTTGTTGCAAAGGTTTGCTCGAGTTTGCGGCAAATTTCGCGCAAAGTTTGCGTCATTTTGCTAGCTGGGCAATCTAATAAATTTCTACGATAATTTTCTAAAGAGGAGAAGATTATACATATTTTAGCCAAGCCACAGTACCTGTTAGAACATGTTTAATTTCTGCGCCTGAAAAAACGGTCACTCATCCAAGTGTCAATCACTCCCGACGTTGCTTCACTTCGAAGATCGTACACATTTTAATGCTTCGTGATGATCCATGAATACTTTATAATGCATACATATTTTCCATACAGCACAAAAGCTTGCAGCAACATTGCTGCAACGTTGCCACATTGCATATTGCGATGTAATGTTTCAGAGATATTGCAAAGACATTATTTTACAATATTACTTTAGCAATGATGCAGCAACATTTTAAAATATTAAAATAGTGAAAATAGATAAAATTAATATTCAATACAGTTTAAATAAATATATTACAGTAACTTTTCAAAAATAATGTAAAAGTGATTGTTCTATCCCAGGTAGCAAGCTCACGTCATTTTGACGTCCCAAAATGGTCATTTACTGACTATTTTGACGTCATAGAATGACGTGAACAATATGTTGTCAAAAAGATCTCTAAAAGATATCCTGTTTCTGAAAATGATAACATAAAGAGACTTCTAAAAGATAACATAATGTCAGAATGTTAACCAATGCGTCGTTTTTTGAGAACAGAAAGATATCATGAAACTAATATCTAAAAGATTTCTTAAATCGGATATCTTTACACTGCAACTAGAGATAAAAAAATAAAATAAAAATTTCATTTTTTAAAATTATTCTTATCAACAGTACGTACTAAATTTGGGACAAATTTTTATTAATTAATTAAATTTAAATTATATTATTTTATTTTATTCTTACTTGCCGCTGGTAGATTTTGAACCCGGGACCTTAGGATTACGAACCTTGTACTCTATCTGCTACGCCAGTTTGAATCATCGATATGGGTACTTCCTAGGTAGCAAGCTCACGTCATTTTGACGTCCCAAAATGGTCATTTACTGACTATTCTTGACGTCACGAAATGACGCCCTTATGACGTTAAAATGACGGTCAAATGTCACAAATTCCTGACGTCATGAAATGTACCGTATTTTGACGTCATAGAATGACGTGAACAATATGTTGTCAAAAAGATCTCTAAAAAATATCCTGTTTTTGAAAATAATAACATAAAGAGACTTCTAAAAGATAACATATAATGTCAGAATGTTAACCAATGCGTCGTTTTTTTGAGAACAGAAAGTTATCATGAAACTAATATCTAAAAGATTTCTTAAATCGGATATCTTTAAAATGCAACTAGAGATATAAAAATAAAATTAAAATTAGTACAGTACGTACTAAATTTGAGGCAATTTTTTATTAATTAATTAAATTTAAATTATATTATTTTATTTTATTCTTACTTGCCGCTGGTAGGTTTTGAACCCGGGACCTTAGGATTACAAACCTTGTACTCTATCTGCTACGCCAGTTTGAATCATCGATATGGGTACTTGTTATTGTAGCCGATAGGCTACATATACCTATATGTTATAAACTGTCGCAATTATATTATTTTTTATAAAAGCAATTAAATTTTGCAAAACATTAAAAATAAATAGCATTAACTTATTTACTTATTAATTTCATTGTTAAATTTAACTTTTTCCATAACCTTAATAATTTGATGGAAATTGCGATCTATTTAGCACTAATATACTTTGAAGCGTTCAAATGGTTAATTTGGCCATTTTGACATCATTTTCAAGATATCTAAATGTTTTCTTAAAAAAGTTCTCTTAAAGTTGAATATAATATGCTTATATAATATGCTTATGCCTTACGTTTTAAATCTCATTGTATAGACACCGCTTTAGACCGTGTCTAAAATACGTCCTAATGACGTCTTTATGTCCCGATTTTGGATGCGTGCTGTCTGGGAAAATAATCGTCAGATCATGACTGAAATATGACTTCGAAATGACGTCATCATGACGTCAATTTTAGGTCATGTAAAAAAATGGTCATTTTGACGACATATGACCAGATATGACCATTTTGGGACGTCAAAATGACGTGGGCTTGCTACCTGGGAAGCACGCGAAAAATATCTTTTTTTACTTAAAAAATCATATTTCACGTAATATTTATGATATCAAAACAATTTTTAGGGTCATATTCTTAAAATACTACATTATAAAAAAAAATTAGTTTAGAATCCAACGCTAAAGAAAAGGTATTTATTTTGGCATATGAAGGAGGAAATTTTGGGAAAAAATTTAATATCTAAAAATGACACATATACATTATTATTATTGTGACAAACATTTTTTAAAATTGTTTAATAGTATTATTAGTAATACAAAATACTTAAAGAAATAAAATATAATTATAAAAATGTTTAATCTATTCCGACACGGTCAAGGCACATACCTACGCGGTGTTGGTCGCACATATAACGTTCACACGAGTTACATAAATATTTTGTTTTTCTGTCCAAATTTCTTGGACACAAATCACATCTGCATTTAATTTTCGCCATCATTAGCCCTTTATTTTTATTTTGTTTCTCGCCTCGATTGATATCGAACACATCATCAGCGATGCTCAATTTCAAATCGATACGGATATTCATCATATTGCACAATGGGCCAGGAGACCGGAAAAAGTGGCCAAAAGTCAACTTTAAAATTTTATGAAATAAATTACGTCCTTATGTTGTGCATATTTTGAAGTTGCCAGGATACAATTTTTAATATTTTTTATCGATTCGTACTCTTTTGACAGCATTTTAATCTATAGCATTTTAATCTGTAGCATTTTAATCTAAGCATTATTTTTTTTCTCTAGATTATTTGTTATAAACGTCGAAATTAAATATACATTATTATTTGAAGGGCTTGTTAGCTTCGTTTTTTTATACGTGAGTGAAATACATGAAAATTAATTACATGTATAAATAATCAAAATTATATACAAATTCCTAATATTATGAGCTTAATTAGTAAATTCTTTAGCACAATTTTATATACCGGTTACTCATAATCAGCCATAATCCACATAACACGGAATATTACAGCAATATCACAGAAAAATTGCAATATATCAACAATATTACATATTGCAGTAAAATATTACAGAAATATTATTGACATATTATATGTTTATAAATAATATGAAAATATTAGGTTATATTATAACGATATTACATTTTAAGTAGCAATACGTTAAAATTGATATCACGCATATTAAATTAAGTGAGGGTTTATAATAAGTGTTAGTATGCTTTAAGCCGTAAGAAATTGATAAATCGCAGACAAAAATGACAAAAATAATTGATTGTGATTGATTAATTTCTTACGGCTTAGTTTATTCTAGCTTATTCTAGCTATTTTTAAACTCAACCTAATGTTAAAATGTTATTAATCAGTACGTTTACACGTTATATTATAAATTAACTATAAATACAAAATTAAACATAGTTTGGAAATATGACTTCAGAAGCGAAAAAATTACACTGTAAATTTATCTATGCTATTTTTAAATAAAAGATATTTGGATGAAAAAACACTTTGACAGTTTCAACACTTGTAAAATACTGTAAAAACTAAAATTTTCCTTGACAATTAACGAATTAATAGTTGTAAACGAATATGACTAGATTCTAATACTATACATTCATTTCTTTGCTGTTTATTTACTCAATGAAACAGTTGTCAAAATATTTTATAAATGTGTTAAAACTATCTAGTAAAAATATTTTTTATCTAGATGTTTTTATTTGAAAATGGTGTAGAATTTTTAGTGTAAATTTCTCGTCTTTGAAATCTTTTTTTTTATAAATGTCGAATGAGTATCCAGAACACTAAAGTCCGTATTCTGAACTCACATTTATCTCTAAATGTACGTCTAAATGTGCCAATTAGTTAATAAGATGTCATCTTACATTAGGCTGATTTAAAAGTACATTTAGCGATAAATGTGAGCTCAGAATACCTAAATTTCGCAATATTACAAAAATACTACGTAAATATTACAATAATACATTCGTGATATATCACCATTATATTACTGTGATCCATTTCGGCGGACATTTTAATATTGTAGTAATATTTCTGTAATATTTCTGCAATATTTATACTATATTTCACTGTCATATTGTAATGGGAGAACAATATTTCTGTGATATTACTGTAATATTCCGTGCTATGTGGGAACTCATCATAAAAAAATTAAAGTATGGAATGTGTTGTTCATATTATGTACTTTAACGCACTTATTTTTTAACAACAAGTAACCGTCAAACCGCGTCATTGGCGCCATTTTCTTGTTTTGACATCTGATAAAAATTTTTAACTCACAACAATCCAGGTAGCAAGGTATCGTTTAATTGACGGCATTTTTTGGTCATTTTATGACGAACCAGACGTCATAATGTCGAGATAAAATGACGTCTAAATGTCGTAAAATTGACGTACATTTGTCTCATCTTAACGACATATATTGACGTCAAAAATACGTCATTATTTTCATATTATTGACGTCATTTTCAAGAGCTAGTATCGTACATTTGACGTTATTTTATTGTTATTTTTATGACAAAACATAGGTTTTTAGATTACATCTAATAAAGACGATATTTTAACGTCATTTTATGACTATCCCAAGTAGTAAAAGCCATTATTTTGACGTTTTAGAAAATATTTTGGGTACATGTCCTATATATGCAGTACTTGCATTATGAAAATATCGAAATAACATAATTATAATGTAAAAAAAAAAATTTACGCTGTTTCTCAACAAGCATCGTGACCCCCCACACCATAGTCACATTTGGGATTGCCTAACTTCCGCGGTCACCCATCCAATTCTGAACCGCCGTTGATGTTGCTTGACTTCGAAGATCGTACGACGCTACCTAGCACTTTATGATGATCCATGAACACTTAATGCTCATGAATACATATTTGTTATAGATCAGTTCAATAGATGCGAGAAACATGAAACTTGTAATTAACTAATATTTTTATAAATAAATATAAATTTACAGTTTTTTCCTGATTTTTACATATGCGAAATAACATGTGGAATAACTTATAAAAATATGTTTTTGCTCTGTTCTTTTGATAAAGCTAAATTATACCACAGACAGCAATATTTATAAAATATTTATAAATATTTATAATATTTATTTAAATATTTTATAAATATTTATCCAAATATTTTATAAATATTTTTGTGGTCTTAGATTTGACAAATCATAAAGATTTATCATAAATATTATAAAAATATTTATAAATATTTACAAAATATTACTTATACAAATCATTATCTTTTATTTACCATAAATATTATATAAAATATTTAGTCTATATTTTAATAATATGTTGAATAAAGATTTTTTTCTTTGTGTATATAAAATATGTATAAAATATTTATATAATATTTTGAAAAAATAAATATTAATAAATATTTATTATAAATATTATGTGCCCAGTAAACATTGATATCTTGTAGAAATTGAAAAGACATCTTATTCAAGACATTTCTAAAAGATATCTAAAAGATATCTAAAAAGATTTTGTCAAATATATCTTCATAGAATTTCTAAAAGATATCTAAAAGACATCTAAAAGACATCTTAAAAGATGTCTTAAAAATTTTCGAATTAGACATGTCAAAGATATCTAAATGAAAGATCTATACAATATATCTTAACCTCTTCCTGGCCAAAAGCCTTATATATTAGGCTTATAATTAAATTTACCGAAAACACTATATATTCATTTAGCTAAAATTACTTCTTTTAACATAAATATATGCATTTATTTCGAAATAATTTGATATGTTACTTTAATAACACTTTATATACTGTCTCATACTTTATAAAGTGCAACATAATCATATTTTTATATACATATTTTTCAACATTTTTATTGCAAATGACGCTAAACAATCATTTTAACCATAAATAGTAATATAAAGTTCAAATACAACAAACAAAAATCACTTTTTTCAAATTAAAAGCCTAATAATATTAGGCGTTAGAGTGATGTTATCTTCTTCGTAGTTTATTTCACTGACAAGGACAAAAATGTTTTAGTATTAAAATTAAAAAAGTTGGCCAAAAATGGGTCGATCTTCTAGAGGTTAAAGATGTACGTCTTTTATACATATACCTTGTAGACCAATTCTAGAATTGCTTTAAGATATCTATAAACGTTTTTATATATTTATTACTCAACGTTTAAAAAAAAACGTTTTAAATCATAATTTAGTTAGTTCATGTAGCGGTGAAACATCCGCCACAATACAATGTGCACACGTGTGCAGCATCCGCAGTCGTGATGTAGTTTGCGGAATCGCCGCTATAGGCGACGACGCGATGCTGCCTTTCTCGTGATGAAATTTACATTCTGAGAGCTATATAAGAAGATCACTTACGGTGATGAATTAACTTATGATAACAATCGTAGTAAGCTCTCAACCCTCTTAGAGCCTACGTAATAAATTTTTTGTATCCTGATGGAGAGAATTCCACGGGTCTTTGCACCTCTTCTCGGAGAAAGCTCTCTAAGCCTCCGCATAAATGTATAAACCTTTATAAATGTCAAAAAAGAATTCTAGAAAAGGTCTTCAAGACGTATAAAAGACATCTTTAAGATGTCTCATATAGATTTTTTAGATTTCTAAAAGACATCTTTTAGATATCTTTAAGATATCTTTTAGATTTCTTTAAGATGTCTTTTAGACATCGCCAGATATCTAAAAGATATCTCAAACTGTTGCATAAGACATCTTTTAGATCGCGAAAAGATATCTTTTCGTAAAAAATGCGAGATATCGCAAGAAATCGCAAGATGTCTTTTAGAAATCTAAGACATCTTTTTGTCTATATGGGTTGCTATCTGGGAATACAAGTTTCATACAACAGCATAGTTTTTAATAGCTGAACATGTCGAATTTTGTGCCTGGGAACTACAATTTGCGGACAGCATTGATTTTCTGTTACCATTTGAAGAAAACTGCTGCAGAATCGCATCGAATGCTTGTGGAAGCTTACGGTGAACATGCTCTTGGTAAATCACAGTGCTTTAAGTGGTTTAAAAAATTCAAAAGTGGCGATTTTGACGTGAGAAACGAAGAACGTGGAAGACCACCGAAAAAGTTTGAAGACAGCGAATTGCAAGCATTATTAGATGAGGATGACGCTCAAATGCAACAACAACTCGTGGATCAATTAAATGTGACACGAGAAGGCGTCTCCATACGTTTGAGTCAAATGGGTTTCACAAGAACTGAATGAAAGACAGCAGGAAAACCACTTGCGAAATGCTGCTCTATGTACATAAGCAAGTCATTTCTCCACTGAATTGTGACTGGCGTTGAAAAGTGGATATATTTTGAGAATCCTAAGCGTAAAAGATCATGGTTCAAGTAGTAAACTGACGTCAAATATGATCTTAAAGACGGTTTACTGACTTTGCAACGTCAAGATGGTGCCACCCGGGAAAAAATGGAGATCTGACTGTCTGCTTTGATAAAATGAGATACAACCAGATTTGAAATTCAAGAGTAGACTCAGATTTGATTGGATACAATTTTATCTCGTCAGGTCTGCACAGCCAGATCTGATCCTCGTCAGATCTGATCAGATCCAATCAGACATGTTAAACTATATACTTCGATCTTACCAGATCTGACCATTGCTTTAGCTTGATATAAAATCGCAAATCCAATCGGATCTCTTCCGATCTAATCGAACATTATCCGATCTCTTGAAGTATAAGCGGACATTGCGCGCCAGATCTCGCGAGGTCTGATCAGATCCAGCCAGATGAGTTTATCTCACTAGATCTGATCATTTTTGGCCTACGAAGTTGAGCAGCTGGTCGAATCAGATCTTGTCGGATCTAATCTGATACTATTAGATTAAGTAAAGTCTCCTAAGACTGAGTGGACATTGTGCGTCAAATCTTACCGGATCTGAGCATATCTTATTAGTTAGAACTTATAACAATTTTGTTTTTATCATTATTAAATTTTACACCTAATGTTGGACATTATATCAAATATAGAAACTTCTATGAAGAAGGAGCTTAAATGATTTTTGGACAAAAATTGATTTTTTTATATTAAAAATAGTTGTTTCAATTTTTGAGAAATTAACACACAAGCACACACATATAAGTTCCTACCAATTTGACAATAATTGTTAATTTGATATCATATTTGGAATTACATTATAATTCGATTAAGAAAGTACTATATAATTTAACTGAAAATATAGAATCATACAAACTTAAATAGTCATATAGAGTTATATATGATCAGATCACAATATGATGCCTCAGCAAATAGTTCGCAAGATCGCTAGTAGGCGAGGGCGCTTCTCTTTCCCATGAGAAAATTTACTCCAAAAAGCCTATAAAAGAAGACTATTCAGTTATTTAGCACTAGCAGGAAATTGTAGTGTATATTATTTTTGTTAAGTTATTCAAAGAGAATTCGTGGACCTCCGCAACTCGGAGAGAGCTTCCGAGAATGGAGGAAATATAAAAATAAAATTTTAAATTTTATATTATTTATATTACATACAAACTTATATAGTTATATAGAGTTATATATGATTAGATCACATTTTTCGTAAAGGTAACCATGTCCGCTAAGATTGGATCACATATACTCATGGCTGATTGGATCTGATCAGATAGGGCCAATATTTTGATCAAACCAGATCTGAGTGATCAGATCTGATAAGATCCATTCAGATCTCTTCCATTTTTTCCTGGGCATTAAAAAAATATTTGACGTCATCTTGCTACTTGGGGGGTAACTCCAGGTAAACCATCGACATCGACTGCAAGGCCAAATCGCTATGGACAGAATGCTCTGTTTGGTGAGATAAGAAGGGTGCAATCTATTATGAGCTGTTAAAACCTGGCGAAACCGTTAATACTGAACGCTACCGACAACAAATGATTGATTTGAATCAAGCTTTGCGCGAAAAACGATCAGAATATCAAAAAAGGCAACACAAAGTGATTTTGCTTCATGATAATGTACTATCACACACAGCAAAACCGGTCAAGGAAACGATTAAGGCGTTTAGTTGGAAAGTACTTTCGCATGCGGCTTACTCACCAGACTTGGCTCCATCCGATTATTACTTATTTGCATCGATGGGACACGCACTTGCTGAGCAGTGCTTCACATCTTACAAAAATGTACGAAAATGGCTCGATGACTGGTTTGCCTCAAAAGAGGAACAGTTTTTTTGGCGTGGCATCCACAAATTGTCAGAGAGATGGGAAAAATGTATAGCTAACGATGGGCAACACTTCGAATAAAATATTTTTTATCATTTTTATACAATAAACGTGTATTTTCTATACAAAAATTCCGGTTTCATGTTTACATACCTGGTAATTACGTCAGTCATTTATCCATTTTACAACGTATTTCCGACGTCATATTCTTGACTAATTAATAATGTCAGTTAATTGATCATTTTACGACGTATTAATAAGGTTTTATTAGTAACTAATTACTGACGTTAATTATAATTCTCTGTAATAATACCTACAACATAAACTTTTTGAATAATTTTTATGTTAATCGGTTATTGTTTGATTATTATATATCAATTTCAAAGTTAACTATAAACTTAACATTAATGATAATTATTTATTTAGTTTATAATTGCAAAAATAATAAACTACCCGATAAAAAATTTTTCATGTAAAAGTATATAAAAATCCATAGAAGTATCGAAAATGTCCATGCAAAATTTTATATTGTATATTTTTATATAATTTTACATACTTTTATATAATTTAGATATAATTCTATAAATTTATACATGCTCTCATATGAAAAATTTTTTACCGGGAAAAAATTACTTATTTACAATTATATATAATTATACATAATTATATTTAATTACATATGATCACATATGATTAATTTTTTCCCGATAAAAAATTTTTCATGTTAAACCACGTATAAATCTATAGAATTATATAAAATTATTTAAAATTACATAAAAATATACCAATATAAAATTTTGCATGGACATTTTTGATATATAATTCTATAAATTTTTACATGAACTTTTACATAAAAAATTTTTTATCGGGTATAATTTTTATTGTCGTACGACGTTATTATAGTCACGAATATGACGTCGAAAATACGTTCCCACCAAACACAGTAATGTAACATATATATCTCATATACATAATATTAAGTGTCACGAGGTAACGTGTTATGTAGCGTGTAACATACATGTACGTTACATGTACTACAGAATGTCAGCAACAAAATTATATCTCTGATCTACTTAAGATATGTAATAGAATGCTTTAAATATTATATTTGTGATATGTAAATGTGCTAATATAACGATGTAATATATATGTTTCAAATATATATAACCCTGCTTCAAATATATATAACCCTTATAAATATATATAAAATATCTTATTCAAAAATAGTGTTTTGCATTTACAAGATTTTATCGTAAATTCTGCTTTGTAAAAATCTCAGATTGGATTGTGGCTAATACGTATCAGTGCGATATTGAGAATAGAATCATGAAAAATCTTGTATGCCTCTAAATCCGATAACAATTAGAAGAAGAAGCGAATCTTTTTTAATGCAAAGATTCGCATTTATGAATGCTTTTTATTGCGATTGAATGCGAAAAATTTAGAAGATGTTCAGAAGATATTCAATTAAATATTTTTTAAATATCTTCTGAATTCTTTGCATTTAATCGCAATAAGAAGCATTCAAATATCTTTTAAATATCTTCTGAATTCTTCTGAATTCTGCTTTTTGACAAAATGTCAATATTATTTAATTTTTTTTAATCCGACGTTTTACGTAGGGAAGATGTGTAGACTTCGAATTACATGCAATGTTGCCAGATTTGATGATTCGGTACCGAACCGTCGCTGTGGAGAGGAAGAAGATCTAAAGGCAAAAACGATGTTGCAGACTCAATGAGCGCTCATATATGATTCTTGCTTTTTATTCTTCTTCTCCTCCATACCTGCGGCTCGGTGACGAATCCTCAAATCTGTCGATACTGATTACATGTACATTTTAAATACGTAATAAGTAATGTTTATTTATTATTAATTTATGTTTATTTATTTATATTTAACTTATAGATTTTTTAGTATCAGCAGTATTTTCGAAGCACATAACCATAGCAATATAATTAAACTCATACTGAAAGCTTTATACGTACATGTATGTTACTTGCTACATAACGCGTTATCTCATGATACTTTTAATTATGTACATGAGATGTATATGTAATATTACTGTGTTTGCTGGGAATATTATTTAAAGAGGCAAAAAATTTTATAAACAAAAAATTTTTCACGATTTTACAAGATTACGTTTTTAATAACTGTTATGAATTATATATATGACAAATAAGAATTACAATTTTGTTTTTTTTGTATCCATATAACGATGTTACATAACACTGTTCTTTCTATGCGCTCCTTCAGTTATGTATCAGTTATGTGTTGGTTTGCTGGGTTGTAGGATGTATAAATGACTGACGTAATTTATAGGTCAAAAAATGACGTTACTATTATGTTTTAATTTGGTAACATGACGTTTACGACCTCAAATGATGAATTATTGACGTCCAGTGGACGTTACTTTGCTACCTGAGATGAATCTCTCATTTTTATTTAGCACGGAAAAGAATCACATAATTGTAGACATTATCTACAAAAGTTATAGACATTGTTTACTTAGTAAACTTAGTTGAATGTCCACATTTTATGAACATAGAGGCGCTCCAAAAATAAAATTGCGGCCGTGGCCGCTTTCAGACAGGCTTCTCCGGCTTCTCTCTCTGGCGCTGACGCTAGTTACTCTAGTGATATTCGTGCTCGGCAGCGTCGATCGCATCGATATATACCATCCGCGAATCAAATTTTTATAGAGAGTGCTGCGGTTGTCGTTCGACATTTGAAAATTCAAATTCTTTGCGATTAGCAATATTCGAGGAAAAGTTTGTTTGTTAAAGAATGTCCGGGGATGTGCAACCGAGGAAACGGAAAGAAAAACGACGTAAAAAAGGTAAGAGAATGGGAGCGGACGCTTACGCGATTGACACCGCGCACTTTCGTAACATACGGTTACGATATTTTTAGCGTCGTACATTGTTGTTGGTTTCCATTATTTTTATCTCATATTATTGTTATTATTGATGTAACTCTTTCTATCGTTGAAAACATCGTTTTGGTAATTGATGATACCAACATGTAATCAGTATTCGCGGTCGTTGGAACGAAACGGCGCGATGCGCCGTGATGGGACGACCTCGCTTCGGCTCGATATTACGAGGAGGACATATAATGTGCAGTTTTATTCTTACGATCCTCCTGTCAAGTTCCAAAAATATCCGCACATCGTGGCTTGCCAGCCTCTGGCAGTCACTGATACAACTACTGACAGCCAGTCGCCCATCAAGCCATGCGCACGAGACGTATATTTTTAATTCTTTCAATTTTTATTTTACCTTCATTTCTTGAATGTGTGACTTGTTGTCATAACCGATATATTTATGGCGACGGTCACACTTTATTATCATATAATTTCAATTTTATCTTCTATTTAAAGAAACACGCGATTTTACGACACAGTTATATAATTATTTCGTATGATGAACCCCTGCCTTAAATTTAAACAAATGCATATTTGATCTAAGCATATTTGAGCGATGACAATAACTAGCATTTTGTCATTAGATGACATATGGGATTAGACTGTTTATCGATATACAAATTTTCGTTAGATGTAAGATCTTGTTCAAACAAAAAAAAATTTGGCAAAGCCATTCGAATTAGAAAATGTAGATTTTACTAATAACACCCGAGCCAACTTTCTTTTAACTTTCAAAAATAGATTAAACTGTATTATCCAGTCCAAAAGCATTTCTTGTTTTAACTATTTCAGAAATCTGCTCCACTTTTTATACATCTATTATTGCATATCTTTTATACATCTCATGTTGTATACAATCGATATCTGTTGTCTTTCTCCTTTCTTTCTCCTTTCTTCCGTCATTCCTTCCTTTCTTAATTTTTTTTACCTTTCTTCTCTTAATAAATTTCAAAATATTTTTTATCTTTATCTCTTCGTAGCTTGATTTCCTCGTGTAGAAAAAATATTATTAATAGTTCAAAAAGTTCTTTATTATATTTAGATGATGAAGATACTGGCACTCCACCACCCACTTTGATTAGCTCGACTGATACTTCTGTCGAAAATGTCACCATTCATATTTATAAAGAGAGCAGCATAGGCGGACATTGGTGTGCACGAATCATATTTTTTGCTTTATTGGCTGTTCTTACAGGATTAATTGGTATAATAATCTTTGAACATAGAGGAACTGCGAATGGTAAATAAAAGAATAAAATCCTTCGACACAATAATCTATCTAAACTTTAAAAAAGATTAATGTTAAAAGCATGTCTTATGATACATTATATATTTTTTAAGTCGATACAACGCTAACATCGTTACGCTGGGCAAATATATTTGAAGGCTGGATAGATGATTCACCGTTCAATCATGGCGATGTACCCTACGACTCGAAAAAAAAATTGCAAGTGAGCGAAGAAGTAGAGGAAGAAGAGGAGGAAGAACAGAAGGAAGAACAAGAGTACTATAACAAAGAAAAATCGATAAAAGTTGAGAAAAAGGTTGATGAAAATATAGAACAAAGTACGGAAGAAATAGACCAAGAAGGAGAAACAGAAGAAAAGGAGAAAGAAAAGGACGAAAACGAGAAAGAAGAGGAGAAAGAGAAGGAGGACGAGGAGGAGGAAGGAGAGGAGAAGTTGGAGGAAGAAGAGGAGGAGCAGGAAGAGAAGGAAGAAGAGATAGAGAAGGAAGAGGAAGAAGAGGAAGAGGGAGAGATAATCGAAGTGGAAGAACAACAAGAAGAAGAGGAAGATCAAGAAGAAGAAAAAGAGGAAGCGGAAGAGAACAATACAGAAGTCGAAGACGAAGAAACAACAGATGGTATGTGAATTGCGATTGTTAATAAAATATTTTGAAAATGTACTTTTTTTATTTAAATGATATTTTTAGAAGATCAAAACAGAAGCGGACAAAAGAAAGATAAAAATATTGCCGAACAAATCGATGAAGAAGAAAATGATATTGATGATACGCAACAAGAATTTCATGCATTGGAAGAAGTTGACGAGGCAAATGAGGACGAAGATGTAGAGAAAAATAATATGATAGATTATTTTGATATGGAATTTGAATTTAGTGTAGAAACAGCTGACAATTCTGCACAAGAAAATAATGATGTATCTGAGGAATTTCGAGGTATACCTGGCGTTAATGAGATCGACAATAATAGTGCTGAACCTCTAGAAGAGGTATGCATTATTAATTCTATTATTTTTATATCATTCTATTTGTAACTAGTATTTCTCTGAGATTCCCTGATAGAAATATTTTATTGAAAATCTCTTTCAATTGACCCATTTCATTGGAATTTATTAAATTCATTAAAATTCATTAAAATTTATTAAAACTCATTTAATTCATTAAAATTTTATTAAACCCATTAAAATTCATTAAATTCATTAAAATTCATTAAAACTTATTTATAAAATTTATTAAAATTTATTAAAACTTATTTAATTCATTAAAATTTTATAAAATTCATTAAATTTACTTTATTGTTATTTAACAAACAAAAAAATAAATTATATGAATTTTAATGAATCTTAAAGAAACCTTAATTAATTTTAATTTATTTCAATTAAATTTAACGAATCTTACTGAATCTTAGTGAAAAGGGGTCAATTAAGAGAGATTTTCAGTAAAAATTTTAGTAATATATTTCCATCAAGGTTATCTTTTGACATTAATTATTTTATTTATATTAACAATATTTTTTATTATTAATGTCTTTTTATCAGATAGATAGTGAAGGGGCTGAAGAAGAAAATTTAAATAATGTCGATAGTGAACCCGAAGAAGAAGAAGTTGAAGAAGAACCTACTAGTAGTAAGTAGTAACTAATAGTCTGTAACAAATAATATATTAATGATATTTTTATATAATTACACACACACACACACACACACACACACACACATATATATATATATATATATATATATATATATATTTACACTGGCTCAAAAAAAAAAACGAGACAAAAATTTTGATCGAATTTTTAGGCAATCTTCAAAGTGATGCAACTTTGCGAAAAATCATCCAAATTACTTGTACTTTTTTTAAATTAAAGGGCAAAGACTCTACTTTGAAAATTTCTAGGCGAAAGTTTGATTTAAGTGCAAATCTTTTGTATTGCATAAAAATCAAACATGTTTTTTTTTTATTAAAAAAAGTAAAAGTTTGTTATCATTTTTCACAAGTTTCTTGTTAAAATCTTGTTAATATTAGTACAGATTCTTAAAGAGCATTCTTTTCTAAGCAATTAAAAACAAAACATGTCGATACAATGTTTTTTGTTGATTATACACGAGTTTGCACTGCATTTTAGAGTATTTTAGCGAATAAATACAATATTCTGTGGATACCATGAAACGGTATCAATATAATATTGCACATTGATTTTATTGGTGTTTAACAATCATACTGTCATCAGAGTGATCCAATGTACCCTATGTGGACGATCGGATTTTGCACATGTGGCTTTGAAATTTATCGGAAATTTGCACTTATTAGCTGACGCGCCAATTTTACTGAAATCAACAGAAGGTTCGGCATTTTAACAGCTTGCTCAGACACATAAATATACACATACTCATAGATAAAAAAATAATTCGAATTTTATTTAAAAAATCGGTCCTTTTCATATGATGTGTAAAATTAGATCGTTAACCTCTACGTGGTGCACATTGGGTCACTCTGATGACGGCGGTATGATTGAGTTAAACAATAAAATGTGTCAATGGAAATTTGCACTGATGAATTTCAGAGTCAGATGATGTGCAAAATTCGACCATCATTCTCTACGTGCATCGGGTCATCTTGATGACGGCGATATGATTGAATTAAACACGAATAAAATCAATGTGCAATATCATATTGATACGTAAAATTTATGATATTCAAAAAATACCGTATTTATTCGCTAAAATATTCTAAAATGCAGTGCAAATTACAAACTCGTGTGCAATCAACAAAAAACATCGTATCGATATGTATTTTTTAAAATTGCTTAGAAAAGAATAAACTTTAAGAATCTGGATTCTTAAGAATATTAACCAGATTTTTACGAAAAACTTGTGGAAAATGATAACAAACTTACTTTTTTTAATTAAAAAAACCATGTTTGGTTTTTATGCGATACAAAAGGTTCACACTTAACAATCAAACTTTCGCCTAGGAATTCTCAAAGTAGAGTCTTTGCCCTTTAATTTAAGTACATGTAATTTGGATGATTTTTCGCAAAGTTGCATCACTTTGAAGATTGCCTAAAAATTCGGTCAAAACTTTTATCTCATTTTTTTTGCGCCAGTATATATATATATGTGTGTGTGTATATATATATATATATATATATATATATATATATATATATATATGGTCCTCCATGCTCTTTTATTTTGTTTAATTTTTAATAATATGTATAAGAGATAATACAATCAGTATCATAATATGTATGAATAAAATATTAAGATATATTTTTGCTTTATAATTACGATACTTTCTTATAAGTAAAAGGGAAGTTATAATAATCAGAAATAACATATGGTGATTGCAGTGGCTGTGAAGTTTGGAGTCGGTGTTGCACTTATTGTTGCTGCGCATTTTGTTCTCGTTAGACGATGGAATAATGGTAAATTTTTCATATACTATTTTATGTCAACACATTTCTTATAGTTATAGAGTATACATAAAAAATTATTTATGTATATAGGGTGTCCCGAAACATGTGAGTCAACGCTCGTAAAGAGGTAGAAGGGATCGAGATGAATAAAAAAAGTCTTGCACCATTTTGCGATATTTGCAAAAATTATGGAGTCATTAAATGTTAAACTCATATTAATGAAAGCGCGCAGAAAGGCAGGTTCGGGCCGTCTAAGCTGTCTCTCTGCGCGCTCTTATTAGTATGAGTTTAACATTTAAAGACTTAATAATTTTTACAAATATCGCAAAATGACTTTTTTATTCATCTCGATCCCTTCTACCCCTTTACGAGCGTTAACCTACATGTTTGGGGACACCCTATATAGATGTAAATCATGTTAATATGATTATAGCATTATTATAATTGGAAAGATTAAATTAAATTTTTGCAGGTAAGTAATTCTTATGTTGACAAATTTATAATTCAATTAAGACATTTTATATGTTTAAAAAACAAATTTAAGAACAATAATGGTTATATTTTCCTTGTATGTGTTTATAAGATACAATATTGAATGATACAAATTCAATTTTTTTAGTTGATATTGGTACTTTTCGTTCACCTCATGATATAACCAACATACCTTTACCAAGACGTGATACAATAATTTCACCTCCTCTCCTTAAGCAAGTAATTAAGTCTATTGAGAAGATTGAAAACAAAACACCTTTACAAGAACAAGTAAAACATTATGAAGACTTAAGAGCTAAATATAATAAGTTGCAAGAAGAAAATATTTCTTTAACTGACTTAACGAAACTAATTCTACAAGATGAGCCAGCAAAAGAAAAAGAAAAGTGGTCACCTGAAAACACAATTAAAGAAGGTACAAAAGTAATACTATCATATTGTCTTTCCTCATATATGTTTATGCTCAATATGTTTTATGCTTATGCTCATAATATTTTTTGCATATCTTGTTGTACATATCTTATATAATATGTTTGCATATCTTATATAAATTATATAACAGATTTATTTATATTTTAAATGCAGATATCAATATTAGACAAAGCCGATCTAAGATATCATCTGAAGAGGAAGAGGAAGAAGAAGAGGAAGAAGAAGAAGAAGAGGAAGAGGAAGAAGAAGAAGAAGAAGAAGAGGAGGAGGAGGATGAAGATTATGAATTACAAATATCAGAAGGCAAATGTATTCCTGGATTAGAAAAGTATGATGGAGGACAGGAGAAAGATGAAGATGAACAAGAAGATGAACAAGATGAAGAAATCGAAAACATTGATGATTCAGAATTAATAGCTAAGCTTGATGCAAAATATGGAAAGTTACCTACCCCACCTATCTCACAAGATAGTGAAGTTGAAGAGGCAGAAGAAGCCGTGGGAGGGGAAGAGGAAGAGGAGGGAGGGGAAGAGGAAAAAGAGGAATATAATAAGATACCAAAATGGAAGCGTAAATAATAAATTATTAATTTTGATATTTTTTCTAATTCTTGTAATGAATATAATTTTTGTTAATTATTAATGTTATCTTTTGTTAATTATATAATAGAAATTCGTATATATTATAAGGTTATAAAATATTTTGTTTTTTAAATATTATTACTTCCTAGTTATAAATAATTTAAGTTTCACGTGTGAAAATTAATTAAAATGAGCATGGAGGATTTTTGTTATAATCAATGTAATTCTTAATTGAATCTACAAAAAGTAATTTAAAGTATATAAAACTATTAAAAATTTTAAACACCTACATATGTATATATATGAATTATATACAGGGTGTTACAAAAGCATTGGATTTGCTTAACACCATGCGATAGAGAATGAAAATCTAAGAAAAAATGTCTAATACTATTTTTCGATGCGGTAAATAGTTTCGCCTTAATTCATCATTGTAATAAGTCAATAAACGCGGAGGTACAAGAGAAAGTCAGTGACGGAGAATGCGTGAAGTTGACTCCTTGTTATTAAAAATGTAAAAGTGCTTCTAATGTTAATAATTATCGATAAAATTCTTTAGAAGGCTACCAAAATTTTCAATAGAACTGTTGGTTACCGAGAAATATTTCGATTTTGACGGGACTTAGAAAATTTTCGAATTTGTATCTTCAACTAAAGAAATTTTTTATTCCGCAGCTTACAGCTTTGAGTGTTAATATTTATCGATAATTATTAGCATTAGAAGCATTTTTTAATTTTTAATAACAAGGAGTCAACTTCACACATTCTCCGTCACTGACTTTCTCTTGTACCTTCGCGCTTATTGACTTATTACAATGATGAATTAAGGCGAAACTATTTACCACATCGAAAAATAGTATTAGACATTTCTTCTTAGATTTTCATTCTCTATCGCATGGTGCTAAGCAAATCCGATGCTTTTGTAACACCCTGTATATATATATATATATATATATATATATACGGGGCCATTACAACTGACTTACAAGGGAAGTTATCGAACCCGAAAATTCTGAAAATTCTGAAAAATTATATGCAAGTAGAGCAGTTCGTTCCTAATAGGGAACTATTTTTCATTTCTACTAACTTTCACTTTGAAGGGGTGAAACACCCCTTCGAAAAAAATTGGTTTTTTCCTTTTCATGTAAATATCTTCGAAACTATAAAAGATAGAAAAAAAATTTTTAAACAAAAGTCGAACGGTTTTAAGAGTACTTTAAAGTTATAAACAAAAAAAAATTTTATTTGCTTTTGTTTAACAAAATACCCACTCTCTTCCCTCCATTTTTTAAATTTTGAAATTTTTGTTTACACTAAATTAAAAGTTTTTTTTCCGAATTTAACCATATATGATTAATTTATGTTTCAATAAACCATTTTCGAGAAATAATTATAAACGTTTCCGCATATACGCTATCCATATATAGACAATTTGTATGCTATTCGTGTAAGCACTCAATTCTTTACAAAAACGACAACGATACTACAATTTAAGAAAAATTACTCTGTAAAAATTATAGACTTTGTTTTTACGGAATAACCATCAATAAGTAAGAATCGAAAAAATTGTATCTAAAGTAATTTTTTAAAAATTGTTAGCAGTTTTAATTATTAAAATAGTTTTGCAAAGCAATATTTAAATTATTTATATTATTATTAATATACATTTCAGATAGCTTTTAAACCGATCAGTATGTACTTACAAATATATAAAAATTAAAACAAATTAATACTAATTAGTGACACGTATAAATTGTAATAACAATAAACATTATTTATTATTTTGTAATAATAACATTCATACATTTATTTTAGTGAATAATTTTGCAAATCAATAAACAAGATATTAAAACTACTTTAATGTTAAATGATGTAAAACTACATAATGCACTGATAACCTTGTCTAACTTTTTGATTTACATAATGCGGATATGTTTAACTATTTTGTAAATTACGGATTATAATTTGTACAATAATGATATTCTTCATAAAAATGTTTAAAACAAAAATATTCGCCGCACCACGCACAGCGCATAAAAGCGGCCATTCCATAAATACTACATTTGGGTATATGTTTTTCATTTTGTAAGTAAGAGAACTCTACAGGATTTTGAAATTCGTCAGAATGTATTTCTACATATCCGTTTTTTAACCAAGCATATTGGAAAAGATTTTTGAATCTAGGCGAAGAAAACTGATTATGGGTTAATGATTGCAATTTAATTATTTCGTTACGGGAGTGCAAATTGACATCTCTCTCTTGAAGAATTATATTATCTGAAAATGTTCGCACAAAATTTTTCCAAATCCGGAATCCAAACACATCTAAAGGCTGAATAAAGCCCGTCGTCTTTTTTGGAATGGTTAAAAGTTGTACCTCTTTGTCTTGTGGAATCAACTGCTGTAGCTGACTCGGGCAGTGTCCCGTCCATGAATCAAGTAGTAGCATGCTTTTACGACTAGTATTCGGTAAATACACGTCGCTGAACCAAGTTTTGAAATGTTCAGATGTAAGTTTTCCTGATGTTGAAGCTTGGATGTAAATATTAATTGGACGAAAAAGAGTTTCTTGCACTCTTGGACCAAATGTTCCTGTGAATTCCTTTAAAACCATGTAGAGTGGTGAAAGAACTCGTCCGCTTGCCGAAATAATCGGCATTATAGTGTAACTATGTGTCGTAGAAGATATCGATTGAACCGTTGCTTTAACTATTTTTGCATCTAATTGCGTTAATGTTCGTCCAGAATGTATTTCAAGGTTGAAACCACTTTCATCTGCATTAAATTTCTTCAACTCCGATGGCTGGGATGTTAGATCTTACGTTTGAAACAAACGATTCTGCGACATCTTGTAGATCAGTGCTTGAGCCTACTTGCCCTTTTCGAGCCGATTTCCGAACGCGCCGCCTCCTATGCCCCCACTACCGCGCGCGGCCTTGACGGCCGAGCCGCCGATCTCGCCCGTACGCTTTGTCTCAGGAGCAGCTCTGTATAAAAAATAGTGCCCTGCACCACAAAATTCATTAAAATTACTTTAAGTAAATAATTTTTGTTTTTATAAACAAAAGTACTAACTTTTTTATTATTAATTTATTTTATGTAGTATAACAATATGTAAAAACATAATATGTAAATTAGAATTTTGACAATAGTTTTCCACATCACCCGTGAGATACTATTATTGATGCGTTTTTTTTTAAGTGGTTTCCCCAGTAGGCCTAATTCACTAAAAGATGAAATATAATATACAGCTTGGCAGGAAAACAAAATTTTATATATTGTAAGATATATAAAAACGACAGGAAAATTAGAAGAATGCCAAGCTATATATTATATTTCATCTTTTAGTAGATTAGGCCTACTGAGAAAACCACTTAAAAAAAAGCATCAATAATAATACCTCACGGGTGATGTAAAAATTAAACTATTATCAAAATTCTAATTTATATATTATGTTTTTACATATTGTTATACTATATAAAATAAATTAGAAATAAAAAAGTTAGTACTTTTTTGTTTATAAAAACAAAAATTATTTACTTAGAGTAATTTTAATGAATTTTGTGGTGCAGGGCACCATTTCTTATACAGAGCTGCTCCTGAGACAAAGCGTACGGGCGAGATCGGCGGCTCGGCCGTCAAGGACGCGCGCGGTAGTGGGGGCATAGGAGGCGGCGCGTTCGGGAATCGGCTCGAAAAGGGCAACTAGGCTCAAGCACTGTTGTAGATTATTAATATTTTCAAGCATAAATTGCGTTCTGAATGTTGTTATTTTGCGGGAAACAATTCCATGCACATGCTTAAATTTCCAAATCCAATATTTACTTGCCTTAAATTCAAGTAGATCTATTTGGCTTTTTGCTTCCAAGGCCCATGATCTTAAATTCATGTCATGAACAATCCCAGCAAACACAAAGTTACATGTAACGTGCCTGTTAGTTGTAATTTCCCACTCAATAATATAATTGTAATATAACACACTTGTTATATTACAATTACATTGTTGAGTGGGAAATTACAACTAACAGGCACGTTACATGTAACTTGGTGTTTAGTGGGATAGATCTTCTTTCACGAGCTTCGTTGAATTTTTGCAGTACGTATTCCGTAATAAATGCAACTTTATCTGCATTTGTTCCACTTTTCTTTATACTCGCTTCTCACCTGTATAGTTGATGTATGGATTTAACCTTGCGAAAACGGTTTTGTACAGTAGTTAAAGTTCGATTTGCTTTCTTTCCGGCTTTCCAAAACTCCACAGCTTTTCTCTTATAATTAAAGTCGACCTTTCCACCTTCATCATCAACAATGCATTCTTCAGGTTCAAAACTATCTTCTTTTTCTGCAGGCGTAATAGGTTCTACAACTTGTGCTTCATGCGGTTCTGATAAATCTTCAAAATCAAGTACATAATTATGTTCAAATAATGATACCGATTGTACGTCGACATTTTTGTAGAATATCACGAATTTTATTATGCACTTCAATTTCAAACGACGTTATAGGTGTCTGTGTTATACTTGCAATTTGAAACGTAGTTGCTAACATGTTTATTATGTTTGCTACATTTAACGGTGTCATTTTTAAGAGAATTATATGAAGTAGGATATTATATGAATCACAAACTCTTTTCTAAAATTATTGATTGCCGCCGTAAGTAAAACTGAAAATAATATTTTCTTGAGCATATTTATATGAATTATTTTATTTTTTTGCAAAGTAGTTTAATTTATCACTTATATAACATTAATCTTATCTCATTTTTCGTGTAATAAATAAATAAGATATTACATGATGAATTCTATTTTGATGTTAAATGACGCAAAATCACATGTTGCGCCAATAATCTTATCGAACTTTCCGATTTATATATAAAGTGGATCCGATTTATACGTGTCTAATAGTTTCTAACGGATAAACAAAAATTATTTCTAATAAAAAAATAACGCGAGTGCGAGAGAAAGAACGCCAGATCCCCTTATCAAGGAACCAGAAAAGGTATTTTCTTTTAAAATTAAAATTATTGTTAACAAATTTTAATTTAATTGTTTTAAAAGATGAAACTACCAACTGGCAATGAGGAAAGGACGGAGTGGAAAATGGAAAACTACGGACCCATCGATGGGGTACGACCCATTGATTATCCGGAGACATATATTGTGCCACGTTGGTAAAAAAAAGATAACTAAAATCGCCAAAAAGCATTCAAAAGAAGTTTCAAGCTTTAAAACGCTTTTTGGATTTTGTTTCTACGATGATTTTTCGCTGAGTTGCAGCAGTTTGAAAATAGCCTAAATTTTCGATATACAAAAAGTGTTCCCTATTTTTTTTCTAGTAGTGTGTATATATATATATATTTACAGACATGAATAACATATAAAAATTACAAAAATTTTACTTAAAAACATTTTTTTATATTTTAATGTTTCAACGATTATTACTTACGCATATAAATATGGAGAGCATATATGCCGAAACGTTTATAATTATTTCTTGAAAATGGTTTATTGAAACATAAATTAATCATATATGGTTGAATTCGGAAAAAAAAACTTTTAATTTAGTGTTAACAAAAATTTAAAAATTAAAAAAATGGAGGAAAGAGAGGGGGTATTTTGTTAAACAAAAGCAAATAAAAATTTTTTGTTTATAACTTTGAAGTACTCTTAAAACCGTTCGACTTTTGTTTAAAAAATTTTTTTCTATCTTTTATAGTTTTAAAGATATTTACATAAAAAGAAAAAAATCGATTTTTTCGAAGAGGTGTTTCACCCCTTCAAAATAAAAGTTAGCAGAAATGAAAAATAGTTCCCTATTAGGAACGAACTGCTCTACTTCCATATAATTTTTCAGAATTTTCTGAAATTTTGGGTTCAATAACTTCCCTTGTTAGCCCCTACGCTGGAAATCGATCGTGCATCCCAATACAAAGACAAAAAACTAAAAAATTCCTGCTTTCAGCACCCAGAAAAAGAGAGAAACAACAGATCTTCCACCGTTCGTGCAGCCCTGCTGAGGTGCTATTCCGTAATCACTTATCGACAACTATCGATGTTGTTAAGTGTCTTCGCGCACGTATTTTGATATATGAAAAAATATGCGCAACGACACTTAATGACATCGATAGTTGTTGCTAAGTGATTACGGAATAGCGGTCCTGGCGTGAGCATCTGAACTGGCATCGCTGCATAGCACTCTCTAAATTTTGCACCCTATGCTAGAGCGTATACTGCCTAATAACGTTTTTCGTATATATATATATATATATATATATATATATATATATATAGGGTGTCGTGTAAACCTTCCGTCAACGTTTACAAGCAGGTAGAGCGCATTAAACTGAACAGAAAAGTCCTTTACCGTTTTGCAATTTTCGCAATAGTTAATAAGTTGTTGATTACAGGCACACAAAAAAGTGGTTGGTCCGGACTAATCAATCCTTATGTATTTTGACTCGCTGAATTCATATCCAAGGACAGAATTGCTGAATTGGTTTATTTTTTCTTAATTTAAAAAAAATACCACTTTTTTGTGTACCTGTGTAATCAATAACTCATTAACTATTGCGAAAATTGCAAAACGGTAAAAGACTTTTCTGTTCAGTTTAATGCGTTCTACCTGCTTGTAAACGTTGACGGAAAGTTTACACGACGCCCTGTATATACATATAAATATATATGTATGTATACTGGCGCAAAAAAACAAGACAAAAATTTTTACCAAATTTTTAGGCAATCTTCAAAGTGATGCAACTTTGCGAAAAATTATCGAAATTACATGAACTTTTTTTTTTAATTAAAAGGCAAAGACTTTACTTTAAGAATCCCTAGGCGAAAGTTTCATTTGTTAAGTATGACTCTTTTGTATTGCATAAAAACCAAGCATAAATGTTTTTTTTTTATTAAAAAAAGTAAAAGTTTGTTATAATTTTTTACAAGTTTCTTGTTAAAATCTTGCTAATATTAATCTGGATTCTTAAAGTTCATTCTTTTCTAAGTAATTTAAAAAAAAACATGTCGATACGATATTTTTTGTTGATTATACACGAGTTTGAAGTTTGCACTGCATTTTAGCGAATAAGTACAGTATTCTTTGGATGAAACGATATAAATATGATATTGCACATTAATTTTATTGTTTAACTCAATCATACTGCTGTCATCAGAGTGACCCAATGTGCACCACGTGGAGGTTGATGATCTAATTTTACACATCATATGAAAAGGATCGATTTTTTAAATGAAATCCGAATTATTCTTTATGTATGAGTATGTGTATATTTATGTGTGATCTGAGCAGGCTAATCTGAGCTGCTAAAATGACGAACCTTCTGTTGACTTTAATAAAATTGGCGCGTCAGCTATCCGTTATATTCAGATTAGCAAGTGCAAATTTCCACCGATAAATTTCAGAGCCACATGTGTAAAATCCGATCGTCCACGTAGGGCACATTAGATCACTCTGATAACAGCAGTATGATTGATGAGTTAAACACCAATGAAATCAATGTGCAATATTATATTGATACCGTTTCATGGTATCCAAAGAATATTATATTTATTCGCTAAAATACTTTAAAATGCAGTGCAAACTCGCGTATAATCAACAAAAAACATCGTATCGACATGTTCTTTTTTTTTAAATTGCTTAGAAAAGAATGAACTTTAAGAATCCGAATTAATATTAACAAGATTTTAACGAGAAACTTGTGAAAAATAATAACAAATTTACTTTTTTTAATAAAAAAAACATGTTTGGTTTTTATTGTGATACAAAAGGGTCATGCTTAACAAATTAAACTTTTACCTAGGAATTCTTAAAGTATAGGCTTTGTCCTTTAATTAAAAAAAAAAGTTTATGTAATTTGGATGATTTTTCGCAAAGTTGCATCACTTTGAAGATTGCCTAAAAATTCGGTCAAAATTCTTGTCTCTTGTGTTATTTTGCGCCAGTGTACACACACACACACACACACACACACACACACACAAAACCTTAAATATACACATTATTATTTTTGTAAAATTATTTTATAAATTTTTATAACCAGGTATTAAAGAGTTAAAGGACTCACATGTGGGACCTCAGGCAAGATCTACTCCACGGACAGGAAGGGAGACTAAGCAAGTGGACAGTAGACACTCTACAAGTGGAGAAAAAGTTTATGATTATAGTAAGAATATATCAAATATAGATGATGTCATCACGTATGAAGAAATCAATTCTACAAAATCTCAAGTCGAAAAATATTATAATTAGAAAATCAATATGCATTGTTGCAAAATAACTTTAAGAACATGTTTTTTCTTTAAGTTGAACTTCGACTCTCAATAAATTGTATTATGTATTGTATTGTATTTGTAATATAAATATGCGATGTATTTATCAATTTTAAAATATTAGATATGATAATCAATATCATGTACATAGAAGAATTATAATCTTAACTTTCTTTCTTCCTTTTTTCATCCTGAATTTATCTTTAAATTATTTTTACTTAGGTGGAACCCACGTATATTAATTTGATGTGTCTTAACTTTGTTAAAGCTTAAGTGCACACACAAATAATTTTTATAAGAGATTAGATTTTTACAAATATGACAAATGTACATGTTTATATTAAATTGATTAAAGAAACAGAGAATACATACACTTTATAAGATATGTCACAAAATTTTTATTTAGAAACAAATATGATAAAATAAATTGAAATAATGACGCATAGTAATATTAACATTTTCGAGTGGGCTTTGTTTGCCTACAATCCCGATTGCCTACAGTTTGCACAAAAATTTAGCAGAGCTGCTCGATTGCCTACATTCCCGATTGCCTATAGCTTCGTTTGCACATACGAAACTATATAATTAAGGTATAAGAGTAGGATTGCACACATGACATTATTGCGCATATGCACATTGCACACATGATATTACCCAATGAGCACAATGATGTTTGAAAAATATTTTTTTTATGTTTGAGAAATAGTTTTTAAAACATTTTAAAAAACATTTAAATAATAGGATAAGTCCCCTTTTTCTCATAAAAAAAATGTCTATTTTACATTTAAAAAAAATTCTTTTATTATTTAATAAACATTTATTTAACGTTTAAACAAATTTTTTAAAAATATTTACTAAACATTTGCTTAAGGTTTTAAGAGCAAAAAATTGGTTGCATTATTTAATAATTTTCATACATTCAACTTACCAGTCTAGCATCGCTTAATTTCTACGATAATTTAGAGGAGTAGACTATACATGTTTCAGCTAAGTTACAGTCGTATCTGTTAGAACATGTTTAATTTATACGCCCGAAAAAACGGTCACCCATCCAACTGTTAACCACTGTCGACGTTGCTTGACTTCGAAGATCGTATCCAACCTAACACTTCGTGATGATCCATAGGTTTGTTTTTTATTCCTGCACTGCTGCACAGGTGTAATAAGTTAGAATGAGAAAAACATATATTTGTCTTATTCTAACCTTAGTAGCAAAAAACATTGGCGCAATATTGCAAAGTAATATAAAAACAATATTCCCAATATTGGTCCAATATTGTAAAGTTGACGCTTCATTTTATTTAGCCAATTTGTCTAAAAAGAAATATTGGTTCAATATTGGTTCAGCATTGGACCAATATTGAACCAATCGATTTTTCATATTGGACACTAATTTCATTTTAATTTGGAGCCAATATTTTATAACCAATATTGGTGTTACATTGGGAAACATTGAGAAAACATTGGCTAATGCATTCCCAATATAACCAATATTTAACCAATATTAGCCAATAATGGCCAATATACTGCCAATGTATTTTGTTACTAGAGAACTTATTGCACCAGTGCAGCAGTGCAGGAATAAGAAACAAACCTGATAAATACTACATGTTTATGCATACATATTTGTTATAGATTATTTCAATAGATGTTATCAGAAGGATGAAACATGTATAGTTAAGTTATATTTTTATAATTAAACATAAAATTTTACAGTTTTTTACTGATTTTTACATATATAAAATAGCTGTGAAATAATTTATGAAAAAATCTATTTTTGCTCTATTCGTAAAAAAAATAAAAAAATAGATGTCATTTTTTATTATTTTTGAGTATTGTTAATATGTCATATTGTTTTGATAAGTGCAATATATATTGTTTTAATCTCCACTTTCTTTATGTTTCGATGTTTCAATTTCATTTGTGGGAAGAAGGGAAGAAAAAAGGGAAGGGGGGTCGAGAAGGAACCCGGGAAAAGTGCAGTGGACAGAAGAGGGGAGAAGGAAATTTGTAAAGAAATTTGGAGAAGAAGAGATAGGAGATAGGAAGCTAGAAGAGGAGTGGAAGGAGTTGAAAGTAAAAATAGAGGAAGCACTAGGAGTTATGGAAAGAAAGGTAGAAGGAGGGGGGAAGAATAGATGGTGGGATGAGGAGTGTAGGGAAGGTAAGGAGAGAGTTAGGAGGGAATTGAGGAAATGGAAAAGAGAAGGGGGAGAGGGAAAGAAATATAGAAAGGAAAGGGGAAAATACAATAAACTATGTAAGGAGAAAAAAGAGAGGGAAAAGGAGGAATGGGAGAGAGAGGTAGGAAGAGCGAGGACAGAAGGGCAGGTATGGAAAATAATTAATAGGGAACAGAGAAAGAGAAAGAGGATTAATGATAGGATAGAAATAGAAGAATGGGACGACTATTTTAGGAAACTGTTAGAAGGAGAGGAAGAGAGAGTAAGAATAGAGGGGATAGGTGAAAAGGTAGACGGAGAGGATTAGGAAATAGGAAGGAAAGAAGTGGAGGCAATTGTGAGAAGGATGAAGGATGGGAAGGCAACAGGTGAGGACGAGATCCCAGGTGAGGTATGGAAATATGGGGGGGGGGAAGTAGTAAATAGTTTATGGAAGATCTGCAATAAGGCGTGGAAGGGGGAGGAGTGGCCAAGGGAGTGGAGGGAGGGGGTAGTGATTCCGATATTAAAGAAGGGGGAGGGGTTAATGGTAGAACAGTACAGGGGAGTAACATTGACGCAAACGGCGTACAAAGTATATACGGCAGTATTAGCGGAAAGATTGAGAAGGGAGATAGAAAATAGGAAAATTTTACCGTCGAGTCAGGCTGGATTTAGGAAAGGATAGGGGACAATAGATAATATTTACGTGTTAAATTATTTAATACTTTAATTTAATTATTTAATAGGCAGATAGAGAGAAGGGGAGAAAAATAGTTCTGTTTTTTGTAGATATGAGAGCAGCGTTCGATTCGGTAGATAGGGAAATTTTAGTAGAGGCGATGGAAAAAGGGGGGTAAGGGAGAATCTAGTTTGGAGATGTGGGGAGGTTCTAAGAGAAACGATGAGTAGGGTGAAGGTAAGAGAAAAGGAGGGGAAAAAATTTTGGACGGGGAAGGGAGTGAGGCAGGGATGTCCGTTAAGCCTATGCCTATTCACAGTCCTATTGGCAGATTTGGATGAGGAATTAGAAAAAGGGGGTTGGGGAGGAATAGAGTTAGGGGGGGAATGAAGGTATACTCATTAGCATACGCGGATGATATCCAAAAGAGGAGGTGGGAGAAAGAAAAAAGTCAGTTGGAGATGGAAAGGGAAGACAATAGAAGAGGTAAAAAGCTACAAATATCTGGGGTACACTATAATAGCAAACGGAAGTCAGGAAGGTCATGTGGAGGAGAGAGTGAGAAAAGGGGCGGTAATATTAGGGCAGATATGGGGGATCGGGAAGAGAAAATTTGGTAGGGATTGGAGTAGAAGAATATGGCTATTTAATAGGTTGGTGTGGTCAGTGATGAGTTATGGAGTAGAGATATGGGGGTGGAAGTTAAGAAAGGGAATAGAGAAGCTGCAGTGGAGATATCTAAGGTGGATGCTGGGGGTAGAAAATAGTGTGCCGGAGTACATGATAGGACAGGAATTACAAAGGGATAATTTAGAAGGAAAGGCAGGACTGAGAGCGTGGGGATACGAAAAGAAGTTAGAAGAAGAAGGTGGAGGAGAATTGGCTAGGAAGTGTTGGGAAGAAATTAAGAGAAGAGCGAGAGAAGGGAAAGGAAAATCAGGGTGAGAGGAGGAGAGACAAAAATTCTTTGAGGAGAGAGGGTGGGGGATAGAGGAGGTAGAGAGACTAAGAGGAGACGGGTTATTAAGAGCTGAGGAGTTGATAAAGAGAGAAAAAGAGAAGCAGAGGAGAGAAAGATGGTTAAGGATTAGAGACTCGAGATATAACAAATGGTACGGAAAAGTGAAGAGAGAGGGGATACCAGAGTACTTAAAAAGAGGCTGGGAGGAGAAAAGATGGCAAAGGGTGGCAAGATATAGGCTAGGTGGTAGTATGAGAGGAGGGAGGTACTGGGAGGAAGAAGAAGGGAGGAGATGCAGGTAGTGTGAATAGGGAGAGGAGTCATGGGAACATGTGGGAAGAATGTGTAGACTGGGGAGTAGGGGAAAGCTGGCAAGAAGTAGTGGATAGCATTCTAGGAGAAAAAGGAAAGGGAGAATGGTGGATGGAAAAGTTAGACAACCTAAGGGAAGAAAAAGGGAGGGGAGAGTCGAGGGGGAAGGGGAGGGAGAGGAAAGATGACGATGAGTATGAATGGGAGAGAGTGGATGAAGGTGAGAAAGTTTCGGGAAATGAGTGGGAGAATGAAAGAAAAGTAGAAGATTTGGTGCAGCGGAAACGGAGGTCCACGGATGAATGGAAGAGTGGAAGAATAAATGGTCTCTCTCTCTCTCAAAGGAGTGAGTGTGATTTGGAAGCGGAGATAGGAGGCATGTAGGTTGATTAAACTGTAGAGCTATAGTAGAGATAAGTTAGTTGTAAGATTTTGATGTAAACGAAGCGGGAGTTCGTTGTACCCCGCAAGGGAACAATAAATCTTTATTATTTTATTTATTATAAATAATTAATCAATATTAAATAAATATTTTAAAAAATATGATTTAAATTAATTTTTTAAATATAAAATAAATATTATATAAATATTAAATAAATATACTTAAATAATTTTCTTAAATCATTATTTTTAATGAAAAATTAATAATTTATGAATATTAAATCAACGTTAAATTAACGTTTTATAAATATTTTTTCTAATTTATTATTTGGAATAAATAATTAATATAAAACAAATATTTAATAAATATTGAATAAATATTATTTGTACAATAAACGCTAATAATGTAAAAATAATTAAAAATAAATATTTAAAAAACGTTTAAAAAATATTGTGTGCTTATTGGGTAAGGATGTATCGGACTGAAGTTCAAAATGGTACAAAGTTGCTAAAAATTTGTGAAATTGTTCTTTTAGTTTCCCTAATATACTGTAAAAAATTGAAAACCCATCCACTAAACGGTTGCTGAGTTATAACTATTTTAATTTTCACTGATTTTACATGGTATCCTTTTCTATCTTATGGAAAAAAACGATCTTGACGGATAAAACAGCTAAAAAAATATAGAAAAAATAGTAGCAATATTTTGAATTTTTTTGTACGTTTAAGATATGAATAGATGAAAATATCTGCCAAGTTTCAATTGTCTTCACTACACCGTTTTAAAGAAATAAAATATAACTTGAGATAATTGTGCATTTTCACTGTCAAAAGTTTAAACTCATAAGTGAAAAAAATCGCAAATCTTTGTAAGAGTAAAAATAAGACTCCAACTATTGTTCAAATTTCTTACATCTAAATTTACTATGCGTTAGGCATAGATATTTAAGTATTTCAAATTTCATGCACTTTTGTCTAAGATTGTATGTCCGATACACCCTTAATACGCTCGTATACATTGCATACATGACATTATGCAATGATAATATTGCGCACATGCACATTATTCCCAATCAGTAAGCAATATTTTATAAATGTTTTTTAAATATTTATTTTGATTATTTTTACATTATTAGCGTTTATTGTGGAAATAATATTTATTTAATATTTATTAAACATTTATTTTATATTAATTATTTATTTTAAATAATGATTAAAAAAATATTTATAAAACGTTTATTTAACGTTTATTTAATATTTAAAAATTATTAATTTTTTATTAAAAACTAGCTATGCCCTGCTACGCGTTGCTGTGGTTCTCTATTCTTATGGTACGTTTTTTTCAAATTTTCTTTGCTTTTGTTGTTTAACTTTCAAGAGCCTTGCTTTACTGTTGCTCTTTTTATTTTATTTTTGAATAAGCATTTATCTATCTTTAATAAATCTAATATTCATTTATTAACGTACTTCTAACTTTTTTTTCTAAAAGCTGCCATGGATTTAGAAATCCATTCAAAAGACTGTTTTAAAGTTCCTTTTTTTCAATAAAATAAAAGCCATCTTTATTTTTCTTATTACCTTAATTTAAACACAATAGAAACATTCTTCGCCTCTCCCGGTCTCTCCCCGTCTCTCCTGGTCTCTCCCCATCTCTTCCCGTCTCTACTCGTCTCTCCCGGTCTCTCCCCGTCTCTCCCGGTTTCTCCCCGTTTCTCTCCATCTCTCCCGGTCTCTCCCCGTCTCTCCCTGTCTCTCCCCGTCTCCCTGTCTCTCCCAGTCTCTCCCCGTCTCTTTCGGTCTCTCCCTGTCTCTCCCGGTCTCTCTTCGCTGCGTGATGGACGTGTCAAAGATCGCTCCGCAAATGCAGTTAATTTAAAGTGATTAAGAAGTAAAAGAAAATTATAAAAGGTGGCTGTAAAAATACGCGTAAGGACCAAATAGGACCAATGTTTTCTAGCGAAAGTGCGTGGATCTATGTGGAAAATCAGTGTATTTTCCATGCGGGTCATACATGTCGCGACAGGTAGACATTTATAGTGACGTGTATATTGATTAAAGTTACGTACGTGAATGGGCGCCCGTATCGATAGGATCGGCATCAGCCGATACCTACTAATATGGTCGATGAATATGCGGAATATAGATGTGCCGCATGTAAGAAGGAAATAAAAAGTCAGGTCGTAACATGTAAGTCATGTGTCAAACTTTTTTTCCATCCAGGATGTGCAAGTAAACATAAGGTGTATGACAGAAATCGAGAATATGTGTCTTGTCCTGGCCCATATGAGAAGTTCACAGTAGACAGTGAAAAAGATATAGATGTGAAAAAAACACCAATACAGACGAAAAGCGAAAGAGAAAGACTAAGTTCTACAGGATCGACAGGAAGTGGCGGAAGCAGAGCGATAGGAGTCAACGTGGGCATGGATACGAAAATTGATTGGCTGGTAAGAACTATGAGAGAGATGAAAGATGAAATGGCATGCAAACGAGAACTAAAAATGCTGATTAAGGAAACAGTGCAAGAGGAAATAAAAGCTATTAAACAAGAAATGGAAGACCTACGAAAAATAATACGAGGAGGAATGCAGGCGTCAGCGGAAAATGTGCGCGGCAGCTACAGTGAGGCAACGAAGAAAAAGAAGGAAAACATCATAATCATCAAACCAAAGACTCAGCAAGAAAGTGAAACCACAAAAAAAATAATAAAAGAAAAGGTTGATATTAAGAATATGCCAATGGGGATAATAAAGGTACAAAAAGGAAGAGAAGGAACAGTAATTCTAGGATGTGAGACCGGAGAAGAAATAGAGAAATTAAAAGATGTAGTACAGTCTAAACTAGGTGACAATTATAATGTTACAGAATCACTACAAAAGAAGCCGAAAATAAAAATTATTAATATTAGCGAGGAAGAAATAGAGTTGGATGACGATGAGCTAATAGATACAATAAAGAAACAGAATAGTATTGGTAAATCTCGTATAAGCATAGTTAAGAAAATCCCAAAAAGAAAAAATATGGATGATAGTCAATCTAGAAGGAAAGGAAAAGAAGGTAGATCTTTAATAATTGAAGTAGATGAAGTAACACATGAATTGATGTTAAAAAAAGAAAAGTTGAATATAGGCTGGAGAAAATGTCCTGTGTTCAATCACTTCAGCATAAAGAAATGTTTCAAGTGCTGAGGGTTCTACCACATTGCAAAAAACTGTACGAGGGATGAAACGTGTCATAAATGTACAGAAAAGCATAAAGCAAGTGAATGTAGAGAGAAGCAGAACAAATGTGTAAATTGTATGTTTAAAATAAAAACATAATTTAAAAATAAAAGACGATCATGATGCTCTGGATCCGGAATGCCCGACATATAAAAGGGCTATCAAAGAGGAGAAGAGGAGAGGTGGATGGGAAGCCAAAAAATAGCAATTACAGAAAGAAGGGGATCAGATAATATATACAAACGCGCAAAGTTTAATGGCACATAAGGACGAGATACAGCATCAGATTATGAAGAAATTAAATCCGGCAGTTATTGCGTTGTCGGAGTCGAGACTGATTGCGGAAATTGAAGACAGTGAAATAAGTGTACCGGGACACAGTGTGGTTAGATGCGACGCGGAAAATAGAAATACAGGGGGGGTTGCTCTGTATGTAAGAGACGATATCAAGTATGAAATAGTAGTATTGAAAAAATTAGAAAGGATTGTGTGGTGCGTTGCAATAGAAGTAAAAGAGAAATTGTTTAAAGAAGTGTTAATGGTAATATATCATTCACCGAGTGCGTCACATAGAGAGTTTATAGGATTCTTAGAGGAGATAGTAGAAGAATTAACGATAAAAGAAGAGTGTATAATATTAGGAGACTTTAATATAGATTGTATGACAGACTCTTATTATACAAATAAACTACTGACGACTATGCAAAGTCTAAGTATGAAGCAATATGTGGAACCGTAGGTATAAACCAACGAGAGTTACCGAAAATAGTAAAACAATTATAGATCTAGTACTAAATTATGCAAAAAAAATAAAAAACATACACATTCCTTGCAATAAAAGTAATAAAAAAATTAAATTATAATAACATAGGGCATATGCATACGCCGCATAGATATATAAATTATTTATACGTATTTAACGCGTGAAATAATTAATTAAAAAAAGAAAAAAATTAATTAGAACGTTTATTTTAGGAGATATAAGAAAATGGTTTAGCTCATTAGTCTTGTCTCGTCGAGATAGCCCAGTTTAAAAAAAAATCGTCTTCCTAGGACGCTTAGTTCCCGAGATATTGCCGATTGAAGTAATTTGAACGCGCCAGATCAATTTTGTACGCGCTAGCAGCCGACGAGCGCGCGCGCGCATGCCGCCGGCCGCCACTCTCGAGTGATACTGCTTTTGTTAACACGTTTACAGTAGTTAATCTTCATGAATCGCTTCAAACTTTTTGGAAAGGCTACTTTAACTATTTAATAAGACGCTGTCAAAATTTAAGCTCTTAATATTTATAACTGTAGCAACAGTGATTTTTCAAAGAAAAAAAATTATCTCGGCTTCTGAGCAACCTAGGACAAAGTTCTTTTTTTTTTAATTTAAAGAAAAATCGCACCTTTTAAATGCATTTTACCTCATTTTGATAGCGTTAATATTTTAAAAATTATTTTATTGTTAATTAGGCTTATTTTTTACACGTTTATTTGAGGCACTTAATTGCATTGCACACATTTCGCGATACCGGTATATAATACTGTAACTTTTTGAAAGGAGAAAAAACTTTGGTTCGGGTTTGTGCATGGTCTCAAAAATGTAGAAATTAAATTTTAGTGGAGCGCGTTTTGGATAAACAGTTGACAGTACTCGAAAAGTTGTTAATATTTTTTGATGAAATTTGGTACACTTTTTTATCGTCATAAAAGCTATATTTTCCTAAAATTTCAAATGCTTGAGTTAATTTTTAAAAAAGTTATAAACAATTTAAGAAATGGCCATTTTTCATGGTTTTTTCTATTTTACAACCAAAATAATCGACCGATCTTAATGTACCAAATTTATTATTGTAGCTTTACTTAATACCTACAACTTTTATTTGAAACTTTTTTCGATTCCGCTTTTAGTTTACGAGGCGCAAGCAATAAACCACTTTTTCCTCACTTCAACCCGAAATTTTGTAATAACCCCCAGCTTTTTGCGAGTGGCAAACATACCTATCTTAATCTACGCGTATTAATTGTGCTTTACGCACAGTCAAACTTGAGTTACCAATTTTTTCCCAAAACGGCCCTTTTTGAAGCTAATTCTACTAGACTAAATGCGCACACTGCACATGCGCACGGACCAAATGCATACAAGGAAAGTCGCAAACCCATGTGATGCAGTGAATGCTTTGCACGCACACACACACACACACACACACACACGGGGGGGGTGCAAGGGGGGCCTTCGGCCCCCCTCCCGCACCCACCCCGTCCAAGTTGCTAACCTATGTAGACTTTACTCTGCTTGCAATGTACATGAATTGTATTTGGTCCGTGCGCACGTGCAGTGTGCGCATGTGCAGTGTGCGCATTTGGTCTGTGTCCGTTTCGCACTGTGTCCGTTTCGCTCTGTGCGCATTTGGTCTGTGTCCGTTTGTTACTGTGTCCGTTTCGCACTGTGTCCGTTTCGCTCTGTGCGCATTTGGTCTGTGTCCGTTTGTTACTGTGTCCGTTTATTACTGTGTCCGTTTGGTCTGTGTCCGTTTGTTACTGTGTCCGTTTCACTCAGCCTGCTGTGTCCGTTTATTACTGTGCGCATCTGGGACGCTCCCCTAGAAGAGATGAGGCTTATAGAAAAGCACTGTACGATAGCACGGAACAAAACTGGCAACAATTTAAAATAGAAAGAAATGCAGTAGTTAATTTAATTAGAACAAAGAAAAAAGAATATTATGAAAACGTGATTGATCATAATAGTAACAATCCCACAACTATGTGGAAATCATTAAAAGAAATTATTAGAGGAGGACCAATAGGCGCGAAAGTTGTAGGAAAAATAGATTTTGAAATATTAGACAATAATGTAGAGTGTGATATAACTGATAAATTTAACTTATATTATATACAAAGTATTAAAGACATAATAAAATCTATAGATAAGAATTATACAACGAGCACAAATAAGAGAACTATTTATTGTATTGAAAAGAAGGGAGAGTTAGAAAAATTTGAGTCAATTACGACAGAACAAGTAGGAAAAATCATTAGGGAATTACCAAAAAAGAAAGGTACAGAAAAAGGAATAACTAGCGATATATTAAAAACGGTGTTTTGTGTCATAGAAGAGGAATATTGTGATATAATAAATAAGTCATTGAGTGAGGGTTGTTTTTTGAAAGAGTGGAAAACATCCACGATAATTCCAATACCAAAAGTAGAAAAACCTAAGAGGGCAAGTGATTATAGGCCTATTAATATATTACCAATATATGAAAAAGTGTTAGAGATAATAGTTAAAAAGCAAATTGAGATCTACCTAGAAAGTAATAATATCATAACGGAACATCAGTCGGGCTTTAGGAAAAATTATTCGTGTGAAACAGCAATTCAAACAGTTATAGATGAATGGAAATTGATTATTAGTGAGAGACAAATAGTAGGAGTTATTTTTGTAGATCTTAAACGGGCTTTCGAGACAATTGATAGAGGAAGATTATTAGAAAAATTATATCAGTATGATATTACAAGAACAGTTCTAGAATGGTTTAGGTCGTACTTAAAAGATAGAATGCAACAAGTTCAATTTAATGATAGATGGTCTAAAATACTGACTACGGAATACGGAGTGCCACAGGGTTCAGTATTGGGCCCATTGTTGTTTATAATATATGAATGATATTGTTAACGTTTGCTCGGATGTGTGTAATATAAAAATGTTTGCGGACGATACGTTAATATATGTAACAGGTGAGAGTAGTGCGGAGATAGAGAGAAAATTGAATATTGCATTTAACGTAGTGGAGGAATGGAGGAATATTAATAAACTGAAGATGAATGCGGAGAAAACAAAATATATGTTAGTTAGAGGTATGAGGAAAGAATTGAGAGGCAATGCTATTGTGAGATGTTTGGATGGAAATGAGATTGAGCGCGTAGAAATAATAAAGTACTTGGGCATAATTATTGATGATAGACTTAGATTCAGCGGTCACTGTGATTACATGCTAAAGAAAATAGGGAAGAAAATAAGTTTTTTAAATAGAATAGGGAACTTTATCTCGACTTACACTAGATGTACGATATACAAGACAATTATAGCACCTCACTTTGAGTACTGTGCGACGCTACTAATAGATATGGGAGATACACAGTTAAGTAGGCTCCAAATAGCGCAAAATAGAGCTATGAGAGTTATATTGCAATGTGACAGACGTACCAAAGTTAAATGTATGCACCAAGCGTTGCAATTTATGACCATAAGACAAAGGCTGTATTACAATATGTGCATGTTTATTTTTAAATCAATTTAATAATAGACTTAGAATAGTAGAAGGAGAACGCGAAACTATTCATGAACGTTTCATCTTTCTAACAACATTTGTTGAAATAATCTATAACAAATATGGATGCATTAACATAAAGTATTCATGGATCATCACGAAGCATTAGAATGCGTACGATCTTCGAAGTCAAGCAACGTCAGGAGTGGTTGGGACTTGGATGAGTGACCGTTTTTTCAGGCGCAGAAATTAAACATGTTCTAACAGGTGGTTCTAACAGGTACTGTGGCTTGGCTGAAACATGTATAGTCTTCTCCCCTTTATAAAATTATCGTAGAAATTTATTAGATTGGTGAGGTTACGTTAAATTTATCAAAATAATTTAATAATGCAATTAATTTTTTGCTTTTGTCGTGAATATGTTTAGTAAATATTAAAAAAATCATTTACCAAATGTTAAAAAAACATTTTCTTAAATTTTAAAACAAATATTTATTAAATGTTAAAAATATATTTGTCCAAACATTTAAAAAAACGTTTTTCTAATTTAAAAAAGGGACTTATCTCATTATTTTTAACGTTTTTGGAAATGTTTTTTAAAATGTTTTTTAAATATTATTGAAAACATTTTTTTAATATTGTTTTGCTGATTGGGTCATGGATCATCACGAAGCATTAAGGTGTCTTTTCACGCTGATGCTTGACGCTCATTTTCGTCAAAAGACATCACGTGACTAAAAATAAAGATACCCATTCGTCATTTTTAGTCACGTGATGTCTTTTGACGCTAAAAATGAGCGTCAAAAGGACCTGAAATGGATCTTAAAAAACTTCAAATGGACATATTTTTTAGCGTCCTAATATTCGTAATTATTGCTAAAATAAATGTTTAAAAAATATAAAGGAGAAGTTTATGAACAATAATAAATTTAAAATGCAGAATCAAATTATATATTTATTACATGAAACAAAATACAACATATAATAAATCAATATTTTTAATTATTGTAATTAGGAGATTTATGTATATATTATACAGGATGTCCTGTAAACCTTTCGTTAACGTTTACAAGCAAGAAGAGCACATTAAACTGAACAGAAAAGTCCGTTTTGCAATTTTTGCAATAGTTAATGAGTTATTGATTACACAGATACACAAAAAATGTAGTTTTTTTTTAGGAAAAAATGAGCCAACTCAGCAATTCTCACCTTGAATTTAAATTCAGCGAGTCAAAATACATAAGAATTGACTAGTTTGATCTGCCAAACCAACCACTTTTTTGTGTGCCTGTGTAATCAACAACTTATTAACTATTGCAAAAATTGCAAAACGGTGAAGGACTTTTCTGTTCAGTTTAATGCGCTTTACCTGCTTGTAAACATTGACGAAAGGTTTACAGGACACTCTGTATAATATAATGTATATATGTATATATACATATATATATTATACATATATGTGTACATTTATTTATTTATTAATAATACAGATCAATATTATAATTATAATTAAAATTATATATAAATTATAGACACCGATAAAATTTGAAAATATTACATATATAAATATATATTTATATACATATATATCTTAGAATATTCTTGGAATATTGTCGGCTATAATTATTTATATATATTTATATACAATTTGTTTTTAATATATAATCATACACCATCTAAAAATGTAAAAATATTATAATACATACGAATCATTTAATAATTTCTATATATTTGTAGAAATGATAAAAAGTAAGGGCGAACACGAACGAACCCAGCAAACACAGAACATTGCTGCAACATTGCGGCAATTTTGTAATATTGCTGTAATATTGCTACAATGTATAACATTGCTACAATCCTAGTGAACACAATAATATAGTAGCAATGTAATGTAACCGAATATAACAGGTTACATTGCTCTGATGTTACACGTAACTTACATGTAAGTTACAATTTCCGACTCAGCAATATAACATATTATATAATATGTTATCTAACCGTCACATAACAGTTACATGCGTTCCGTTTCACGCATGATACGCATATCCTGTTTCTGAAAGTGATAACATAAAGAGACTTCTAAAAGATAACATAATGTCAGAATGTTAACCAATGCGCCGTTTTTTGAGAACAGAAAGATATTATAAAACTGATATCTAAAAGATTTCTTAAATCGGATATCTTTAAACTGCAACTAGAGATAAAAAAATAAAATAAAAATTTTATTTTTTTTTAATTATTTTTATCAACAGTACATACTAAATTTAGGACAAATTTTTATTAATTAATTAAATTTAAATTATATTATTTTATTTTATTCTTTCTTGCCGCTGGTAGGTTTTGTACCCGGGACCTTACCCAAATAGCACTGGATGTTCCAAGGATGTCCATTTTAAGTCAAATTCAGGTCCGCATGTCCATGGATATAAAATGGACATTTATAGGATGTCCATTATTGGAATTAAAACGGATGTTTTTCTATTCAGAACGTCCTATGCTGGATATCTGATTTATGTCCACACTTGGATCTTACTTTTATATAATTTATCTTTATTATTTTTATTATATAATTTAAAAGAAATATTGTAAATTATATATATATATATGTATACCCAGCAAACACCAATATATAACCATTACATTGCTGCAATAAAACGGAATGTAACAGGTAATATTACATGAACGTTACATGTAACATTCCTGTTAGTTATAATTTCCTACTCATGTGATGTAGTTACATAACATAAATATAGCGTAGAACTGAACTGTTATATAACTATAACCGAGATGTTTTGTAATGGCAATATAAACTATTATATTGCTGTTATAAAAAATAATTACAGTGTTGTTATATATGTACATGTATATATTTTAGCACATAATTCCCAGGAGGTTAAGTACTTAAATTAAGTTTACATAAAACAAAAAATACTTTTGAATGCAATTTCGTTGTTTTATGTAAAATTAATTTAAGAACTTGACTTCCTGAAAATTGTAAGTTCTAAAATTATAAAGGATAGATATAATTATAAAGGAAAAAGATAACATTAAAAATAGTCTTTTCAATAAACTTCTTAATATATTTAACACATATATTTATCAACAAAATAAACTTATATCTAAACAAATGTATACATATTATACTTTATGATTATTAGTAAATATATTTTAAAAATAATTTTTAAAAACATAAAAAACGAGGGAAAATAAGAGAAAAACATTAAATAAACTTCACGTAATGTTGAGCTAAATTATAGCTTTGCTCCAGCTGTCAATCACAATCTCAACGTCAATCACGTCTCCTATACTTTTATAAAATCCGAAATTGTCAGGACATGATAGTGACATGAGTGCAAGCGCTTCCATTTGAGTTCAGTTTTCTGTAAAAAGAAAATAATAAATAATATTATATAACGCTCACCAATACACTAATTCATATATAGAACATTAAATACGTATTTAGAATATTCGAGGATTGGTACGAATAAACCGTCATGCGCATGTACGCATCTCGCTATTTTGCACGCTGGTGCACGCGCAACCGACGCAACGCCGCAACATGATGACGTGCGCGAGGTTAGCAGCGAGTCAGTTTTTAGTTTTATGTATCATTTGCATATTTTACATCGTGAAGGAAAATACGACTGTGCTTAATTTGAAGTTTAGTCTAACACAATGGGTTGTATAATCAGATAAGTCTCACAAAATTTTTATTTTTTTGTATGGAGTAAGTATTCTGAGATAAGATTAATACTTTGTGTTATGTTTTATTTTTAGTTATATTAAAAGCAAGAAAGGAAGAAACACTTTATTTGAGCGTAAAGTAGAAGAAAGAGTAGACGAGTAAGGAAAGAAAGATATAAAAGAGAGATTAACCTCACAGCTTGGAATTTACAGTGTGCCGAACAGAATATGTGGATCTTGAAGGTATCAAATAACATAATTTTACCAAAAAAGTTATAGGATGAAGTGAACAGTTTATTTTTTTGTGTGAGAAAATATCTATATTACAATCTAACTTGTTTCGAGAAAACCTTCGCAAAAGATTTAATAAAGAACAAGCAATTTGATGAGATTATCATTATTATCATATTTATTATTCGAATTTTAAAGAGAAGCAGTAAGAAATTTTATTAATACATTATTAAAAAATTGTTGGCTGTTACACCAAAATTCTCTTTCTTGTAAGCTGGTGTATGCTATTGATAAAAAATTCACCGAAGTTTGTCTCTGTTTAAGCTTAGCGAACCATTATATAAAGAATTGGCAGAGCAATTCATATCAAAAGGATTATCCAAAGGTGTACCTTCTAGTTCTTCAAGTATGTCATTATCTTATGGCAGGCTAGGTAACAGAATAATGACAAATGTTATAATTTTATTTTAATATTGTATTGCAACTATGTGACTCTTAAAGGTATCGTACAACCATCTTTTTTAGATTACTGAAATAAATAAAAAGCGAAATCTGATCTGAAACAATTACAACAAAGTATACAGACTAATGTCACTCAACTAACCTGCCGATGATGTGGTCGCAGGCTGTAATATAGGAAATATGTTTATGAATGTCAAAGATTATCTGTAGGTCTTAGTCATTTAGTAACTGTTATGCATTTTGTGTCAGCCAGATATACGCCTCAGAATTATACTGATAAAGCTCTTAGTTACATTAAAAACTAAAAAAGTAAGTATTTAAATACTCTGTTGTTCCCAAAATAATTTATTCTAATTAATACAATTCTTTTCATACATTCACAATGATCACATTCAGAATTTTTATTTATATTTTTGATTCTCTAACTTAATTGTTTGTAAATTGAGGCATATATAAGACGAAAGACTACAAAATAGGCATATATGAGACGAAAGACAAAATAAGATATTTTTATTTATAGAATAATTTAAGAATGACCAGTGAATGTGCGTATGATTATTCTGGAAATGTGCACAAAAGTGGAACTTGAGAAGGAACATTTGATTATTCCTATCTCTAATTTGCTGGGTTTTATTCTAAAAACATATAATGGCTATAATTTATTCTTACCTGTTCTAATCCTTGTGAAAATTTCTTCAACTTTTATAAACTTCAGTTATTCTTTACGTTCTTTTAAATTTTAAGAAGAACAGTTGTCCGAATGATGTAAGAATAATTGGCAGAATCCTGTAATATAAAATTAGTTTTAATATGATACGTCTTTATAAATTATATTTATAAGTTTATAACTGCCTTTATATATTGTATGATTTACACATATGCTATGTGACTTTTGCAGAAATGTATGTAAAACTAGCAGCCCGAATAATAAATTATCTTTAAATTTACTTAAGAAATACATTATTTAAATATAAAAATATGTAGTTGTGCAGATCAAAACAAGAAACATATCGCTATACATTTTGTCAATAATAGATTTGATAATATACATATCTGTTAGTTTTAACTTTAACGATAAATTTATTGCTTTGCAAGATAGAGTAGAACTTTTATCTGCCATACTTTTTTGTTCATTTTGTGCAAAAATGCATCGAATAAGCAGCGTATACAATTTTATCGAAATTGTATGATGGATCTAAATTGTATAATTATCAATGTACCGTCAATTCCACAATACATGTTGCATCGAATTAACATGTAATATCAAAAATAAAAAATATATAAAGGCGGTTATAACTTATAAATCTATATTGTTGTTGCTGACTAAACATAACCTACAAAACATGTAGGAAAGATTATAATAAGTTATCTATGATGTATATTATATATAAGAAAATTAATATATGTTAATTAAATGCAGCAACATTTTCTACACCTTTTTATATAATCTTTAATAAATGTTGACTTAAAAAACATAAAGGATTACCTGATTAAAGTCAAGTTGCAAGAAAACAACGTCTCTCTTTCGTCATTATAGCATCCACTAGCGCGCCTAATGCACGAGATGTACGTTGTGCGATTGAGGTTAGAGTCTCACAAGATTCAAATTTTATAATATTTATATAACATAAGTAAAACAATTGTTGTGTAACCACGCAACATTGTGGTTACATCACTGTCCGGTTATTGTAACATACAAATAACGAAGTAATATTATAGCTTCATAACTTTGTTACATCACATATATGTAGTAAAGTTTCGTAACTATAATATAAATAGAGTGTAACGTCTGTTATATTACATGTTACTCTCACGTTATATTGCATTTATATTTGGTGTTTGCTGGGATATTACTATTTACAATATTTGTAATTAACCCTTTGCGGCACGGTGGTCGATATATCGATCACCTATCTTGAAGTCATTTCTTTAATTTTTCGGACATCAAATACTGTATTTTATTACTTTTTTTTTTGTAATTTTACTTTAGTATAACTATATAAATCATATATTCTAAAAAAAATTGAATAGTACATTTATTATCTTGTTTTTGTTTAATACATGATGAATTTAGATTTTGTGCATTTTTTTCTCTCATTCAGGATGTTATAGTGTTGTCTGATTTCTGAGTCAACTACGACGCATTGTTCCGTAATAACATTGATACGAGCGTGTTATGTTACGATTATACAATTTTTGTTGCATAACTGTAACGCCAAAACGATGTATAACAGTTATATTACTTGCGTGTAACAAATGTTACATAACAGGTTATTTCCATGTTATATCCCAGATAGCACAGATGATCCTTTTAAGTTTAAAAAGAATTCTTTTTTTTTATTTCTTTAAGAATTTACGTAATCTGTTCGAAATGAGTTCAAGAAGAGTACCATATTTAAATTTGTTATGAATTCACGTAATTTAGTCAAAATAAGTTAAAAAAGAATTCAATATTCAAATTCCTTATGAATTCACATAATTGATTCAAAATTAGTTCAAAAAGAATACCACATATAATACAAATTTATTATGAATTTATATAATTTAGTCAATATTAAAATTCTTATAAAGAGCCGTAACATTATACATAGAAAGGTATAAAAAATATAAGTGTCTTTATTTTTTTTTTGACAAAGCAAAAAAATTTTATAACACATTTTTTTATTTTATTAAAAAGAACATAAAAATATATATTTCTTTGTTATTTGTCAAAAATATTATAATATTATTATCTAAATAAATAGTATATAAATATGTTATATTATTATATATATATTATTTATCGTAAATTTGATATATAACTAAATAAATATTTTTTTTATTATAATGAACATATAATAACGCGTTTAATAAAAAATTTGTAAAAAAATTGTTAAAAAGTACACTATTTCTATATAAAATTAGGAAATGTTAATTCAATAATATACTGCAATAAAAGATGGAAAAATTTTATACATAATTTATACATGTATAGTAACAATAAGAGAATTTCTCATCTATAATAACAATAATATACCAAATTCTCTATTTTTGTAGCAGTATATTTTTAAATTAACATTTCTTATATTTCAAAAAATCCTTTATTATCCTTTTTTTACACCAAAAAGCAATTTCTTTTTGCACTATAAAAGAAATCATAATAAATGCAAAAAAGTATCTCGATAAAGTTTCATTAAAATACTATTAAAAAATAATTTTAAATTTAATGCAAATTCTTATAGAACATAAAATGAATTTGTATAAAAAACTCTGCATTATCGGCCTCACTCAAAAAAACGAGTCGGAGCGTGAGTGCGACGCCGCGGACGGGCGCGGAGCGCGCGAGACGTCTGCCGATCGTCTTGCGAGCAAAATTCAAGTTGGCTTGGTGCTTGTCTGACGCTTCGTTTTTACGATCCTTGCAATTTTGATATTCTGATTTCATTTTGACTTCACTGCGATAATTGTGTGGCTAAGTCTGACTGGGAACGAGTCACGGCAGATTTCCTGTCATCTAAGGTTTAATCGGGGACCTGCCGAAAGGCGCGGATACGCGAAGAGCGCACACGCACTTTTCGCTCTAACCAACGGTAAGCGCGTGCTACCACGCTTACATTTCCTCTGGCTTTTCTCTTTGCCGCAAGGTGATAGAGTCCTTGTTCGACTCTTTTTTCTTTCTGTACATAATGGTAGAGTCCCAGTTCGACTCTCTTATTTAGAATTTTGAACGAGAATAGAGCCCTAGTTCGGCCTTTCATTACATTTAGATCATCACCATTATAACAACGGATCAACAGCCGACATTGCAGTTTGCCGAATCGCCATTAAAAAACGTCGCAGAGCGAGGGACGACGCCACGCGTTCACTACACCGAAGCAACCTTTCCCCATCCTTTCCCGGAGATACGTGATTCCTTCCCGACGCCTCGATTCCCGCCCTGGCATGAACTCGCAGAATATTAATTAGAATTCATCAATTTTATTTCAAACTACTTGTTAGCAATATTTTTCGTTGTGTTACAATTTCGATTTTGTTTCATGTAATAAAACATTCTATAATATTTCAGGAATTATTTACAGCTAGCAACCAGATAAATTAGTTTCCCCCCTACAGAATTTTATATACATTACAAAAGGGACTCAGAATTGGTGACATACAAAAGAACTTTTTTTGAACTCTTAAGAATCCTTTTGGTGCAGAAATGGGTTAGAAAAAGATTTCATTTCAAAATTTAGGTGTTCAAAAAGAATTCTTTTTGAATTCGTTGTGCTATCTGGGATAGTATCTACATACACAAGAATAACAATGTTACATTACATGTAACTTCCATGTTATATTGCTGTTATAAAACGTGTTCACTGGAATGTCGCTGCTATGTTCTGTGTTTATTGGGATTGTATAAGGATCCGGAAAATCATCGTGTGCACTAAGATAGTAATTAAGACTGTTTTAATAATTAAAAATCGACAATATGAATACGGACCCAAGACCGGATATCCTATGGCCGTCCAAATATTGGCCATTGATGGATGTCTGAAATCGGACATACGATGGACGTTCATTTTATGTCCATGGACGTGTAGACGTAAAATGGACACAAAATGAACGTCTATATTAGGATGTCTTGTGCTGTCTGGGATTATGTGTGCAATGTGTATATCCGCAATAATGTTATGTATGCAATCCTACTCTTGTATCTTAATTATTTTCGTGTGTGCAAACGAAGCTGTAGGCAATCGAGCAGCTCTGCTAAATTTGTATGCAAATGAAACTGTAGGCAATCGGGATTGTAGGCAAACGGGACTCCCTCCCCAACATTTTCCTATCTTGTAAAAAGTTGAAACACAGATTTATCAAATATGAATAAAATTTTTTTTATATAAAATGATTTATTTGGAACGTTTACAATACATGAAAATAATAGTGGTTTTTTAATACATGTAAGATTATTTTATTCAACTTTGAAATATTTTCAGTATTTGATAGACAAATGTTTTTTGCATAAAGTTAAAGTAGACCTTCTTCTATCTTTGTTTTATAATATACATATATATTTTTCTCTCCATCTTTAATGTATTTAAAAAATGATAAATCATTATATACCATGCACATGAGTTTCAATAATCGATTAAATATTTTATATACAGGGTCATTCAAAACAACTTTAGGTCCGTAAAATGACGTATTCCTGACACAATTCTATGGGTGCAGTCCCATTAATCACGGATCGGAATGACGGAACGGATTCTGCTAGAGACTTCTAGTGAATTCTTGATCCCGCTGTTCCGTCCCATCGGAACGTGTATATTTCCTCAATTCCGGACGAATCAGACAGGTGTTTTTGACCGCACAAGTTTTAAAACAAGTGAGTCCCAGATGCGCACAGTAATAAACGGACACAGCAGGCTGACTAAAACGGACACAGTAACAAACGGACACAGACCAAACGGACACAGTAATAAACGGACACAGTAACAAACGGACACAGACCAAATGCGCACACTGCACATGCGCACACGGAAAGTCGCAAACCCATGTGATACAGTGAATGCTTTGCACGCACACACACACATACACACACGGGGGGGTGTAAGGGGGGCCTTCGGCCCTCCTTCCGCACCCACCCCGTCCAAGTCGCTAATCTATGTGGACTTTACTCTGCTTGCAATGTACATGGATTGCATTTGATCCATTCGCATATGCAGTGTGCGCATTTGGTCTGTGTTCGTTTGTTACTGTGTCCGTTTCGCACTGTGTCCGTTTGTTACTGTGTCCGTTTCACTCAGCCTGCTGTGTCCGTTTATTACTGTGCGCATCTGGGACGCTCCCTTTAAAACACCATTGTATTGGAAAAACATCATTAGTAGACTTATTCTGTAACTCTTAACGACAGTTTAGTATCGTTATATTGTTATGACGATACAAATACGATACGATACGATACGTATCGTTATATTGTTATGTTGAATACAGCTTTCGCACTCTCTCGAACACCGATACAGCATACCAAGTTGGTACCCACACAGCACAGGATATCGCAATATCCACCAGATATCCGAGGGATATCGCAATAACCGTAGGACATCCATGGGATTGCAATATGTCCAATAGGATATCTCGATAACCTGGGGATATCCTCAGGATAAAGTGTGCTGTGTGGGTAAATTCTTCGCCGTTTGCAGTTTTTTTAACATAATTAATAAGATTGTTTTTTTATCCATCGTTATGTGTTTCAAAATATATTTTCATACAAGCTCGAGCAAGCTGATATTCAGCAATGTCTAGATATAAATATAGAATTGTCCAGACAATACGACTTTGCCAAAAATACGTAGTTGAAATCACAAACTCGGGTCCAAGGAGCACGTGCGCAGTCCCACGTTAAATTTAAACCTGTCTAATATTACAAAGTATTGTTTACGTTTCTTTCAATTTCTTCTCTCAACTCAACCACGCATGTTTGTTCCGTTCCGTAAAAAATTTCTCTACCCGTCCCATGTAGCAAAAACAGAACGGAATCTGGTTACAAAATATATTTCATTCTTACAATTCAGTATTTCAGAGTACTCACATCAATGTTATCGGCAAGATAATTGCACAAATTATGTATGTTATCGCTTCAGTCGCATCAAAATAACGAAATATTAATGAATTAAGCATATTAACCTGCGACCGATGTGACATTTCGTTCCGTTTTTGCTACATGGAACCGGTAGAGCAAACTTTTACGGAACTGGATCGGACTGCTCAATTCTAGTGAGAAATCCAATCCGTCATTCCGATCCGTGCTTAATGGGACTGCACCCTAAGACGATTTTTCTTTTACCAAAATTTGATTAAAAGCGTAGTTTTTGAATTATAAGCCAAAATAGCGAATCACGCGTCGAGTACAAAAGGCAGGCAGGAGCGACGCGCCACGAGCGTAACGCGGGCGCAGCCATGTTTATGTAAAAGAGAAAGAGAGATCTTTAAGTATATATACATGGAGGAGGAATGCCAGCACTGAAAGTGAGTCCAAGATCTGTGCGAGAGAGAAAAATATATCATGATACTTGCCCTCTCTGCGCATGCTCAAATGTATTATGGATGCTATAAGTTACAATGGCTGGCATTGTGTATGTTTTCACACACATACAATTCGTACATTAAGTACAGAACAGTACAAAAGTGCACAAAAAGTGTTAAAACTGCGGTGCAGGTAATGATATTGACGCATGCGCAGAGAGAGCAATATCATGATATACCTTTCTCTCTCGCACAGATCTTGGACACACTTTCGGTCGACATGAAACAAAGCAATTCCTACTCCATGTATACATACTCAAAGAGAGAGACAGAGAGAATGTGTGTATGCGTGCGTGTGTATGAACGTCTCCCCCCCTCTCTTTTACACAACACGGCATACACACATATCGCGTGTAGCAATCAGCTGGTTGCAGCGTCCGACGGCCGGCGATCCGGAACAACTTTTGATCATTACAGTGATTTTAAGGAACACGTATTCCTAACATAATTCCAAAACAATTTCTTTACCAAAATTTTATTTTAAGCATAATTTTATGTTATAAGATAAAATAGTTAGCGACTTACGCCGTGATAATCACCCATCAGCTGACGCGGATAGTCAGCCGCGCCCGCGTTACACTCGTGGCGCGCCGCTCCTGCCTGCCTTCTGTACTCAACGCGTGATTCGCTAACTATTTTCGCTTATAACTCAAAAACTACGCTTCCAATCAAATTTTGGTAAAGGAAAAATCGTCTTAGAATTGTATTAGGAATACGTCATTTTACGGACCTAAAGTTGTTCTGAATGACCCTGTATACGTTATGCCACGTTTTTAAAACTGCATGTAACGCGTGATGCGATATTTTAACCGTTCTATGACTCAACAGAAAATATATCTTACAGTGTAAAAATAATTTTACTTGAAGATAAATATATATTCAAGAAATTCAACTTACATTTTTTGGAAATATAGGCAAACTAGTTATATTAAGAATCGATTGTCGAAATAAGAATTTTGACATTTTCGGTTTCATATCAATGCATATCAATGAATATGACGCATCAAAGATATACAATAAATGTGAGAGTTAAAAAATTACGTCTAAAAAATAACGTTTTCCTTCGGAAAAGATAATTCGTGCAATATTGACGTGTTATTTATAGTTTAATATTTATGCTTATGTCTATGTTTACGTGGAGAAGGGGAAGGCGGACTACAAGCTCTATGTTTAGAGGAAGTACGTGGAGGTGGCGGGGGCGATAAAGAGGGTGATCTACGTCTTTTCCTTTCACAACGTTCATTGGTGGGCGATCTGCGTGATCCTCTGCCTGAAGAAAAGGAAGGTGATGGCGTACGTCGAATACGAGGAGGGGACGGGGTAACTGGTACGCGCTTTTTATACGGAGATCTTGATCTGCGCTTGCAACGTGGTGATCTACTGCGTGATCTAAAAATATTATAAGTACAAATAAATGACAACGTGCAATTATTCCACAAGTAATATTAATAAATAACAAAATTTAACAGTATGATTTTTTAAGTTACATATAGTTACTATGTAGAAGTATTAATTAAACATTGCATCATAAAATAGTTGAATAATATCGATTAAGTAACGCATGTATCGAATATTGTATAATAAAGAAAATGTATAGATAAACAAACGTATATGAAAATCTTGGACAAAATTTTTACCTATATCTTGTAATTTTTGCCGGTGGACTTGATGATCGCCTTCGATCTCTGTAGCTGTGACTAGGAGATTCTGGTGTCGTACTTCGGCTTCGTTTCTTCTCTCTTCGTTTCTCATCATCTCGTTCCTCACTTTTTACATCTTTCATTTCTCTCTCGCTCTACAAAGTTGTTACATTACATATGTGTGTATGTGATATTATAATTATGTCGAATTTATTATGAAAGAATGCATTTCTACCTTTCTTATAAGTTTCTTTCTATAATGTTCTACTTGTGCTTGTATTGTCATACCAGACTTCAATGTTCTTCTACCACTTTCTAATTCATCTTGATACTGCATAATTTTTACCTCAATCTCACGTAATCTATTTCGTCTTTCTTCATTATAATCTCTATCATTGTTAAAGTAAATTTTGCAAATATATTTTATCATATAATTAGTATAATTAGAGAAATATTATTAACAAATGTCACATAAGTTTTACCTAGAATCCATACTAGCATCTTGAGAATTGGAATCGTCATTTTGACCTAATTCTTCCCATTTACTGGTAGTCATTGCCTGTGCCTCGACCTGATAAAAAAATTGTGCGTTGCAAACATAACGAGAAGATATCAATTATTTAATTTACCGAGAAGGAAACATTTTGAAACCTGATCAGGATCGACAGTTTCCCATCGAGAAGGAACGAATCCAGCTGGCATTGTCGATTTTTTTTCATCGTCCTTATTTTGCATGTTCGCACTATCGTCATCGTCCATTGGAACGCCATCGATATCTTCATCCACTACGGCAAATACATATATACATATACATGCACATATTTACATATATGTGTATGTATGTAACATTGTTATTAATATATAAAACTATATCAGTGTATTTATTTCAGGAACGCATATGTACTGGGTACTCCATCAATATCGTCGTAATTTGAAGTTGTTTGAGATGTGAGGCCATGTTTCATGGCACCTTTCAACAAAGTTGCACCATCAAGCGGCACTCCATCCAAATCTTCAGTACCATCGCCATCAACATCAGACAAAGGTGCACCATCAATATCTTCATCATTCTCAGGTTCAGGTTCGTCCATCTAAAAAAGAAATTAAAATATTACATTATATCAAAGTTTAATATACGGATATTATTACTGTAAATTAAAAATTTACCAAAACAAGTCCTAGGAAAGTATTCTGCAATTTCACCAGAAAATCTCTTGGATACACCGCCCAATCTTCCCATGCTCTAAACATTCGCATAACGCGAATTTTGAATCCTTCTGCCTTTAATCTACTATCAAATTGCTTGTATGCTTGGTGAACTTCGCTAAAAATATCCAAAAGACGCGTCTCAAATCTATAAGATAAATAAATATAAAATTAACATTACATGCATGTCTTATTGGTGAGTTTCTTTTCTTTTAAATAAAGAGAAAAATTAAGAAAAATAAAGATATATAAAAACACGCACGCACGCATGCGTGCGTGCGTAAAGTCACGGTAATTATTTACATTAACGATTTCTTACCGATTTTGATGATCTTCAAATATGTTGTCAAGGTTATCATTCTGAACTTTTCCCTATACATGTTACCGCCGCTCGACTTTAGTTTTCGAGTTATACATAAAAAATTATTAACACAAAAGTTTAATAAATACCATACTTTTTTAATTTGCACTAGAATGTTTTGGTAATACTTAAGAAGAGCTCATTCCTCACCGCACAAAATGAATGAATCTGGCAGAAAAAAGCGTCGCTCTGCCCCGTAAAGGGAAATAATAACAATTAAAGTTGATGAAAAAATTTAATAAATATTATTCTTAAAATTTAAAGCATGGAAATTCGCAAAGGGTTATGTAGAGAACGCATGGGCGGAGGAGGGGCTTCACCCTTCCCCTGCATTCCCTCTCCGTAATTTTTCCTGATCTAATCCAAACATTTTAAAGTCGCTATTTGGTTAATGCAAAAACATTGGAAACGAACAGCGTGGAAAGTCGTAAACCAATGTGGTATTGTACAAGTGTGGACGTTGTTTACTTTACGTTTCATAAATACGATACATGATATCAGTGCCTTACGTAAGGTAAACGATCCACGCTTGTACAATACCACATAGGTTTACGACTTTCCACACTATTTGTTTCCAAAATTTTTGCATTAACCAAATAGCGACGTAAAAACGTTTGGGTTAGGTTAGGTTAGGTTAGGTTAAGAAAAATTACGGGGAGGGGTAGGGGCGGAGCCCCTCCCCCGCCCACGTATTCTCTGCTGTACCAGACTGGGATAGAAGTCGCTACAATCGTTTGTTTATACATTATTCTGTGCCACGGAGATAGGCTACCGGTTGTTTATCTAAAACACCAATATTATGTATCGGATTTATAAAACTTTTTTGTTGTAAACTTTCAAATAAATCACGAGCGACGATTAAAATCTTTTCAAGATCACTCAGGAAGGTGACTTTGACGACATTATGGTTAAGGTTATCGGAGCTACCCGTAAGTATCGTATTTATTAAATTTTTTTGTTGATAATTTTTTGTATATAACATAAAAACTAAGGCTGAGCGGCGGTAACATGTATAGGAAAAAGTTGTTCAGAATGATGACCTTGACAAAATATTTGAAGATCGTCAAAATCAGTGAGAAATCGCTAATGTAAATAATTACCAAAATCACTTACGCCTTTCTATAAATAGTGGCATTGGTCACTTTGACTCCACAATTATGTAATATATCAGATATCAAATACAATCTTGCAATTTTTTTATTCACAGGAGTTTGTAGTATTGACAATGATTCTGAAATACAATCACAAATTTCCTCTGCTGCTTCTGCATGTTCTATACAAAATACCATTGCTTCTGCAACTTTTATTCTTTCAGGTGATATGTTTCGCAACAAATCTTCTAAACGATCTCGCTGACTATAAAAACATAAAACATTTTTCAAAAGATTAACAAATACATTTCTCACAGAATGTAGTAAAATTTGATGTAGAGAATTTAATTCAATTATATTTTTATATACATTATTACAATTTCTTAGTATTCTTTGCAGTTACCTGTTTGAGAGACTACCTCTTCTAGGTTCTTGCTTTTCTTCCATTTCTATTAATTCGTCTGGCATGCCTTGCGTCCAGGGATTGATCGGTGGTGGTCTCCATACACTTCCACTTTTAAACATTCGAAAATCTTCTGTGCGCCATTCCTTCTGCACATCTCCTTGTAGAATGGAATATAGTTTCCAGCGGTAATAAGTATGTGCAGGAGAATAATTTTCAAATAAAAATCTAAAATTAAAAATGTTTCTGTTAGTTTAGTTATATGAAGATAAAAATACAATATATTACACATTATACACTGGCGCAAAAAAAGAGACAAAATTTTTGACCGAATTTTTAGGCAATCTTCAAAGTGATGCAACTTTGCGAAAAATCATCCAAATTACATGTACTTTTTTTAAATTAAAAAGCAAAGATTCTGCTTTGAGAATCCCTAGGCGGAAGTTTGATTTGTTAAGTGTGAACCTTTGGTATCGCATGAAAAAAACATGTTTTTTTTTTTAATTGAAAAAGTAAAAGTTATCAATTTTTCACAAGTTTCTTGTTAAAATCTTGCTAATATTAATCCAGATTCTTAAAGTTCATTTCTTTTATGTATATATATATATATATAATATATACCTGAACATTGGATTATTCAATTCTCTGTTCATAATCATGGCTTCAAACATTGGTCCTTCTCGAATTACAAATTCCACCATTCTATGTATTAACATGACTAAATTCCTATAATGCATGATTCGATTAAGTATGCATTTGTATTTTGTGTCAATGCTTACAATTGACACAAAACATTTCATTCAATAGAAGTATATTCATACTTCTGTTTCTTACATTTTTTAGTTATATACTTACAGATATGTCGTTATAATATTAAAATCAACAAATACCTTTCTGTTGGTATAACCACTTTGACAACAGCATTCTGCAAAATCTTATAGCCCAGATCACAGTACAACAATGACAGATGACAGGACGTTCCAATCCAAATGTTAACCCAAATTCCAAAAATAGTCACCAATAAATTACCACAAATTTATTATAAAACCATAAATTATAAATACAGCAAACAAATTGTAAACAAAATTAGAATTGTTATTTTACATGATCAACAAGGATTATTCATAATCCTATATTATAAATAAAATATAAACTTGTTTTTTTTTCTTTTCATTTAATAAAGTTTTGAGATAAATAGGTAAATGTAACATCTTTAGATAAATATTTGCATAAGAAACTTACCAATTTTAATTAAAAAATATATATATTAAGTTGTGTGTGTGTGTACGCGCGTGCGTAAATAAAAAACTAATTTGATTAAATAAGATTAAAGATCTCATTCAAACTAAATGTTAAATGGTTCATAGAGGAATAATTTTACCTTTTCAAAGTTTTCCTTTTCCTGTAGATCCGCGCTCTGGAGGTTGCGAATACGTAGTATCTGAGATTATGTTTCAAAAATAGTTATACCATTCTAATGTTAAGTTAACAACAAAATTTTCATAAAATTATTTTATCAACCTCATGGAAAAACAAATGTGTTATTATGTTTTTGAATCTTACATATATATATTTGTTGTTTTATTCAATTATAAATTAATTTAATAAATATATACAACAATGTACTATAAAATGTAATAAAATTGAACTTAAAAGCATTGAATCAATAATTAAATAAAAAATAAACTTGATAAATATTAGGTTTGTTCACAAGGTAGTCTCACATTTTTTATTGAAAATTGTTTATTCAATATAAATAAAATTTGCTTTCAGTAAAAGTACATGTTCAACAACATATGCTATTTTTCTATAAATTTTTTGTTCAATTCTAAGGCTTTGTATCATCATGAAACGAGGACATGTATGCCAAATCTTTGTTTCCATAGCCTTTTTTAACCCTAACAACGCTTTCGTTGCCTTCAAACTTTTTTTTTCGTATGGAACAAAGTTTGAAGATGATAAACATAAAGATTTGAGAAGGATATTGAGCTCGTTCAGGCGCAAAACCAGAAATGGAAAATTGGTAGAAAAATAACATATGTAACTAAAACATGTTTGTTGAGTGTAAATTTTATTTATGTTGAATAAACAATTTCTAATAAAAAACAATATTACTTTTTGAATAACTCTAGTAGTTTATCAAGTCTCATTCAATAAGTCATGTGTACATTAAATAATGTCCTTTTATAATTCTATAATAATACTCAACACGTATAAAAAATATGCAAATAATTAAAAAATACTTAAAATATTATTCGCAAGGATAATATTAAGTAACAAAAATATGAAATTGTTTAGATTCTAAACAATCTTTATATATATAACTGAGCAATTTATTAATTGCGCTCTTCAAATAGTTCATTTCATGTACCTTGTGTCTGTCACGTCGGTGTGGCTGAGCATTAAATGGAAGACCAGATGGTGGTGGTGGTTGCGTGATTTCCATCAAAGCAGATGGAATGTAGATAGGATAAGGTGGGATTGGAACACTTTTCCCCCATCCTAACTTCATCTCATACTGCATTATGTCACGACCTATAGCATCATATTTTAATGTTATGTACTTAATATTTCTATTGTATAAACTAATTATTTATCTTACAAATGTATAATATATTAAAAATAATTTTATTCATACATTGATGAGAGAAAATAGATTGTGTGTGCGCGCGCGCAATATGCACACACACACACACACACACACACACACACACACACACACACACACACACACACACACACACACACACACACACACACACACACCACCCCCCACACACAAGTATATATATATTTAAAAAAAACATGTTTGGTTTTCATGCGATACAAAGGGTTCGCACTTAACAAATCAAACTTTCGCCTAGGGATTCTTAAAGTAGAGTCTTTGCCCTTTAATTTAAAAACAAAAGTACATGTAATTTGGGTGATTTTTCGCAAAGTTGCATCACTTTGAAAATTGCCTAAAAATTGGTCAAAATTTTTGTCTCATTTTTTTTTTGCGCGTGTGTATATATATATATGAGAAATAGTGGAATAATTTATATTTTTTATAAATAGCATGTTATAAACCTACCATTGAGATTTTTCAATGCACGCTCTCCATCCTTACGACTCATGAATGCAACAAAGCCACAATTTCTTTGTCTAGCTTTTTCTTCGTCACTACGCGGCCACATTATTTTTATACTAGCCAGTGGGCCATATTTGCCGAATATCTCCATTAATTGCTGTTCTGTGATCTATAATGATAAAAGGAACAAAATTACAATTGTGCAGAAGTAATAACGTTTATATACAAATTATGATACTGCAATGGGATAATAGTTTACCTTTGGATTTAAATTTCCTAGATACAAGTTTGTGGTATTTGGATCACCATTGTCAAATGAACCATCTGTAAAACAAAAAGAACCTTGGACATGTTCTGTAACTGCAAAACAGATAAAAGTGAAGAGGAAAAGATATGGGAAGGATAATGGTTACCCTCGTATATCAGGGCTAAGAGACGGGGATCATCAATGAAGTTATGCAGATTAGCCTTTCGCGGATCCGGAAATGAAGATTTACTACCTACTAAAGTTATGAGTATACTAAAGTCATAAATATACTAAAGATTTAATATTGTGATAAAAATATAACTGCCTGATATTTCTTTATAAAGCCAATTTTGTATATTAATTAAATAATTGTATATATTAAGTTATGAAACAATTCAACCAATGTATATTACATAATGTATGTATGTGTGCATGCGTGTGTACATATATATATATATATATATATATATACCTTCCACACATTTTAAAGCAGCCAACATTGGATCCTCAGATTGCGCAGATATTACAGTTTTTACTACACCCTTATACTTATGTCTCTCTTCACGTTCCTCTTGAATCATCTTTAACTCTTCTTTGAATAATTCAAGATTGCTCTTCTTTTTTTCACCTTCCTTTTTCTTCTTGCCAGGTCTATCTAGTTTTCGTTCGTTTGTTCCAAGTAATCTTGCATATTCTTGAGCTTGTTCAGCCGATGATCTGTTATCTACTAGTTCCGAGATTTTTGATTGTGGTTTATAGAGTTTTCCTTTCTCTCTCGTGTCCTCTTCTATAAAAAGCATATAATTAATAATTTATATAATAAAAAAACATTTTAAATGTATATAAATTCTATAATTACGTCTTTTTCCCGCATCATATGTCCCTGCCTTCACCCAAACCTTACTAGTTGTTTTACTAGGTGTTTCTTGAAACGTTGCTACAAATTCTTCAAATGCCTGTATGTAATATGTAATTATCTATAAAATCTATAAAATATCTGACAAATAAAAAGAGGAATGGTTATATATGGCATTAGTTACCTGTGCTGCAGCTTGTTCCTGCTCTTTTTTACGTTGTTCTTCCAATTCCTTTTTACTCAATGGTCGTTTACCCATTGTGCCAATGGAAAAAGCCTTAAGCTTTTGCTCCGCAATTTGCTATAAATACAGGTTACAACTTATAAGAATACGCAAATATACGTAATATAAATAAAAATCGGTCCAAATATATAAATATATAAAGCAATACCTTCATCATAGCTTTATCCGCCATTTGTAAGGAAATGGTCTAACCTAAAAAAGGGGAAACAAATAGAAAAACATTAAATAAATTATCGAAAGAAGTTCGAAGATTAAACAATTATTACAAAAATAAATTTATAAAGATAAATAATACATACGAATGAAAAACGTTACAAATGACCGTTAAAATTTCGAATGCATCCAACAAAATGTGTATACAACGTTAAATAATAGCACAGACACAACTACTTATAACATTGATGGTTGAGAAAGCAAAAGCAGGTGGAATAGCACATATATTAATGGCTGGATGATTATGGTAGTAATCGATATTTTTAAGAAAAATAAAATTCTGTCACGGTAATCAGCCAATTGTCAACGTGCACTTCCTTCACATACTTTATGAACTTTGAAAAATAATGAATCAGTATCGCCTTTTCTTTCTCAAGAGATGTCAGTGTAGTGCATAGAACTATGGCAACCGCCATCACGCCATTGGTGGAGACCACCGACCAATGCTCTAGTTTACACCGAGCACTTGGTACGCGTAGAGATATGCCCAGTCTACAATGAGTCGTTGGTCGTTGGTCGTAAGAAATTTAACCAATTATGTTCGGTTATTCTTCTCTAAGATCAACTGTGATTGGTTAAATTTCTTACGACCAACGACCAACGACTCATTGTAGACTAGGCAATACTGGCCTAGTTTACATCGTGCATTTGATACGCGTATCAAATAGTAAATAACTAGTGAATGTGTTTAATCATTGGCTGATCAGCTTAAATTCACTACTTGATACGCGTATCAAATGCACGATGTAAACTAGGCCACTGGGAGTGCGTTCCGAAATCTACTGCCAGTACTGACAGTACTGTTTTTTCGTTCCGAAATCGTTTTCAGCGTGCTGTCAGCAACTGTAAATTACTATCTATTCTACAAAAATAGACCCTAGGGAATTACTGACTTCCGGCTAATTTTACACATTGTCCGGAGGTAGTGCAAATTCAGTAAAGCATATGGCCGCCGTCCGCCGTACATTAATGTGTATAATTAAAATTGACGAGATTGTTAAAAAATTAATTGTAACAATGGAAACTGTTCGATATGAACTTATTGATGGCGACAATAACATTTATGAAGTGTTTCTGAAAATCACGCGATGATTATATCACACAGTATTTTGTTCAATAATGAAATAATAGAGAAATTCTATTTTTTTATTATAATTCCTACCTAAAATGTGCTTTGAATCCTTCATCCGAAAGTAAAGCAATAACATTTTCAATATAATTTTTTATGCGTGGCCTTAATTCCAATGGTCTACGCTTAGTAATCATGTTTAAGACATTTAGAATTTCTTCCTCATCGTCTGATGAACTGTCACTGTCACTATTAATAACATTCACAATACCTTGCACTGCAATTATAATTGCATTGACATTTGCCATAATTAGATTGTATAAAGTTAGGTTTTTATGATGGCATCAACAGTTGCTGGTTTGACTGTAAACGCATTCCGTTTTTTAGTGTTGCCAGTATTCACTGGCGTTTCGGAACAGCTCAAACCCAGTAACTTCAGTAGCAGTACTGTCAGTACTGTCAGTAGATTTCGGAACGCACCCTGGGTGTTTACGATAATGGCTATCCGAGCAATTTTCTCTAGGACCGAAATATATGATAAGCACAACCATCTACTATCATCATGATTCGTGACAACTCAATGCTGTCCGGTATAGCCAAATCATCACGAGCAAGTTGCGAGTTGCGAGTTCCGTGAGTTTGTAGCAGGTAACCTAAAAAGTACGACATAAATAATTTAATTATTACAATTAAAAATAATCTGTTTTTAATGTATGATAAGATTATTAACTTTAAAATAGTAATTATATGTAACACAATCATGTATTTTTAAAGTATTGTCTAAAGTAATATCAGAGATTATTTTATTTACAAATATTTATTTTGTCTATCAAGTTTCTATCATAACGGTATTATTTCAAAACCTAATATAATATTTTAATTAAACATTGATTCTCAATAAATGTTATTATTTATTATTAACTAACATATATATTAGAAAAGTCATCTTTTATTAAACGGATAGTGTTAACACTTTGAAACAAATAAGATAAATTATGTAAAATTACTAAATAAATCATTATTAATAATATTTTTTAGATTACAAGTAAAATAAAAATTTAAGTATAAATATTTTTCTTTCTTGTAACAACTGTTAATGATAAGTTGCATGGTGTTATCATTATTTTAAACAATCATATATCTTTATGTATAAATATTATGCATGAATATTTCACTAATGTGAAACTAATAATAATGTTTACAATAAATTTTTTTAATTTGTAATACAAGTGCATAGTAAATTAAGACATACTGTAAACAGATATACGTTAGATATGCGTTAGATATACGTTATAATAAAAACTTGATAGACAAATTAATAAATAAAGTATTTGTAAATAAAATAATCTCTTTAATATTACTTTAGACAATACTTTAAAAATACATGATTGTGTTATATAATTACTATTTTAATGAAGTTAATAATCTTACCATACATTAAAAACAGATTATTTTTAATTGTAATAATCAAATTATTTATGTCGTACTTTTTAGGTTACCTGCTACAAACTCACGGAACTCGCAACTCGCAACTTGCTCGTGATGATTTGGCTATACCGGACAGCATTGAGTTGTCACGAATCATGATGATATTAGATGGTTGTGCTTATCATATATTTCGGTCCTAGAGAAAATTACTCAGATAGCCATTGGCTTAGTTTACATCGTGCATTTGATACGCGTATCAGGTACCATATTCGTATCAAATTCGTACTAAATATTTAGTACGCACGATGTAAACGCTGCTGGATCAATTTGGTACGAGCGTATCAAGTAGGAGTATCGTACTAAACTGATACGCGTACCAAGTGATACAAATGTCGATGTAAACGCATAAAACGCATTTTAGAGAGAATTTAGCAATTGAGCATAACCTCAGTGCTAAAATCTAAAAACCGGTGTGAAAATGTCTTAGTAGGAGACATCAACATGAATTAAATTTGTATTATATTTTTCACAGTACATGCTTAGTACATTCGATGTAAACGCGCCCGTACTAAGGCTTTGGTGCGCACCAAACTTAATACGCGTACTAAGGTTTTGACGATGTAAACTAAGCCATTATCGTAAACAACCACTGGCTTAGTTTACATCGTCAAAACCTTAGTACGCGTATTAAGTTTGGTGCGCACCAAAGCCTTAGTACGGGCGCGTTTACATCGAATGTACTAAGCATGTACTGTGAAAAATATAATACAAATTTAATTCATGTTGATGTCTCCTACTGGCCTAGTTTACATCGTGCATTTGATACGCGTATCAAATAGTAAATAACTAGTGAATGTGTTTAATCATTGGCTGATCAGCTTAAATTCACTACTTGATACGCGTATCAAATGCACGATGTAAACTAGGCCACTAAGACATTTTCACACCGGTTTTTAGATTTTAGCACTGAGGTTATGCTCAATTGCTACATTCTCTCTAAAATGCGTTTTATGCGTTTACATCGACATTTGTATCACTTGGTACGCGTATCAGTTTAGTACGATACTCCTACTTGATACGCTCGTACCAAATTGATCCGGCAGCGTTTACATCGTGCGTACTAAATATTTAGTACGAATTTGATACGAATATGGTACCTGATACGCGTATCAAATGTACGATGTAAACTAAGCCACTATAAGGCCCGGTTCCACAACTCACGGTTAAATTAACTGGCCGATTATTCCATTGAAATTGACCAATCGTATTTGTCGTTAAGCAAAATTAACAAATACGATTGGTCAATTCCAATGGAATGATCGGCCAGTTAATTTAACCGTGAGTTGTGAAACCGGGGGTGTTTACGATAATGGCTATCCGAGTAATTTTCTCTAGGACCGAAATATATGATAAGCACAACCATCTACTATCATCATGATTCGTGACAACTCAATGCTGTCCGGTATAGCCAAATCATCACGAGCAAGTTGCGAGTTGCGAGTTCCGTGAGTTTGTAGCAGGTAACCTAAAAAGTACGACATAAATAATTTGATTATTACAATTAAAAATAATCTGTTTTTAATGTATGATAAGATTATTAACTTTAAAATAGTAATTATATGTAACACAATCATGTATTTTTAAAGTATTGTCTAAAGTAATATCAGAGATTATTTTATTTACAAATATTTATTTTGTCTATCAAGTTTCTATCATAACGGTATTATTTCAAAACCTAATATAATATTTTAATTAAACATTGATTCTCAATAAATGTTATTATTTATTATTAACTAACATATATATTAGAAGTCATCTTTTATTAAATGAATGGTGTTAACACTTTGAAACAAATGAGATAAATTATGTAAAATTACTAAATAAATCATTATTAATAATATTTTTTAGATTACAAGTAAAATAAAAATTTAAGTATAAATATTTTTCTTTCTTGTAACAACTGTTAATGATAAGTTGCATGGTGTTATCATTATTTTAAAAAATCATATATCTTTATGTATAAATATTATGCATGAATATTTCACTAATGTGAAACTAATAATAATGTTTACAATAAATTTTTTTAATTTGTAATACAAGTGCATAGTAAATTAAGATATACTGTAAACAGATATACGTTAGATATGCGTTAGATATACGTTATAATAGAAACTTGATAGACAAATTAATAAATAAAATATTTGTAAATAAAATAATCTTTTTAATATTACTTTAGACAATACTTTAAAAATACATGATTGTGTTATATAATTACTATTTTAATGAAGTTAATAATCTTACCATACATTAAAAACAGATTATTTTTAATTGTAATAATCAAATTATTATGTCGTACTTTTTAGGTTACCTGCTACAAACTCATGGAACTCGCAACTCGCAACTGCTCGCAACTTGCTCGTGATGATTTGGCTATACCGGACAGCATTGAGTTGTCACGAATCATGATGATAGTAGATGGTTGTGCTTATCATATATTTCGGTCCTAGAGAAAATTACTCGGATAGCCATTATCGTAAACACCCCGGGCCTAACAGAAGGTCTGTTCGCGTCACATGCTCCGACATGCTCCTATTCACTCCAACGCACTCCAATACGTTGATTCCGATGACGCCAACCTATTAGAATTAAAGACCTATAATCAAAGATTCGCCAATGGCGAACACAATTTTGATTGGTCACTTAAGTCACATGGTTCATCCGCCATTGCGTACCCACACTGGGCGAGGAAGAGAGGAGAGTGCTCTGTGTTCAGCAGTATAGATTAAAGGAATATGTGTCAGAAATTATAAGGTAATTCAATCTCTGCACTCTCGAGGGTCACTATATTTTGACGATACACTCAGGAAGAACAAGAAAAATTAAATTTGCATCTGTTATATGGCTGCGTACAACTTGGAGCAGGCTCGCATTGTTTACTATCTGTACTACTCCAGACCCAGCCCCAGACCCCAGCCCCAGACCCCAGCCCCCGACCCCAGCCCCCATCCAGTCTCCGTATGGGTACAAGATGGTGGATAGCAGTCATGGTGGGGGGCCATTGGCGCATCTTTGATTATAGGTCTTTAATTAGAATGCGTTGGAGTGAGTAGGAGACTGTCGGGGCCTGGCGACGCGAACAAACCATTTGATTATAGGTCTTTAGGAGTGAGTAGGATCATGTCGGGGCATGGCAACGCGAACAAACCAAGAGATTTGCCGATGCGTTAACGATTTCTGATTGGCTTCCGTCGCTTGGGGTATAACCGAAAGTATGAGAAAGAAAGATAGATATAACTGACAGAGAAAGCCATAGACATAGTATATCTAAACCAAGGATTGTCCCAAATTTCAGGGGTGGGGGTAAGGCTTACGTACGATATAACAGGTATTTTCTTCTCTCTTACACACGCCTGCGTGTGAGAGAGAAGAAAATACCTGGTACATCGTCCGTCCCTTTTCAACGTCTACGTTTATCCTTTTCTACGTATGCCTATACCCCCACTCCGTAACCGAGCAGGCCTGGAGAAAGCCTAACCGACCTAACCTGTCAAAAGAAAACAGAGCGTCTACGTGTCTACCAAAAATAGAATATAAAATCAGAGAGAAACCTGAGGTTGCACATGTTTTTCTACGAGTCTAAATACAATGCTTAAATTATATTTATAATACATAATGTGTATATAAACATAATATGTATTTATATACAGGGTGTTTGGTAAAGATTTATGCAATTTTTACAAGCAGGTAGAGCGCATTAAGCTGAACAGAAAAGTCCTCATCGTTTTTCCATTTTGGCAATAGTTAACGAGTTATAAGACTTGTAAAATTTTCTGTATTAGCCCGGTCTACCGGCAACTGCAAGCGCGCCGAGCGCCCGGCCGCGACGGTCGCCCCTCCCTAGCGCTTGAATCTTGAGATTGCTAGGCGCGCGGGGGGAATTGTTACAACAAGCGGCAATGGCTACACACAAGCGACGCGTAAAGCTGGATTCTCTCTTTGAGTTACGATAGTTCCTTACTTTTTTTAATGAAAATAAAATTTTCTAACGACAAAAAGTATGTTTGTACATGTACATACATGTGTACAAAAAAATATCAGTTCTAATGCTTAAAGAAGCAATTACTAAATTTATTTTTTTTAATAAATTATGATTATTTTTATTAAAAAATATTTTTTTGATGATAGTCTTAAACGTCGTAAACTGTCATTATAAATTTTAGAGAAGCTATTATCATGTGCTAAAAAAAAAATTTGTACTTCTTTAAACAACATTAGAAAATTTTATCGATTAAAATGGAAATAACAACCAAATAAAATTTTTGTTTCAACTTTATATTCTTAATTAAAAATTAAATAACGAGGATATTTATATTTTTAATAAAATTAATCCTTGTGATAGACTTATAATGCACGGAAAAAACTTTGTGGAAAAAATTACTATGGTAAGTAGTAAACGCGTGCTAAGGAGGAATTATGAAAATTTTTATTATGTTCTTCATCAAATTACGATAATATTTACACTACTTATATGATATAATTCTCTGAAATTTCTTCTTACAGTTCGTGGTTACTACCATAAATAATAAATCATACATAATTTTACTATAAAATTTTCTCCGTGTAGATTTACGAATATATGAATTTATTAAATGTTCGAAAGCTTATAAACAATATTTATTTAATTCAAGAAAATTTTAGTATGTAATGTGTGTGTGTGTGTGTGTGTATGTGTGTGTGTATGTGTGTGTGTGTGTGTGTGTGTGTGTGTGTGTGTGTGTGTGTGTGTGTGTGTGTGTGTGTGTGTGTGTGTGTGTGTGTGTGTACTTACGCGAGAAAAGAATAATCACTTTGTGACAGGAAAATGATTATTCTTTATTTCGTGATTTTATATCACTGTTATTATTCATGCTGATTACTATAATATACAATACACGCACACGTAAAAAAATATGATTCTAGTTTTAAGAAAATCAATTATTCACTTTTAATTTTATTCTTTTTTAATAATTATCTTATCTTTAATGGTTGAAAAAAATATTCTGTTGATAATAAACACCTCACTTTACATAAAAAAAATGTTTAACATTTTTGTGTATGTACACACACATACACACACACACACACACACACACACACACAATTACATACTAAAATTTTCTTGAATTAAATAAATGTTGTTTATAAGTTTTCAAACATTTAATAAATTTATATATTCGTAAATCTACACGGAGAAAATTTTATAGTAAAATTATATATGATTTATTATTTATGATAGCAACCACAAACTGTAAGAAGAAATTTCAGAGAATTATATCATATAAGTGTAAATATTATCGTAATTTGATGAAGAACATAATAAAAATGTTCATAATTCCTTCTTAGCACGCGTTTACTACTTACCATAGTAATTTTTTCCACAAGTTTTTCCGTGTATTATAAGTCTATCACAAGGATTAATTTTATTAAAAATATAAATATCCTCGTTATTTAATTTTTAATTAAGAATATAAAGTTGAAACAAACATTTTATTTGGTTGTTATTTCCATTTTAATCGATAAAATTTTCTAATGTTGTTTAAAGAAGTATAAATTTTTTTTTGAACACATGATAATAGCTTCTTTAAAATTTATAATGACAGTTTACAACGTTTAAGACTATTATCAAAAAAATATTTTTTATTAAAAATAATCATTATTTATTTAAAAAAATAACTTTAGTAATTGCTTCTTTAAGCATTAGAACTGATATTTTTTTGTACACATGTATGTACGCGTACAAACATACTTTTTGTCGTTAGAAAATTTTATTTTCCTTAAAAAAGTAAGGAACTATCGTAACTCAAAGGGAGAATCCAGCTTTACGCGTCGCTTGTGTGTAGCCATTGCCGCTTGTTGTAACAATTCCCCCCGCGCGCCTAGCAATCTCAAGATTCAAGCGCTAGGGAGGGGCGGCCGTCGCGGCCGGGCGCTCGGCGCGCTTGCATTTGCCGGTAGGCCGGGCTAATACAGAAAATTGTACAAGTGTATAACTCGTTAACTATTGTCAAAATGGAAAAACGATGAGGACTTTTCTGTTCAGATTAATGCGCTCTACCTGCTTATAAAAATTGCATAAATCTTTACCAAACACTCTGTATAATAATATATAATTTCTTAATAATCAATTTATATTACTTAACTTTACATGGGAAAATTAATGAAATATGCCTAAACCTTTTTTTTAAATATACTGTGTTTTAATATTTATTTTGTTCACGATTATTAAATATCAATAACTACAAATAAAAAAAAATATATATTGTATTCTTGCATTTACAATCAAAATAAACCGCCATTGAAAACGTCATATCCGATATCCGGTTTTACTTCAAGACGGCACATTGGCGAATTTCTAGGTCTGTTCGCGTCACATGCCCCAACATGCTCCTATTCACCCCAACGCACTCCAATACGTTGATTCCGATGACGCCAACCTATTAGAATGCGTTGGAGTGAGTAGGAGCATGTCGGAGCATGGCAACGCGAACAAACCATCTGTTATAGGCCGGAATTCATAGTCGAATCTTATTCAAGTTCCAGCTTAAGTACGATCTTGAGACGTCAATGCTGTTATTTCATTGGTTAAGTAAGTCTCAAGTCGGCTCGAAGCTAGACTTAAGACAATGCTTGAGCTTAAGATCGGTCTATGAATCCCGTCCATAGTATCTCTATTCTATGGGATAGAATGATATGTAGTAAGGTGTTGTCTTCGTCAATCAGCTAGTCTGGTGGGAGATTCAGAGGCGCGCTCCCCGCTCCCCGTACCTTATGATGTCGTTTGTACCTCACGCACGCTTCGATGTACGGGGAGCGGGGAGCGCTCTCTACCAGACTAGCTGAGTGACGAAGACAACACCTTACTACATATCGTTCTATCCCATAGAAGATGCGGACAGTTCCGCTCACAGAAGGTTGACTCTGTGGCCGGAATTCATAGTCGAATCTTATTCAAGTTCCAGCTTAGGGCCACCGCACAAACTCTTCCATAAGGGCCACCGCACAAACTCTTCCATAAGGGCCACCGCACAAACTCTTCCATAACGCGTTACGTTACGTTAAGTACTCCATACGAACCTAAGTTGTACTTAAAATTTAATTTAAATCAACGCACAAAGAAATCCTTAACGTAAGTTCTTAAGTTCTTACGTTAAGGATTTCTTTGTGCGTTGATTTAAGTTAAATTTTAAGTACAACTTAGATTTGTATGGAGTACTTAACGTAACGTAACGCGTTATGGAAAAGTTTGTGCGGTGGCCCTAACGCGTTACGTTACGTTAAGTACTCCATACGAACTTAAGTTGTACTTAAAATTTAACTTAAATCAACGCACAAAGAAATCCTTAGGGCCACCGCACAAGCTTTTTCGTAACACGTTACGTTACGTTAAGTGCTCCATAAATCTAAGTTCGTATTTAAAATTAAACTTACATCAACGCACAAAGAAACTTTTAACGTAAGTTCTTAAGTTCTTACGTTAAGGATTTCTTTGTGCGTTGATTTAAGTTAAATTTTAAGTACAACTTAAGTTCGTATGGAGTACTTAACGTAACGTAACGCGTTATGGAAGAGTTTGTGCGGTGGTCCTTAACGTAAGAACTTAAGAACTTACGTTAAAAGTTTCTTTGTGCGTTGATGTAAGTTTAATTTTAAGTACGAACTTAGATTTATGGAGCACTTAACGTAACGTAACGTGTTACGAAAAAGCTTGTGCGGTGGCCCTTAAGCACGATCTTGAGACGTCAATGCTGTTATTTCATTGGTTAAGTAAGTCTCAAGTCGGCTCGAAGCTAGACTTAAGACAATGCTTGAGCTTAAGATCGGTCTATGAATCCCGTTCTATATTATATATCTCTATGGCTACCATGCAGCATCAGTTTAACCTTAATTGTTCTACTTTTAATGAGTAATGAACATGGACTGATGCTGGTAGCGCTAATAGCGTTTTCCTGAACGCACCCAAGGCTCTATGGACGGGATTCATAGACCGATCTTAAGCTCAAGCATTGTCTTAAGTCTAGCTTCGAGCCGACTTGAGACTTACTTAACCAATGAAATAACAGCATTGACGTCTCAAGATCGTGCTTAAGCTGGAACTTGAATAAGATTCGACTATGAATTCCGGCCTATCTATAGGTTTGTTTTTTATTTCTGCACTGCTGCACTGGTGCAATAAGATAGATGGTCTGTTCTTTCTAGCTGTACTGTTGCACTGGTGCAATAAGTTAGAATGAGAAAAAATATACTTGTCTTACTTTAACTTATTGCACCAGTGTAATAGTGCAGCTAAAAAGAACAGGCCAAGAATAAGACAAATATATTTTTTCTCATTCTAACTTATTGCACTAGTACAGCAGTGCAGGAATAAAAAACAAACCTTATATATCTATGGTCGAGAACCTTCTTTGCTCATCATCTCTCTCATCATTACAGCTGATCGCAACGTCACGTGTGCGTTTGATTCGTGCTTGTCAAGTAGCCTCGAAATTGTGCAAAATTGCGGTGCATCGGCCGTGATCGGTTGATTGCGGCTGATCGTACGTCAATTGACGAAGAATGCTGCACACTCGTTAAAGAATGACGTCGAATTGATGCTTTCAAATGAGGTTAATAAATAATTTTTATGCCGGTAGATATTGAGTACCTCGACGTTATTATTGTTTTAAATGTTACTGTTGTTACTCCTCGAAGGTCTTATCGTAGGCGAGACAGTCATCTGATGTGAAAAAGGCGTGAGACGTCGCGACAATTCCACAACCATCCGACATAAAGTCAGTGCCAGAGAGATAATGTACTGCCTACAATGGCTAATCCCTGTGCTGCTGATACCGAAGCCTGTGAACCCAGCTCTGCTGCAAACCCATGTCATGTTTATGGCACTTTATCTCATCGGATTCTTCCTGGAGCGCAAGCCTTGCACTATCTGTAGTCTCGTGTTCCTTGCTGCTGTCTTCCTTATTTGCTATAGTGGAATAGGCAATTGTCTACTCTGGAGCACAAATTGCGACACAGTAAGATGTGACAATGGCTAAGATTGTCAACTATCTTTAACTCGCAAACGCTGAGAGTTAACAGAGAATTATTTATCCTCTTGTTTGTTTTCTATTACGTTTATGTGCATACATACTTGCGTGCATTTATACGAGTGAGTTTTTAACTTTTTTTTTCTTTTTTCCTCCCTCTTCTCCCTTCCTTCTCCTCTCATGCTACAGTATAATACACAAAGGTAGCTTTTAATCTGTTTTGAAAAAAATTATAGTGTACTAAAGTAGTCTTTAGTTTCTAGCTGCATCAAGATTAGCCATGATTCACATTACAAAAAATTTACTTTATCTACGATGTAATGTTTTACTGGATATTTACATACTTTTTGTGTATAGTCTTCAAATCACAGAATTCCAAATAAGCAAACATGTGATACAATGTATTTGATGAAATTCATTACATAAACTATAAAATATTGCCACAATCATTGACTGGAGCCAATTAAATTTCCAATTTATAATGTGATATAGCTTTTAATATAGCTTGTTAATGAAATTTACTTGAAAAATGCAAATTTCATATATTAATAAAATACACTTGTTACAATAAAACAAATCGGAAATTATGCAGCATATTTTTTTTATACTTATTCATAGTTTTTAGCTGCACCTTTTCTATGATTTTAAATAGTTACTTTTTCACAGGATTCCATACTTCTTCCTTACACAACATACATTAAAGAATATATATTGATAAGCTGTTCATAAAGTTATCATTTACTTCATTAACATTAAAATTGCAGCAAATTATGTAATATGATTATTTGATTGATTGGTTGATGTTAATAAGTAGAAAATGTCGCGATTGATTTATACCAACTATAACATGATGAAATCAAAATTTAAGCATAAAATATAAAACTTATCAAGTGAATATCAAGTAGACCAAAATTTCTCAAGTGATAATTCTTGTCAAATCTGAGATAGCTAAAATATAGCAGCCAGAACTAGGAAAAAGTTAAAGGAAAGGGAGAAGTGGCTAAAACTATGTAAAAATATTTTTTGTATTGCTGCTTTTATATTATTACAAATCACCCACCTACACACACGGGCGCGCGCGCACACACACGCACGCACGCACGCGCACACACACACACACACACACACACACACACACACACACACACACACACACACACACACACACAGAATAGAGTATATAAATTTGCTTTTCAGATTTAAATTCAAAGAATTGATCTGTGCTATAATTTATGATTGTAAATTTATTTGCTACCTATAATTTTTAATGTAATATCTAATTTAGTATAAGTAATATTACCAATGTAAATATAGTCATAGTAACTAAAAATTATTATCCATATAACTCATGAATATAGATACAAATACAAGAGGAGGTTTTTAGATTCTGCCTCGGGTGAGGAGTGAAATTTAAAGGTTATATCGGTAAATCTTTTATATTTATCTTTAAAGCATGTATGTGATAAGGTCAATTACTTTTCTGCATCTATCATATAATCTTATATTTGTAATATTTTAATATAAATTAAAGAACTTTGTCTTAGACAAAGTTGCAAAAATTATACCTTTATGCAGATTCAAGTAAAAGCTTAATACTTTATAACCATACGAAAATTGTGTTTACATCTTTTGGTATAAAACTGCAATCTACAATGATTTTGATTGGAAAATCCCAATTAGGCAAAATAGATTTACTCCATTCATTAAAATGAGTTAGTATTAAAAAGCTTGCTTTATTTTATTGTAATACTACTCTTTGTAATTGCTTCCACATAAAGTATACATTGAGAACTTTCATAAAATGATTTAAATTAGAAATAAATGAAAAAAAAAAACCAATTTGTTTTACAAATCATGCGCACACATGTAATATGTGCACACATACATACACAATGAGCAATAAAAAAAATTATTAATCAAATTCATTTTAAACATGTCAACATTGTATACACAGGTGTCAAAATAAAACATGAAAAATTAGTTTTGTATTTTAGAGCCCATTTATTTTTATATTATAAAAATTATTGAAGAGCTTTTCCACGACCAAAGCCACCACGGAACTCAAGATCACCGGTACCTGCACCAACATCAGCCTTCTTATCACCAGTACCTGGGGGACCACCTGGTCCTCGTCTGTATCCCGCGCGATCTTCTGTTGGTCTCGACCCTTCGCTCCTAGTTGTAGCTGGTCTTGGTCTTGTAGTTTCGGATCTTGGTTGTTTTTTAAGGGTGGAAGGTACAATTTCAGGGGGCAAGTGTAGGTATCCACGTAAATATTCAATACCATCGTTTGTAAGATACCAATAGAAATGTCTCCATGCAAATTGCTCCTTTACATACCCTCTAGACTTCAAAGACTGGAAGGATAAAAATAAAAATATACATCCTAGGAAATTAAACATTGATATACACGTTGGTAATAATCCAGAGTATAGTAAGATATAAGGATTTCATGTGCGCAACAAGAAACATTTACCTGCATAGCTTTAATTACTTGAAGATTAGGAATATTTTCCAGTTCTGGATGTTTTGATGCGTGATAATCTTTTTTTGCTACCATAACCCCCTCCTTAAAAAGGTACTCGTAGATAGCCACACGATTTTTTTTTGGCATCAACATTCTGTGAAGTAGAAAATAGTAATGAAAATAATCCAATATATTCTAATTGACATAATAAACATTACGACACTTTAAGACACATGACAAACAGGAGATTCTTTTGTAAGGTATTTAGTCTGCCCACAGCCTTGACGAACAAAAGATATACTATTTAAAACGGTTTATAAATAATAAAATACTATATATAATATATATAAATTAAGGTTATGATGGCATTAGTAAAATATCGTTAACAAGACACTGTACACGACTACTAATATTTTTTTAAAAGTTATATTTAAAAGTTATGTTTCAATTATAATTTTAAATTGTGAAAAACGTATTTTTATCAAAGAGAAATACGAATAAAACATAAACGCAGCAAATTCGCAAATATTCAACGTAATACGCAAAAATTCAATGCTAATAAAAATATAATCGGATTGAATAAATTCTTGTGGATCATGGATTTTGATGAATTTGTTGCTTTTATGTAATTTTTACAAATAAGCAGGATTAAAACGGATATCGTATAAAACTCAACACACTTGACAACTTCAACGTGCACCTCTTCTCAAAAGGAATTGGTCAGCCGTTTGACGCATCGATGTTTGATGGCGTTCAGGGCTGCGTTCCAAAATTCAACCTTGGTTGCTATACCGCGTTCCAAAATTACTAATATGGAGAATTGATTACCAATGGCCTAGTTTACATCGTGCATTTGATACGCGTATCAAATAGTAAATAACTAGTGAATGTGTTTAATCATTGGCTGATCAGCTTAAATTCACTACTTGATACGCGTATCAAATGCACGATGTAAACTAGACCAATGGCTTAGTTTACATCGTCAAAACCTTAGTACGCGTATTAAGTTTGGTGCGCACCAAAGCCTTAGTACGGGCGCGTTTACATCGAATGTACTAAGCATGTACTGTGAAAAATATAATACAAATTTAATTCATATTCATGTCTCCTACTAAGACATTTTCACACCGGTTTTTAGATTTTAGCACTGAGGTTATGCTCAATTGCCAAATTCTCTTTAAAATGCGTTTTATGCGTTTACATCGACATTTGTATCACTTGGTACGCGTATCAGTTTAGTACGATACTCCTACTTGATACGCTCGTACCAAATTGATCCGGCAGCGTTTACATCGTGCGTACTAAATATTTAGTACGAATTTGATACGAATATGGTACCTGATACGCGTATCAAATGCACGATGTAAACTAAGCCAATGACATATGTGGTTTGTTCGCGTCGCCATGCTCCGACATGCTCCTACCAGAGAGGAACCTGAGAACGGCCACCGCGGCCTTTTTCGTGCGACCGATATTTGACTAGCATCAGCGCCAAACGTGGATGTAAAGTCTGTTTTACATTAATCGCAAGCAGCTAGTTGCGACTTGACATCCAATAGGCGCTTAGTTTCTAGTTAAAGCTCGACATTTATTGGGTGTTGCAAATTGCAACTGGCGACTGCAATTAATGTAGAACGGGCTTTACATCCACGTTTGGCGCTGATGCTAGTCAAATATTGGTCGCACGAAAAAAGCCGCGGTGGCCGCTCTCAGGTTCTCTCTGCTCCTACTCACTCCAACGCATTCTAATAGGTTGGCGTCATCGGAATCAACGTATTGGCGTGCGTTGGGGTGAATAGGAGCATGTTGGGGCATGTGACGCGAACAGACCCCTAGTTTACACCGAGCACTTGGTATGCATATCAAATAGTAAATAACTAGTGAATGTGTTTAATCATTGGCTGATCAGCTTAAATTCACTACTTGATACGCGTACCAAGTGCTAAACTAGTAGAATGGCTGCGTTCAGCATAGGCTGCGGTCCACTTGACGCTACAAATGCTTTGAAGCGTTTGATTGACCAATCGAAACAAAGATTTTTACGAATTAACCAATCAAAGAATGCTTTGAAACGTTTGTAGCGTCAAGTGGACCGTAGCCATAGCTCTAGTTTACACCGAGCATTTGATACGCGTATCAGGTACCATATTCGTATCAAATTCGTACTAAATATTTAGTACGCACGATGTAAACGCTGCCGGATCAATTTGGTACGAGCGTATCAAGTAGGAGTATCGTACTAAACTGATACGCGTACCAAGTGATACAAATGTCGATGTAAACGCATAAAACGCATTTTAGAGAGAATTTAGCAATTGAGCATAACCTCAGTGCTAAAATCTAAAAACCGGTGTGAAAATGTCTTAGTAGGAGACATCAACATGAATTAAATTTGTATTATATTTTTCACAGTACATGCTTAGTACATTCGATGTAAACGCGCCCGTACTAAGGCTTTGGTGCGCACCAAACTTAATACGCGTACTAAGGTTTTGACGATGTAAACTAAGCCATTTACTATTTGATACGCGTACCAAGTGCTCGGTGTAAACTAGGTCATAGGGAGCGTTCCCACTGTGCGCGTCACGCGTCGCGTCGTCCTTCGCATCCAATCAAAACATCTATTATATTTTATTATAATAAAATGGGACGTTTTGATTGGACGCAAAGGACGACGCGACGCGTGACGCGCTCGGTGGGAACGCTCCCTTAGGGTGCTTTCCATTTAGTAACACAAGTCGACACAAGCATCGTTTTATCTTTTTTTATGTTCAATGAGTAACAAAGATAGAACGATACTTGTGTCGACTTGTGTCATTAAATGGAAAATACCCATAGGCTGCGTTTCGATATTCACTGCCAGTACTGAAAATCTATAGTTTACGTCACATACACTGTAGAATTTCAGTATAACTGACAGTGAATATCGAAATGCAGCCATAGTATGAATAGACGGAGCATGACGTCACTACAACTGATGCTTGCAAATAATGGGAGCGAGACACATATATGAAGTAGAGATACTATGGCCGGTATTCATAGTCGATTCTTATATTTAAGATCATCTTAAGTACAGTCTTAAGATGCCATCAACCAATCACAGAGCCGTATTAGCATCTTAAGACATTACTTGAGACGATCTTAAAATAAGATTCGACTATGAATACCGACCTATGTCAGAGATTCGCGGATGCGTTAACGATTTCTGATTGGCTTGGGGTATAACCGGAAGTATGAGAGGGAAAGATAGATATAACTGACAGAGAAAGCCTAGTCGACCTAACTTGTCACCTGTCAAAAGAAGTGTCAACAGAGTGTCTACGTGTCTACCAAATAGAATATAAAATCGGAGAAAAACCTGAGGTTGCACATATTTTTCTACGAGTCTAAATACAATGCTTAAATTATATTTATAATACATAATGTGTATATAAACATAATATGTATTTATATATAATAATACCCAGTGAACACATTTTATAGCGGCAATATAACATGGAAGTTACATGTAATTTAACATTGTTATTCTTGTGATATGTAGGTGCTATATGACATGGAAATAACCTGTTACGTAATATTTGTTATACGCAAGTGATCTAGCTGTTATACATCGTTTTGGCGTTACAGTTATTCAACAAAAATTGTATAATCGTAACATAACACGTTTGTATCAATGTTATTACGGAACGATGCGTCGTAGTTGACTCAAAAATCAGACATAACATATCCTGAATGACAGATCTATTTAATAATAAAAAAAATTATTATAAAAATAATGTTTTCAAAAATAACGGTTTGTCTACAATTACTGCAAACAAAAAATATACAAAATCTAAATTCATCATGTGCTGAACAAAAACAGAATAATAAACGTATAATATTATTCAATTTTTCTTAGAATTATGATCTATATATAGTTAACCATCTAATTAATCATTTGAACGCTTCAAAGATTAGTGCTAAATAGATCGCAATTTCCATCAAATTATTAAGGTTATGGAAAAAGATAAATTTAACAATGAAATTAATAAGTAAATAAATTAATGCTATTTATTTTTAATATGTTTTGCAAAATTTAATTGCTTTTATAAAAAATAATATAGTCGCGTCAGTTTACATATAGGTACATGTAGACAATAACAAGTACCCATATCGATGAGTCAAATTGGCGTAGCAGGTAGAATACAAGGTTCGTAATCTTAACCCAGACAGCACATGTAGATTATGAGAACGATAATAGGATATTGCGAAAGTATATTGCAATATTCGTATAATATTAGAGATACGTCTGTGATATGGCGAGTATATACTCATAACGTACTATGTCCGCGTTGCCTTATCCCATAGAATTTCGCTGGCAGTTTATGAGAATATACCGAATATATCTTAAGAATGTTATACGTATGTCTAAAGTATATCTTCAGTATATTCACAATATGTCTACAGTATGTTCACATTATATGGGCTCATGCATAATGAGAGGAATAAGGAACAAGGAATTAAACATACAGAATTAGCAAAAAGAAATAAGAAGAGGAATTAATCATTTCGCACATCAGGAAGCTATCGCAAAAAATGAAGCGTAATATCTGTTGAATACGCTGGGGTGCTTTGGGAAATTATGCTCAGATAATTGTAGGTTATAACCTAAATAATATATGTATATATACAATATATATATATTATTATAGTTTACGTTACTATATTATATCTTATGTACATACCAGAGTTATCTGGGCGTAATTCCTGAGAAAACCACGTTGTCCGTGAGTTCGTGTTCGCACGTTCACACCCTACACTTCACCACGTGTCTGCATCACACGGCAGACGAAAATGCGTAACGTTACAGATCATAGATAGCGTTGACATGATTCACTTTCGATATTACACGGATATTTTGGAAATATGTGATAGATATACATGAGATATATCATAGGATATTTTACGGATGTTTTGAGTATATTAGATATAATCTCAGTATATTCAGTAGGAGTTGCGAAGTTCAGTCGCTATATTCTAAGTTTATCTTGAGGATATATCAAAATGACATTCTACTGAGACGTTATATGAATGTTTACGTATATTCGGTATGATCACAGTACATTACGTATGAGAGTATAATATTCGTACGATATCTGGTGCTGTCTGGGAAGGTCCCGGGTTCAAACCTAGCAGCGGCAAGTAAGAATAAAATAAAAAATAACATATTTAAATTTAATTAATTAATAAAAATTTATCCTAAATGTAGTATGTGCTGTTGATAAAAATAATTTCAAAAAAATGAAATTTTAATTTTATTTTATTTTTCTTTGTAACTGTTGTGTAACGGTTAGATAACATGTAATTATAACATGTTATATTGCTGAGTCGGAAATTGTAACTTACATGTAAGTTACGTGTAATTTCAGAGTAACGTAACCTGTTATATTCGGTTACATTGCTGTTACACTGCTGCTATATTACTGTGTTCACTGGGTATATAATTTCTTAATAATCAATTTATATTACTTAACCTTACATGGGAAAATTAATGAAATATGCCTAAACCTTTTTTTTAAATATATTGTGTTTTAATATTTATTTTGTTCACGATTATTAAATATCAATAACTACAAATAAAAAAAAATATATATTGTATTCTTGCATTTACAATCAAAATAAACCGCCATTGAAAACGTCATCCGATATCCGGTTTTACCCCAGACGGCACATCTGCGAATCTCTGTTATAGTGGGTGTTTACGATAATGGCTATCCGAGTAATTTTCTCTAGGACCAAAATATATGATAAGCACAACCATCTACTATCATCATGATTCGTGACAACTCAATGCTGTCCGGTATAGCCAAATCATCACGAGCAAGTTGCGAGTTCCGTGAGTTTGTAGCAGGTAACCTAAAAAGTACGACATAAATAATTTGATTATTACAATTAAAAATAATCTGTTTTTAATGTATGATAAGATTATTAACTTTAAAATAGTAATTATATGTAACACAATCATGTATTTTTAAAGTATTGTCTAAAGTAATATCAGAGTTTATTTTATTTACAAATATTTATTTTGTCTATCAAGTTTCTATCATAACGGTATTATTTCAAAACCTAATATAATATTTTAATTAAACATTGATTCTCAATAAATGTTATTATTTATTAACTAACATATATATTAGAAAAGTCATCTTTTATTAAACGGATGGTGTTAACACTTTGAAACAAATGAGATAAATTATGTAAAATTACTAAATAAATCATTATTAATAATATTTTTTAGATTACAAGTAAAATAAAAATTTAAGTATAAATATTTTTCTTTCTTGTAACAACTGTTAATGATAAGTTGCATGGTGTTATCATTATTTTAAAAAATCATATATCTTTATGTATAAATATTATGCATGAATATTTCATGCATAATATTTATACATAAAGATATATGATTTATACATAAAGATATATTCTAATGTGAAACTAATTAATAATAATGTTTAGAATAAATTTTTTTAATTTGTAATACAAGTGCATAGTAAATTAAGATATACTGTAAATAGATATACGTTAGATATGCGTTAGATATACGTTATAATAGAAACTTGATAGATAAATTAATAAATAAAATATTTGTAAATAAAATAATCTCTTTAATATTACTTTAGACAATACTTTAAAAATACATGATTGTGTTATATAATTACTATTTTAATGAAGTTAATAATCTTACCATTAAAAACATACATTAAAAACAGATTATTTTTAATTGTAATAATCAAATTATTGTCGTACTTTTTAGGTTACCTGCTACAAACTCATGAAACTCGCAACCACTCGCAACTCGCAACTTGCTCGTGATGATTTGGCTATACCGGACAGCATTGAGTTGTCACGAATCATGATGATAGTAGATGGTTGTGCTTATCATATATTTCGGTCCTAGAGAAAATTACTCGGATACCCATTATCGTAAACACCCAGTATCGTTTGCCTTCCGATACCGGCATTACAATAATGTCGAGATGCACATGCATCTCCTTGACGGTGTGCCAAATTTTCCGAGGGGTGCCGACACGTGGCGGGATATTTTGGATCGTTGACAAGGCATGCATGCACGGGTCCACTCTCGACAGTCCTTTTTAATTGACGGTCACACATATCTTTGCGACATGATTTTGACCGTCGCTCTCACTGCTGGGTGTGCCAGATCATGTACAGCATGAAATGCTCTTTTGCGGAACGACTCTGTAAGAAAAGGTCGTGGTGTCTGCGGCGACGTGTCACACACTACCGTCGCTCCTGTTCCTGGTATCTTGATTTTTTTTAGTATTAATCCAGAATTCTTTTGCATGAACATCTGCAACTCCTCGTCCGTTTGCTGAGACCTGGCTAACTCCTCGTAATCCATCGGCGCGTGCACTTCGTCGATTTTCGAGAACGCGTCCGCTACCACGTTTTCTGCTCCTGATACATGTCGAATGTCCGTTGTATATTGACTAATTAAATCTAAATATCTAAACTGTCGCGGCGAACACTTCTCGATTTTTTGTTTAAATGCGAACGTTAATGGCCTGTGGTCTGTGTAAATTATAAACGTACGCGCTTCCAACATGTGCTTAAAATATTTTACCGCCAGGTATACTGCCAATAACTCTCGATCGAATGCGCTGTATTTTGTTTCGGACGGGCTCAATTTCTTCGAAAAGAAGGCCAGTGGTTCCCATCCGTCTCGACCTCGTTGCTGCAGCGCGGTTCCTACACTGTGATCAGATGCGTCTGCGAAAACAGCGAGCTCCGCGTTTGTCCTTGGATGTGCTAACAATGTTGCTTGCGCGATACTTTCTTTGGATCTCGTGAACGCTAGCCGGGCTCGTGTGTCCCAGATTAACGTATCTTTACCTTTCTTTTTGTCCCTGAGGAGTTCGTTCAAAGGAGCTTGTATTTCTGCGGCCTTGGGCAGGAATCTCCTGTAAAAATTGATTATACCCAAGTACCTGCGCAACTCCTTAGTCGACCTTGGTAACGGGAATTCTTTAATCGCCTTCACTTTTTCCGGCAAAAAGCGGATCCTTTTTTCCAAAACAGAATAACCTAGGAATTTTACTTCCGGTTGACCGAATGTACACTTTGCTGGATTAACGACCACTCCATATTTTCGTAATCTCTCGAATAAAGTCTTTAAATTTTCACGGTGCTCCTCTGCTGATGCCGACGCAACTAAAATATCATCGATATATGCAAAACAAAAATTCAGTCCGCGCAACACTTCGTCGATAAATCGCTGAAATGTTTGCGCGGTGTTACGCAAACCAAACGACATGAAAAGAAATTCAAACATCCCGAACGGTGTTGTGATTGCGGTCTTCGGTATGTCTTTCTCCGCGACCGGTATTTGGTGGTACGCGCGCACTAAATCTATCGTTGAGAAAACTTTACATCCTTGCAATGTTTGCGTAAAATTTTCGATATGGCGCACGGGGTACCAATCCGGTCCCTGCGTTTAACGCGCGGTAATCGCCACATGGTCTTCACTCGCCTTTTTTCGAAACCAAATGCAAAAGAAAGGACCAATTGCTTTTTGAGGGTCGTGCCACAGTGAGTTCGACCAATCTTTGAAATTCGCGTTTCGCGGCCACCAAACGCTCCGGAGCTAACCTCCGCGAACGACACGTCACAGGCGGTCCCGACGTTGTCTCTATGAAGTGCCGTGTTTTATTTCGCTTGGGCGTTCTTCTGGTCTCGTTACGCTAGGGTACTTGGCGAGTAACTTATGGTACTCGCTCGTACAGTTTACGGTCTTGACGCTCGGAGCCTCGCACCGCAGGCATTGTCCGTGCACCGCGAGATTAGTTATTCCGTCCACCAATCGGCCGTTCCAGAGATCGACCACCAGTCTGTAAAACGATAAGAAATCGGCCCCGATTATCGGCCTCGTCACATCCGCCACGACGAATTGTCACGAAAACACACGTCTCAACCCGAAATTCAATACTAACGTCTCTGTTCCGAACGTTTAAATCGAAATCCTGTTCGCGGCCGAGAATTCGTATCCTGACCTCTGTCGCGGTCCGCGCACCAACCGTCGCAGAAACACGCACAGATCTGCGCCGGTATCCACCAAGAATTTGATTTTTGTGTGTCGATCGGTGACGAATAGGCGACGCGTCGCTGGGCTCTCATCAGCGGCCGCCTCTACTAATGTGCCACCGCGTTTCCCGCAGCCGCCGAGCACGGCGGCTCGCATCGCCTGGCACCCGGTACGACCGCCAATGGTACCAGCACAATCCGTTACTGGAATGCCCTCGATCACGAGAGCGCGAACGCGGCCGGCCACGGGTCTCGCTACAGCCACGTCCCGGCCGACCGAGCGCCTCGACGGATTTTCGCCAATTTGTTAACTGCTCTGTTATTTCCTGTTGTATCGCCAAGCGCAGTTAAACCATTTGTAAGTTTATTCGTGCCTCCAATGCTGCCGCGTCGGTTTCCGCGGTTCGTACCGTCGGCGCCGCCGCTGTTTCGGCAACTTGCAGGGCAAGAGCGTGTATTGATCCCCACAATTGCATCCGCGATGTCCGCTAATTGATCTAAAGAATCCTTGGTGCGCGCCACAAGGTGTGGTTGAACATTCGCTGGAAGTCGACTCAGCCAGATCGTCTTCAAAACGCCGCCCCCGATGGCATTCCCGCTGAGCCCGCGTAAATGACGCAGAAATTGCAAGGGCAACAATCTCCGATCTCCTCGTGTTCTAATACGCGCCGCGTTTTATGTTCTTGCGATACACTCAATCGCTTTATTAACTCGGTTTTTAATATTTCATATGCGCGATCCGCGGACGGATTCATTATTATATTGCGTACCTCGGCCATATACGTCGGTCCCAACGCCGTGAGGGCATAACCGAACTTAGCGTTATCGGTTGTAATTCCGGCCGTTCGAAAACTTTGATCGAGTACCTTGAACCACAGCTCCGGATCATTCGGCGTAAAATCCGGGACTCGCATTCCTACGCGGTTCACTTCTCCGTGGTTCGGCATCAGCAACGGCGCTGTCTCCGTCGCTCCCCGGACTGCCCTGCCGTCGTTGGCTCTTCCGGATGCGGTCGCACGCTCTCTTTCTCGTGCATGAGAGGCATGATCTTTCACCTTTCACTTGAAACTGTGTCCAGTCTTTCGCGGCAATGTACTTCCGAAATCACGTCGGGGTTACCACTTTTATAGGGACAAATATTTTTTTGAATGTGTGGAGCAGTTACCGGATGCAAGAAACCAACACCGGAGAGTCACCGTATATAATTTTAACAGACTCTCTATTTGAACAACCTCGGTACGGATTATCGATGTTTACGGCGCGAGAGCGGGACAACAATGACCGCTCTTCCCAAACTCTCTGTCTTATATACACTAACCGACGCTTCTAGATTCTTCTGACTCTTCGTATGAGCGTAATTTCTTCGAAGAATTATCGAAAATTGTTCTTTATTCTTTACAAACGCGGTTGTGGCAAACTAGTCGCCACAATTTATTTAAAAATTTATAATTTTCATAATTTCAATTTTTTACAAAATTATATTTTTTTTTCAAAAGTAATTATCAGCATTAGTGGGAAAATTTCTTCTCACTCTATTCAGACTGTAATTAAGAATTGGCTACAACACGCTGAAGATGGAATTAACTACAACGCAAAACGTCATGAAAAAACAAATTATTAAAATATTAATTATTATTTTATTTTGATTTTAACAAAATGTTTTACGTTTGTTACTAATTTTTCTTTTTTTTTATTTTAATAAATGTTATGTTTTACGTTTGTGCAATATACACTCACTCGAAAAAAAGCAGTACACCTAAAATTTGTCAAAAAATCACTAAACTTCCAATGACGATAACTACGCGAGTAATAAAGATAGAAATGTTTCTAAAAAAAAAAATTAAAGCTTCAAATGTCTACTTTAAGAATTGATTTAGTAAAATTTTGCGTAATAATTTTTTTCAAAATGGCGTATGACAAAGCGAGAGCATGCAAAATTGAAAAATATTGGTCCGAGTTTGCGACGAGCCATGGCGTGAGGCAAGTACCGCAACTTAATGGGATAAAAAGCATGCGATAGTACAGAGTTTTCCCTTCAAAATGCTTTTTCACTCGTCTCGATACGATGATTTTTCGCTGAGATATGCGCATTTGAATAAAAAGGCAGTTTTTTACTTTAAATGCACATATCTCTGCGAAAAATCATCGTATCGAGACAAGTAAAAAAGCATTTTGAAGGGACAAATTTTAGGTGTACCGCTTTTTTTTCGAGTGAGTGTATATAATAATATTTTTGTACACTTATAAGAAAGAATTTTGAACTCATGAATAATGTACTACACTAACAAGTAATAATGTACTACACTAACGACTTGTAAGAGTCGATTGTTCTAACTTCTTGATAAACTTGCCTATCAGATAAATATATATTTGTCTTTATTTATTAAAGGAAAGAAATGAAGATAGACAGATTATACTTACCTAGTAAGTAAGCCCTGTTCAAAAAGTACGATAGAAACTGATGGAAACATATAGAAATTTGATAGAAATTTAATATGATTTTATCTGAATCTATCGTTTCTATCGGACACTAGATTTCCTGCCAGATAGAAAAGTTATAAAATTCTATCGTTTCTTATCGTATCTGAAATAAACGATTAAAACTTTATCTAAATACGACTACTTTTCTATATGATCCTATCTACTTATCGTACTGAATATGAAAATTACGATTCAAGGTCTATAAGACTCTATATGAATTAATCTGAAATTGTTCCTATACGTTTCTATCAGATGTATTCCAATTTCGGCGGACATAAAGTTCTATCGTTTCTTATCATATCTGAAATAAACGATTAAAACTTTATCTGAATATAACTACTTTTATATATGATCCTATCTACTTATCGTTCTGAATATGAAATTTACGATTCAAGGTCTATAAGACTCTATATGAATTAATCTGAAATTGTTTCTATACGTTTCTATCAGATGTATTCCAATTTCGGCGGACATAAAGTTCTATCGTTTCTTATCGTATCTGAAATAAACGATTATAACTTTATCTGAATACGACTACTTTTATATATGATCCTATCTACTTATTGTTCTGAATATGAAATTTACGATTCAAGGTCTATAAGACTCTATATGAATTAATCTGAAATTGTTCCTATACGTTTCTATCAGATGTATTCCAATTTCGGTGGACATAAAGTTCTATCGTTTCTTATCGTATCTGAAATAAACGATTAAAACTTTATCTGAATATGAGTACTTTCCTATACAATTTATCTGGCTATCTTACTGAATATAAAAATTATGACGTAAAGTCTATATAAATTAATCAGAAATTGTCCCTATATGTTTTTATTAAAAATATGTTATATACTATAATAGTTTTCTATCATTGTCTATATAATTGGAGATATTTTAAACAGGGAAAAATTATTTCGCAATTTTGCCGGACATAACATTTTATCATTCTTTATCGTGTCTGAATCAAACGATTAAAACTTTATCTGAATATAGAATTATCTGAATAATTTATATAGACTTTAAGTCGTAATTTTTTTATTCAATAAGATAACCAGATAACCCATACAGCACGGGGAGCTCCCGGGGAGCTCCCGAGGAGCTCACAAAATTTTTCATAAGCTTCATTTAAGCTTCCAAAAGATTCGCACGCAGCTGCTATGTCCGCTTTTGAGAGCTTCTTTAGAGCTTCATTTGAGCTCGCAGGGAGTTTATAAATCATGTTTTAAGAGTTCCCTGCGAGCTTCAAAGTAATTCCCGGGAAATTTCTATATAAGCTTTCCGGGAGCTCTTATGTCCGCTTTTGGGAGCTCCCTGAGAGCTTAGATAAAACTATCAGGGAGCTTATATAAAAGCTTCACGGGAATTATTTTGAAGCTCGCAGGGAGTTCTTAAAACATTATTTCTGAACTCTCTGCGAGCTTAAATAAAGCTCTCAGGGAGTTCTTAAAAGCGGACATTGGAGCTGCCGGAAAAAATTTTATTTTTATATTTTCTCAATTTTCGGAAGCTCTCTCTGAGTTGCGAAGGCCCACGAACTCTCTTCGTGTAACAAAAACAATATATTACACTTTGCTGCTAGTGAAGTACTAACTGCTAGGTAAGCTGTGAGTGATGGTTTTCTTTTATAAGCCTTTTGGAGTAAATTTTCTCACGAGAAGGAAGAGCGCCGTGCCTTCGCCTAGTGGCGATCTTGCGAACTACTCGCGGCTTATGACTATACATGCAGTACATTAATTTACCCGATATGTTCAATCTCTGGGAGTTTGTTTTGTCAAATTTTGTAAACTTCTTAAAAACTCAGCAAAACGAACTCCCTGGGAGCTTGTTTTGTCGAATTTTGTAAGTTTCTCGGAAACTCAGGAAAACGAACTCCCTGGGAGCTTGTTCTGTCAAATTTTGTAAGCTTCTCGGGAGCTCAGCAAAATGAACTCCTTGGGAGCTTGTTTTGTCGAATTTTGTAAGCTCCCCGGGAGCTCAGCAAAATGAACTCCCTGGGAGCTTGTTCTGTCAAATTATGTAAGCTTCTCGGGAGCTCAGCAAAATGAACTCCTTGGGAGCTTGTTTTGTCGAATTTTGTAAGCTTCTCGGGAGCTCAGCAAAATGAACTCCCTGGGAGCTTAATCGGAGCTTTGTGCTGTATGGGAAGATAATATAGGAAAGTATCCATATTCAGATAAAGTTTTAATCGTTTAATTCGGATACCATAAAAAACAACAGAATGTTCTGTCCGGCAGAATTATAAAATAACACAGACACATAAAAAAAAGGTTAGTCAGGCAGACTAGACTAGTCAATTCTTATGTATTTTGATCGGCTGAATACGAATCCAAAGTCAAAATTGCAAAGTTAGCTCGCATTTCCTAACCTCAAAAAAAAATTTTTTTTAAATGTTGGCGGACCAAACTATAATCAGTCAATCCTTATGTATTTTGACCCGCTGAATCCAAATCCAAGGTCAGAATAAAAGAGTTAAATATAATAGGAAAAGGGAGTGAATTTTTTACGCTATTCATTCACAGAAGCTCAGACTTGTTATAAGTATTGAATTTTCCCCGGATAATGTGCTTAGGCAAGCTTGCACGCTCCAAATTATACATTTAAGATCCAAGCTGCTTTTACAAGGTATTTTTTTGAGGTTAGAAAAAAATAAGCCAATTCAGCAATTCTGACCTTGAATTTCGATTCAGCGGGTCAAAATACATAAGGATAGACTACTTTGGTCCGCCGGACCAACGTTAAAAAAAATTTTTTTTCAGGTTAGAAAAAGTGAGCAAATTTAGTAATTCTGACCTTGGATTTGGATTCAGCGGGTCAAAATACATAAGGATTGACTGATTATATAGTCTGGTCCCCCAGACCAACATTAAAAAAAAATTTTTTTGAGGTTAGAAAATGCGAGCTAATTTTGCAATTCTGACCTTGAATTCGGATTCAGCGAGTCAAAATACATAAGGATTGACTAGTCTGGTCCGGCGGATCACTTTTTTTGTGTGCCTGTGATAATTGTTCCTCCTTGAAATATCCCTTACGGAAAAAACACTAAAAATAACACTTAAAAAAATACTCAAGTTGAGTATAATTTGGGACAAGGGGTAAACACTCAATTCAGTGTAAACACTCAACTTGAGTGTTCGCTTTTTAATTTACTTTTAATTAGAGTGTTATTACTCTCAACTTGAATGTTCGCAATCTAATTTGAGTGTTAATTTCAATGTCAATCCTAAATTCAAGAATAACACTGAAATTAACACTCAATTAGATGGCAAACATCCAAGTTGAAAGTAATGCTCAAATTAACATTCAAAACCAGCTGAACACTCTATAGTTGAATGTTTATTTTAGATATTCGTTTTATGTCCATTTCTACCAATGCAGATTAATTTTAATCTCGGTTGAACTTGCTTTTCTTGCTTTTGTTTTTATTTAACATTTTCTAATCCAATGTTTGAGAATGTACACTCAATATTAAGTGTATACCTTCAACCGATAGATGTTGAGCGTACATCCCCAACGTTTCAGTATTCACACTTTATGTTGGAAGTATACACTCATTTATTGAGTGTTATATCCAAATGTTGAGAGTGTACTTTCAAATATTCAGTATTTAAATCCAAATTTTGGTATGAACCCACCAAACACCAAGTTACATGTAACGTTCCTATTAGTTGTAATTTCCCACTCAACAATGTAATTGTAATATAACACACGTGTTATATTACAATTACATTGTTGAGTGAGAAATTACAACTAACAAGCACGTTACATGTAACTTTGTGTTTGCTGGGAATACTTAATCATTGGGTGTACACGCATCGGCAGAAATGGTGTCCCTCGGCTTAGAAATTGGGGATTGCGCCGGTGTTGCATCCTTCACTATCGCTTAAGAAGGATAGAGTTATGATGAGAAAAGACGTGATACCGATTCGCTGGTGTCCAATATCAGTTTTATTCGCACTCAAGCGAAAGATGTCATTAGTACTGAGTGCAAGTGAAACAAATATGGACACCAGCGAATCGATATCACGTCTTCTTACTCATCATAACTCTATCCTTCTTGAGCGTGTAGCGTTGGTGAAGGATGCAACAGCGGCGCGATCGCCACTTTTTTTGCTCCTCCGCGTCTCCACTTCACCGCGCGCCTAGTAACACGTACGGCGCTTCGTGTATGTGGGTGATCGCCGCGCTGGACTCCGAGGGACACCATTTCTGCCGGTGCGTGTACACACTCAATGTTCGAGTATAAACACTCAATCTTCAATGTAAATACTCAAGATTTGAGCATATACACCTAAATTTGGGAGTAAACTCCCAAAATCGAGTATTAACACTCAATTTTGAGTGTAAACTCTCAAAATTAGAGTGTTTTTTCTGTAAGGGATCTCTTATTATAAAGACCACGATAGAAAACGATTATTGTTCCATAACATATATTTGATAGAAACATATAGGGACAATTTCAGATTTATTTGTATAGACTTTAAATCGTAATTTTTCTATTCAGTAAGATAATTAGGTAAGATCATACAGGAAAGTATCCATATTCAGATAAAGTTTTAATCGTTTAATTGAGATACGATAAAGAACGATAGAATTTTATAAATTTTCTATCAAATTTCTATATGTTTCTATTATTTTCTATCCAACTTTTTAGTTAGTACGCGGCGCCGCCGATAGGCTGGTAGGCGATTACTCTCTCGTGAGTCAAATGCAGCCTACCCGCTATATAAAGACCATCCGCAATACGATTAAGACAAGCAATAATCAGTTTCTTTCGCTACGAGAGGACGATGTGCAAGACGACTGCCACATTACTTTTATAATTTACTCATTTTAATTGAGTAAACGATTTTGTACAAGAAAAGTAAAACGTTTACATTTTTTGAACTAGATTTACGATAGGTAATCTATACGAAAAATACGATACAGAAATATAGAAAGTCTATCGTATATTTCAGATAACCGATCTAATATTTACGAACCAAAAACACGATAGAACACGATTAATTTATATAAAAAATGACGATAGAAATTGATTAAAAACGATAGGTAACTATATGAAAAATACGATACAGAAATATAGAAAGTCTATCGTATATTTCAGATAACCGATCTAATATTTACGAACCAAAAACACGATTCAATTAGATAGAACTTTTTCTTATCTGATTCTATCGGATTTTTTGAGCAGGGAGTTTATCAAGAAGTTGGAACAACCGGTCCCTAATAACCCAGATAGCACAAAGATTCACAAAGAATTCAATTTTATGTCATCAATTATAAACTCTTTTTGAGATGCAAAAAGAATTATTTTTATAAAAGAAATATTTAAAAAGAATTCATAATTGTGATATGTAATTGAGTTCTTTTTGAACTCTGTGCTATTAGTCCAGGCAATAGAGACATAAAAATGGATTTATCTTGCAAAAGATCAAGAAAACTTTATGCTTGGCATAGTTTTTAGGTTTAGCATACTAATTAATGTTCTAACTAAATAATATTCTGAGTTTTTGACCTTGAAACGTTGCCGCTCGCGCCGCCATATTGAAAAAATGGAGCAAAAAATCATTTTTTCACGAATATCTCGTCTCCGATGTGAGATACGTGAAAAATAGTTATTATAAAAAATGTAAAGTATAAAATTCTCTACATTTTATGTTTTAACATTTTTTTCTCAGATTAATAGTTTCCGAGATACAATGCGATAAAGTGGAGTATTTTTTCCAATTTGTCAGAAAATTTCAATTTTCTCTGAAAATTCAAGTTAGTTATTAAATATTTTTTATTTTTTACTTTTTCCGCACTACCGTAGAGGTAAAGTAAAAGGCGCGTTTTTTTTATGTGGTTTCTCCAATAGGCCTAATCCACAATACACTGTCTCAAGGAATAGAAGATCAACGTTTTAATCTTTTCAATCTTTTAAATAAACCCAGTTGATCGGGATCGATTGATTCAGCCTGAGAAATCTCTTCTTCTTCTTCTTCAATCTTATCTTCATCGTCTTCCATTTCGTTGGTGAAAAATTGATTGATTTCAAGAGTTTCCTCATCATCATTATCATCGTCTTCATCATCAAAGTCTGAGAGTACTTCTAGGACGTTTTGACACGATACTCCATTACAAAAAGCACATGTAATAGAGCACTTTAAATCTATTTTCCTACATCCGCATGCTTGTCCACATCTTTTTTTGCATTTGCATGAGATGAATTTCAATAGTACTTGAGGAACTAGATCTTTTGTAGTTGTTATTGGCGTAAGGCCAATTTTACTGCGTTTCCATCCCCATTTCTTATGCATTTTTTGATCTGTCGTACCATAATTGAACATGATGATAGGTCCGAAGCGAATGATATTGTGCGGCATCACTTGTAGGCGGTAGGGACATTAAATTAAATTTTTTTTTGTAATAGATTTCACGAAACATTAACCGGGTTCATCTAAAAGATTGAAAGATTAAAACGCTGATCTTCTATTCCTTGGGACAGTGCATTGTGGATTAGCCCTATTGAGGAAACCACATAAAAAAATACGCCTTTTACTTTATCTCCACGGTGGTGCAAAAAAAGTAAAAAATAAAAAATATTTAATAACTAACTTAAATTTCCAGAGGAAAGTGAAATATTCTGACAAATTGGAAAAAATACTCCACTTTATCGCATTGTATCTCGGAAACTATTGATCTGAGAAAAAAAATGTTACAACATAAAATGTAGAGAATTTTATGCTTTACATTTTTTATAATAACTATTTTTTACGTATCTCATACCGGAAACGAGATATTCGTGAAAGTAATTTTTTGCCCCATTTTTTCAGTATGGCGGCGCGAGCGGCAACATTTCAAAAACTCAGAGTATTAATTAGTATGCTAAACCTACCCAGGTAGCAAGCTCACGTCATTTTGACGTCCCAAAATGGTCATTTACTGACTATTCTTGATGTCACGAAATGACGCCTTTATGACGTTAAAATGACGGTCGAATGTCACAAATTCCTGACGTCATGAAATGTACCGTATTATGACGTCATAGAATGACGTGAACAATATGTTGTCAAAAAGATCTCTAAAAGATATCCTGTTTCTGAAAATGATAACATAAAGAGACTTCTAAAAGATAACATATAATGTCAGAATGTTAACCAATGCGTCGTTTTTTTAGAACAGAAAGATATCATAAAACTAATATCTAAAAGATTTCTTAAATCGGATATCTTTAAAATGCAACTAGAGATTAAAAAATAAAATAAAAATTTCATTTTTTTATAATTATTTTTCAAAAGTACATACTAAATTTGGGACAAATTTTTATTAATTAATTAAATTTAAATTATATTATTTTATTTTATTTTTACTTGCCCTGGTAGGTTTTGAACCCGGGACCTTAGGATTACAAACCTTGTACTCTATCTGCTACGCCAGTTTGAATCATCGATATGGGTACTTGTTATTGTTTACATATACCTATATGTTATAAACTGTCGCAATTATATTATTTTTTATAAAAGCAATTAAATTTTGCAAAACATATTAAAAATAAATAGCATCCCTTACGGAAAAAACACTAAAAATAACACTTAAAAAAATACTCAAGTTGAGTGTAATTTGAGATCAGGGGTAAACACTCAATTCAGTGTAAACACTCAACTTGAGTGTTCGCTCTTTAATTTACTTTTAATTAGAGTGTTATTACTCTTAACTTAAATGTTCGCCATCTAATTAAGTGTTAATTTCAATGTTAATCCTAAATTTAAGAATAACACTGAAATTAACACTTAATTAGATGGCAAACATCCAAGTTGAAAGTAATACTCAAATTAATACTCAAAGCCAGCTGAACACTCTAATTGAATGTTTATTTTAGATATTCGTTTTATGTCCATTTCTACCAATGCAGATTAATTTTAATCTCGGTTGAACGTTGAACTTTTTTTGCTTTTGTTTTTATTTAATATTTTCTAATCCAATGTTTGAGAGTACACACTCAATATTAAGTGTATACCTTCAACCGATAGATGTTGAGTGTACATCTCCAACGTTTCAGTGTTCACACTTTATGTTGGAAGTATACACTCATTTATTGTGTGTTATATCCAAATGTTGAGAGTATACTTTTAAATATTCAGTATTTAAATCCAAACTTTAGAATGAACACTCAATCATTGGGTGTACACAGTCAATGTTCGAGTATAAACACTCAATCTTTAGTGTAAATACTCAAGATTTGAGCGTATACACCTAAATTTAAGAGTAAACTCCCAAAATCGAGTATTAACACTCAATTTTGAGTGTAAACTCTCAAAATTAGTGTTAAATGTAACTTTTTCCATAACTTTTATAATTTGATGAAAATTGCGATCTATTTAGCATTAAGACTTTAAAGCGTTCAAATGGTTAATTTAACCATTTTGAAATTATTTCCAAGATATCTAAATGTTTTCTTAAAAAAGTTCTCTTAAAGTTGAATATAATATGCTTATATAATATGCTTATGCCTTACGCCTTAAATCTCATTGTATAAACACCGCTTTAGACCGTGTCTAAAATACGTCTTAATGACGTCTTTATGTCCCGATTTTGGATGTGTGCTGTCTGGGAAAATAATCGTCAGATCATGACTGAAATATGACTTCGAAATGACGTCATCATGACGTCAATTTTAGGTCATGTAAAAAAATGGTCATTTTGACGACATATGACCAGATATGACCATTTTGGGACGTCAAAATGACGTGGGCTTGCTACCTGGGTAAGAACTACTCAAGGAACACACTAAAGTCAACGAAAAGTCAAAATGACTATTTTGATTCGAAATAGTCACACATTTTTTGTATGATCAAAAATTGACTCTAGTATCTGCTACTTAGTGACGAGAAGATAACTTTGCTCCGTGACGAAAAGATGACTGATCTCTAATTTTAATATATAAACGTATCAACTTATATAAAAATTATACTTATGGTATATTATGCATGTGTAATAATTAATTTTGCAATAGAATCATTTTTAGAAAATTAAACAATACACTAAAATTATGAAAACTATACTAATATATATATATATATATATATATATATATATATATATATATAGTGTGTTTAATTATATCTATTATAATTAAAAGATATAAAAATTTTAATAAATTTGTTTCACATGTTTTTACTCTATAAATGTATTTCAAAAGTTCTTTTAACTATATACTATAATACTAAATATATTACTAGCATAACACTTTTTTGACGTCAATAAACCGTAAAATTTTGTTACCAAAAATCATCATTTTGACTCTTTCTGTCATGACATAATTATGACATCAATGTGATGTCATTTTGACTATAATGTGTTCTTTGGGTATATTAAGTATAAAGTTTCCTTGACCTTTTGCAAGATAAAACCACCTATTGCCTGGACTATATCTGGGAACTCATGTGCTACACATAATATATATTATACCTAATATATATGATATATTTTCAAAAATATATAAATTTTATACATATATAATAAAAAAAAGTCTATATATGTTTATGTGTATATTTTTTTCAATAATTATTTTTTAAAATAAATATGTAATAATATTATAAATAAGAAATTCTTAATACTAACATTTATACTACATTAATACTACATTTCCTTGATATTTATAAGAAGTCAGATTACAGTGCTCTTTTAGATAACATTCATGAGAAGTCAGATGGCAGTGTTCTTTTAGATATCATATATATGACATCTTTTTTCCCCTCTAAAATCGACGCATTAGAGGACTTATTGTCATTATTATGTTGTTTTCCAAATGGCATTGTTAGATGTTCAATTCTCAAACCTGAGTACTTAAAGAACTCTTTTTGATAACATTTTGCTCACTGGGTAATCAGGATTCCGTGGAACATACATTCGGAAAAATTAGAGGACGCGGAGGATTCAATCGCAATCTTACCGCGGGGATGGTACGATTAACCTTACGCCATATTTGAGCAAGTGAGCAAATTTACGGAAGCGATAGAGGCAACACAATTTGTCCAGAAACATCTTCTTTAACGGAAGGTACATCGGTAATTAATAATAAAATGGAAGCTAATAATATTTCATTACAAGATAAACTTGCTTTTTCAATTAAAATGGATGACGACGATGATAATCTCATTGTGACAGCTTTTGACAACTTTATTAAATATTCAGAACAGAACTATTCCGATAACATAATAAATATGATCGACAAGAATAATTCAAGAACGTATGAAGAAAACGCTATTACATATTTCGCAGGATATGTTGCTCGCCACGGCTACGAAAATACTAAATGCGAGAATTGCCGTGAAACAAATTTGAAAACACCGATGGAAGAATTAAACGATAATGAAATTTATATTCAGTTACGTGAATATAAACACAAAGACAACCCAGGTAGTAAGGTGACGTTAATACGATGTCAATAATTTGTCATTTAAGGTCGCAGACGTCATGTTACCAAATTAAGACGTAATAGTAACGTCATTTTTTGACCTATTAATTACGTCAGTTATTTATCCATTCTACAACGTATTTCCGACATATTTTTGACTAATTAATAACGTCAGTTAATTGATCATTTTACGACGTATTAATAAGATTTTATTAGCGACTAATTATTGACGTTAATTATAATTCTTTGTAATAATTAACGATTTGACCTCAAATGACAAATTATTGAGGTCTAGTGGACGACACCTTGCTACCTATAACTATTAATCATTATTTAAAGATTGGTTAATAAACAACATTATTAAAATTAATATAATATTTTATATAATTAATACTATCAATATTTTAGAATCATCCCAGGCAGCACATAATATTTATGATAAATATTTATTAATATTTATTAATATTTATTTTTTAAAAATATTATATAAATATTTTACACATATTTTATATATACGAAGAAAAAAATCTTTATTCAACATATTAAAACATAGATTAAATATTTTATATAATATTTATGGTAAATAAAAGATAAAGATTTGTATAAGTAATATTTTGTAAATATTTATAAATATTTTATAAATATTTTTATAATATTTATGATAAATCTTTATGATTTGTCAAATCTAAGACCACAAAAATATTTATAAAATATTTGGATAAATATTGCGTTTTGTCTGAGGTATAATTTAGCTTTATCAAAAGAACAGAGCAAAAACATTCCAATGAACACGCTGTGAGCATTTACGGAACATTTATAAAACATATTGCACATAAATGTTATAGACCAGCACAACGAACTAATAATGTGACAAGTATGTCATTGACGTAACGAGACTATAACTGTTACGTATGTCTGTGTTGTCACTATTTCGTTGCATAGTTACGTAACATTTACATAATTTTGTTGACGTCAATAACCCAAATGTTAATGTTTCGTAAATGTGATGTTACTACCCAGTGAACACATTTTATAGCGGCAATATAACATGGAAGTTACATGTAATTTAACATTGTTATTCTTGTGATATGTAGGTGCTATATGACATGGAAATAACCTGTTACGTAATATTTGTTATACGCAAGTAATCTAGCTGTTATACATTGTTTTGGCGTTACAGTTATTCAACAAAAATTGTATAATCGTAACATAGCACGTTCGTATCAATGTTATTACGGAACGATGCGTCGTAGTCGACTCAGAAATTAGACATTATAACATCCTGAATGACAGATCTATTTAATAATAAAAAAAATTATTATAAAGATAATGTTTTCAAAAATAACGGTTTGTCTACAATTACTGCGCACAAAAAATGCACAAAATCTAAATTCATCGTGTGCTGAACAAAAACAGAATAATAAATGTATACCATTCAATTTTTTCTTAGAATTACGATTTATGTACCCACTAAACATGAAACCTTTAGAAAACGTTACATTCGAGAAAAATACATCGCATTAAAAACGTTTTATAATGAATGTTTATGCTATGTTGCATAGACGTTTTGGTAAAACGTTTTATTTCTAACGTTTACGGAACGTCACAAGAACATTCCATTTCTGTAATTAAAACGAATATTTGGAACGTTTCAATTGAAACGTTACACGACTTTCAAGCAACATTCAGTTTGTAACGTTACATATTAACCGTTTTGCAACGTTTAGAGAACATTTAATTTGTAACGTGTCATTAGTAACATTTTAAAATGTAAGCCTAACGTTATATACGAAACGTTTCTAAAACATTAATTATATAATGTTACATGAATTTTCTCATGTAAAACGTTTATTTTGGGACATTGAAAAACGTTTTAATAACATTATATATGTGATGTTAGTGAAATGTTCATTGCACAACGTCGTACGAGTGTTGCATGTATAACGTTTTATTTGTAACGGAACAAAACGTTTTAACAACGATATATATGTGCGAACTAGACGCACACATGCGTGACGCCGTGTGCTCGGCCTAAACAATTGAAAGTTAATATAACTTTTTCGCGTGGTGTCCTTTTTGCTAAGGCTGGATCTACAATAGCTGTAAGCCTTATGCCATAAGAAACTGTAATCAATTGTAATTGAAAGTGACAAGAAAAACCGAATATATTGTGCGTGCGGTGCTAGTCGAGTATCATATCCCAGCAAACACCAAATATAAATGCAATATAACGTGGGAGTAACATGTAATGTAACAGATGTTACATTCTATTTATATTATAGTTACGAAACTTTACTACATATATGTGATGTAACAAAGTTATGAAGCTGTAATATTACTCCGTTATTTGTATGTTACAATAACCGAACAGTGATGTAACCACAATGTTGCGTGGTTACACAACAATTGTTTTATTTATGTTATATGGATATTATAAAATTTGAATCTTGTGAGACTCTAACCTCAATCGCACAACGTACATCTCGTGCTATTAGGCGCGCTTTCCGCTAGTGGATGCTATAATGACAAAAGAGAGACGTTGTTTTCTTGCAACTTGACTTTAATCAGGTAATCCTTTATGTTTTTTAAGTCAACATTTATTAAAGATTATAAAAAAGGTGTAGAAAATGTTGCTGCATTTAATTAACATATATTATTTTTCTTATGTATAATATACATCATAAATAACTTATTATAATCTTTCCTACATGTTTTGTAGGTTATGTTTAGTCAGCAACAACATAATAGATTTATAAGTTATAACCGCCTTTATATATTTTTTATTTTTGATACTACATGTTAATTCGATACAACACATGTATTGTGGAATTGACGTACATTGATAATTATACATTTTAGATCCATCATACAATTTCGACAAAATTGTATACGCTGCTTATTCGATGCATTTTTGCACAAAATGAACAAAAAAGTATGGCAGATAAAAGTTCTACTCCATCTTGCGAAGCAATAAATTTATCGTTAAAGTTAAAACTAACAGATATGTATATTATCAAACCTATTATTGACAAAATACATAGCGATATGTTTCCTGTTTTGATCCGCACAACTACATATTTTTATATTTAAATAATGTATTTCTTAAGTAAATTTAAAGATAATTTATTATTTGGGCTGCTAGTTTTACATACATTTCTAGTTACAAAAGTCACCTAGCATATGTGTAAATCATGCAATATATAAAGGCAGTTATAAACTTATAAATATAATTTATAAAGACGTATCATATTAAAACTAATTTTATATTACAGGATTCTGCCAATTATTCTTACATCATTCGGACAACTGTTCTTCTTAAAATTTAAAAGAACGTAAAGAATAACTGAAATTTATAAAAGCTGAAGAAATTTTCACAAGGATTAGAACAGGTAAGAATAAATTATAGCCATTATATGTTTTTAGAATAAAACCCAGCAAATTAGAGATGGGAATAATCAAATGTTCCTTCTCAAGTTCCACTTTTGTGCACATTTCCAGATAATCATACGCACATCCACTGGTCATTCTTAAATTATTCTATAAATAAAAATATCTTATTTTGTCTTTCGTCTCATATATGCCTATTTTGTAGTCTTTCGTCTTATACATGCCTCAATTTACAAACAATTAAGTTAGAGAATCAAAAATATAAATAAAAATTCTGAATGTTATTATTGTGAATGTATGAAGAGAATTGTATTAATTAGAATAAATTATTTCGGGAACAGACTATTTAAATACTTACTTTTTAGTTTTTAATGTAACTAAGAGCTTTATCAGTATATTTCTGAGGCGTATATCTGGCTGACACAAAATGCATGACAGTTACTAAATGATTAAGACCTACAGATGATCTTTGACATTCATAAACATATTTCCTATATTACAGCCTGCGACCACATCATCGGCAGGTTAGTTGAGTGATATTAGTCTGTATACTTTGTTGTAATTGTTTCAGATCAGATTTCACGCTTTTTATTTATTTCAGTAATCTAAAAAGATAGTTGTACGATACCTTTAACCCTTTGCGGCACGGTGGTCGATATATCGACCACCTATCTTGAAGTCATTTCTTTAATTTTTCGAACACCAAATACTGTATTTTATTACTTTTTCTTGTAATTTTACTTTAGTAAGAGTCTTAGTAATATTTGGTAAGGTATAATTTTCCTTTATTATTAGTTAATTTTGTTATATAAATAAATAAAGTGAAAAAAAGTGTGTTTTTTACAAAAAATGTATGTTAGAAAGAAGGAAGAATCATGAAGCTGTGAAAATCAGTATACAGAGGTTTTTTGGGTCGCTGATTACAAATCCACCATCAGATTTCGACGATTTTTTTTTATGGCGAATCCAATATGGCGATTTTGAGTATCTTATCGGTTTTTTATTGAAATATACAGGGATTTTTCAAAATGCTAATTACGAATATAAAAATTGATTTGCTGTGCTAACTGTAATAAAAAAAGTAAATTGTGGGAAAAAATAAGAAAGAAAAAAAATTGTAAAATACAAAAATACAAAAAAAAGAAAATAGAGACAATGACCGCCACGTTCACGTTTGTGTCTCTGAAGTAAACTATGTGCGGTTTCTTTTATGAAAAAATTTTATGTTCTATGTACCATTGTCGAAAAAATAAAAAAATATATAATCTCAAAAAAACATTTTTTATCACTCATTATTTGAAATTTTCCATATATAAATTTCAAAAATCTGATGACCTACTGATGACACATAATCAACCTAAAAAAGCTAGTTCTGTACATCTGTTCTTGTAAAAAAAAAGTAAGAAAGTCCGAAATTTTTCAACATTCCGACCCTAAAAAATTCAATATATCAATTTCCATAAAAAACCTATAAAAATACTCAAAATCGTAAATCGCCATATTGGATTCACCATTTTGAAGAAGAATCGTTGAAATCTGATAGTGAATTTGTAATCAGTATTTTGAAAAATCCCTGTATACCTATTTCCATAAAAAACCGATAAAAAATACTCAAAATCATGACTTGCCATATTGAATCCGCCATTTTGAAAAAGAATCGTTGAAATATGATGGCAGATTCGTAATCAGCGACCCTAAAAACCTTTCTACACCAATTTTCATAAAAATCCGATTAATAGAAAAATGTGTGCCGCAAAGGGTTAAGAGCCACACAGTTGCAATACAATATTAAAATAAAATTATAACATTTGTCATTATTCTCTTACCTAGCCTGCCATAAGATAATGCCATAAAATAACATACTTGAAGAACTAGGACGTACACCTTTAGATAATCCTTTTGATATGAATTGCTCTGTCAATTCTCTATACATATAATTCGCTGAGCTAAAACAGGGATGAACTTCGGTGAATTTTTTATCAATAGCATACATCAGCTTACAAGAAAGAGAATTTTGGTGTAACAGCCAACAATTTTTTAATAATGTATTAATAAAATTTCTTACTGTTTCTCTTTAAAATTCGAATAATAAATATGATAATAATGATATGATAATCTCATCAAATTGCTTGTTCTTTATTAAATCTTTTGCAAAGGTTTTCTCGGAACAAGTTAAATTGTAATAGATACTTTCTCACACAAAAAATAAATTGTTTACTTCATCCTATAACTTTTTTAGTAAAATTATGTTATTTGATACCTTCAAGGTCCACATATTCTGTTCGGCACACTGTAAATTCCAAGCTGTGAGGTTGATCTCTCTTTTACATCTTTCTTTCTTTACTCGTCTACTCTTCTACTTTACGCTCAAATAGTGTTTCTTCCTCTCTTGCTTTTAATATAACTAAAAATAAAACATAACACAAAGTATTCATCTTATCTCAGAATACTTACTCCATACAAAAAAATAAAAATTTTGTGAGACTTATCTGATTATACAATCCATAGTGTTAGACTAAACTTTAAATTAAGCACAGCCGTATTTCCCTTCACGATGTAAAATATGCAAATTATGCATAAAACTGAAAACTGACTCACTACTAACCTCGCGCATATCATCATGTTGCGGCGTTGCGCGTGCAGACGCGTGCACTGGCGTGCAAAATAGCGAGATGCGTACATGCGCATGACAGTTCATTCGTACCAATCCGAATATTCTAAATACGTATTTAATATTCTATATATGTTTAGTGTATTGGTGAGCGTTATATAATATTATTTATTACTTTCTTTTTACAGAAAACTGAACTTAAATGGAAGCGCTTGCACTCTCATGTCACTATCATGTCCTGACAATTTCGGATTTTATAAAACTATAGGAGATGTTGTGATTGACGTTGAAATTGTGATTGACATCTGGAGCAGAGCTATAATTTTGTTTAACATTACGTGAAGTTTATTTAATGTTTTTCTCTTATTTTCCCTCATCTTTTGTTTTTAAAAGTTATTTTTAAAATATTTTACTAATAATCATAAAGTATAATATGTATATATTCGTTTAGATATAAGCTTATTTTGTTGATAAATATGTGTTAAATATATTAAGAAGTTTATTAAAAAGACTATTTTTAATGTTATCTTCTTCCTTCATAATTATATCTATTTTTTATAATTTTAGCACTTATAATTTCCAGGAAGTCAAATTCTTAAATTAATTTTACATAAAACAACGAAATTGCATTCAAAGAGTATTTTTTGTTTTATGTAAAATTAATTTAAGTACTTGACCTCCTGGGAATTATGTGCTAAAATATATACATGTACATATATAACAACACTGTATTTTTTATAACAGCAATATAATAGTTCATATTGCCATTACAAACATCTCGGTTATGGTTATCTAACAGTTCAGTTTTATGTTATATTTGTGTTATATAACTACAACATCACATGAGTGGGAAATTATAACTAACAGGAATGTTACATGTAACGTTCATGTAATATTATCTGTTACATTCCGTTTTATTGCAGCAATGTAATGGTTATATATTGGTGTTTGCTGGGTATTATCAGCTAGTGAAACAAAATGAGTAATGCAACTAATGCCAGTGATCTGCAGAATTCACCAAACATAAGTATCAATTAATTGATATTTTTATAGTCGTGTTTACGTATAAGGGCACAACTTTCCAGCGATAAATAATAAAATTCATTCGACGTCGAAATCATCATTTCGTATAAACACGTGTGACACACGATACACGTATAAACATGTATAAACACGTGTGACACACGATACACGATACACAATTTAACGAGCCGTTGTCAAGGAACGCGACTTAACCTGTGTAATAACGACTCGTCTCTCGGCGCGGGCGTAATATTATAATATATTGGATAAAGTGTGTATTAAGAGTGTGTAAACAATAAACTTTTGTATAATTGTGCGTGTATAACTGTGTAGTAGAATAATGACTAAAATCAAGAAGTATTTTACAAGTAAAAGACATTTGCGGCAAATAGTAAAAAAAGACTTAATACAAATTTTACAAATTAATCGGGAAATAATGCAAACAAATAATCATATTGAAAAATTAATACAAAATAAAAATTCAGATAATGTTTCCGCCGATATTGTAACGGATAATAACGTTGATAATGCACATCATGTTTCTCAGGATAATTCTTTGACCGATAATTTATTTGAACCGATACAATATATTGATAATATTGATGAAGATGTGTGTAAAGATGAATTGTCATTGTTTGAAGAACGATGTGGCACACTTCCAGTAGTAGATGATTTTATAAATGCGGTTCAACAATGGTTCTTGAAATATAGACACTTATTAAGTCAGTGTGCTATAAATGAATTATTAATTATATTAAGAATACCATTTCCACAATTTCCAAAGGATTCGCGAACGCTTCTGCAAACACCTACTTCATGTCCTTATGAAATTATAAGTATCTATCCTGGTTTTTACTGTCACCTGGGAATAGAAAATGGACTACGCAGAATACTTAACAGTAGTTTTATTATAGAAAAACTATTTCTGGATTACACTGAAATAGTATTACCTATTTGCATAAATATTGATGGTTTGCCAATATCTAGAAGTTCAAGCAATCAATTTTGGCCAATTCTTATTTATATAGATTTGCAAGCTATTAGTGAAAAATGGCAAAAGCCCTTTGCTGTTGGGATTTACCATGGCCTTAAAAAACCAGCCGATGCACATCAATTTATGAATTTCTTTATAAACGAGTTTCAGAAATTAGAAAAAAAATGGTTTTGAGATAAATAACAAAATTATTAAAGTTAAAGTTAGTAAACTTCTCTGCGATGCTCCAGCAAAATCTTTTCTTTTATGCATTAAAGGTCACACAGGTTACTCTAGTTGCACTAAATGTACTGAAGAAGGAACTTTTATTAATGGAAAAGTTGTATTTTTAAAGACTAATGGACAGTTGAGGAATGATATGAGTTTCCAAAATAAATTAGACGAAGAATTTCATAAAGGTGTAAGTCCTTTTGAAAAATTGAATATGGGTTTAGTTTCACAAGTACCTCTCGATAGTATGCATCTTGTATATCTGGGGGTTATGAAACGGATTTTAATATTATTAATAAGGGGTAAAAAAAATATTCGTTTATCTGAAAGTGACCAAAAAAAGGTTAATGATGAGCTATTATTATTTAGAAACTATTTGCCAACAGACTTTGCACGATTACCAAGACGTTTGGAAGACATAGAATATTATAAAGCCACAGAACTACGACAGTTTTTATTATATACCGGACCTGTTGCATTACAAAACATAACAAACACAAATGTATATATACATTTTATGGCACTCTCGTGCGCCATTAGAATTTTAAGCAGTACTGAACTATATTTAACATATAATAATTATGCTCTACAACTCTTGGAGTATTTTGTTCACAAATATACAATAATTTATAGAAATGAATATCTCACCCATAATGTGCATGGTCTAATACACTTGCCTGCAGATTGTGTTAAGCATGATCCACTAGAAAATTTTAGCTGTTTTAAAATCGAAAATTATTTGTTTGAAATTAAAAAAAAAAACGTACATCACGACATCCTTTACAGCAAATTTGTAACAGACTCAAAGAACAGGAACAAATACAACAAGTAAAAGATGTAACAAAATATCCAATGTTACAACAACAATATAGAGTCCAAGTTTATAATGAAAAAAATTATACTTATTATAAAGTAATTGATACTGAAAGGTATAGATTAAGGACATCGGATAGAGATAATTGTGTCATATTGAAAGACAAATCTATTTTTTGCATTAGAGATATTTGTAAAAAAATGACACGTCAGAAATTTTTTTAAAAGGAAAAAAGTTCACCGAATCCAAATTATTTTTTAATTCACCGTGTTCCTCTCAATTATTTCATATTCAACATGTGCAAAACTTGGCTAATAATACCTATACAATTAATATTGATGAAATACTCATGAAGTGCATCAAATATCCACACAATAATGGTTTTATTATCTTTCCAATAATACATAGCCAATGTATAAATGAAAATTAATACTTACATAAATAAAAAATGTATAATAAGATTTAATAGTTTTACAATAATATATAATAATAATAATAAAAATACATAATAATATGTAATATATAATAATAATAATGATAATAATATATAATACGTAATAATAATAATGATAATAATAAATAATAATAATAATGATAATAATATATAATAATAAATAATATATAACAGGATAAAATATAGAAGGTACTTTTAAAGCTTTTAAACAAATTTTTACTGCAGTATGTTATTAAAATATTAATATACTGTTCAATTAAAAATTTAATTTCTTGCATTGTTTTCAGATATGGTCTGTCGTAGAATTTTTAGAAGAATTCTGTGAAATCGAAGTTGTACCAACTTCATGGCTAGAACGAAGGAAAGACAAGATTTTATGTAAATGGCCACTTAAAAATCATAGAAAATGTATTCGAAAAAATGTACAACCGGACAGCAGCTGGGAAGTGTACAGAGTACAACTTCTTACTCAAAGTGGTAAGAATTTTAATGAAAAACGATGTTTAATAATGTCTATGAATTACACAAGTAAATACCCCAGTTAGTCAATACTTGTAAGAAACTTACGACATGTCAAAGATCTGTCTTTAATACAAATTGAATCAAGGCCATCATAAAATGTTTTAAAGCAGAGCATGAATAATGGTTTTATGTAAATGGCAATCTTAAATGCATTAAAAACATTTCTTCTTTTTCAACTGTAACTTTCTCCAATTACAGACTCCTATCAGAGAGCATTAAATTACGCGAAAAAAAAATCAAATACAGATACAGATACATCATGTTCTCAGTTAGGGAAAGGTAAACGTAAAAGAAAGCATAAGAGCCCAGATATCAGTGATAATTCTGATAGCGACTCACAGAGAATGACACCACCTCCTTCGATAACAATATGTCAAGATATACAGATAGGTAAGATGTACTAATTAATAAAAATAAATTCGAATAAATACCACTAATATGATCTTCTTATTTCTCAAATATACAATGTTTTATACACGCGCTTACATAAGTATTACTATTTTTTAGATCCATGCGATGAATTACTTCATGACGAAGCAGTACCAATTATACTTTCGCAAGAACTCAATAATGGTAATTATTATTTATTATTTTTCAATTATGAACAATATATTTTATTTTATATTTACCTGGTTTTTGCACATGTAGATATGTTAATAGACAAAGAGGAACAAAACTATGATAATATAAATACGGAAAAAGATATTGCTGTCATTGAAGAAGAAGGTAATGATTTCAATAACAATAATGGCAATTCAACCGTTATACCAGGTAAAGTCGACAAAAAAAGTCTCTCAGAAATTAAAGTATAAAACGAAAATTATAAATTTAATTAACGAAAATGGTAATTTTATTTTGTTTAGAACAAGAAAATACTGCTGTAATGACAAATACACATGAGAATTTTACAGAGAACATTATTATTGAAGATTTACGAACAGGTATTATTAATTTTAATATACAACTATTGTTGCAAAGTTAATATTTTATTAAATAAGCCAAGTGTAAAAATGTGAAATTTACATAAAAAGTACATTTTACTTTTTTTCATGTAACTTTAACAAAATATTTATTTAACAAATACTATTTTTTCCAGATAGCAACGTAATGTTAAAAATATTACACAATGTTTTGGCAACCAGAAAAATGGTAGAACAGCAAAATGAATTCTTAAAACAATTAGATTCCAGATTGAATATCAATGTTGCTTTAAATACAGTTGCTGCAACAAATTCAAATATTACAGAGACAAATATAATTCCTACTAAACCTTTCAATAAATATAAGAAGTTATTAAAGTTTGACGATGGCTTGAAAGCAAATATAGCAGCATCAAAACAATTGGTATGATTTCTTTTAGTAAAATATACTTGAATAATTTTCAAAATTATAATTACATAAAGTCCTATGCAACACGAAATATAAATTGTTTTTATGTTTGGTTTAGGAAATGTTTTTCTATTTATTAGGAGGGAATACTGCCCAAGTTCTAAGTAAAAATGGATTGGAGAAATTATTTACAAATAAGCTGGGTTCTAAATGCTCTTGGTTTGGACGCAAAGGAAATGACCAATTAAGCTCATTACATACAATGGAACTTTTAAAAAGTACGTAGAAGTCAAGATTTTCTTACTAATTTATTTTTAACTCCCGACTGCGTCGCTGGTAGTGTAAACGGATGTTACGTATTTTATTTGTTTGCGATCGTTCTTCTTACTAGTTAGAAAAAATTAAAAGAATAATCTTATATTTTTGATAAATTTCTTTTTTCAATTATAAAAATAATAAATTTATAATATATAACCTTTTATTTTTATATTTATAGACGCAATAAGAAAACATTTTCCGATGTACACCGATAAAAACTTTCAAGATCATGTATCGACATGGTTTAAATATGCAAAAACGAGATATTTAAGAGAAACAGGTATATTTTTCAAAATTATATATGTAATATATACATGCATATATTAATGATATTGTTTTCAAAATATATATTTTCTATAATAACACTATTTATTTCTTATAGACCGAGATGAGAACAAAGAGAACAAGGAATAAGACAATAATATTTGTTAATCTAAATATATAATATTTTTGTTAACCTATAATATTATTATTATTTGTTTTAATATTATTAATTTTAATATTTTAAACTAGAAGCAATAAAAAAAACTAAAACTTGAAGCAATATTAAATGTAATTAAATAAATAAGTATAAAATAAAATGAATAAAAATATTGTATATGTATATTTTAGTTCAATTGTATACCTTTATATACATATATACAATTAATTAAATGTTGTCAAATTAAAAAATAACTTTATTTGTCCATTATTTGAGTTAGGGAATAAAAAAGATAACTTATTTAGACTTTGCTAAACATACAATCGGGTTTTTGCCAAAACAAAGATAACTCCATTTGTTCATTATTTGGGTTAAAGAAGTATATAATAAAAGAAGACATTTTTCGTGACATTTATTCTCCCGTAGAAAATAATTAACAAAAATTGTTATAAATTATTTTCTACAAGAAAATAAATGTTATAAAAAAATTTTTTTTATTATATATTCTTTTAACTTGAATAATGGATAAATGGAGTTATCTCTGGTTTTGGCAATAATCCGACACTGTATGTTTAGCAAGGTTTAAAAAACGTTACATGTGGAACGTTGTGCACAAACTTTATAATAACGGTTTACATAAGTTTTTCACAAACGTTTCGAAAACATTGCAAATGGAACGTTGCGAATAATTTTTTACTGACGTTTTATATATGTTTTACAAACATTTCACAAACGTCGCAAATGGAACGTTGCAACTGAACTTTTCAGTGAAGTTTTATATATGTTTTACAAACATTTCACAAACGTTACAAATAAAACATTACGTATAAAGAGTAAATGCGTGAGGACATTTCTGGTTGTGACGACATTACATAAATGTCTCTGAAACGATACGGAAAAGGTCACACAGTTTAAATGTTACGTTATTGCAACGTTGTTGAAACCAAATTTTGTTTAGTGGGATAGTTAACCATCTAATTAATCATTTGAACGCTTCAAAGATTAGTGCTAAATAGATCGCAATTTCCATCAAATTAATTATTAAGGTTATGGAAAAAGATAAATTTAACAATGAAATTAATAAGTAAATAAATTAATGCTATTTATTTTTAATATGTTTTGCAAAATTTAATTGCTTTTATAAAAAATAATATAGTTGCGTCAGTTTATAACATATAAGTATATGTAGACAATAACAAGTACCCATATCGATGAGTCAAATTGGCGTAGCAAGTAGAGTACAAGGTTCGTCATCCTAAGGTCCCGGGTTCAAACCTAGCAGCGGCAAGTAAGAATAAAATAAAAAATTACATAATTTAAATTTAATTAATTAATAGAAATTTATTCTAAATGTTGTATGTGCTGTTGATAAAAATAATTTTTTAAAAATGAAATTTTTATTTTATTTTATTTTTCTTTGTAACTGTTGTGTAACGGTTAGATAACATGTAATTATAACATGTTATATTGCTGAGTCGGAAATTGTAACTTACATGTAAGTTACGTGTAATTTTAAAGTAACGTAACCTGTTATATTCGGTTACATTGCTGTTACACTGCTGCTATATTACTGTGTTCACTGGGTATTGTAATGTTATTGCGCCATCATGTTTAATACATAACAATTACGTAATTTTGATAACGTCAATGAGCGTAACATAAAAATTTCGTAAATGCAGCATAAATGTAATAATGTTATTGTGACATCATGTTTAATACATAACAATTACGTAATTTTGATGACGTCAATGAGCGTAATAAAAAAATTTTGTAAATGCAGCATAAATGTGATAATGTTATTGTGACATCATGTTTAATACGTAACAATTATGTAATTTTGATGACTTCAATGAGCTTAACATAAAAGTTTTGTTAATGTAGCATAAATGTGATAATGTTATTACGACATCATATATCTTTAACACCTTCCGTGCCACGTGAATCACTGTAATCCATTCTGGACTTCCCACTGTTACTATTATTACTTATTAATTATTTACTAAGCATAAGGAGAAATATAATTTTATTAAATAAAAAAAAAATAATTTGTTAAATAATAAATAATTTACAATTATGCGGAAATTTTTATTATAGCCTCTTGTAATTATTATATCTTTTTAGTTAACATACTGCATTTAGTAAAATGGTTTTGTAGTTAGTATATACGCAATCTATTGAAATCAATAACATTCTATTTGAACCAGGTAAAATCTATTTACATATCAGCCGATTAGAACTTATTTTATATTATATAAATTTAAAAAGTATGTAGTTTGCGGATTGCCGCTAGGCGACGCACGCGGCACCTTTCTCCTAATGCAATTTACATTCCAAAGGCTACATAAGCAGAGCACCCACGGTGACAGAAACCGGATCAATCTATGTTATCATAGTGAGCTTTCGGGACATATGTATTTTTTATTACGTCTTAAAGACACATCTTAGCTGTCATGGCTAAATTTTAGCTTCGGTAAGGAATCCTTTTTAAGAAAAATAAAATAAAAACGACATAATAGTTACAAGAAGAATCTTTCTGGTACGTAATTTTATACGAGCATTTTACGTTAATTTATACGTAAAAGTGACGTCATCTTATTCGTAAAAGTAACGTTATTTTATACGTAAATGTGACTTCATTTTATACGTAAAAGTAACGTTATTTTATACAAAACCATTATGTGTCTCTTTTTCCGATTTTGTTGCGCGAAATCTGACATTGTTTTGCGATGCTGACATTTTGACCAAATTATAACTGAAAAATGACGTAACTATTACGAGAATAGTGGAACATTGTTCCATAATGATCACGTAAATGTTACGAATCAGTGTTTACTGGGATATTTCTATAAGTTATTCCACATGTTATTTTGCATATGTAAAAATCAGGAAAAAAACTGTAAATTTATATTTATTTATAAAAATATTAGTTAACTACAAATTTCATGTTTCTCGCATCTATTGAACTGATCTATAACAAATATGTATTCGTGATCATCAAGTGATCATGGATCATCACAAAGGGCTAGGTAGCGTATGATCTTCGAAGTCAAGCAACGTCGACGGCGGTTCAGAGTTGGATGGGTGACCGCGGAAGTTAGGCAATTCCAAATGTGACTATGGTGTGGTGGGTCGTGAATGCTTGTTAAGAAACAACGTAGATTTTTTTAACATTATAATTATGTTATTTCGATATTTTCATAATGCGAGTACTGCATATATAGGACATGTACCCGAAATATTTTCTAAAACGTCAAAATAACGACTTTTACTATTTGGGATAGTCATAAAAATGACGTTAAAATGTCGTCTTTATTAAATGTAATCTAAAAACCTATGTTTTGTCATAAAAATAACAATAAAATACCGTCAAATGTACGATACTAGCTTCTTGAAAATGACGTCAATAATATGAAAATAATGACGTATTTTTGACATCAATATATGACGTCGTTAAGATGAGACAAATGTACGTCAGTTTTACGACATTTAGACGTCATTTTATTTCGACATTATGACGTCTGGTTCGTCATAAAATGACCAATAAATGCCGTCAATTAGACGTCACCTTGCTACCTGGGAAAGATGAACCTGAAGTTGAATATGGCTATCAAGGCCAACGGAGACATTTTTTAATATTATCCCACACAGCACGGGGAGCTCCCGAGGAGCTCACAAAATTTTTCATAAGCTTCATTTAAGCTTCCAAAAAATTCGCACGGAGCTCCCTGAGAGCTGCTATGTCCGCTTTTGAGAGCTCCTTGAGAGCTTCATTTGAGCTCGCAGGGAGTTTATAAATCATGTTTTAAGAGCTTCCTACGAGCTTCAAAGTAATTCCCGGGAAGCTTTTATACAAGCTTCCTGAGAGCTTCATCTAAGCTCGCAAGGAGTTCAGAAAATATGTTTTAAGAGCTCCCTGCGAGCTTCAAAATAATTCTCGGGAAATTTCTATACATATAAGCTTTCTGGAAGCTCTTATGTCCGCTTTTGGGAATTCCCTGAGAGCTTAGATGAAGCCATCAGGGAGCTTATATAGAAGCTTCACGGGAATTATTTTAAAGCTCGCAGAGAGTTCTTAAAACATTATTTCTGAACTCCCTGCAAGCTTAAATAAAGCTCTCAGGGAGCTCTCAAAAGCGGCATAGGAGCTGCCGGAAAAATTTTATTTTTATATTTTCTCAATTTTCGAAAGCTCTCTCTGAGTTGCAAAGGCCCACGAACTCTTTGTGTAACAAAAACAATATATACACTTTGCTGCTAGTGAAGTACTAACTGCTAGGTAAACCGTAAGTGATGGTTTTCTTTTATAAGCCTTTTGGAGTAAATTTTCTCACGAGAAGGAGGAGCGCCGTGCCTTCGCCTAGTGACGATCTTGCGAACTACTCGCGGCTATATGACTATACATGCAGTACATTAATTTACTCGATATGTTCAATCTCTGGGAGTTTGTTTTGTCGAATTTTGTAAACTTCTTAAAAACTCAGCAAAACGAACTCCCTGGGAGCTTGTTTTGTCGAATTTTGTAAGCTCCTCGGGAGCTCAGCAAAATGAACTCTCTGAGAGCTTAATCGGAGCTTTGTGCTGTATGGAATCACTCTTCAACTTAAAGCATTAAATTTAAATTACAAGAAGTATTGGCATTTAAAAAATATAAAGAAAAAGCTTCTTGAAAATTGCATAGAACATGTCCAACGTATTAGTAAAGATTGGTTCAATCAGAATAACAAATGTCACATAAAATCGAAATGTTGGATTTTATGTTAAGAGTCAAAATATATGCAATTACAAAAGAAAATAACAATAAACAAAGAGAAGGAACAAATAGAAAAATAAAGACAAAAAGTTAAATACTTAAAATTACAAAACACATGTAAAATTTAAACAAAAGCAGTGAAGAGAGCAATCAATTATAGAGAAAAGTCACATATTACAATTACAAAAGAAAAATAGAAACAAATAAGTAATTAGAAACATTCTAAAGCAAATATATAGATTGTTTGAGATTCAAACAAATCGTCGATCTCAACAACTCTCGTTCGCGGCGTGAGATCGGTTTGCGCATCATCACGCGTCGATATCCTGGACCTCACGTGGCCAGCAAGCGCTTGGAATGTGGCGAGTGAGCGATATCCTGAGCGAGAGCAAGGGATGGTGTGGTACATCGCATGTTTAGTCAGTCTAAATCTGCCGATCTCCGTCGAAACACCCTATCGTAACGACGGGATTTGACATAGTCTCAAGTTTGAGAGCCGTCGGCTCTTCTTTTCTATCGTCGCGTATCTCGCTCGGGAAATTGGTTTCCCGCTTCGCGTTCTCGCTCACGTGCCGTTCGGACAAGTGCAAGTGCGCGACGAATGATTTCGCTGCATTATCCCGTCGGGATAACAGAGAAACCATTCGAGCTCCTTTCGACGCCGGCCCGCTGCCTCGAGATATCGTTCCGCGCCGCCGAGAGCGTCAACACAACGGCAAATCTTTTTGTTCCCGTCGCCGAGCGACAATTCCCGTAGTTACGGCACGTTAACTGTATTTGTATTATTTGGATGCGTCGACAATCGTGGAGCGCTCGCGACCGTCCACCACCTCGCGTGCAAGATCTCCGCCTCGATCGCGAACAAGATTTTCGCTGCCGCGAGAGTCTCAGATACGAGCCTAATCAAGATCTCCGATCCACGATCCAGGCGGCGTTAGAGAGAGACGGAATAGAAGATTTCCAATTGTTTTTGCGCGACACGAGACATCGATCGCAGTCCCGTATTGAGTCAAAATAAATAATTGATATCGTTGATGATTAAATCGCAGTTTGAAGTCACTTCGCTCCTCTCCTCGTTCCTTCAGCGGATACAAATATCCGTGCTATCCACGGCGCACGCTCAACTCGTGAGCGAGTTCCGGTATTTCTTTCGGGACGATCGCGTCGCGATCGAGAACTCGAACATAGATGTAAATTCATAAATGTTGTGAAGAAAACTATATAGTAAGCATTGATAATGTTTGAAAGTATTGTTAAAATTTTTATTATAGTTTCTAATATTATTTTTTAATTGATAATTAAAAAATTTTTTAACTATATTATTTAACAATTTTTAACTTTCAGACATTAGTCGCGCATAAAGTCGTGAACTGCTATTTATACTATGTAATTTAAATTATTATAAAAAATACTTGTATAATAAGCATTGATTATATCTGAAGATTTGTATGTTACTATAGAAATTTAATTGTTTTGTAAATTAAAATATAAACCGTATTATTTATGTATTTTAAAACGACAATCGGGGTATGCTTCAGATATAAGTCGCGCTATTGCGTGAACTGCTGTACATATGTGTTATGCAAATAATTAATAAAAGATTATAAAATAAAGTTACATATTGTGCATTGATAACAAATGAAGGATATCTAAAATTTATATTTGTGGAATACTTCTAAACATAAACATTACAACATTTTAATAAACATTTTAATTTAAGGATACATTTTTATGCTACTTATAAATTTTTTTGTTAATAAAGTTTAATAATAATAAACTTTTAAAACAAATTTAAAAGTGCAAAGAATAATACGTAGTAATAATTATGTAATTTTTTATTTATTTATCTTTGCAGTAAAAATAATTTTATAAATAGATAATAATGTTGCGTGCGTCGCCCGGTATACTCCGCGACCGCGACTCAGCTGTTCGAAGACGGATCAATACTATTGATTTCCTGGACCGAGCGTTGTCAGCTGACGAGCGCTTGACAATGCGTGTAAACAACGAGTCGAATCTCGGTCTCGAGCCTTGTCGGACGCGTTAATAAAGCTGCTTGGTTTTACAGTTATAAAAGTGTCTTTCATTTCCGCGGCGCGCACGCTACATTTTGGGGGCTCGTCCGCTTGTTGGACCTTGAGGAACGCGCGCGGATCTAGTGATAAGTGCGCGGAGTGAACAGACGAGAAGGAAACGGAGAGCGAAAAGGGAAAGAATGTTGGCAATGTGCCACCGGGCACTTTCGTGCGGAGTGTCCGGCAAATAAATCGGGAAACTAAGTTCTGTCGGGTTTATTGGGGCCGGCTCGGCAGGCGGAGTTCGGGCTCCTGTTCCCGCGCGCGACGGGGCCGCTCTGGTTCGGCGACTTGACGGTGTGAGTGCGGCCGCGCTTTACCGGATATTTAAATGGGAGAGTATGCAATTTTAAAATCGATACGGGCTCGGATGTATCGGTCGTGAGTGCTAGGATGGCTGCTTCTTTTAACCAGGAGCGTATTATTTCTTGTGATTTGAAATATCCTACCGGAGAAAAAGTTCCGGTAATTTCTCGTATTACTGTTGAAATTTCTTTAGGTAAATTTTGTGTTAATTTATTGTGTTATGTCGCGGAGATAAGCGACGAATGTATACTCGGAGTGGATTTTCTCTCTGAGGCGGGAATTCTTGACGGTCTGTTTGAAAGCGCCCTCGGTTTAACGGGCAGCGAGGCGGAGGAGCGCGGGCAAATTTGTTCTCGGATTGAGGAATGCCCTGCTCGGCTCTCCGATCCTCTTTTGCGGATTTTTGAAGAAAGTTTTCAAGAACTTGAATTTTCTCAAAAGCAAATGTTTTCGAATTTCTTGTCTGAATTTTCTTGTGTATTTTCTGAAAAGATTATTGCTGGTAATTGTAATGTTTTGTCGCATAACATAAAATTGTGTGATTCTCGCCCTATTAAGCAGGTACCTCGACGAATTCCCCTTCATTTACAGGCGGAAGTGAATAAAATTTTGGAAGATATGAAAGCTCATAAAGTAATAGAGGAATCAAATAGTCCTTGGGTTTCTCCAGCAGTTATGGTCAAAAAGAAGGACGGTACGATAAGGTTTTGTGTCGACTTCCGGAAATTAAATGCTGTGATCATAAAAGATTCTTTTCCGCTTCCAAGAATTGATAACATTTTGGATTGTTTAACGGGGAATTCGTGGTTCTGTACATTGGATCTTAAAAGTGGATATTGGCAGGTAAGCCTAGATCCTAAGGATCGTGAAAAGACTGCTTTTTCTATCGGAAATGATTTGTGGCAATTCACAGTTATGCCTTTTGGTCTTTGTAACGCCCCTGTTACATTTGAACGCTTGATAGAAAGAGTATTGGAAGGATTGATTTCAAAGAAGTGCTTTGTTTATCTTGATGATGTAATTGTTTTCGGAAAAAATTTTAAAGAAATGATGCTCAATTTGAAAGAAGTTTTTATTCAGTTGAAAAGAGCTAATTTAAAAGTTAATCCTAGTAAATGTAGTTTCCTTAAAAGAGAAGTTAAATATTTAGGTCATGTTATTTCAGCAGAGGAGGTTGCAACTGACCCTGAAAAGATTTCTTCGGTTAAAAATTGGCCTTTTCCGAAAAATCGGAAGCAGGTACGAAGTTTTCTTGGATTTTGCTCGTATTATAGAAAATTTGTGAAAAATTTTGCTGTTTTAGCAAAGCCTTTGTATAATTTAACAGAGGAAAACGTTAAGTTCTTTTGGTCCTCTGAATGCCAACAGGCTTTTGAGAATTTAAAACGTGTATTAACATGTCCTCTGGTTTTGTCTTTTCCTTCGGGGGAAGGACAATTTATTTTAGATACCGATGCCTCGAATCATGGCATCGGGGCTGTTCTTTCTCAGTTGCACGGAGAAGAGGAAAAAGTCATCGCTTACTACAGTCGGATTTTCAGTAAGACGGAGCGGAATTATTGCGTTACCCGTCGTGAACTTCTTGCTGTCGTGGATTCAGTGAAGTCTTTCCATCACTATCTTTATGGACGAAAGTTTTTAGTGAGGACCGACCATGTTTCTCTTCGTTGGCTGATGTCCTTTCGGAATTTGGAAGGACAGCTGGCAAGATGGGTAGAACGCCTTCAGCAGTACGATTTTGATATCTTTTATCGGAGTGGAAAGGTGCACAAAAACGCCGATGGACTCTCGAGACGACCATGTTTGGAGACTTTATGTCGATACTGCATAAAGGTGGAATTAAATGAGAAATCTTCAAAGGAAGAGATTTTGGGACGTTTAATCTTTTCAAATAAGGAACTTCAGGAATGGCGTTCAGAGCAGCTTCAGGATTCTGTTGTTTCTATGATAATTTGTGCTAAGGAGGCTGAGACTCGCCCTAATTGGCAAGAAGTTGCTTCAGGCGAACCTTCCTTGAAGATTTATTGGTCTTATTGGGATTCATTGTTATTGATTGACGGAGTTCTTCATAAGAAATGGGTTTCCCGGAACTTGCGGAAAGATATTTTTCAAATTGTGGTGCCACGGCATAAAGTTCAGGAAATTCTTAAAGAAGCCCATGATTCACCTTCAGGGGGACATTTCGGTGTCAATAAGACCCTTCAGAAAATACGAAAACATTTTTATTGGGCTACCAGCAAGAAGGACGTGGAGAGATGGTGTGCCTCTTGTAAGGTATGCGTTGCTAGAAAAGGGCCCATTGGGAAGGGAAAGTCTCCCTTGGAAATTTACAATGTGGGCGCACCTTTCGAGAGGATACAAGTCGATATTCTGGGTCCTCTGCCGGTTTCTTCTTCAGGAAATAAGTATCTCCTAGTAGTGGTGGATTGTTTTACTAAATGGCCAGAAGCTATTCCCTTAAAGAATAAAAGAGCTAGTACCATTGCAAGATCACTTGTGGATCAAGTATTTTCTCAACACGGAATTCCTTTGGAGCTTCACACGGATCAGGGAAGGAATTTTGAATGTAGTCTTTTCAAGGAGATGTCTTTGCTTCTAGGAATAAAGAAGACGCGTACGACTCCTCTTCATCAACAGTCTGATGGACAAGTCGAGCGTCAACATCGCACAATTCTTGATTATTTGGCGAAATTCATTTCTGAAAACCAGAAGGATTGGGATTGTTGGATTTCACTTTATCTTTTGGCTTTTCGTTCGTCAAAGCAGGAAGCAACTGGAGCTTCTCCTGCGGAAATGTATTTGGGACAAGACTTACGTTTGCCTCTGGATCTTCTTAGAGGCAACCCTCCTTCTTCTAAGAAAGAAGAAAGGATTAATTTCATTTTCAGATTAAGGCAGAGATTAGATTTGATGCATCGTTTCGTTCGAGAGCGTCTTTCAATTAGCTCCAAAAATGCTAAGTTTTGGTATGACCAACGGACTAGACAAATAAATTTCGAACCAGGGCAGAAAGTATGGTTCTTCGATCCTCGACGGGTTCCTGGAAGAGCTCCTAAGTTGCAGAGTTCTTGGGACGGTCCGTGGAAGATAGTCAAGAAATGATGTATTGTATTGTATTCGGAGATTTCATAGAAATAAAGTCGTTCATGCAAACCGTCCTTTCATGGAGAGGGAGTGAAGCCAATGCGAGTTCAAACCGAACCGATACAAATCCGAGCCCGAATACGAAATGGGGGGTTTATTCTAATTTTAACACCGTTTTGAAGTTAATTTTAGTTCATGTTTTTGTGTTTTTGTTCTGTTTGTTTTCTTGTGTGTTTCAGTTGCTCTTCGGAGAGCAGTTTCTTTTTAGAAGAAGGGCGGACGAAGAGGGATCTCTTTCGGAAGGAGGTCGCTGCTTGTAGGGAAGAAGACTGCCTCCACGGTTTTTGACCGTGGTTTTCCCGTGGAACTTAGGGTAAATGCCGAGGCAGAGGACGGGGAGTTTTTTAAAGCGTTGGGTCCACGGAGATAAATTCCCCCCCCCCCCCCGATCCTGAAAAGAGAAGAAAGAAGTGCACAAGATCCGACGTCGAGGGACAGTGTCACAAGGGGAGTGGAGCACGGGGACGCGGAAGGATTCGGGAGATCCTGCGTGAGAGCTGGATGAGCTCGGCGTGAGAAGATACCCGTGGTAGTCCTTGCAGGTGGCGAAGAACTTCGGTGGACGTGGCTCGGGTACCCGTTGCAGCAGCTCGGGAAGAGCAGGAAATCGTCCGAGTACCGAGGGAGTCTTCTGCGGAAAGCGCTAAAACTGTTTCCCTGATTGTCGGGACGACAATCTAGAAGAAGGGGGGCAGTGTTGCGTGCGTCGCCCGGTATACTCCGCGACCGCGACTCAGCTGTTCGAAGACGGATCAATACTATTGATTTCCTGGACCGAGTGTTGTCAGCTGACGAGCGCTTGACAACGCGTGTAAACAACGAGTCGAATCTCGGTCTCGAGCCTTGTCGAACGCGTTAATAAAGCTGCTTGGTTTTACAGTTATAAAAGTGTCTTTCATTTCCGCGGCGTGCACGCTACAATAAATATAAATAATAAGTAATTATACATTTCAATTATATATCTTAATAAAATGTATCCTTCAATGTTTCAAATGTTAGTCACGCAATAATGACGTAAACTGCACTGTTTATAATGTAACTTTATACGCACGTGGAGAAATATACGTACAGAATGTTTCTATTAATACATTAATTAAGATTTAATATTTCTATTTTTAAAACATTTTACTCTCTAAATTTCTTAGAGTGAAAATACTGCCACTCCAATTTTTCGAGTAATTTTTTACTCTAAGAAATTTAGAGAGTACGTTAAATAATATAAAATCTACAATTGTAAATTACGTAATTAATAAAATTAGTAGTATTATACATAAATATTTCTAATTGATAAATTTTTTAATTTTCTTCCCTTTCTTCCTCCTTCCTCCTTCTCTATTTCTACCTCCGTCTATTTTTTATCTTTATCTATCTCCCAGGTAGCAAGGTGTCGTCTAATTGACGTCATTTTTTGGTCATTTTTTGGTCATTTTATGACAAAGCAGACGTCACTAATTGACGTCTTAATGACATTAAAATGACGGTTTAATATCACAGACCATTAACGTCACAATAAAGACGACATTTTAACGTCATTTTTATGACTATCCCAGGTAGTAAAAGTCGCCGTTATTTTGACGTTTTAGAAAATATTTCGGGTATATGTTCTACATATGCAGTACTTGCATTGTGAAAATATTGAAATAACATAATTATAATCTAAAAAAAAAATTTACGTTGTTTCTCAACAAGCATCGTTACCCACCATACCATGGTCACATCTGGGATTGTCTAACTTCCGCGGTCACCTATCCAATTCTGAACCGCCGTCGACGTTGCTTGACTTCGAAGATCGTACGCAACCTAGCACTTCGTGATGATCCCTAAACACTTGATGCTCATGAATACATATATATTTGTTATAGATTAGTTCAATAGATATTAGAAACATGAAACTTGTAGTTAACTAATATTTTTATAAATAAATATTAATAAATATTAATTTATAGTTTTTTCCCTGATTTTTACATATGGGAAATAACATGTGGAATAACTTATAAAAATTTTTGCTCTGTTCTTTTAATAAAGCTAAATTATACTCTAGACAGCACGCAATATTTATAAAATATCAATTAATTGACGTTATTAATTAGTCAAGCATATGACGTCGGAAATACGTTGTAGGATGGATAAGTGACTGACGTAATTAATAGGTCAAAAAATGACGTTACTATTACGTCTTAATTTGGTAACATGACGTCCGCGATCTTAAATGACGAATTATTGACGTCCAGTGGACGTCACCTTGCTGCCTGGGCTTTTGTATGTAAGTTCATATTTGTTGAGCGCAGTCACAGACGTAAATAAGAAACACTACACTTTAAGTAATTCAATAAATTTTATTAATTATAAACATTAGCATTTTACAGAAACATCCGACCGAGATTAAGACTCCTTGTTTATTTGCACTGTCAAGCTCATGATAGCTAACAACAGGTAGCAAGGTGACGTTAATACGACGTCAATAATTCGTCATTTAAGGACGTCATGTTACCAAATTAAGACGTAATAGTAACGTCATTTTTTGACTTATTAATTACGTCAATCATTTATCCATCCTACAACGTATTTCCAACGTCATATTTTTGACTAATTAATAACGTCAGTTAATTGATCATTTTACGTATGAATAAGGTTTTATTAGTGACTAATTACTGACGTTAACTATAATTCTTTGTAATAATTGACGATTTGACCTCAAATGACAAATTATTGAGGTCTAGTGGACGACACCTTGCTACCTATAACTATCATTATTTAAAGATTGGTTAATAAACAACATTATTAAAATTAATATTTTATATAATTAATACTATCAATATTTTAGAATCATCCCAAACAGCACATAATATTTATGATAAATATTTATTAATATTTATTAATATTTATTTTTTCAAAATATAATATAAATATTTTATACATATTTTATATACACGAAGAAAAAAATCTTTATTCAACATATTATTAAACTATAGACTAAATATTTTATATAATATTTATGGTAAATAAAAGATAAAGATTTGTATAAGTAATATTTTACAAATATTTATAAATATTTCATAAACATTTTTATAATATTTGATAAATCTTTATGATTTGATAAATCTTTATGATTTGTCAAATCTAAGACCACAAAAATATTTATAAAATATTTGGATAAATATTTATAAAATATTTAAATAAATATTATAAATATTTTATCAATATTTTATAAATATTGCGTTTTGTCTGAGGTATAATTTAGCTTTATCAAAAGAACAAAGCAAAAACATATTTCTATAAGTTATTCCACATATTATTTTGCATATGTAAAAATCAGGAAAAAAACTGTAAATTTATATTTATTTATAAAAATATTAGTTAACTACAAGTTTCATGTTTCTCGCATCTATTGAACTGATCTATAACAAATATGTATTCGTGATCATCAAGTGATCATGGATCATCACAAAGGGCTAGGTAGCGTATGATCTTCGAAGTCAAGCAACGTCGACGGCGGTTCAGAGTTGGATGGGTGACCGCGGAAGTTAGGCAATTCCAAATGTGACTATGGTGTGGTGGGTCGTGAATGCTTAAGAAACAACGTAGATTTTTTTAACATTATAATTATGTTATTTCGATATTTTCATAATGCGAGTACTGCATATATAGGACATGTACCCGAAATATTTTCTAAAACGTCAAAATAACGGCTTTTACTATTTGGGATAGTCATAAAAATGACGTTAAAATGTCGTCTTTATTAAATGTAATCTAAAAACCTATGTTTTGTCATAAAAATAACAATAAAATACCGTCAAATGTACGATACTAGCTTTTTGAAAATGACGTCAATAATATGAAAATAATGACGTATTTTTGACGTCAATATATGACGTCGTTAAGATGAGACAAATGTACGTCAGTTTTACGACATTTAGACATCATTTTATCTCGACATTATGACGTCTGTTTCGTCATAAAATGACCAAAAAATGCCGTCAATTAGACAACACCTTGCTATCTGAGAACGCTCTTCTCAAAAATCAATATATTGATCGGCCAGGCTGACTGATCTAATGAGCGCAACAATATGTATGTATGAGTTCATGTGTATGATTGTATATGAGTGCTTGCTATGTGCGTAAAGAAAAAAAAATATCAGAAGGCGGCATTGCAAAAGTGTCGCGGTGGTGGGTCATAGCGGCGCGGCGGCGCGACGACTCAAAATCTCTTTGCGGCAAAGAACAAAGCTTTCGCCATACGCTAATCGGTTTCCGCGATTTAACAAAACATCATCATAAAAAAGTGGAGGAAAGGATCAGCAGAAAAATTGTGGCATTTGGTTCTTGGCAGTCACACGGTGCACATCAAGAAGAGAGGCCAGACCGCTAATATGGAAAAAGGTTAATTTTAAAATATCTTTATACTCTTTTAGTTTCCCATACAGCACATCTTTCAGAAGATATCTTTCCGATATCTTTCAGAAAGCTTTCTGAAAGATGTGTGCTGTGTGGGTTATACAGGGTGTCTGGTATTTTTTTATGGGATGTTTATGAGCAGGTAGAGCGCACGAAACTGAACAGAAAAGTCCTTACCGTTTTTCCATTTTCGCAATAGTTAACAAGTTAGTGACTTGTAAAATTTTCTGTATTAGCCCGGCCTACCGGCAAATGCAAGCGTGCTGAGCGCCCGGCCGCGGCGGCCGCCCCTCCCCAGCGCTTGAACCTTGAGATTGCTAGGCGCACGGGGGGAGTTGTTACAACAAGCGACAATGGCTACGCACAAGCGACGCGTAACGCTAAATTCTCCATTTGAGTTATGATAGTTCCTTACGTTTTTTAATGAAAATAAAATGTTCTAACGACAAAAAGTATGTGTGTACATGTACATACATGTGTACAAAAAATATCAGTTTTAATGCTTAAAGAAGTGATTACTAAATTTATTTTTTTAATAAATAACAATTATTTTTAATAAAAAATATTTTTTTGATGATAGTCTTAAACGTCGTAAACGGTCATTATAAATTTTAAAAGAAGCTGTTATCATATGCTCGAAACAAAATTTATGCTTCTTCAAAAAACATTAGAAAATTTTATCGATTAAAATGGAAATGACAACCAAATAAAATGTTTGTTTCAACTTTATATTCTTAATTAAAAATTGAATAACTAGGATATTTATATTTTTAATAAAATTAATCCTTGTACATACATACGCGAGCTAAAGAATAATCACTTCGTGACAGGAAAATGATTATGCCTTAGTTCTGCGATTTTATATCACTATTACTATTTACGCTGATTACTATACACGTACACGTAAAAAATATGATTCTAGTTTAAAAAAAATCAATTATTTACTTTTAATTGTATTTTTTTAAATAATTATTTTATCTTTAATGACTGAAAAGAGTATTCTGTTGATAATAAACACCACACTTTACATAAAACAAATAATGTTTAACATTTTTGCGTATGTACACACACATACACACACACACACACACACACACACACACAAATTACACACAAATTACAAACCAATTCTTGAATTAAGGAATAATCATTTTCCTGTCACAAAGTGATTATTCTTTAGCTCGTGTATGTATGTATCCCCCCCTCCACACACACACACACACACACACACACACACACACACACACACACACACACACACACACACACACACACACACACACACACACACACACACACACACACACACACACACACACACACACACACACACACACACACACACACACACACACACACACACACATTACAAACTAAAATTTTCTTAAATTAAATAAATATTGTTTATAAGTTTTCAAACATTTAATAAATTCATATATTCGTAAATTTATACGGAGAAAATTTTATAGTAAATTTATGTATGATTTTATTATTTATGATAGTAACCACGAATTGTAAGAAGAAATTTCAGAAAATTATATCATATAAGTAGTGTAAATATTGTCGTAATTTGATGAAAAACATAATAAAAATTTTCATAATTCCTCCTTGGCCCGCGTTTATTATTTACCATAGTAATTTTTACCATAAAGTTTTTTCCGTGTATTATACATCTATCACAAGGATTAATTTTATTAAAAATATAAATATCTTAGTTATTTAATTTTTAATTAAGAATATAAAGTTGAAACAAATTTTATTTGCTTGTCATTTCTATTTTAATCGATAAAATTTTCTAATATTTTTTGAAGAAGCATAAATTTTGTTTTGAGCATATGATAACAACTTCTTTTAAAATTTATAATGACAGTTTACGGCGTTTAAGACTATCATCAAAAAAATATTTTTTATTAAAAATAATCGTTATTTATTAAAAAAATAAATTTAGTAATCACTTCTTTAAGCATTAGTACTGATATTTTTTGTACACATGTATGTACACGTACACATACTTTTTGTCGTTAAAAAATTTTATTTTCATTAAAAAAGGTAAGAAACTATCATAACTCGAAGGGAGAATTTAGCGTTATGCGTCGCTTGTGCGTAGCCATTGTCGCTTGTTGTAACAATTCCCCCCGCGCGCCTAGCAATCTCAAGGTTCAAGCGCTGGGGAGGGGCAGCCGCCGCGGTCGGGCGCTCAGCGCGCTTGCATTTGCCGGTAGGCCGGGCTAATACAGAAAATTTTACAAGTCACTAACTTGTTAACTATTGCAAAAAGGGAAAAATGGTAAGGATCTTTCTGTTCAGTTTCATGCGCTCTACCTGCTCATAAAAATCCCATAAAAAAATACCAGACACCCTGTATAATTATAAATGTAAAGTAAATATATTACAAAAATACATAAAACTTTTATAGCAAGTAAAAAAAGAAGTCAGTTATGGCGATCACAAAAAAAAAAGAGAGAAAGAGAGAGAGAGACGGCGAAAAAAACAATTAAATTTTCTTGCAAATATAGATCAGGGCAAGGATAATCAGGGTAATCAAGATAATAAGGAGAATAAGGAGAATCAGACCAAAAAGAACGTAAATGTAAAAAAATCAAGATTAATTTTGAAAGGAAGCAAACTTGCAAGCAGAATACTTTACATTGAGCAGGCAGCAGGATCAGCCACGGTTCAAGTGCAAGCACAGCAAAATATAGAGCTAACATTTAAAAAATTTATATTTAAAAAATTACCCCTACAGCATGAAATATTGCTGCAACGTTGCAGAAATATTGCAATAGTGCATAATATAACCAATATTGCAGAAATATTGTAGCAATATTACAAATATAATATTCCCTAGCAAATGTTGCACAATATTGCAGCAATATTACAAATGTAATATTTCTTAGCAGATGTTGTGCAATATTGTAGCAATATTACAAATGTAATATTTCCTAACAGATATTGCACAATATTGTGGCAATATTATATTGCAACCGTGCAAAATTTATTTCCGTATAATCCGTATTTCTTAATCTAGAACTAACAATAAGTAATATTTTACATAGTTTTAAGGGACAAATAAAAAAATAGAGCAGGATATTTTTATTTTAAATTTTTATGTAAGATTAGAGCTAAAAGATACATAGATGTGCAACAAATTCTGTAATCACGACAGCGTTGCGTCCCATACTAGATTGAGTGAAGCAAGTCCAGAAGATGTTCACTCTGACTTATATATATAATACATTAATTAAACATGTGTGAACCATACATGCATGTGTAATTCTAGCGTATAAATTGATCAGGATGGGCATTTTCTGGACTTGCTTCATTTTAATGCTTACTTAAATCTAGAATGGAACGATATTCGATATCCGTTGGTGTATGTTAATTTAATTAATTAATAATTTTTTTAATTATTGTGCCGTAACGGTATGACAATAAATTCATTTTCCGTTTTTCGTATAATACACATCTTACATATTATTTGATTAATTTAACCACCTGCAACATTTCCTTCATATTGCGCATTAACGTTTCAGAAATATTACAGCAATCTTACAAGAAATATTGCAGCAATATTGCTGAAATATTACAGAAATCTTACGGGGAATATTGCAGAAATATTGCAGACATATTGCACAATATTGTTTTGGAGCGGACATAGGAATATTGCTGCAATATTGCAGCAATATTTTCTGCAATATTCCAATCTTGCAAAATAATATTTCTGCAACGTTGCAGCAATATTTCATGCTGTAGGGGTATACACATACAATATTGAGTAGCATGTAACAAACATGATATTTTATACACGATGTCATATACATATTTATAATCAAATATATATTTTATTTAAAAAATAAATAATATATTAAAAAAAGACAAAGTGCACATAACAATTCTATACATGTAAGCATATTCGGATGTATGCATATATGTATATGTATGTATGTATGCATGCGTAAACACACGCACACTTGATGTATACATCAATGCGCGCGTGTTTGAAATAAAAATTGTTTATTTCAAAAAAGAAAAGAAAGACAAATTAGTTTATCCTTAGATATATTATACGTTATGATTATTAGTAAATATATTTTAAAAATAATTTTTAAAAACATAAAAAACGATCAAAGGAAAATAAGAGAAAAACATTAAATAAACTTCACGTAATGTTGAACTAAATTATAGCTCTGCTTCAGATGTTAATCACAGTCTCAACGTCAATCACAACGTCTCCTATAGTTTTATAAAATCCGAAATTGTCAGGACATGATACCCAGATAGCCAAATAAAGGCAACGTGTTATTATTTTGCTGTCACTTATTCCCAATTAATTTTATCAAACTAAAGCCAAGGTGTTTCCTCAAACTGTCTGTTGTTCTGACATCATGTAAAATTCTACATTAGAATTCAACAAACTGACGGCAACATGCATGCACAATTGCTATCAATCCCCTACAGCATGAAATATTGCTGCAACGTTGCAGAAATATTATTTTGCAAGATTGGAATATTGCAGAAAATATTGCTGCAATATTACAGCAATATTCCTATGTCCGCTCCAAAACAATATTGTGCAATATGTCTGCAATATTTCTGCAATATTCCCCGTAAGATTTCTGTAATATTTCAGCAATATTGCTGCAATATTTCTTGTAAGATTGCTGTAATATTTCTGAAACGTTAATGCGCAATATGAAGGAAATGTTGCAGGTGGTTAAATTAATCAAATAATATGTAAGATGTGTATTATACGAAAAACGGAAAATGAATTTATTGTCATACCGTTACGGCACAATAATTAAAAAAATTATTAATTAAAAAAGTAATTAAATTAACATACACCAACGGATATCGAATATCGTTCTATTCTAGATTTAAGTAAGCATTAAAATGAAGCAAGTCCAGAAAATGCCCATCCTGATCAATTTATACGCTAGAATTACACATGCATGTATGGTTCACACATGTTTAATTAATGTATTATATATATAAGTCAGAGTGAACATCTTCTGGACTTGCTTCACTCAATCTAGTATGGGACGCAACGCTGTCGTGATTACAGAATTTGTTGCACATCTATGTATCTTTTAGCTCTAATCTTACATAAAAATTTAAAATAAAAATATCCTGCTCTATTTTTTTATTTGTCCCTTAAAACTATGTAAAATATTACTTATTGTTAGTTCTAGATTAAGAAATACGGATTATACGGAAATAAATTTTGCACGGTTGCAATATAATATTGCCACAATATTGTGCAATATCTGTTAGGAAATATTACATTTGTAATATTGCTACAATATTGCACAACATCTGCTAAGAAATATTACATTTGTAATATTGCTGCAATATTGTGCAACATTTGCTAGGGAATATTATATTTGTAATATTGCTACAATATTTCTGCAATATTGGTTATATTATGCACTATTGCAATATTTCTGCAACGTTGCAGCAATATTTCATGCTGTAGGGGATGTGACAAGTTTATTATTCTTCAATGCATGCACTTATCATTTTATAAACTCATGAAGGTTATTTGCTCTCCTGATGTTAACTTCGTTCCACGTTAAATTACAATGACAGCAAATTGTGGGCAACTTCACAACATACATGCAGTGCATTAATTTGCCCGATATGCTTAATCTCGCTTGGCTATCTGGGTAGTGACATGAGTGCAAGCGCTTCCATTTGAGTTCAGTTTTATGTAAAAAGAAAATAATAAATAATATTATATAACGCTCACTAATCCATATATAGAATATTAAATACGTATTTAAAATATTCGAGGATTGGTACGAATAAACTGTCATGCGCATGTACACATCTCGCTATTTTGCTGGTGCACGCGCAACGCCGCAACATGATGACGTGCGCGAGGTTAGTAGCAAGTCAGTTTTTAGTTTTATGCACAATTTGCATATTTTACATCATGAAGGGAAATACGGCTGTGCTTAATTTGAAGTTTAGTCTAACACTATGGGTTGTATAATCAGATAAGTCTCACAAAATTTTTATTTTTTTGTATGGAGTAAGTATTCTGAGATAAGATTAATACTTTGTGTTATGTTTTATTTTTAGTTATATTAAAAGCAAGAGAGAAAGAAACACTTTATTTGAGCGTAAAGTAGAAGAAAGAGTGGACGAGTAAGGAAAGAAAGATATAAAAGAGAGATTCTCACAGTTTGGAATTTACAGTGTGCCGAACAGAATATGTGGATCTTGAAGGTATCAAATAACATAATTTTACCAAAAAAGTTATAGGATGAAGTGAACAGTTTATTTTTTTGTGTGAAAAAGTATCTATTACAATCTAACTTGTTCCAAGAAAACCTTTGCAAAAGATTTAAAGAACAAGCAATTTGATGAGATTATCATATCATTATTATCATATTTATTATTCGAATTTTAAAGAGAAACAGTAAGAAATTTTATTAATACATTATTAAAAAATTGTTACACCAAAATTCTCTTTCTTGTAAGCTGGTGTATGCTATTGATAAAAAATTCACTGAAGTTCATCCCTGTTTAAGCTCAGCAAACCATTATATGTATAAAGAATTGGCAAAGCAATTCATATCAAAAGGATCAAAAGCAATTCATTATCCAAAGGTACTTCCTAGTTCTTCAAGTATGTCATTATCTTATGGCAGGCTAGGTAAGAGAATAATGACAAATGTTATAATTTTATTTTAATATTGTATTGTAACTGTGTGGCTCTTAAAGGTATTGTACAACCATCTTTTTTAGATTACTGAAATAAATAAAAAGCGTGAAATCTAATCTGAAACAATTACAACAAAGTATACAGACTAATATCACTCAACTAACCTACTGATGATGTGGTCACAGGTTGTAATATAGGAAATATGTTTATGAATGTCAAGGATCATCTGTATGTCTTAGTTATTTAGTAACTGTCATGCATTTTGTGCCAGCCAGATATACGCCTCAGAAATATACTGATAAAGCTCTTAGTTCCATTAAAAACTAAAAAGTATTTAAATACTCTGTTGTTCCCAAAATAATTTATTCTAATTAATACAATTCTCTTCATACATTCACAATGATCACATTCAGAATTTTTATTTATATTTTTGATTCTCTAACTTAATTGTTTGTAAATTGAGGCATATATAAGACGAAAGATTACAAACTAGGCATATATGAGACGAAAGACAAAATAAGATATTTTTATTTATAGAATAATTTAAGAATGACCAGTGAATGTGCGTATGATTATTCTGGAAATGTGCACAAAAGTGGAACTTGAGAGGGAACATTTGATTATTTCTATCTCTAATTTGCTCGATTTTATTCTAAAAACATATAATGGTTATAATTTATTCTTACCTGTTCTAATCCTTGTGAAAATTTCTTCAGCTTTTATAAAGTTATATTATCCTTCAGTTATTCTTTACGTTTTTTTAAATTTTAAGAAGAACAGTTGTTCGAATGATGTAAGAATAATTGGCAGAATCCTGTAATATAAAATTAGTTTTAATATCATATGTTTTTATAAATTATATTTATAAGTTTATAACTGCCTTTATATATTGCATGATTTACACATATGCTATGTGACTTTCACAACTAAGAAATGTATGTAGAACTAGCAGCCCAAACAATAAATTATCTTTAAATTTACTTAAGAAATACGTTATTTAAATATAAAAATATGCAGTTGTGCTTACCAAAACAGGGAACATATCGCTATGTATTTTGTCAATAATAGGTTTGACAATATATCTGTTAGTTTTAACTTTAACGATAAATTTATTGCTTTGCAAGATAGAGTGACACTTCCCAGACAGCACATGAACGTTCATTGAACGTCCACTGGACGTCCGAGCTTGGACATCGGGACATCTGTTGAGTAACCAAATAAGATTCGTCCAGTGGACGTCCTATGAACGCTCGTTGTTCACAACTTCAGACGTTCATTGGACATCCAAAACAGGACCTGAAATGGACCAGAAATGGATCTGAAAAGACATATTTTTCCTCAAATGGACATATTTTTTAATGCTCTAGTATTCGTAATTATTGCTAAAATAAATGTTTAAAAAATATAAAGGAGAAGATTATGAGCAATAATAAATTTGAAATACAGAATCAAATTATATATTTATTATATGAAACAAAATACAATATAATAAATCAATATTATAAATGATTGTAATTAAGAGATTTATGTATATATTATATATTATAATGTATATATATACATATTTATTTATTTATTAATGATACAGATCGATATTATAAATATATTTAAAGTTACATATAAATTATAGGCACCGATAAAATTTGAAAATATTACATATATAAATATATACATATATTTTGATGATACATACAAATCATTTAATAATTTCTATATATTTATAGAAATGATAAAAATTAAGGACGGACACAAACGACGCCAGCAAACACAGAATATTGCAGCAACATTGTGGCAATTTTGTAATATTGTTATAACATTGTTGCAATATTGCTTCTATGTTTACTAGGACTCATTGTATAAAGGTCCGGAAAATATCGTGTGTATTGAGATAGTAATTAAGACTGTTTTAATAATTAGAAATCGACAATACCCCAGATAGCCAAATGCAGCGAGTTTGCTGTCAAATCGCCAACAATCATTGAAGCAACTAATTTTGACAAACTTAGAACAAGGTGCGTCAGCATTATGTCTGTCGAACTGAACTCACGTGAATTCTAATTCTAACAACGGCAAATTGATTGCAACATGTCAGCATCAATTTGCTACTCGCAAAAAAGTGATTTGTGACAGCAACTTGACGACAACTCGTATTGTCAATTTGCCATCCGTGATTAACAGCGTCTTGACAGCAAATTGACGGCAACTTGTTATCATCGGTATGCCATCCGCAATCAACAGCATGTTAACAGCAACATGACGGCAACATATGTCAAATAATGAATGCTCATATGCTGACAATATACTCACATTTGGCATTGCCTAATAAAACTTCTGCGGTCACCCATCCAACTCTGAACCGCTGTCGACACTGCTTGACTTCGAAGATCGTACGCAACCTAGCACTTCGCGATGATCCATAAATATTTGATGCTCGTGAATACATATTTGTTCAATAGATAAGTTCAATAGATGTCAAAAACATGAAACGTATAGTTAAATATTTATAAATAAATATAAATTTACAGTTTTTTTACTGCTTTTTACATATGCAAAATAACATGTAGAATAACGTATAAAAATATGTTTTTGTTCTGTTCTTTTGATAAAGCTAAATTATATCTCAGACAGCACACAATATTTATAAAATATTTACAAAATATTTATAATATTTATTTGAATATTTTATAAATATTTATCCAAATATTTTATAAATATTTTTGTGGTCTTAAATTTGACAGATTATAAAGATTTATCATAAATATTATAAAAATATTTATAAAAGATTTACAAATATTTACAAAATATTACTTGTACAAATCTTACTACCTGGGATATGTATAAAAAATTATTTTATTTTATATTTTATTTCTATAATAAATCATTGATAAAGTATTTTCTTTTATATAATAATGAATAGTATGTTGCTAATTTTATTCATATTTATCTTTTATTTTGTAACTATGTTTATGTGTAATATCCCAGCTAGCCAGGCCTGTTAAAATCACATATCGTGAAAGCTTTACAGCAAGGATTGTTTCAATTTTGACAACAATTTTATGACAAGTAATTGTCTGTTGCTTTGTTTTCTAAAAGTTTCGAGCAAATTTACGGCAAAAGTTTTCATCACACGATGCTGCAAATAACAGAGAAAGACTTGTACATAAATATTACGTATAGAAATTACAAGATTTGTTCCGACACGATAAAATGCAAAATTTAAGCAAATAACAGAGCAAACCTTGCTACACGACATGACAATAAATTTATAGCAGAAACAGAAAAAATCTTGCCAAGCACGGAATACGGCAAATTAGTGGCAAGAACAGAGCAAAGCTTGCCGTATCTGACGTGCAGATCGAGTTGCAAAATAATTAAATTACCGACTAATAATTAATAATTAAATTAACATTTTTTAATTAAATTTAGTATAATTAAGAATTAAAATTTAAATTTCAATTACAACAAAATTTAATTAATAATTATAACTTAATTTTTAATTAAAATAAATATAATTAAGAATTTAAATTTGATTCTTAATTAAATTTTATTTAATAAAAATTAAAATTTAATTTTTAATTAGAACAAAATTTAATTGAGAATTAAAATTTTATTTTCAATTAAAATAAATATAATTGAAAATTAAAATTTAATTTTCAATTAAATTTTATTTAATTAAAAATTAAAATTAAAATTTTTATTACAACAAAATTTAATTGAGAATTAAAATTTTATTTTCAATTAAAATAAATATAATTGAAAATTAAAATTTAATTCTCAAAAGGAGGATGGGGGGGAATTGAATTGGGGGGAAAGAAAATATATTCGCTGGCATATGCAGATGATGTGGTGCTAATAGCGAAGGATGAAGAGGGAATGAAAGGGATGATGGGTAAATTGGAGAGTTATCTGGATGGGAAGAAGTTGGAAGTAAATACGGAGAAAACAAAGATTATGAGATGTAAAAGAGGTGGGGGGAGAAGGAAAAAGATAAACTGGAGATGGAAAGGAAAGAAGTTAGAGGAGGTAAATAGGTTTAAATACCTGGGGTACACGTTGCTGGCAAATGGAAAACAGGATGGGCATGTAGAAGAAAGAGTAAAAAAAGGTTCGGCTATTTTAGGACAGATCTGGGGAATAGGGAAAAGGAGGTTTGGAAGAGACTGGGGGAGAAGGCTATGGTTATTTGATAGGTTGGTGTGGTCGGTGGTAAGTTACGGTGTAGAGATTTGGGGATGGAAGAGGAGAATAGGGGTAGAAAGATTGCAGGAGAGATACTTGAGATGGATGTTAGGAGTAGAGAGAAGTGTACCAGGATATATGATAAGAGAAGAATTGCAAAGGGATAGATTGGAGGGAAGAGCGGGAATGAGAGCATGGGGTTACGAAAAGAAGTTAGAAGAGGGAGGAGGGGGAGAGCTGGCAAGGAGATGTTGGATGGAGATAAAGAAGAAAGCGAGGGAGGGCAAGGCGAAGTCGGGGTGGGAAGTAGAAAGGATAAATTTCTATAAAGAGAGGGGATGGGAGATGGAGGAGGTGGAGAGGCTAAGGGAGAGAGGGAAGCTAAGAGGAGAGGAGTTGGTAAGGAGAGAGAGGGAAAAACAAAGAAAGGAAAGATGGGAGGGAATCAAGGATTCAAAATACAATGGGTGGTATTGGAGAGTAAAAGGGGAGGGGATTCCGGAATATTTAAAAAGGAATTGGGAGGAGAAAAGATGGCAAAGGATGGCAAGGTATAGGTTAGGGGGAGTAATGAGGGGGGGGAGATATTGGGAGGAGGAGGAGAGGAGGACATGTAGGTTATGCGGATGGGGGGAGGAGACGTGGGAGCATGTTTGGGAAGAGTGTATAGACTGGGGGGTACAAAAAAGCTGGCAGGAGATGGTGGAGGAATTATTAGGGGAGGAGGGGGAGGGAGAGTGGTGGATGGAGAGGTTAGATAGACTAAGAGAGGACAGGAGGATAGAAGAGGAGGGAGGGGAGAGGGGAGGGGGAGAAAAGAAGGTAGAGCGCGTGTGGATGAATGAATGTAAAGGAAATAGAATGGAAGAAATGTACAGCGGAAGCGGAGGTCCAAGTGTGAATGGCTGTGGAGGTATGAATGCTCTTTCTCTCTCTCAAGCGAGTGTGAATGTGAATGCGAGTAGAGCGGCGGATAATAGTTTAAGAGAGGCGAGGAATTATTGTGAGCGGAGCGGAGGTCCGCTTGTACCCCGCAAGGGATAGCAATAAATATTATTATTATTATTAAATTTAATTCTCAATTAAATTTTATTTAATTCTCAATTAAATTTTATTTAATTAAAAATTAAATTTTAATTTTCAATTACAACAAAATTTAATTCTCAATTAAATTTTATTTAATTAAAAATTAAATTTTAATTTTTAATTACAACAAAATTTAATTGAGAATTAAAATTTTATTTCTAATTAAAATAAATATAGTTGATAATTAAAACTTAATTCTCAATTACAATAAATTTATTTAAGAATTAAAATTTAATTTAATTTTAATTACAACTTAATTCTCAATTAAATTTCAATTAATTAAAAATTAAACTTTAATTTTTAATTACAACAAAATTTAATTGAGAATTACAATTTAATTTTTAGTTAAATTTTATTTAAGAATTAAAATTCAATTCCCCATTAAATTTTATTTAATTAAAAATTAAAATTTATTTCTCAACTTAAATAAATTTAATTTATCATTGAAATGTAATTTACATAAATCCTAATTCTTAATAAAATATCTCTGAGATTTAAATTTTAATTTTTAATGTAATTTTTAATGTAATTAAATTAAACGAAGAATTGGATTATAATTTATCTTTTCCGGATAGCCAATGACGGTGTTTAAATAATGCGCTCAGGAGTTTTTGTGTCCAGATGTAAAAAAAGTCAACTGCATCTACACATTTCGGCTAACTGATGATGATCGTGTGTGTAACGCGCTCAAAGTGGGTTTTTCATCAATTATTATATATTGAGTTATTATAATGGGTTAAATAGAAAAAATACTGATACAACCCTCGCGCGACGCGCCACTGTATTAGTTGCTTCCCTTTTAATGATTTATTTAGTTTTATTAGTAAAAAATTATTAAATTTGATAAAAATATATGTTGCAAAGAAAAATTGGGTTAATTTCATTTTATTAAGGCTGCGTTTCGATATTCACTGCCAGTACTGAAAATCTATAGTTTACGTCACATACACTGTAGAATTTCAGTACTGACAGTGAATATCGAAATGCAGCCTAAGAATTACATTTCAATGATAAATTTATTTCAGTTGAAAATTAAATTTTAATTCTTAATTACATTTTGTTGTAATTAAAAATTAAAATTTAATTCTTATAATTAAATATAATTACTGTTTAATTAAAAATTACATTTTAATTCTTAATTAAATAAAATTTAATTTAGAATTAACTTTTAATTCTTTAATTTTAATATAATTAACTAAAAGATTTAATTAATTATTTGCAATTCTGCTGGCGTGATGACAATTTTACAGAAGAAATTGAAAGAGCAGAAAAGCCGCGCGTTTCCCGAGGCATTATAACGCATGATCAAGGCAGAGACGGAGAACCAATGAGCTTTAATCTCGACTGCTGCCCGCTACGCCTGGCTGCGCCGCTGCTATTGCTATATCGACACGTGTTCTCTCTGGTTCTCTTTAATTAGTTCTCTTGTTATAATTAGTTCTCATCTTACGAAACACGCGGTTTTTCTGTTTTTCAATAAATTTCTTTGGAATTCAACCATCGTGAGTGCCGCAAGAGATCGCAGATCGAAGATTTTCGGAAGATTTCCAGAAGGTTCAGAAAAGTTTTCCAGGATTTCCAGAGGATTCTGAAAAACTTTCCAGGACTTCCAGAGGATTAAAATTCTGAAGAAAAATTTTTGAGAAATTTTTGAGGCAAGTATGAAACCTGCACTTAAACATTCTGTTTCACGTAAACGTTTCTCTCGGTTGTCTGCGAGACAACGAAGGCGGATTACCTCTGAAATAAAAAATACTTTACGTTTAAATCTTTCACAAAATTCAGTTACGCCTGAACAGTCGAATAATGCTTCTAATATTCATATTACTAATTCTTCTCATGTAGATAAATTTCCTTTTATAGGTAATGTTGCAAATAATGTTTCAAATATTACTGATAATGTCAATAATGATATATTATTACCTGTTAATAATTATGATGACAATGAAGATTCTACTTCCTCATCTCTCAATATTTCTTTCACTGAGGAAACGTTTCAAGATCGTTTGGCTTCATGTTTTGCGAATAATAATTTAACACACGTGCAATGTAATAATATTTTATCTGTTCTTCGAACACACACATGTTTTTCTTCATTACCAAAAGATATTAGAACTCTTTTAAAAACTCCACGAACACCTGTTGTCGTATTTAAAATAGATTCAGGAAATTATATTCATTTCTCTCTTGAGGGAGAAATTGTAAAAATATTGTCACGTCTGCCTTTCGAATCTGTACCACAAGAATTAGCAATAGATTTTAATACTGATGGTTGTAACTTAGATAGATCAGGAAATACTCACCTCTGGCCAATCCAATGTAGACTTGTAAATGTTAAATACAAAAAACCAATAGTAATTGGAGTATATAGTGGTACAGAAAAACCACATAATCCTAAATTATTTTTTGAAAGATTTGTCGCAGATGTTAATACTATAATAACTAACGGTGGTATACTTTTTGCAAATAACAAGATATCAATACGTTTAAGATGCTTTATAGCTGATGCACCAGCTCGAGCATTTATTCTCAATCATAGAGGCCACACATCTGAGAAACCATGTTCCAAGTGTAAAATTTCTGGCATACGATGTGAAGGCAGATATACATTTTGTGGTATTGATCATCCTCTTCGAACTGATAAAGATTACATAAAGTGTATAGACGAAGATCATCACAAAGATGGCGAAAGTCCATTATCAATGTTGCCTATGGGTATGGTTTCCCAAGTTCCTTTCGAATACATGCACTTAGTATGCTTGGGAGTCATAAAAAAACTGTTATCTGCATGGATAGGTGGTAAATATACACGTTTTTCAAAATTACCAGCAAGATCCATTGCTATAATATCTAAAAGATTAGAGAATCTTAAAAGATACTGTCCATCCAAATTTGCAAGACATCCTAGAGCAATTCATGTATTTTCTAAATATAAGGCAACTGAATTTCGTCAATTTTTGTTGTACACAGGTCCAGTTGTAACCTATGGTGTTCTAAATCAAGAAATATATACTCATTTTTTGTTTTTGCATACTGCCATAAGAATATTGGTTTCTACTTCACCATCAGAAGCATATTTAAATTTTGCTGAACTTGCTCTACAAAAATTTGTTCTTCGTTGTGAGAACCTTTATGGTTCAGCATTTATTTCATACAATGTGCATGGTCTTATTCATCTTACAAATGATGTACGTTTGCTAGGTCCTCTCGATTCATTTTCTGCCTTCCCGTATGAAAATAATATGCCAACTTTCAGAAAATACTGTAGAAAACTTAATCTTTCTCTCCAACAGTTTTCTAACAGAATGAAAGAGATAGAAGCTTGTGAAACAAATTTACATCGTAGCCAAACTCATTTTTCTGAATTTATTGATTCTTCTATACAAGTATCTGCAGTGCATAATGGAGGTTCTCTTCCGCCTAATGTCCCAATAACTATCAGTATCGTAAATTAATATTCAATGGAATTTCACTAAGTTTGGATATACGAAATAATTGTTGCATTTTACATGACGGATCAATTTGTCTCATTGTAAATATCTTTATGGATCAAGCCATACATTATCTGGTTTTAAAGAAATTTCAAACAGTAGGTTCATTCTATGATGTTGGTATTTCATCCTCAAAAATTCAAATATTTAAATGTTCTGCATTAAGTAATGATATTTTTTGCGTTCAAGTGAATCAAATCCGCTTTAAATGTTATAAAATGCCTTTTTATAATTCATTGATAGATGATAGTAGCGATGAAGATGAGCCAGAAGTTAACGAATACATAATTGCTGCAATTATACATATGTATGATGTGTAAAAGAATAAAACTGCATTTAATTTTATTACCCAGGTAGCAAGGTGACAAATAATGTCATTATTTATCACCTTGCTACCTGGATATTATTTGCAGGAAAGCAAGCAGACACCAGGATAATAAAATATAAGTCTCTGTACATTTCTGGGCTTATCAAAGTTCTTGAAACATCAATATATATGTGTAAGTAATGTCAAATATTTCAAAATTTACTTTTTCTTTAGTTTAGTTTGATGTTTTTATTATTTTTTTACAAAGTAACTCTTTACGTGTAATTATTTTTTTAAATAATCTATGGGTGCATTCAGAAGCACAATCGTTTATTAAGCACTCAATAAGCAGCTATTCATAATTGACATAGCTTAGTATATGTATACTAATCACAAACAGTTGTTTACTAATGCTGCTTTCCATTTACATCAAAACTCAGATAATTCTCACTTGTGACATCATAACTCAGTTAAATGCACGTTCCTTTTGCATTCTCACAAGTGAGATTCAACTGAATTTTTTCCTACAATCTGAGCAATTTCAAAACCATGTGCTTTACTGAGTCTCGCATATTTACTTTAGAAGTGAGGTTATATATTGAGATAATTTTGTCATTAAAATAAGCGTGATCACTTGCATATTTTTTTAAATCACTGAGTAATGACGTCACTATCTAAGTATAAAATACTCACATTACTGAGTGACAGTTTCACTTTCAGATAAATGGAAAGCAGCATAAGTGTTGAGTAAATGATTATGTTTTTGGATGTAACATTATGTTTGAATGACTAAATTGGTTTATTTTTTAGAATAATATTTGAATATGCATATACCTATACTTTTTTATTTCACTTCATACCCAATATATCATAATAAATATATCATACGTGCTACATATATACATGTTCTACAAACTGGCTATTATCTTTTATCTTTTAAACTAAAAAAGACTATAACAATTATATCAAATAGTGTTTAAACTGAGAGTAAAAAAGTAAACGTCACTCGCAATATTTCAAAACAATAAAACACATATAATATATAAAATATAATATTTACCCTAAATTATATGTTGTACTCTGTTTAAACAGTGCAATAACTTTCATTATATCTAAGTATCTGCATTGTTATTATGTGTACTTTTTCATTTGTAATAGATAGCTTTGTAAGCAACCACTAGGCTCATAAAAGAGTTCAGTTTGGAACAATCTGGAATAATCAATTTAATATATAATTGTTATGATCCCATTGTTTTATTTTGAAAGATAAAAAGAGATAGCCAGTTATGCAAGATAACCTTTATATATTTTATTTATTTGTTTATAGCACAAAAGAATATGAAAAATCGTCCCCAACGGGCAATACACAAACCACGACGATATAAAACAACATCTTCTGAGGAGGCTGATTCAAGAAAAAAGACAATGGTGGAACCACCACCAAATGGTCTATTAGAAAAGGATGTCATCGAGTTGCGAGATATATTAGAAAATCATTCTCCCGATATGCGTGCTCAAAATAATTCATTCACTTATGAACACTCGTTCATTGATCATACCAAACATGTTAGTGACACATCACATGCCAGTGACACAACGCATTTACAAACTTACACGCAACCATTAACTGTCAGTCACACGACACAAGCATTCTGTTCTAGTGTTGCATCACATTCGCAAACTTACACACAACCATTAACTGTCAGTCATACGACACAAGCATTCTGCTCTAGTGTTGCATCACATTCGCAAACTTACACACAACCATTAACTGTCAGTCATACGACACAAGCATTCTGTTCTAGTGTTCCATCACATTCCCAAACTTATACACAACCATTAACTGTCAATCACACAACACAAAAACTTTGTTCCACTGTGACATCACACTTGCAAGCTTATAAACAACCATTATCTGTTACTTACACAACACAAGACCTTCCTATGCATAATAACTCACAATTATTGTCCCATGCACAACAAAATTTGCATCTTAATCATACAACACAACCATTCACACACGAACCACGTACATCTGTCGCTACTTATACACAACACGTAGACAACAGATTGAATACACCACATGACGAAGATATTCAGTTAGTATACATTTTTTAAAAAATTATAATTGAAATATACATATACTATACTCATATACACTAATAAATTTGAAATGTTTACAGATCAATACATGGAATAATGGATCTACTAGTTGCAGAAATTCAGTAAGTTTCAACTCATTACATTTATTGTCATTGATTTCTCTCTTAAGTTAATTGTTTCTGAGTTTGATAATAATCCAGCTATTGTTTACTCATAAACGATTAATTTGAGACAGAAAGCATTAATAATGTCTTCTATTTAAAAACAATAATGTCCATTTCCACCAATGTAAATTAATTTTAATTTCGACTTAACTTACTTTTTAAATGTGTGTGTATGTATATATGTATGTATTGTTACGTCGAGCACACGCACTCGCGGAAAGGAAACACTAGGCGAGATCCCATAAGAACACCAACTTTATTAATTAGAACGGGAATGGATTACAATGCGTCCTCCACGGCAGGAGTCCGGCACAAAACTGTCATCTCATTTTTATTAACAAATTTTTCCCGGCAACTAGCCGTTCAATTCAGTTATTTATTACAAATCTCTCCCGACAACCGGCCGATCGATAATATCGTCAGCTGACTGGTGCTTCAGGGATGTATCGGGCGACCGGGCGACGCGCAACATATATGTGTGTGTGTGTGTGTGTGTGTTTGTGTGTGTGTGTAATACATACCCACACACACACACCCACACACACACACACACACACTTATACATATTGTGTTTTAAAAAAAAATTTTTTTTTATATAATCTATATATTCTTTATATATTCTTTATATATACTATACAGGGAGTCCCAGAGCATACTGGTCACTGTTCATAAAAAGGTAGATGGGATCGAGATGAACATAAAAGTTCAATATTGTTGTGGGTTTGGTCTGCTAATAATCAAGATATAAATTTTTTAAATTATGCGAATGAGAGCGCGCCTTGCGCGCCGAAGGAAGGGCTCGAGCCGCTCGAGCCATAGCACGGCCTACTGTTTCAAGCATTGGCTGCTGGCGGCGGCGGGGGAAAGAAGGAGAAGCGTGGCGTCGTCGCCGTTCCCACGTCTCGCCGCACCGCGCCCAAGCTCGCGTCGATGGCTGCTACGCACACTCGCGATTACATGACGAGATTATAAATTATTAATAAAAATAGGACAAATTTAAATCGTAATAAACTTTTGTAAATAAGAAAGTCGAAAGAGAGAAAGCGATGGAAACGTATGGAACCTGCAAATAATATAATATTTGCCGCATCAAATTCTCTCGTTTTTTATAGAATATTAAATTAACGAAGATTTATCACGATTGATTCTTTATACATTCTCCTTTCGTAACCATCTTATTAGAAAATTACGAAATGCACGAAATACTATCCCTAATATGCACTCTTTGTAAAATAACACGATAGAAAAATATTCACGTTTGATCTAACGACTTCAGGATAAATTATTCGATGCAACTTCTATGGTAATTATAAGTAATTAGAGATCAATGTTATGTCAAGTATCGTTAGTATGGTTAACTAGAAATGATTTTCGCTTGTATATGATAGAGAACTTCGAATTTCTTCTATCGTTAATACATTATAAGTCACTGAAAATCTGTCGTAATTAATAATGCAATTAAAGGTAAAAGAAACTCTGAATTCTTTTATTCATTATTGAATTTTTTATTTACTCTTGATTTGTATGTAAAATTGAACTTTGTACTTTTATACTTTGTAATTTAGCAGGAATATCTTTTCCTCTAAAGTATTTACAGAAACACGATAAACGTCATTTTCAACAACAGTTCCAATCAATATTATTAGAGTTTCATTAAATGTCATAAAATTTTTTTAACAAGATTACTATTTTTTAACATTTTTAACATTAAACACGATACGACACTCAGAAAGAAAGTATCGTGCTGATTATTCATCGCAGTTTTAGTGATAATTTTTGATATTTTTTTTTTTCGATCGTGTGTACACTAAAAATATAAAGAAATGATAATTGTTAAAATTTTATTCAAATTACACATAATGAAAGTAGAATAGTACAAACTAAAGATGTTGTTAAACGTGATAATATTTACTGTATTTGTGTGCTACGTCACAGTATAAGTATATACAGTATGGACACTAAGTTTTTTTAGTAGTACCCAATTTTCAATGCGCATGCGTTAGTTCATCCTACCAGGAATATGGCGGCCTCTATAAGTGTATACATACGACATATAAGATTATTAGTAAATATTTTATGTACATATTTATTTACACATACACACATATACACATACCAATAATTCTATAATAAAACTAACATAAAATAACACACAATAACAATAAAATGATTAGAGGTGGGCACAGTTGTACTATGCATAACTGTCCAAATATTTCGGGACGAGTACCTGGGTTAAGCTTTTTTCGTTTCCCGAAAGATGAAGAAAGGTAAAATAATTGTTTTTTTATTAATTTATTACCTTGTTGTGATTGTCAAAGATTTTTTATACCTATACCTATTTTTTATAATATAATATATATATATATATATGTATCTATTTCCATTTGTCAGATGTAAGTTATGGTTAAAAAATTGCGGACGTACAATTGAAGTTCCAACAGAGAATTTATATAAAACATACCGAGTTTGTGGAAATCATTTTGATTCTACGATGTTCTTAAATGATTTGAAGAATCGCCTTCAATCACACGCAGTTCCAAAACTTGCAATAAATTTAAACATAGAAAACGAAAATATGGTACTCAAGTACATAACTCTTGAAACTCAAGTACATAACTCTTCATTAATTTCTGATACTCAGTTATATTCTCCATGTAATGGTGAGTTTTTAACAATTTTAAATTCTTTTTACTTTTATTAATTCTTTTAACTTTTTGGGGTATTTTTTGTTTACACTAACAATTATATATTGTTATTGAATATTTAATAGTTTAAATATTGAATAATTTATAAAGTTACAGATCAGGATGTAAACATTATTATAGATCAAGACGATCAAGACAATCGAAGAAATCAAGAAGTACAAACTGAACAATCATCTATTAGACAAGAGAAGAAAATAAAAACAGATCGCATATTATCTATTCATTCACCGCGAAAAACGAAATTGAAAAAGAAAATCCATTTATTACAAAGAAAATTACGAAAAGTTAAGGAACAATTAAAACAAAGAAAGCAAGTTATACAAAGAACAGTAAGAAGTTCTCTCTGCCAGAATATTGTGATGCAACAGATCAATTACTACCACCGTCTATTGCGACTTTTGTGAAAGCTCAAGTCTATCTAACTCAAAAACCGTCAAAGGGTAGGAAATATTCTTTTAAATTTAAAAAAATGTGCTTAAATTTATATCTTAGTGGACGCAAAACCTATGAAACTCTTTCGCAACAGTTTTACTTGCCTAGCATAAGAACTTTGCAACGCATGATTGAAAACATAAAAATTTTTCCTGGATTACAAAATAATGTATTTGACATTTTAAAGGCTAAAGTATCTAATTTTGAAACTAATCTTGATAAATATTGTATATTGTGCATGGATGAAGCGTCATTAAAGTCACATTTATTTTATAATATTAATCAAGATACGGTATATGGTTTTGAAGATTTGGGTGAAGGAAAATCAACCAGCATGTAATGTTGCGGTTTTGATGCTTAGAGGTATGTGCGTGAACTGGAAGCAACCTATAGGTTATTTTTTTCTAAATTCCACGTTTCCTACTACTAGATTAAAAGACATTATAACGCAGAGTATAACAAAATTGCAAGAACTTGGTTTTATAGTTATGGCATTTGTAACTGATATGGGACAAAATTTTATGAATGCAGCACAAGCATTAAATGTTACAATAGAATCACCATTTTTTGTTGTTAATAATCAGCAAATAGCTTTTTTGTTGACCCACCACACATTGTAAAAGCCATTCGAAATAATTTTATGAAAAATAATATTAAAGATAATGGAAAATTAATTTCATGGGAGTACATAAGAAAAATGTATGATATAGATAAAAATAAAGAAAATAGATTAGCACCCAAAATAACAGATTCACATATTAATCCCACTAATTTCGAAAGAATGAAAGTTCGTTATGCAACACAGATTTTAAGTGCTACAGTAGCTGCTGCTTTAAATAAATTAGTAATTTCCGGTAGTATTTCATCTGAGGCCCTTGTTACATGTAATTTTGTTCAAAATATGAATGATTTATTTGACATATTTAATTCATCTACAGTTTTTCATGCGGTAAAATATAAACAAGCTTTTAGTGGTAATGATTATCAAATGGAATTTTTGTCAAAAATGAAAAAATATTTAAGTGATTTAACAGTATTTACACAACAGGGATTTGATATTTCTAAGAAAGTCAGAGTAATCAAGTATTGCTATCAGAATATAAATTCCCTTTTAAAAATGTGGGATTATTTGCATGCTACTGCTACGGAAATAAAATTTTTATTCATGCGTCGTTTTAATCAGGACTCATTAGAAAACTTCTTTGGAAAAATTAGAAATATGAATGGAAATGCTTTTAACCCGACACCCATTCAGTTTTATTATTCTTTTCAAAAACTTTTTTCCGTAAACTATTGTGCGCTAAGAACAGGGAATTGTCAAAAAGATAATGATGAAATGTTAACGGCTGTAATAAACTTTGCAGCGCAATGTAAAAATATTACTGAAAATGAAGTAGACGATGATCAACCTGTACCTGTACTTTTAGATAAATGTGATTATCGCCAAATAGATATTAATGAACAAGATGCGTTTCGATATATTTGTGGATACCTAATTAAAAAATGTTTAGAAAAACATTCATGCAATTTATGTTTAAATTACAGCAAAGAGTATGTAGATTTAAATGACACGTCATACTATTGTTTTTTTAGAGCGTATAATAGTACTACTGATAATTTTTTTGGTAATTTATGTATGCCAAACAATAATTTTATTAAATATATTAAAACTTTAGAGGATTTATTTTTTGAGAACATTGAAGAATATATTTTGCAACCATTTATAGTTAATAAGTTTGTTCAACTTTTTAGGCAAGTAGAATTAGTTCTTCCTTGCCCGCATTTTCCACAAGAATATTTAATAAAACTGTTTGCTAGAGTACGATTATATTATACGTTAAAATTTATTAACAGACGATTTAAGTCACAAAATGGTCGAAAAAAAATAATTATTTTGCGTCATGACTGAAAGAAATACTAATTTGTATTCATTTATATATTTATTATATATTATGTTATTGTGTTAAACTGTTAAAGTATAATATAAATATATTTATAATTATGCTAAACAATTATTACAAATCTATTTATTTTTTTTTCAGTAACCAATTTCAAAGAAGTATGATATTTGGAGGGTAAATGTTCAATTACCAATTTCAAGAAAATATGATCATATTTAGGGCATGAAATGGTAATCTATGCAGAATATTTGTTAATTAACGACTATTTTCACAGCATTATTTCTCGTAAAAAACTGAAGTAAAAAGTATTAAAAATGTCGAAACGTCAATAGTTTACAAAATATAAGCAATGGAAGAAAACAAGATTTTTCACTAACAATACTTTGGTCAATCAAATAAATAAACAAAACAATTTTCGTTAATTAATTTTAATTGATTTTTTTGTAATACAATTTTTATTAAAATGGCTCAAAACTTGTTGATAAAATTTTTTATGAAAAATAACGCTATGAAAAATAGTGTGTTTTAATTAACAATAGCCTGCATATGTATAGTTACTTCATTCAAGTTTAATAATACGTTGAGTATTTTAAATCGATTGAAAGTAAATAATACAAGAAATAAGTATTAAACGCCGTTCATTCGAGTTCATTCACAAAATCCAGTAGAGCAATGGCAAATTCTTAGTTAATAGTTCACTGATAAAGGCGGAAAACTTTTGCATAATTATATAAGTGTATGTATAAAGAAATTATTTTCTTTGATTAATTCATTTTCTTACACATTTGCTTACGAACCAATCAATTTCTTTATGCATATAAACTTATGCAAAAGTTTGTGCTTTCGTTCTAATGACTCATATATAGCCGAAAAGTGTTCACATTGGTAATGATTCATATATAAGCATCATATATAATTCTGCCCATTTTCAACGGATTTGCATTAATCTTAATATATTCATATTTTTGCGATCACTGACTATGAATCCAGCATTAAATTTAAAAAATTAATTGAAAACATTTTGAAACAAATATGTTATACTTGGATGCATTTCCTCAAATAAATTAAAATTAAATTTTATTTACAAATTAAATCAAACTTATGTCATAAGACACAATATTTTATGGTTTTAAAATTTTATATACAATATAATATTTTTGAAA